>NC_073746.1:8436626-9145014 GCF_029784135.1 Toxorhynchites rutilus septentrionalis
CGAGTTTAATTCTCACTCCCGACATTCTTCCAAAAATGGAAGTGACAAGCCAGCCAAAAAGGTGTTGAAAGTCATTATAATACACTATAAAAAAGAAAAAGAAACGGAAACGGAAACGGAACGCTCAACGCCGTTCAACGCAAGATGTCGCGCAACCGCTCAACACCGCACAACGGTCAACGCTCAACGAAAGCTAATGCTGCCTTTTCCGGATTCCTTTGTTTCTAAATATGGAATTCAAACACGTTTTCAATAGAAATTCACTGCAAGCGATGAGGATCAACTTAACGTTCGTGATAATCACCTGAAATTATTGACAGTAATGGAAGTGCCTGAATGCAGGCTTTATATACCAATATACCAGACAAAGTTCACGCGTCTCGACTCTTGTGTTATACTCATTATGACAGATATGGCGTTGAGTTTTAACAGAAGAAAATTCATTCCGACACTGGGAAAAAGCTAATGTCTTCATTCGTGAACAGATTTTGATAATTGGTGGCACTGATCACAATTGGCTTCTTTAGAGTAATCCCTAGTTTCACTATCACTTCATTGAGAATTACATTTGAATATTACACAGTAGGAAAAAAATCCATCCAAAACCCAAAATCCACTCATTATCGTTTGTGTTTGACGTTTGCTTAGCGTAATTGATAATTTTTGACAATTTGATTAATTGAGCGGTCCACCGAGACGATCTGTGCGCAAATATGTTATTGCTTCGTTCTGATTTAAAATTTAATCTTTACTAAATCATATCAACTCAACGATGGACGTGATTTAACCCGTCGCAAAAAAAAGCATTAGGCTTATGAGACACCGTTGTTTTATTATCCTATAAACTGATGCAGTTAGTTCTCAATATCTCCTCTCTTAACAATGTTTGTACGAACGAACACTGCATTTGCATTTCGAGTAGGCGATTTACGCCAGTGCTTGGAAATATCCGTTTCACATCAATCTTTTCAGCTAAATTTCCGACCACATTCGATCATTATACCATTGCATTCGGATACCGAAAATGAACCAACGCCAAACCTCACAATCACAGCAAGCCACTCACAGTTGATTCATCCAGTTTCGTTCTGCTCTGCGGTTCACGGAATGTGAGCAAAAGCAAATATCCTCTAGTTTTCTCATTCATTGATATTAATATACCAGTTCATTCACTATCAGCATCGTTCTCGGACACTGACGAAACGGGGAAATTCGTTGAGGAAGATAACAAAGTACAGAATGCTCATAATAGAGACAAAAAAAATAATTGTGGAAGCATGCAAGGTCTCCGTCTCAGTTAAAATGCTTTTATTTTACATAGTGAATATACAATACCAATTCCACTTGTTAGAAATGCTTCAAAAGACTGTTAAAAATTACCGTCTGGACTCAAATTTCTAACATTTAATTTTTGACTCAAACTCCGAACACAACGAACATAAAATGGTAGTGTCCCAAGACACGATCGGCAATGGGAACATTTCGAGTTTTCTTTTGCAAAACCGGATCAAACTGTGCTATAGAATTGGCGGGATGAAATTGCCAACATTCAGCTTTGGCTCACGAAGTTTGCATTCGCTACTCAGATCGATTCTGCAGAATGCTTCCTCGCCGTTCAAGCCTAAACAATCCTTAGCTGTGTGTGTGCGTGCAGATCTTGCTCTTTTGTTGGCATTTCCGCTTGCGCCACCGATTTGCGTTGCGCTTTCGGAGTAACTGACTCAATGAGAAAATCACACACTTATCGGGATATTGAAAATGAACAGTCACAACATTCCTGACAAATTCAATGGCAATGAATAAAATGTGAATGAATTCTCATGTCGTTAGGCTTTAAGGCTTAAAGCTTTAAGGTGAAGGTGAAAAGTTAGCCACAAATGACTGCCACAATGGCGCTCATTTCTCTTCATTTCCCTCCCTCACCCCCTCGCCCAAAAATCGATAATTTAGCGAAACAGTGTGAAGAAAATGATCGTTTTCGCACACTTCCCATCAAGTTATACCAACCAAATTCTAATCGATTACTCACAAGATATTAAATTTTCATCTGCTGTCGCACTGTATAGTGAAAAAACGTCGGAAAACTCGAGCAAGTGCTCCGAAAGTTAAATTTTCATCTTTCAATCTTCGGCAATGGTTTAGTTTGTATTGGTGAAAGCATCGTTATTTTTCGACACTGATGCCAGACAACATCATCGAAACAGCAATGAAAACCACTCAATAAAATGTTATTCCTGAGTCATTGCGTTTCATGTCATGAAAATCAATAAAAAAAAAAATGTGTTGATACCAATACAATTATTACTTTTACGTTTAATGGGTCTATAATGTAAGTTTTTAGCAACTTTAACATTGGGTAAGAAAATTGTATTGCAGAGCTCGGAACACTGCCACGGCTGCCTATGCCTAAACAGTAAACGGAAAAGTACTACATTCAATAAAAATGCCTCGACCAACAAAGAGAAGGGTTAAGGTTCTCCAACGTGAATATGTGAAAACAATACGATCAATGAAGGAAAATATGAAGGAATTATCAACATCGAGTTACTATGCGGAAGAACTTGTTAATGCCAAAAGGGCCCCAATTCGCATGTGTTATAAATTTGTTCATGTTACGCTCGCGTATAATCAGATTTATACTTCATACTTCATTATACTTCATATATATATATATATATATATATATATATATATATATATATATATATATATATATATATATATATATATATATATATTTATATATATATATATATATATATATATATATATATATATATATATATATATATATATATATATATATATATATATATATATATATATATATATATATATATATATATATATATATATATATATGAAGTATAATGAAGTATGAAGTATAAATCTGATTATACGCGAGCGTAACATGAACAAATTTATAACACATGCGAATTGGGGCCCTTTTGGCATTAACAAGTTCTTCCGCATAGTAACTCGATGTTGATAATTCCTTCATATTTTCCTTCATTGATCGTATTGTTTTCACATATTCACGTTGGAGAACCTTAACCCTTCTCTTTGTTGGTCGAGGCATTTTTATTGAATGTAGTACTTTTCCGTTTACTGTTTAGGCATAGGCAGCCGTGGCAGTGTTCCGAGCTCTGCAATACAATTTTCTTACCCAATGTTAAAGTTGCTAAAACTTACATTATAGACCCATTAAACGTAAAAGTAATAATTGTATTGGTATCAACACAATTTTTTTTTATTGATTTTCATGACATGAAACGCAATGACTCAGGAATAACATTTTATTGAGTGGTTTTCATTGCTGTTTCGATGATGTTGTCTGGCATCAGTGTCGAAAAAATAACGATGCTTTCACCAATACAAACTAAACCATTGCCGAAGATTGAAAGATGAAAATTTAACTTTCGGAGCACTTGCTCGAGTTTTCCGACGTTTTTCACTATACAGTGCGACAGCAGATGAAAATTTAATATCTTGTGAGTAATCGATTAGAATTTGGTTGGTATAACTTGATGGGAAGTGTGCGAAAACGATCATTTTCTTCACACTGTTTCGCTAAATTATCGATTTTTGGGCGAGGGGTGAGGGAGGGAAATGAAAGAAATGAGCGCCATTGTGGCAGTCATTTGTGGCTAACTTTCACCTTCACCTTAAAGCTTTAAGCCTTAAAGCCTAACGACATGAGAATTCATTCACATTTATTCATTGCCATTGAATTGTCAGGAATGTTGTGACTGTTCATTTTCAATATCCCGATAAGTGTGTGATTTTCTCATTGAGTCAGTTACTCCGAAAGCGCAACGCAAATCGGTGGCGCAAGCGGAAATGCCAACAAAAGAGCAAGATCTGCACGCACACACACAGCTAAGGATTGTTTAGGCTTGAACGGCGAGGAAGCATTCTGCAGAATCGATCTGAGTAGCGAATGCAAACTTCGTGAGCCAAAGCTGAATGTTGGCAATTTCATCCGCCAATTCTATAGCACAGTTTGATCCGTTTGCAAAAGAAAACTCGAAATGTTCCCATTGCGATCGTGTCTTGGACACTACCATTTTATGTTCGTGTGTTCGGAGTTTGAGTCAAAAATTAAATGTTAGAAATTTGAGTCCAGACGGTAATTTTTAACAGTCTTTTGAAGCATTTCTAACAAGTGGAATTGGTATTGTATATTCACTATGTAAAATAAAAGCATTTTAACTGAGACGGAGACCTTGCATGCTTCCACAATTTATTTTTTTGTCTCTATTATGAGCATTCTGTACTTTGTTATCTTCCTCAACGAATTTCCCCGTTTCGTCAGTGTCCGAGAACGATGCTGATAGTGAATGAACTGGTATATTAATATCAATGAATGAGAAAACTAGGGATATTTGCTTTTGCTCACATTCCGTGAACGCAGAGCAGAACGAAACTGGATGAATCAACTGTGAGTGGCTTGCTGTGATTGTGAGGTTTGGCGTTGGTTCATTTTCGGTATCCCGAATGCAATGGTATAATGATCGAATGTGGTCGGAAATTTAGCTGAAAAGATTGATGTGAAACGGATATTTCCAAGCACTGGCGTAAATCGCCTACTCGAAATGCAAATGCAGTGTTCGTTCGTACAAACATTGTTAAGAGAGGAGATATTGAGAACTAACTGCATCAGTTTATAGGATAATAAAACAACGGTGTCTCATAAGCCTAATGCTTTTTTTGCGACGGGTTAAATCACGTCCATCGTTGAGTTGATATGATTTAGTAAAGATTAAATTTTAAATCAGAACGAAGCAATAACATATTTGCGCACAGATCGTCTCGGTGACCGCTCAATTAATCAAATTGTCAAAAATTATCAATTACGCTAAGCAAACGTCAAACACAAACGATAATGAGTGGATTTTGGGTTTTGGATGGATTTTTTTCCTACTGTGTAATAATTCAAATGTAATTCTCAAATGAAGTGATAGTGAAACCTAGGGATTACTCTAAAGAAGCAATTGTGATCAGTGCCACCAATTATCAAAATCTGTTCACGAATGAAGACATTAGCTTTTTCCCAGTGTCGGATGAATTTTCTTCTGTTAAAACTCAACGCCATATCTGTCATAATGAGTATAACACAAGAGTCGAGACGCGTGAACTTTGTCTGGTATATTGGTATATAAAGCCTGCATTCAGGCACTTCCATTACTGTCAATAATTTCAGGTGATTATCACGAACGTTAAGTTGATCCTCATCGCTTGCAGTGAATTTCTATTGAAAACGTGTTTGAATTCCATATTTAGAAACAAAGGAATCCGGAAAAGGCAGCATTAGCTTTCGTTGAGCGTTGACCGTTGTGCGGTGTTGAGCGGTTGCGCGACATCTTGCGTTGAACGGCGTTGAGCGTTCCGTTTCCGTTTCCGTTTCTTTTTCTTTTTTATAGTGTATTATAATGACTTTCAACACCTTTTTGGCTGGCTTGTCACTTCCATTTTTGGAAGAATGTCGGGAGTGAGAATTAAACTCGCGATCTTTACCGTGAAGGGTGCGGTCCGTTCCCGTTTCCGTTTCCGCTTTATATGATCCATTACTATCGCTACTTCGCTCTAACACGATCTTAGTTTCTAACACTTTCTTTATCTAACTCCATTTCACTAACTCCATTTTCGGTCTCCTAGGGCGGTTTTCAATGCACCGGAAGCCACCGGAATACGATATTTGACTTCCGCTGTTTAAGCCCTTCCATCCAATACCCATATCGTAGGGGTTTTATATGATTGCTAGTCATTTATAGCCAGTATCATTAAACCGGAAATCAAAACAAGATTATGTTCGTTTTTCGCTCGTCTGTTATTGTCACCCATTGCCCATATAATTGGGGTGTACGCCATTTCTGGCCAATCGGGAGTAGATTCATAAAATATAGCTAGAGTTATACCATACATTTCATTGCCAATGTCAAGAATTTTGTATAATAAATGGCTATCCTTTATCATTAATCGATTTTACTCTCAATTAGTTGACGTTGAATTTTATGCTTTGATTTTCACTAACACGCAATGATATTTAATTTCGACGTTACGAATATCATGGCGAAAATGAATATGCAAATGAAAAATGAACTTTATGGCAAGCTGATGTTGATGTTCATTGCACTGGTGTTCATTGATAGTGTTGTTCCATATTTATCGACTCTCGCTTGAGCAGTAGGTTGTCAATACAAGGCAGGCTGAAATTCGCCGTATTTGAATGCCGTGAACGTGAATATTTTCAGCATTTTTATTTTTTTATCCCATTTTATTTATTTGAGGCTCATTAGCATTTTAGCTGTAACAGAGCCGAATTTTAATCGTGTACATGTCACATGGTTATCATATCTATAATTATAGCACATTACATTACACAGTTGCCATTCGCCAGTATTCCTTCTATACCATTGCATATGGTACATTTACACAGTAGCCATTTAGGCGTAAGAGTATTCTTTCTGTTCTTCCATTATCCAATTAGACCACCGGACAGCGGAGACAGTTGATTGATCATTGTTGAGTTATTTATAGAACAGCAGCCTGATGTGTCTTGCAGAGCAGAGCAGTTGTATGGATGAATCGATCTTTGTTCCACCGTGGATCGATTTCCATCGCTGATGATGGTTGCGTGGACGTAGTGATTCTATAACAACACAAAGATGGTCAATTGAGGGCCCTGAATTTGAACTCACGATCGATCGCTTACTAAGCGAACGCGTAACCGATGTGGCTACGGAGACCCCCCTGTTTTCAGCATTGATTGTGATATTAATTTTATAGTTATATCATCAGTGCATCAAGCATTTCAGGATATTAGAACAAAGTGTCCGAAATATGATGTTTTTTTTTATAATTCGTTTATTTTTACAGGCTCAGTTACTTAAGTTTAAAGGAGCCGAATTCTTAAATATATTTTTAAAACTATATATATATATATATATATATATATATATATATATATATATATATATATATATATATATATATATATATATATAGAAACAATTTTCTTACATCTATGGTTAGTAAGGTGGAAAACCGATTACTCGCGGTGTACTCGAGTTTAGAAGGGTGACATATTTTTAGGAGAAGGATGGGATATAAGGAAATTGTAACAATGTTGATGAGCACTCACTTCTTAAATCTATTCGTATATCTATAGTTTATTTACATTTCAACTTATTCTACTATTTATAGCAAGGGGACGAATTACCCGCAAAGGAAGGAAAGGAGGGTATAAGGATGTAGGGACAATCACACACGAAGATCTATAGCTTTAAGGAAAACATATATATGGGCTGTCTTCCTCGGGCCCGAAGGGAGTTTTCTAAATTCGATCTGGCGACCAGATACACCTCGCACGACCAAACAATGTGCTCGATGTCGTGATAACCTTGGCCACAAACGCTGGCAAGATTGAAACGAAAGAGTAGTGCATCTAACGAACAGTGATTGGACATGAGTCGGGAAAAGGTGCGGATAAAGTCCCGACTCAAGTCTAGACTTTTGAACCACGGTTTGAGGCTAACCTTAGGGATAATCGAGTGAAACCACCGGCCCAATTCATCTTCATTCCACTTGCGTTACCAGTTAGCGATGGTATTTTTGCGAACTAAAGAATAAAATTTATTGAAGGCGATTTGACGCTGATAAATATCGCCTTCAATTGCACCTACCTTTGCTAATGAGTCAGCCCTCTCATTACCCGGAATTGAGCAATGTGAAGGGACCCAGACAAAGGTAATGACATAACAGCGTCTGGATAAAGCACTCAAAATTTCTCGTATTCTCTCAAGGAAGTACGGCGAGTGCTTTTCCGGCCTCACTGAACGGATAGCTTCGACAGAGCTAAGACTATCCGTTACAATGTAATAGTGTTCAACAGGTCGTGAGGCAACGCTGTCCAGCGCCCAGTATATCGCTGCCAATTCAGCAATATATACCGAGCAAGGATTCTGAAGACTATGTGAGGTGCTAAAAAATACGTTGAACACTCCAAATCCTGTGGACTCATTCATAGAGGACCCATCAGTAAAGTATATAGTATCACAATTGATACGCCCATACTTTGCATTGAAGATTGTAGGAACGAACCCCAATCTAAGATAATCTGGATTTTCATGGATTTTCTCCTTCATGAACAGATCGAAATGTACAGAGGAATTGATGTAGTCAGGAAAACAAACACGGTTGGGAATATACGAAGAAGGAACAACCTGCATAGAGGTGAATTCATGATATGAATTCATGAATCCAGAATGAAAATTTAGCTCGATCAATTGCTCAAAATTTCCGATCACCAATGGATTCATAACCTTACACCGGATGAGGAACCGAATAGATAATAAATTGAAGCGATCTTTTAGTGGGAGTACGCCTGTCAAAACCTCGAGGCTCATGGTATGCGTTGAGGACATACATCCCAACGCAATACGGAGACAAAGATACTGAATTCGCTCGAGTTTAATGAAACTCACAAAGCAAGTTATATAACATATTATTCAATAGAGGCGGCAGATCCCGAGAGTGTAATTTGTCTGACAAAACCTCTATTGAAACAGAATCAAAGGCCCCCTTTATGTCCAAGAATACTGAAGCCATTTGTTTTTTTCCGGCGTAAGCCATTTGAATTTCTGAAGAAAGCAACGCAAGACAATCATTCGTCCCCTTGCCCCTGCGGAACCCATATTGTGTATCTGAGAGTAGGCCATTCGTTTCAACCCATCGATCAAGGCGATACAAGATCATTTTCTCCAACAATTTCCGTATACAAGACAGCATTGCTATTGCGCGGTACGAATTGAAGTCGGACGCGTGTTTTCCGGGTTTTTGAACAGCTATAACTCGTACTTGTCTCCAATCATCTGGAACAATATTATGCTCCAGAAACCGATTGAATAAATTCAACAAGCGATGTTTCGCCACATCAGGGAGGTTTTTCAGCAAGTTGAACTTAATTCTATCCGATCCCGGAGCAGAATTGTTACATAAAAGCAGAGCAAGAGAGAATTCTACCATCGAAAACTCGGAATCAAGATCGCACCTATGTTGTGGTATATCTCGAACAATTTTTTGCACAGGAGCGGAATCAGGACAAACCTTCCGTGCAAAATTCAAAATCCATCGATGTGAATATTCTTCGCTTTCATTCGTTGAAGAGCGATTTCTCATGTTTCGAGCCACTTTCCATAATTTTTTCATTGACGTTTCTCGTGACAAACCTCCCACGAAATTTCGCCAATAAGCACGTTTTTTCCCTTTGATCAAGTTGAATTGATTTTCAAGGTCCAAATACGTCTGAAAATTTTCAGGGGTTCCACGTTTCCGAAAAGCTTTATATGCATTCGATTTTTCTACATAAAGCTTGGAACATATGCTATCCCACCATAGATTGGGAGGCCTTCGACGAATAGTGGAACCTGGGATGGGTTTCGTTTGAGCGCGAACCGCGCTGTCATAGATCAAACGAGAAAGGAAGTTATACTCCTCCAATGGAGGTAAACCATCTCTGGAATTGATGGCTAGAGCAATCGCGTCCGTATATTTTTTCCAGTCAATGTGTCTTGTTTATAGATTCAGAAGAATTCGACCCAATGGTGATGGAAATTTTGATTGGCAAGTGATCACTACCGTTGGGGTCCTGGATTACATTCCACTTGCAATCTAACGATAGTGAATTCGAGCAAAGCGAGAGGTCAAGAGCACTTGGGTTAGCAGGAGGTTTAGGCACACGTGTTGTTTCCCCAGTGTTCAAAACGGTCATATTGAAGTTGTTACAAAGGTCATATATCAACAATGAACGATTGTCGTCGTACTGTTCCCCCCAGGCAGTTCCATGAGAGTTGAAGTCTCCCAAGATCAATCGTGGCTCAGGAAGGAGTGAGCACATGTCATCAAGTTGTTTGCGGCTAACCGCAGCTCTCGGAGGCCAATACAAGCTGACAATACAGAGTTTACATGACAAGCAACAGCTTCGATCCCTCCAATAGGTGGAAGGTCAATTCGAAAAAATGAGTGGCACTTATTGATCCCCAATAGCACCCCTCCGTATCTATCATCACGGTCCAAGCGTATAATATTAAAATCGTGGAAAGAGATATCATCTCGCGAAGAAAGCCAAGTTTCGGACAGAGCAAAAACATCACAATTGAAGTTATGAATTAAAAATTTGAATGTATCCAATTTAGGGATAAGACTACGACAATTCCACTGAAAAACAGTGATATCTCCGACCTCTCTATCTAAATTAGACATCAAGAGAGATAATCATTGCAAGGAGGGGCCATGTTTGCATCAATTGCTGTAAAATTGTCTTTAATACTGGAAGCATTGAGATGACAAGGGTTCTGATGGAGTCGGAAACATTAAAACACTTGAAGATTTGATCCAAAAGGTCAGACAACTTTATAAATCCCGATTGGGAAGTTGAGCTGGACGGAAAAACAGGGACAGTTGGGGTTTTTGATGTCCCCTCGAGTGCTGGGTCGTTCGAAGGTGAACTATTCCCACGGAAGCCAGGAGGAACCTGATTTTGCTTGTCCGCTGCACTCGATTTTTTAGGCAAGCTTAAATATGATGTTGTCCGATATGATATGATTCAGAACGGTAGAACATTATTATAATTTTTTTTCTTCATACTCAAAATACGGTACAATCAAAAATGGTCAAAAAAAACGGTACTGTCCCGTTCAAAATGGTTCATTTGGTCAGCCTACTGATGCCAAAACAATTCACTTTCACTTTTGTAGCACTGAAAATAAACTTTTCTACTAAAAATGAATTGCGTCATAAATCACGCGAAAAATACTTATTTACCTCCAGTCAACAAAACGCACATTTTTTTCCACGTCGAGCTATACTTAACTCATAAAAAAACATATCCCTCTGCGAATATAAAAGTGTTTAAAATTCATTATAGCTCCGAGCTAGATCCACTATCAAATTCGCTTGCAACCCTCGTCCCAACTTTGGGAACATTTGATTAAATTTTATTAGCTCATTACCATTCACCCCACCTTCGAAAGCTACACCCCCAATCGTTTCGTTTTCATGTCGGAAGAGCAAACTAAACCAAATTAACACGTTTCCTACCAGGTTTGTTTTATCAGTTATCGTTGGATGAAATGCAAATGGGAGGATTTTTTATTAAAATAAACACAGAGAATTGAAACATAATGTATTGTTAGCTCATAAGTTTTTTGAAGGGATGGAACGTTCGTTGCTGCCAATCCCATTCCAACCTGGTACAAATTGAATCGTTAATTTCATGATGCCAAATTTCCGTGTGGGTTGCATAATTTGTAACTAAATTCTAACAGAAGATTAGCTCTAAATCTCCATTTCATTCCCATCCATTTTCATGTTTGACCACAAAAACAAGCAAAAAAGCCGCTGAATTGATTGATTAGCCCAGTTTCTCGATGATCATAATTAACACTTCCCACCGCAATGCGACAGACAACAACCGCGATCAATAGTTTACACAATTTCCCACCTTTCCATTCCATTTCGCTGCTGTCCACTTCAGGGCAATAAATTTGGTTTGTCAGCACGAGTGAGCAATAAATCGAGTGTCGTCAAATAGCACCATAAGCATTGTTCATTATGCACATATCTCACCTGTCCCAATCCCGGGAACCCCAGAAAGGGGTGGTTTCGGTTTTCATCGTCTCACCCCGCACAATGTTGACTCATCGGGCGATAAATTTCCCCGCCAACCATTACGGGGATTAATATCCACAGCACGTCAAAAGTCACCAACTCCCATCGGGGCATGGGCCATGAAAACCCATACCTTGTTACGTGTTCGGAACGTATATCTTCCATGATATCGGGAAGCGATAGGACTCTGACAGTTCAATGAATTTAATTTGAAGACCCTCGAACAAAACAAAATGCTTCTCGGGTGGCAATGGACAGGAGAAGGTACCTTCCTCGCTACAAATTGAGTCATCATAATCAGTTCCTAATCGAGCTGGTACCTAAAGCGTTGACAACCCAGCGCTTCTGCCCTGGCGCTAGTGAACATGAACAGAGGGTAAGGTGAAATTAAACACCCCCTCCTGTATAAATCTCCCTTATCCAATTTTACTTTCCACGATTTTTGATTACATCGGCCTTCGTTCCCCGATATATCGTCGGCTGGTATCCCTGCGCTTTTGCTCCATTAAAAAGACTACTTTCTATTCACTGTTGACACAATCGCATTATTATCAGCGGCTCTGTGTTTCCGCCGCTGTGGGTGTGGGTGGGCTGCGAGGTAGTGTTTGATGTTCCTCCATCGAACAATTTTTTCTACAGCATGGACCAAACCATTTGGCAGACGATTGAAGAAGCATCTGATTGCTATTTCTGGTTCGAATCTTCTATGATTATGCATTACAAGCGGAGCAATTTCAGTCGGAGAATTGATGTTTGCGTAGTCTTATCGTGGGCACTGTATTATGCCCCGCGCCACTGCGGGGCATGATACAGTTGAGCTCCTTGCGGGACTTGAACTTTATGTGGAGAGCAGCCTCAGCGGACGGTGCAGAAAATCGTGGTTTGTTTTGCGATCGCGTCGAAGCCTGTCAGCTTGCGTTCGGAAATCGTTTCCATTCTGGTTGTTATTTTTGAAAGAAAGACGAGCGAAAATCAGGCCAGCGGAATGGGGAACAATTTGATTTGCGCTGGTGGAAACATTCCAAGATTTTCCCATCCGAATCTGATGGTATGCAAAGACAATTTAACCGTCAGTGTTTGGCTCCAGCCCAGAATGCTGTTTTCCTTTCGTCTGTCGAACAGAGTTGCGATTATTTCGGTTCGTTAAGCCGCACTCACTGGTAGTATTTACAGCTCCATGCAATGGGGGTGTGTATAGCAATTCGGAATGTGTTTGTTTTGAACAAAATTATTTCTGCCTCGCTGGAAGCGATTGTTCAAAGAACTGTGGATCTTATGGATCCCGATACAAAAAGCGAGTGTGAATATGGGTATCACCAATATGAAACTCGAACAGTTGAATTTATTCTGACGTATCTGATTTGTTCCGCTCGAGGCAATTCCTGTCAGTATTTGTGCTCCAGTTAACAAAATTAGATCTCAAAAGTGAAAAATTTATTGGTTGTTGTCAAACACAATTAGTCCGGGGTTAACACTCTATGTCGAACGCTCAATTTTTGTAAAACGATGAGAATCGCTTGACCAAGTAATAACTGGGAAACATCAAAAAGTCGTATTATTATTAGTGAAATATTGCTCCAAGAAAAACTTGTTTGCATCAATTAATTAAATAAAAGATAAAATCATGACCACTTTTTTTGCGTCGCCTAGAGAATAGAAAACCACAAAAAAAGATCATTTTAGAACATTTCGACTAATAGTAAGCATTTGAGATATCATATAAAATGTTGTCTGAAAATTCTACTGAAACACCTTTGAATTGCAATTCGGGAATCGCAGATGGGTTATGTGGTTCAAAAGTTACAAATTTTCAAAAATGAACATATTGAGAAAACAATCGATTTTTCAGATATTCAATTGTGTCCATCGTCCAATGTATGGAAAACTTGTTGGAAATTTTAGGGGTATTTATATCTATTTCTTTAAATGATGAATGATGAAAAATGATGATGAATGATGATGATGGCCCACCTCATACCCCTACAAAGGTTTGAGCAGGACGATTTATCTTATAGATAATAATTAAGTTTAAAAATATCAAGAGACCAGTATTATAAAAAAAACCAAGCGAACTGGATCTGTTGCAGGCATAAATATCTATTAATAGAACAGTAAAAATAGGCACAAACTGCGAAAAAAACAAACAATGTTCCTATCCATATTGACATTGACATAGTCATAGTCTCAACTTCAGGCCCAAAATTTTTTTCCAAGGCATGTCAAGAAAATTTCCAACCCGGGAAGATCCTTGACTGATTGGGAATTGAACCCAATATCTAAAAGTTTCTACTTAGAACAAAAAAGAGATCTGCTACAATCAGAAATAATCGATATAACCATCTGATGAAAGATAGTTTACGACAATTCCGAATGAGCTATCCGAATTCCAGTTTCCACTCCAGACCCTATATAAAAATTTCATTATGTGTCAGTTTTCTGCCAGTGTTCATTATTAACATTCGTCCAGGCCCACCAAACGCGCGCGAGGCTCAAACTTTCGTAGACAACGCAAATTTTTTTTTTATAATAATCTACAATTTTAACAAATTTAACAATACAAATTTAACAACAAAAAAACATCATCATCATCAGTACGAACATGGCAGTTTGAGATACCTGTAAATATTTTTTCTAATTTCAATTGATATTAAACATAAATAAATCATTTTACAAAAAAATTACGAAAACCTGTTTACAAAACAGATTTTACGTGGGAAATACACATTCTCTTAAACTCTGCCATTATTGCCGCACGTTTTATTTCTCTGGGCATCGAATTGAAAAAATGTATTCCTTTGTATAACAACGAGTTCTGCGACCTACTGAATATAAAGTTAGGTGTTCTTGCATCATCCGCGTTTCTAGTATTGTATCTATGAACATCACTTCCTCTTTCAATTCGATCACACAAATATCGAGGCAGCATACCGTTTAAAATTTTAAAGATGAACACCATTGTCAAGCAATAAATTCTTTGCTTCACAGATAGCCACTGTAGCGCGTCCAACATCAAATTAGAGGAAGTGTATCTACTACATCTTAAAATCAAACGCATAATTTTATTTTGTAAACGCTGCAATCTCGTTAATTGTGTATTGTTTGCAAGGAATAGGATCGACGAGCAAAAGTCTATGTGCGGTGAGATCAATGATTTATACAATTTAATTTTACTGTTCACCGTCAGTTCTTTTTTCAAACGCCACAAAACGCCGTACTTCTTGGCAATCTTCTTGATGACATTATTAATGTGAGACTTGAAAGATAAATTGTCATCAATGATAACTCCTAGGTATTTGATTTCATTCGCGCGTTCTAATGTCTCACCATCTATTTCAAAATTTACGTCAATACTGGAGTTTGCTGAAGAAATTAGCATGTATTTTGTTTTGCCAACATTTAATTTCAATTGTTTAAATTTAAGCCACTGAGCCAGAGAATGCAAGTCTTCGTTTATGTGATCCTCGGTTTCTTTTATATCCTTAGCTGCGATGAACAGGACAGTATCATCCGCGAACAAATTAATATCACAATATCGTAAAACCCGTCGCAGATCATTTATATATAAAATAAACAAAATGGGCCCTAAGACACTTCCCTGCGGCACCCCGAGTGAGTTGCCGATGGGATCGGAAATTCAATCATTAAAACGAGTCTTTTGAGTTCTGTCGCACAAATAGCTTTCGAACCATTTGTACGACATTCCTACAATTCCATTGCGCTCCAATGTTTGTAACAATAAGGGCCTAGAAATTGTTTCAAAAGCGCGTTTAAGATCCAGAAATACCGCAAATATAGTCTCTTTCGCTTCGATATTCTCTTTCCATTTTGCTAACACCAGATTCAGAGCGGTTTCACAAGAGTGTCCCTCTCGATATCCCGACTGTTCCAGTATTAGCAAATTGTTGTTATCTACAAAATGCATCAGCTGGACTTTGACAACAAGTTCTAGTATTTTTTCTAATGTGTGCAACATGTTAATAGGGCGGTACTCTTCGGCTTTATCCGTCCCATTAACTTTGGGGATCGGAATCACAAGGGATCCCTTCCAAACCGTTGGCACGTGCCCAGTTCGTAAAGATTCATTAATTAGGTCCAGTAGATCGTGTCCAATGACATGAAAGCAATCTTGTATCACTTTTGCGTTGACATTATCGATACCAGCCGATTTTTGCAATGAAAAACAAATATCTCTTAACTCAGCAAAAGTGATGGGTGAAAAACAATCTAGTCTACAATTGATATTAATCGGCTGTATTATTTCGTCAGGTTCGCTGACCAAGTCAATACTTTGGTTGATCAGCAGAACACTATTGACGAAATAACTGTTGAATTTATCGGCAATAGTTTGGTCTGACTGTTCTTCTGACCCTTCGAAAACTATGGATCGCGGTGTACTATTTTTAGACTTTAATAACTTTTTCAATAATTTCCATAGTTCTTTGCTATTATTTTGATGTTCATCGATTTTCCTCTGTATATATTCACTTCTAGTCCTTTTCAAGACCTGTGAATATATATTCCGCGCGAAGGTGTACCTATTCCAATCATTTTCTAAATTAGTCTTTATAAACTTTTTGTACTTTTTATCTCTTTTGCGTTTGAGACGCAGCAGATCAAAAGAGTACCAGCTGTTCGAATTGTTTAATTCAATATATTTTTCAACCACTAATTTATTGGTACACTCTCTCAGAATATCGGTCAGAACAGCTGCTTTATCTTTCAGATGTCCCGTCATTGCTTCAAAATCCAGGCTTGTCGAAACAAGCTGAGACATGGCTTCTTTGGAATATCTATTCCAGTTTTTAATTTTTATTCTATTTCCATCACGGTCATCCTGTCCATTCTCAATGTAAACAAAAATTGTCTCATGATCAGTTATTTTGAATTTGGCCTGTGTAGAAGAATGGACAGTAGCAAAATTTGAATACACGTGATCTAAAGGGTGTGTCACATCAAATTGCATCACGGAAAAAACGCTGTAGAAATTCGCCCAGTAGACCGATCCTTTTGAAAATTTTAGACAGTAAAATAAAAACTATTAAACAACTTTTGGCATTTTCTTTTTATTCATACTTCGAGCCCAAGCCCGTATGCTCGCACCTTCCTCTTTACCCCGTCCATAAGGTTCTGTACAACGTCAGGTTGTAGTTTTTTTTAACAGAAATCCATTTTCTCTTGAAGTTCGCCTCCGATTTGACAACTTTTGGGTTCTTCCGGAGGGCCTGCTTCATAATCGCCCAATATTTCTCTATTGGGCGAAGCTCCGGCGCGTTGGGCGGGTTCATTTCCTTTGGCACGAAGGTGACCCCGTTGGCTTCGTACCACTCCAACACGTCCTTTGAATAGTGGCACGAAGCGAGATCCGGCCAGAAGATGGTCGGGCCCTCGTGCTGCTTCAATAGTGGTAGTAAGCGCTTCTGTAGGCACTCCTTATGGTAAACCTGCCCGTTTACCGTGCCGGTCATCACGAAGGGGGCGCTCCGCTTTCCGCAAGAGCAGATCGCTTGCCACACCATGTACTTTTTGGCAAACTTGGATAGTTTCTGCTTGCGAATCTCCTCCGGAACGCTGAATTTGTCCTCTGCGGAGAAGAACAACAGACCCGGCAGCTGACGAAAGTCCGCTTTGACGTAGGTTTCGTCGTCCATTACCAGGCAATGCGGCTTCGTCAGCATTTCGGTGTACAGCTTCCGGGCTCGCGTCTTCCCCACCATGTTTTGCCTTTCGTCGCGGTTAGGAGTCTTCTGAACCTTGTATGTACGCAGGCCCTCCCGCTGCTTGGTCCGCTGGACGAATGAACTTGACAAATTCAGCTTATTGGCGACATCTCGGACCGAACTTCTCGGATCACGTCTAAACTGCTTAACTACGCGCTTGTGATCTTTTTCACTGACGGAGCATCCATTTTTGCCGTTCTTCACCTTCCGGTCGATGGTTAGGTTCTCGAAGTATCGTTTTAGTACTCTGCTGACCGTGGATTGGACGATTCCCAGCATCTTACCGATGTCCCGATGTGACAACTCCGGATTCTCGAAATGAGTGCACAGGATTAATTCACGACGCTCTTTTTCGTTCGACGACATTTTTCAAAATTTACGAAAAATTGACAGTGAAGCATGGCCAACGTGATCTATACACTCTTATCTGATTATAAGCGAAAGCTGAAGATATAATTCCTAAAAATTAAATTCCTACAGCGTTTTTTCCGTGATGCAATTTGATGTGACACACCCTTTATTAGAGTTCTACTATATTTAGATATTCTAGTGGCTTCGTTAACATATTGTTTTAAGGTAAAGTAATGTGATAATTGTTTCAATTGATTCGAACTTCGGGCATTAAGCCAGTCAATGTTAAAATCACCAGCAATTATATTTAACTTACTGCAATCCACAATGCTTTCCCACCAGTTTTCCAAAATATCTAGAAAACGCTGGTCACTAGAACTGGGGGAATGATATATAATTCCATAATTTCCCATCTGCATGCCTCTTTCAACTGAAATAGCCAAGCACCAGTTATTTTCAACAGCTTCGTTTAAAAGAATGTTGAATTTGACTGATTCTATTGCATAAATTGCAACACCTCCAGTGTGTTTGGAGTGCGACAAGCAAAAAGCAACTTTATAGCCCGGAATTTTGTACTGATCATATGATTCTCCATCGATTATGTGAGTTTCAGAAAGAAAAACCATCTGAGGACGCATGTTTTCTACAAGATATCGCATTTCTGCGTAATTTGTAGAAAGCCCAGCTATATTCAGATAAATTATTGCTAACTTATTCACACATATATTTTTTTTGAATTGCTATTTGGTTTGAAAAATGACGCTTTTTTTCTTCTCCAGCAGTCTCCGATAGACAGGACACTGGGTGCTATAAGTTGGATGATTTTCATCCAAATTCAACTTCTGTTCATTATTAACTTTGATACAATTTATGCATTTCAATTTAGTGGATGAGCACTCAGATGTTTTATGTTTCTCATTACACCTTGAACATGTTTGTTCTTTCTTGCAATCTGTGCTCTTATGCCCAAATTCTCCACATTTAAAACAGCGCAAAACACTAAAGGCCTCAACCACGCTACATTTATCTATATTTTACTTACTTTACTAGCAGTCATCAGGTTTCTGTAAGTATCATGGTCAACTTCAATTATCGTGTTGTATTTATTATACTTCAAGCGTGGATTTTCATATTCAACAACGACCTTGACATCCTTGATCGAAATGTTTTCATTTTGACTCTTTAAGTAGTCAATGCAAACATCAGAGGAATATCGATCACTCATCCCAATAATTTTTAATTTTGGTTTTATTGGCTTTGGAATAAAAGTACTAAACCCTTTTCCAAGATTGCTTTCAATTCCACTTTTCACTTGCTCAATATTATCCCCTGCTGCACACTCAACAATAATCGAGCCATCTTTACCGTTCCTGAAATTCTATATTTTGTGTATTTTAGGATCTAATTTAGTCTTCAACATTTTTCTTGTATCATCATTTTTCTTGTCAGACTCTATTGGCTTTACCACAATGACTGGACGAGTCTTACGAGCCACGACATTAGCGAAACTTTCAATATTATTATTATTATTTCTAAACATTTTTTCTTTCAAATCATTATTTTTATTCGTTAACATAATTTTCTTGCTCGGAGTGTCCAAATTAGCACTAATTGAGCTCGGACTAACCTGTCGCTTCCTGTTCGGCACAGCTAAATTTCTGTCAACATTTATTTTTTCAGAGAATAAGCTTTTCATATTTTCCAACTTTTTGGCAACACTGCTCTCGAAGCATGCCAACTTCTCTTTGAAAAGCTCGTCGAAAGATCAACACAGCACAAGCAGCTAATTTCTTTCAGAATTTTGAAAGCATATGTTTTCGAGAAAAAATTAATTTCAATTTTCAAATTTTTTTTTCAATGAATTTTTTTCCAAAAAATTTTTTTGATAATTTTTAACGAAAACCAAAATAATTTCCTACATTCTGATATTTTTTTTTGGTTTTTTTTTTAATTTTGAATTTTTTCAACTTTGTTTCGAAAAATTTTAATTTCAAAACTATTACATCTACAAAAAAAAGGTCGGAGAATGAAATGTAGGAAATTACTTGAGTTTTAATTAAAAATTATCAAAGATTTATTTGGAAAAAAAATTAATTGAAAAAAAAAATATTTTGAAAATTAAAATGATATAAATGATATAATATTTCGAAAAAAATAGATATAAATAGCCCTTAGAATTTCCAACAAGTTTTCCATACATGGGACGATGGGCACATCAACATTTTCGAAGATGATAAATGAAAATCAAACTTTCCTATCAGTCGCTTCGCTACTTCGGCATTCGCCGTCAACATGACTTGAATTGACTAGAACTAGGGTTAAGAGCGAGGAGACTGATGAACTAATCTAGAAAATGGTTGTTCTAATTGACGCACAGGGGCTCCACACAAAGTAAGTACTATTTTAGAAGTTTAATTTAGCTTCGGATGGACTTATAAGAATTGTCCGGCATTTCCCCGCGAAACTTGTTTAATGAAACTGTTCCTCAAAGTGTCTCTTATCACTCAGCACTTGAATATTTCACCCGAAATCCCCCTCTTTGGATTTTTTTTTCAATATTAACCTGAAATGTTAATTAGTTAATTATTTGAAGTTGTGCCTTTCCATTAATAATGTGAATAATTTTTCGTGGATATGGCCTCCCAGTTATGTAAAAAAAATTTGTTCGATCATTTCAGAACAACTGGGCAACTCCCGTGAGGAATTCATTTTACGACTTCGTTATAGGAAAAACAAATTTAACTAACATTTCGTCAACTTTGCAAGCGCTTCTACGAAAGAAAATTGGGATATTTGTTAGTAAATTAGTAGAGAAATGGGTCTCTGCAAACAATATGGTGGACCGATTTTCAAATAAAGAGGATGCAAGGCTGATGTTAGAATTTGTAATTCCTTCAGAAACTGATAATTGTAGTATTTTCTTATCATAAATGGTACTTTAAAAATATTTTATAGGTTACAATGTTTTTTATGCTATTTAGAGACTGCGGCACCGAGTAGTGAAAATGGTTCATCACTAAGAGAGAGACCTGAAACAAAATTACGAAGAATGTAAAAAAATGTAAATTTTGAACTTTGCTCCAATGCCCCTCCCCCCTTTTGGTTTTTTTTTTTTGCGAAACAGAGTTGAAAAATGAACTCAGCGTATCCGAAAACATACACTTTGATTCCAAACACGATAAAAATTGAAAATGTTGAACTTTGCCCCCTTGCCCTTCACCCTTTTTGTTTCTTTGGTGAAACGGAGTTGAAAAATGAACTCAACGTATCCGAAAACCCCAGTCTACCAAAAATTGGATTTTTAGCTCCAAAATCAAAGTTTTGGCCGCCTAAATTTTCTCGGGGACCACTGTGTGACGTGACGAATGAATATAAATCTGCCTCTTCATTCAGCCTGATTTCAATCCACCACTACTACTCCACCCTGATATGAATCTCGTTGCTCGCGTACACAATCTTAATTTAACGTCCATGTGAAGTGAAACGAAAACTTGATTTCTGATGCAAAATTGATGCATACGTGATACATGAGAGAGAGAGAAACGAAATCAGTCTGGGGGGAGTCACTTCAATATGCAATGAAGCCTATTTGACGGGAAAGATAGTCGAGTCGTAGAGGTAGATAGCAACTTAACGCCCGAATGACTGTTGGATCATGTTGACGGAGAAACTACCGGAAGAAGCAAAATATCCAATCGAATGTGAGGGCGGATTTCTTCATAGTCCCCTGATTGAATTTGATTTGCCGGGCCCTATTTGTCTCTTTCCCATCTTTCTGGCTATTTACTGATTCCGTTACGAAAGAAGCATTCATCTTTTGAAACCAAGAATACAGTAGAACCTCGGTTATTCGCGAATGCGAGTTCCCTAGTAAATCTATTAACCTTCCCGAAATTTGTCAATGAGTGGTAAAGTCATGCTTTTTTTGTATTAGTCATGGCTTTCACGTTATCTGATCACTGATGTACACGACCTTACAGATGGATAGTTCAATAATTTCTGTATTGATAGCTTTCATGCTAAAATATCATATTGTTTTCCTGTTTACAGCTCATTTTTAGCTATTTATTGCGTTATCGGATATTTTCGCTATACGTGATCTGGTGATCTAACCCTACTATTTGGCGGATAATCGGGGTTCTACTGTATACCCAGTCAATTTTTGACGCCCTGTTCGGAAGTGAAGCGTGTTCTACTTAAAGTGTTCAGCATCGATCGAAACAAATGATAGTCGGAAAGGTCAAGGTCTGGGCTATAAGGCGAATGAACCAGAATTTCCCCTGAAGCTATTTTCCAAATAGTTTTAAACACAAACAGCAAACTGAAGCCGAGCGTTGTCATGATGAAATATGATCGATTCGTGTCTGGTCGCATAATCTTGATATTTTTCGGCACAAGCTCACTTTAAACGGATCAATTGTTGCCTGTAGAAGTCTCCGTTGATCGTTCGATCAAGTTTCAGCAGCTCATAGTGTAGCACACCCTTTTGATCCCACCAAAAAAGGGAAATTACTTTTGCACAGTGGATATTCGACTTCGGTGTTTGTGTTCCTAGTTAGCCGGGCTTTTCATACGATCCTTTTCGTTTAGGGTTGTCGTACTGAATCCATTCTTCGTCTCCGAAACTCAACATTTTCAACGCAGTAAAAATTGATATTTAATTTTACAGACTCAACACTAAACTTATCACGGCGAGGTCAAATGACCCCATTAAATGTTTTGTCGGAATTGCTTTAAAAATTTCATTATCACATCGTTATTTGTCTTTACTATTTTTCTCAAAACATATATCAGTTTGTATTTCAATATTTACTCTTTACCAAGATTTGCTAAATTATATATTTTCCGCTAGACAATATACAGCCATCCCAAGCCAAACTGATATAGTGATTTTATTCTTTATCGCAAAACATTAAACCCGTATTTTTTAGGGTGGTCCGAAAAATCAAATTTTTTCCACTTATCTTGAAAATGACATTTTAAAAAAAAAATCATAACTTTTGAACCACTGAACCGATTTAGGTGATCGACATATCAAATTGAAGCCAATAAGCTATATATTGATATATGATCATATTTCAAAAACGAAAAAAATGACACCTTTGACATCGAGATATGTTATGTAAAAACTTCTCAGCTTTCAAGAACAAATATAAAAAAAGTATAGCGTACTCTAGTCCAAAGCCACGAAAACAATAAAAATGAATACAATCAATATTTACGAAAATAAAATCCATTTCTTTTGTGAGTTCAAAATTTTTTTCAATAAAAGGCTAGCTCATTGGCTTCAATTTGATGTGTCGATCATCTAAATCGGTACAGTTATTCAAAAAAAAAAAAAGTTCAAAAGTTATGATTTTTTGAAAACAGTCACTTTCGGGAAAAAGTGAAAAAAAAAAGATTCTTCGAACCACGCTTAAATTGAGTTGGGATAAAGAACAAAATTACCACTTTTGACGAAAATCTGAGAACCACTATATCGGTTTGGCATGGAATAACTGTATGTAAGGGTGCCAATGAAAATGGTATTTCAAAAAGTTCTCCTTCTTCTTCAATGGCACTAACGTTCCTCGAGGAACTTCGCCGTCTCAACGTAGTATTACTTGAGTCATTTTTATTAGTACTTAGTTGAGATTTCTATGCCAAATAACACGCCTTGAATGCATTCTGAGTGGCAAGCTCTAGAATACGCGTGATCACAGTGCAAGTCGGAGGAAATTTTTTTGACGAAAAATTCCCCCGACCAGAACGGGAATCGAGCCCGAACACCCGGCATGTTAGTTATGACGCTAACCACTCGGCCACGGGTGCACCTAATTTCAAAAAGTTACCCCATAAATAATGTTCACCACCTCGAAAAAAAACCCTATGCAAAATATCAGCTCAATTACTACAGAATTCGAGTTCTGCTCTCGTTATTATTGATTGTATTTGTTTTATTGTTGTCATAGTCTCGGGACCAAAGGCGCTATATTTTTTTTATATTTTTTCTGGAAAGCTGAGAATTTTCACATAACATATGTCGAAACCAGAGATGCGTAATTATAAACCAGAGATTCGTAATTATTGATTGTATTAGTTTTTTATAGTTTACATGGTTTCGGGACCAAGGGCTGTGCTGTATTTTTTTATATTTTTTCTTGAAAGCTGAGGTGTTTTTACATAACATATCCAAAAAATTAGAGATGTGTTATTTTTCGTTTTTAAATTATGATTTTTCGAAGTTAACACGTTTTCAGTCTTCGTTCAATATTTCTATGCGACTAGACTGGATGTATGCGACTAGAATTCCATTAATTGGCAAATGAGTCACTTTTTCAAAAAAGGCTAGCTAATTGGCTTTAATTTGATATATCGATCATCTGAATCAGTGTAGTAGTTCAAATGTTATGAATTTTTGAAAAAAAAATCATGTTTGGAAAAAAGAGGAAAAAGTTGATTTTTCGGACAACCCTAAAATGGAAATGGCCACCCTACTGAAAAAATAAAAAATACGGATCTAATGTTTTACGATAAAGAACAAAAGTACCACTTTTCACGAAAATCTGTGAACCACTCTTTGGTTTGACATGGAATGGCTGATAGTTTATATCGAACACAGAATACACATGAATAACGAATATCATTTGTAGATATTCCTAACAAAAAGAAGAAGAAATATGAGGAGAATGCTGTATACCACAAACTATGAAGCCAATGTGTCTGATAAGCCTTGTGTGGTTCAGATAAAATCAACTGTGACGAATTTACAGTAACGTGAATTCATTAACTTCAATCGTCCGAATTAGTTAATAGAGATCATGTGACCTTGAAATAAATTCTTTTATGAGAATATTCCACTTCAATAAACCACTTCTAGCGATATCTTCAATCTTGCATTTTGATGCTCCTTTCGTGCTGGTAAAAAAAATAATCTGACACGATCCGTGCAAGTGCACTTCCACTCTACTTATCTGTTTATTTGCTGTGCGACAATCTTCAACCAGCTAATGCACACCCAAGTATTCCTTGAAATATCTGCAAAGCAAATAATAATCAAAACTGCATAGATGAGCTGGTGGTACATTTGAATAACGGGGTGTGGGGATGGAAAACCATAAGCCAGAAGGTTGCACGGGAAAAAGGACACTGTTGTTTCGTTCTGTACACCATATTGCTGCATATTGTGCACGTGATAAAATAGGAACGAGATATGTGCATCCAAATACGTCCATCAGGGAAATCATCCGGTTTCATGAACAAGTGTGAACACAATAATACCCATGAATTTAAATAAAAAAGATGACTGATGTACTGATGTACTTTTATCGTGCACATTTTCGATGCCTTGGATTGAGGACTTAGAACTCGTTTGACATCCTGGTCGGTAAATAGTGAAGGATGTGTACTCAGCAAATACTACGTGCAAACAGCAAATAAGAAGAAAAAAGGGTTGGAAACAAACCAGGTCAAGCGGCTTTTAAGTCAACGGCAGCAGCTACATTACCAGAAGGAGGAGGAAAAGAACTTTTACTTTGTTGTGAATACGTGAAAACGGTAAATAGCGGTTCGGTTGCGTAGTAATTTAAGTAGTAATGTATAGTTGATATCGTTGCGTTGAGTATTGTGGCAGAACTAATTTTGTTATTTTCGAGCACCATCGATTCTGGGTACAGAATCAAATGTACCTCGAAACATCACTCGTTTGAAGCTAAACTTCAACGCATCTGTAGGATCCTTCAGTTGTTGATAACCGCAGAGAGCAGAATGATACTACATCCCAAAATACAGCACCAAAAAGTTGTATAGAGCTATCCGGCGAAACACAAACTATCCTTGTTGAATTAAATTTAAATAAAGCATTGCATAAATGTCAAGAGCATGTCATTGACTTCCACCATTGCAATTTCGATTGTGGTGCATAAAGCGTGGCTATTGTTGACGAAATTGGATCATGGTTCGATAGTTTTGTTTTGAGTATCAACTAGGAGAAGATTCTATGTGAAGTACTAATTTTTGTAGTGGATTTGATACGGCTCTATTCTGCCGTTCTACGCATAGTTGTCCCATATTTCGAAATTAGCAACTGAGAAAAACGCAATAAAAGTTTTCTAGCATATTTGTCTACCAGAAGCTTTAAGCATTTCAGTTTGGCTATACCCCGGTTTTTTTTATAATCCGTAAACTATTGTTCAATAAATGTGAAGAGATTCCCTCAGTTGAATCAATCAAGCTTGATTACAGTTCAAAAATACATGGTGGGACAGCTACGCCTAGAATAACAACATGGGACTGTTGAACTTGATGTTTTTTTTTTTGAAATACTGGGAACAAACAATAAGATTTTTCGTGTTTTCCCGAAAGATTATGCGTGAAACATCGTTTTATGAAGAAGGGAAGAAGTGATCTACAACACCTTTATCTATATACATATATATATATATATATATATATATATATATATATATATATATATATATATATATATATATATATAAATGGATTTCTGTCTGTCTGTCTGTCTGTCTGATTCTTATGGACTCGGAAACTACTGAACCGATCAACATGAAAATTGGTATGTAGGGGTTTTTGGGGCCGGGGAAGGTTTTCGTGATAGTTTGAGACCCCTCCCCCCTCTCTAAGGGGGGGCTACCATACAAGTAAAACTCAAATTTCTTCATTACTCGAGAATTATTCAAGCAAATGAATCCAAATTAGGCATATTGTGGTTTTAGGATACAATAAATGTTTCTATAGTAGTTAGACACTCAACCTCCCTCTATAAAGGGGGGCTGCCATACAAATTAAACACAAATTTCTACATTACTCGGGAATTAATCAAAAAACTGAAACCAAATTAGGCATATTGAGGTTTTAGGGTGCAATACATAGTCAATAAAAATATAGAAAAAATGTGTTCGTGTACAGTGAATCAGAAGTGTACAACGAGGACGCTGGGAAACATTCTATTTTAATTTTACACACATGGAAAATGAAAAAAAAAATTTTTTTAAATCAGCCGCTTAATGCATGCTAGTCTCATGTTTCAACCACTCAGCTATCCAACACAGCAGTGGAACTCCAAACAATTCACTGACTGAAAAGTGTCCACATTTTCACCGCTTGTTTACGTGAAGAATATATTTTTTTCAAGCACACTTGATTTTAGAGTGTATGGATTTTAGCTGCCTTGACGCAAGGTTTTTAATGAAGAATGATAAGATGGGAAGGTTTATATAAACATGTTTATACATAACATAAGATACATAAGTTTATT
Source organism: Toxorhynchites rutilus septentrionalis (assembly GCF_029784135.1). Classification (NCBI taxonomy): domain Eukaryota; kingdom Metazoa; phylum Arthropoda; class Insecta; order Diptera; family Culicidae; genus Toxorhynchites; species Toxorhynchites rutilus. The sequence continues at coordinate 8,463,621 of NC_073746.1, forward strand.
CAAATATTAATATTGCCCTTCTTTAACCATCCAGTGAAATTTTATCAAAATTTGAAAGAGAAATTAAAAAAGAAATGTTTTTTTTTCAATATTTTTTTGGGATGGTTATTAAAAATCCATGATTACCTTTGCTATATTATTTACCCCCCCCCCCATTATTTGTTAATTTTTCCTGCTTTTCGTTCTTTGACCTATCATTTTGACAATTTAATTTGAGAGGTTCAAAATTGCAACAAGATAGACATTTGGTGTGAAAGAGCGAATTGCGAAAAAAAATTTCTAAGCTTTATAATTAAAGTTTTTCTGTAGTATTTAATTTCTGAGTTTGTTAGGATGACCGATTGAATTTGATTCATAGAAGAATAAGATTTCATTTGAATGTCGATTTTTGAAATCGACTCAATTTTTTTTTATCCCATTTATTTATTTAAGGCTCATTAGCATTTTAGCTGTAACAGAGCCGAATTTTAATCATGTACATGTCACATGGTTATCATATCTATAATTAGCACATTACACAGTTGCCATTCGCCAGTATTTCTTCTATACCATTACACATATGGTACATTCACACAGTTAGCCATTTAGGCGTAAGAGTATTCTTTCTGTTCTTCCATTATCCAGTTGGACCACCGGACAGCGGAGACAGTTGATTCATCATTGTTGAGTTATTTATAGAACAGCAGCCCGATGTGTCTTGCAGAGCAGAGCAGTTGTATGGATGAATCGATCTTATTTCGACCGTGGATCGATCTCCATCGCTGATGATTGTTGCGTGGACGTAGCTATTCTGTAACAACACAAAGATGGTCAATGAGGGCCCTGAGTTTTGAACTCACGATCGATCGCTTACTAAGCGAACGCGCAACCAATGTGGCTACGGAGACCCCCTAAATCGACTCAATGGTTGAAAAGCTATGATGTTTTGGAAGAAATCTTACATACTCAATCAGCAAAAGGTCCCTGTGACATGTGCTGTACGTCGTCTCCATTCTCATGAATTTAATATTTTTTTCTAATTCTTAACTTTCAAACTTATTTCAAGGATTAACATATCATATCTTTCTATTAATCCGCAAACATGCCTAGTAGTAACTTAAAAAAAACCAAACTCATAAACGACAAAAATAGTCTTCGTAGGATCAAACGAATCCGACCTGCAAGGACCCTTACAAGATACTTTGAACAATTTTTCAACCTGGGCCATTAGGCTAGGGATCGAATTCTCCACGGAGAAAACAGAGATGGTGGTTTTTTCTAGGAAGCATAGACCAGCAAAACCAAAGCTTCAACTTTTGGGTAAACCGATCACTCATGCTATGTCATTCAAGTATCTTGGGGTCTGGTTCGACTCCAAATGTACTTGGGGGGCCCATATTAGGTATCTGAGTAAAACATGTCAACAAAGAATAAATTTTCTCCGTACAATTACCGGCACCTGGTGGGGAGCCCATCCCGAAGATCTTATAATGTTGTATCGAACAACTATTCTCTCAGTGATGGAGTATGGCAGTTTCTGTTTTCAATCAGCTGCCAAAACACACCTCATTAAACTCCAGCGAATTCAGTATCTTTGTCTCCGTATTGCGTTGGGATGTATGCCCTCAACGCATACCATGAGCCTCGAGGTTTTGGCAGGCGTACTCCCACTAAAAGATCGCTTCAATTTATTATCTCTTCGGTTCTTCATCCGGTGTAAGCTTATGAACCCATTGGTGATCGGAAATTTTGAGCAGCTGATCGGGCTAAATTTTCATTCTGGATTCATGACTTCATATCATGAATTCATCTCCATGCAGGTTGATCCTTCTTCGTATATTCCCAACCGTGTTTGTTTTCCTGACTACATCAATTCCTCTGTACATTTTGATCTGTTCATGAAGGAGAAAATCCATGGAATTCCAGATTATCATCGATCGGGGATCGTTCCTACGATCTTCAATGCAAAGTATGGGCGTATCAATTGTGATAATATGTACTTTACTGATGGGTCCTCTATGACTGAGTCCACAGGATTTGGAGTGTTGAACGAATTTTTTAGCACCTCCCACAGTCTTCAGAATCATTGCTTAGTGTATATTGCTGAATTGGCAGCAATACACTGGGCGCTGGACAGCGTCGCCTCACGACCTGTTGAACACTATTACATTGTAACGGATAGTCTTAGCTCTGTCGAAGCTATCCGTTCAGTGAGGCCGGAAAAGCACTCGCCGTACTTCCTTGAGAGAATACGAGAAATTTTGAGTGCTTTATCCAGACGCTGTTATGTCATAACCTTTGTCTGGGTCCCTTCACATTGCTCAATTCCGGGTAATGAGAGGGCTGACTCATTAGCAAAGGTAGGTGCAATTGAAGGCGATATTTATCAGCCTCAAATCGCCTTCAATGAATTTTACTCTTTAGTCCTTAAAAATACAATCGCTAACTGGCAACGCAAATGGAACGAAGATGAATTGGGCCGGTGGCTCCACTCAATTATCCCTAAGGTTAGCCTCAAACCATGGTTCAAAAGTCTGGACTTGAGTCGGGACTTTATTCGAACCTTCTCCCGACTCATGTCCAATCATTGTTCGTTAGACGCGCTACTTTTTCATTTCAATCTTGCCGACAGCAATCTCTGCGTTTGTGGCCATGGTTACCACGACATCGAACACGTTGTTTGGTCGTGCGAGTTGTATCTTGTCGCCAGATCGAATTTAGAAAACCTTCGGGCTCGAGGAAAGCAACCCAATGTGCCGGTGAGAGATGTGTTGGCTCGGCTAGATCATGATTATATGTCCCAAATATATGTTTTCCTTAAAGCTATCGATCTTCGAGTGTGATGTTCTTACATCCTTTACCCCTCCTTTTCGTCCTTCGCGAACTATCGGTTCCCTTCCTACTAACATTAGAATAAGTTAAATTGTGAATTCATATTAGATGTAAGGATAGTTTTAAGAATTGAGTGTGAAGTGTGAGTGTGAGTGTGAATGAGAATGTGAATGTAAATGCGAGTGTGAGTGTGAACATTGCTACAATATCCTTACATCCCATCCTTTTCCCAATCAAAGTGTGTCACCCTTCTAAACTCGAGTCGACCTCGAGTAATCGGTTTCCTATTTTATTAACCATAGAATTAAGGAAACATGTTAATATTTTATAGTAAAAATATATTTAAGAGCGTGGCTCCTTTAAACCTATGTAACTGAGCCTGTAAAAATAAACGGATTAATAAAAAAAAGAGTCTTCGATTGTATATTTTTTATATATTTTTTACAGTTTTACAGTACACATTTGCTTATTGACGATTTTTTAGCTGGAGTGCTTTTTAATTGGCGGTTCGCTAGTTGGAACACGTGCCAATCAAAAAGCAGTCATCCGTTATAATTGTTTGTCAGTTTTACTCTGTTGTTCCAATGCCATTTTTATTGAACGGTCTTCGAATGGTACACTCAAAAAATTAAGGTACAGTATTGCAAAAGTTTTTAGTTTTGCAGTTTGTTTGACAAATGTTGTTTCAGCTTTCGAGAAAAAATATAAAAAAAATATAGCACCCTTGGACAATGAAAGCTGTAAAGAACAAATACGATCAATAATTAAGAAAACAATTTTTGCAAGTGTAGTATTTTTGTGTAGTGTAGTATTTTTTCAAAAAAGACTAGCTAACTGGCCAATTTGATATGTCGATCATCTGAATCGGTTTAGTAGTTCAAAAGATATGAATTTTTGAAACAAGCTATTTTTGGAAAAAGGGGAAAAACTAGATTTTTCGAACCACCCTCAAATGGAATGGGATCTAATATTTTGCGATAAGGAACAAAACTACCAATTCACACGAAAATCTGAGAACCACTATATCGGTTTGGCATTGGATATATATAACACTAAAAAAATATAGTTTGGTGTTAATTTCTCCGGTAACTAAAAAGCTGATTACTAGAAACTAATTGATGTAAACGTTTCATTACCTTATAGATTCTAGATATAATACCAACAAAGGGTATTTAAAAAAATAAAAATGGCTTTTTACGGGACGTGTTCGAACCTGAAAGAAATAAAATTTATTCAGAAATCATATTTTTATGTTGTTTTTTTAAGCGTAGATCCATTACCTAGTCGTATAATTATTGTATCATTCAATTTATTTCGATGAGAATGCTTTAAAATATTTCAAGTGATGCTCTTACCATATTTTAATTTTTTTATTCAATGTCCAGTTTCTATGGCGAAGCTTCATTCGTAAATTACAAATTTGTCATCATTGGTGGAATACAACGATAATTAATAGCATATAAATAGTTATGAATAGCACAGCAAGTTATGATTACAGTACATATGGGTTTATTTTGATAATGCAAATATTAACTACATTATACATAAACCGATAAAAATGCGTTATAATATTTGTCCACAGTACTTTCAGCGTCTATATATATATTTTATTCAATTTTCAGTTCGTAATTTCTATCCCATTCGCCGTGTTTATCATGATGATGCTAACATTAATAACAATATATATGAACCTCCCACGTTACATATGGCTTTTCCCACCGTTTTAGAGACATCTTAACATTATGTTCAATTTTTAGAGCGTAAACCATCTGTCAATTTTTTCACTGTTTACATTTCTTTGCCACAAATCGTTGCCACTTTTTTCTCTCATGTTCCACTTCTCTTCTCTGTATCCAAGCTTGTATGTTTGACGAATGAAATGTCTTAGGAAATACATGTTGCTACGTGATCCCTGGGTACCTAAGGTGGGACACAAAAGCACCTCCCAAAATCAAGCACACGTTTACAAACGAGATGATAAATCATTATCAACAAAAACAAATCGGTTCAAATATTGATTTTTCAATTTTGTTGAACGCTTACCAAAATGTTCCTCCAACATCCCATACCGTTCCTGATCCTGCGGAATCTTCACATCCATTCACTTCCACCAGCCGCCGCGCATCACACGCAGCATTACATACTCCGAAATGTCTTTCGCAGATCGAGCCGGATGGCTTCAACGGGGCACATAAAAGCCAGCAAAGGAGTTATGAATTTTCAATTTTCGCTACACACACGTTTCCAAAGCCTCGAGCGCAAACATTTGCTCCTTCACGAAAATCATAATTCTCGCTTGATTTGTAACCTGCCTCTTGTTCGCTCGTTTTTCTTAAGTGAAAAGAAATGAAATAAAATTTATTGCCCACTTTATCGCTAAATTAGTCAGTCGTCTGCGAGGTATCCTTGAAAGTGTTTGCATTCCTTTAACCCAAATAATGGGAATACGTGTATGAATGATGAGCAGACATGCTCGTTTACCGAAAGCAACTACAATTTATAAAACTCAATGTTTTAGGGTGTTGTAAACTCCAGCACGTCGAGCCCATGAACGCATACACCACCCTTGACTGGTGACACCTTCGCTCATTCCTCAGCCTGTATAATGTGATACCGATCACACCATTTGATACCTTTTTAATAAGCTGTTTCTTCGCAGCAGTCGAAGCGTCGAGCCAAGCTGAGAAATATGAAACCAATGTCAAAAGTCCCTCGCCTCTGAAAACATTTTCTTCTTCCGCAGACTGGAGTGGATTATTGCGAATGAAGACCCAATAGAGAGCGTTAAAAAGTGCAAGATAAAAACGACACGTAAAGTATAAAGATACCATGTCCATGAAAACAAACAGTAACAAGATTAAACCATATGGCCGAAATAATACGTCCTGCAGTGGCTGCCAGAGGATGCATGGGACGGAAAGGATGGGCGAACTTGTTGCGATTAACACCCAGTCCCCGAGTTGGGTTGGGTTGGGCGGTCCAGCATTGGAACGCACGCTGTGCGAACGGCATGTGGTCGAAATATGATAGCCGGACAAGTACAATTCGATGTGTTTCTCAAGTGCACTGTTACCAATGTTTTATGACGCTTTTATTATTTCGCACAATCGAATTGGTAAAAAGTTCAATCCAATTAAAAAATGTTGGTTAACTATAAATCCTATTTAGTATTATTTTTTTCGCTAAAGTTTTGATGTTGGTACATGAAATTACGTTTTTTCAAATATATACTGGGAATTTGTGTTTTTTAAGAAAATGCTCAATTTATCTTCTGAATTTATATTATCCCCTTTAAAACATCCCCCGTCTGAAGCAACACACTTATATCTTTTTATGTCTTCAATGCTGTCAAAACGAGTCCCATGAATCAGTAATTAGAGCTACAGAAACAGGAAAAAGTCAAACGGGGTCATGTCGCCGGTAATTATGCATTGAATGAACGTGACATCAAAATTTGATCATTAAAGCATGTCTCCAGCCACTTGATTGCGTTGGAAGATCTTTTGGCAGTAGTCGTGCTGCGACTTTTCTCATCAACATGAACCAAAATATGACGAACGGTCTCGTAAAAAATATTCAATTCACCATTCCTTTTATTTTGTCGTTTTTTCATCGGTTGAAGAGATGGATGGTCGTTCTTCGGCCGTCTTTGAATGCCTTATACCATTCATACATCCGTGCTTTCGACACAGTTGAATCACCAAATATGTTCAGCAATATTTTCCGATTTTAGTGAAAACAAAAGCATCATTTTTAGAGGCATATGCGCATACATTCAATTTTTTATGCACAGTTTTGTTCCACAATCTTTCGTCATCTTTACCCAAGCTTGAAATCCTATAATCCAAAAATGAGTTTGCATTCTCGGCGAAAACTGTTAACGTTTTTTTATTTCATGCTGTCCATAAAGTCGAAGCTCTTGCTCTTAAGAGAATTTTACAGAGGCCTAAGCCTGTGATAATGTGAAGGTGCAATATCCAGTTTTTTTAGCTGGTGAGATAACGCATCTCAGCAAGTTTGTTCTGAATCGCTGCCTTCAATTTGTCCAGTTGCGAGCAATACTTGTGAGAAGTTATCGACTGGTTACTTGGAAGTTACTCAGTGGCTTATTGGGAAAAACTCAAGCAACAAATTAATGATGATGGTCCCACCTCTTTCCACTACGAAGGTTTGAACGAGATGAATTATCTTATTGATAATAATTATATTACGGTATTAATTTTTTTTTTCATCAACTAACCAGTAGTCAAACTAAAGTGAAAAGAAAACGGACCGGTTATCTCGCAGGCATAGATTACTAATCGAAAGAACAATTTAAGCCATTATATGTATAAGCCGACACGTGTTTACTCCATGGCATGTCGAGGGAATTCCCAACCCGGGAAGACCCTAGACCGATCAGGAATTGAACCCAATACCTATGTCAGCATTAGCCTTGAATTTACAAAGGAATTCCCGCTTTACTAGATACCCGACAACGACCTGCTAATGCAGTCATTTTGGAGACCAGACAGCAGAGCAAACCTAAACCTAATTCCAGCCGATACTTCAGGACCTACATTAAACCTGGAATATAAAGGGTGTGTCACATCAAATTGCATCACGGAAAAAACGCTGTAGAAATTTAATTTTTAGGAATAATATCTTCAGCTTTCGCTTATAATCAGATAAGAGTGTATAGATCACGTTGGCCATGCTTCACTGTAAATTTTTCGTAAATTTGGAAAAATGTCGTCGAACGAAAAAGAGCGTCGTGAATTAATCCTGCGCACTCATTTCGAGAATCCGGAGTTGTCACATCGGGACATCGGTAAGATGCTGGGAATCGTCCAATCCACGGTCAGCAGAGTACTAAAACGATACTTCGAGAACCTAACCATCGACCGGAAGGTGAAGAACGGCAAAAATGGATGCTCCGTCAGTGAAAAAGATCACAAGCGCGTAGTTAAGCAGTTTAGACGTGATCCGAGAAGTTCGGTCCGAGATGTCGCCAATAAACTGAATTTGTCAAGTTCATTCGTCCAGCGGACCAAGCAGCGGGAGGGCCTGCGTACATACAAGGTTCAGAAGACTCCTAACCGCGACGAAAGGCAAAACATGGTGGGGAAGACGCGAGCCCGGAAGCTGTACACCGAAATGCTGACGAAGCCGCATTGCCTGGTAATGGACGACGAAACCTACGTCAAAGCGGACTTTCGTCAGCTGCCGAGCCTGTTGTTCTTCTCCGCAGAGGACAAATTCAGCGTTCCGGAGGAGATTCGCAAGCAGAAACTATCCAAGTTTGCCAAAAAGTACATGGTGTGGCAAGCGATCTGCTCTTGCGGAAAGCGGAGCGCCCCCTTCGTGATGACCGGCAATGTAAACGGGCAGGTTTACATTAAGGAGTGCCTACAGAAGCGCTTACTACCACTATTGAAGCAGCACGAGGGCCCGACCATCTTCTGGCCGGATCTCGCTTCGTGCCACTATTCAAAGGACGTGTTGGAGTGGTACGAAGCCAACGGGGTCACCTTCGTGCCAAAGGAAATGAACCCGCCCAACGCGCCGGAGCTTCGCCCAATAGAGAAATATTGGGCGATTATGAAGTAGGCCCTCCGGAAGAACCCAAAAGTTGTCAAATCGGAGGCGGACTTCAAGAGAAAATGGATTTCTGTTAAAAAAAACTACAACCTGACGTTGTACAGAACCTTATGGACGGGGTAAAGAGGAAGGTGCGAGCATATGGGCTTGGGCTCGAAGTATGAATAAAAACAAAATGCCAAAAGTTGTTTAATAGTTTTTATTTTACTGTCTTAAATTTTCAAAAGGATCGGTCTACTGGGCGAATTTCTACAGCGTTTTTTCCGTGATGCAATTTGATGTGACACACCCTTTAAACGTATCAACCTAACGAATAAAGGAAAACAATATATTGCAAAACAATCATCATCATAGTCTTAAAATAAGAAACACCAAATATCCGTTATAACTTCGTCATTTTACATATTAACATTGATTATCATTGATCACACACTGGGTTTGAAATCTAGAGCATGCTTCAAAAACTCTTTACAAATACTACGGAACGTTCGAAGGCTTGTTGCTGTCTTTGCTTCATTTGGTAATGTGTCTATATCCTTCATAAAAAAGTGAATTTTGAGTACATGACATTCGAAAGTACATGATTCTGAGGTCACTTGCTTGTCTTGTTTTATATCGATGCATATCTCTTCCATACGTTATCGTGTTTTGTAAATAATTCGGTGTCATCCCGTTAGTCATCTTATGTATAAACGTAAGCGTACAATATTTAATACGCTGTCCCACTGACATCCATTGCAGGCAATCGAGCATAAATCTCCGTGGAGTTAGTCGATCTCATCTCAATATCAGCCGCATTGCCTTATCTTGCACAATATGCATTCTTTGCATTTGCTTCCTATTCGCGAGAAAAAGCATAGATGCACAATAATCAAAATATGGAGCGATCAGCGCTTTGTAAATCGTGATTTTACTTTCAAATGTCGCTTTATTCTACAAAGCACTCCATATTTTAGAGCTGCCTTCTTTATAGTATAATTATTTTTTTGATTCTCAAAAAGCAGCGTTTCGTCTAGAGCAGCGGTACTCAACCTTTTTTTCAGATGGGCCACAAACACGTGGTAGTCATGGTGTCGCGGGCCGCTTGTGTCTAAGACACGACCGCATTGTTAACGTAGGAATTATGAATGCCGAAAAACAAACATTATAGTAATTCAAGAATGAAACTTTTTAGCACAAATGCTCTCAGTGAGGGAGAGGTTTCATTGTTTGCGAATGTTTCGCAAACTTCCAGTTTCCACAGAAGAACACAGCACTCACTGCTGAAAATTGGAATATCACCATTAAATCATTCACGATTTATTAGTCATCTTGCTAGTGACCATTTGGCAGCGACAGCGGCAGCATTCCAAATGGTCTTTGTCAAGGCCGAATGTTTTATTAGGCTGTCAAAAAAGTTCTGCGGTATTTTTTTTTAAATTTTCATTTGTTCATAAAATTAGTTACAATCATCTGTTTTAAGTCAAATATGCGCCGTTTTGTTCGATGACTTGTTCCCAACGAGATGCCAACTTCATAATACCCCTGTTATAGAAGCTCGCTTCCTTATTGGCAAAAAACTCGGATAGCCAATTTTCACAGGCCTCTTTTGTGGCTAACTTCTGACTACCTAGCTCGTTCGCCATGGACAAAAACAGGTGGTAGTCACTTGGTGCAAGGTCCGGACTATACGGCGGATGCAAAAGAATCTCCCATCCGAGCTCCCGGAGCTTCTGGCGCGTCACCAAAGAAGTGTGTGGCCTGGCGTTGTCCTGATGGAAGACAATGCGGCCTCTGTTTATCAAAGATGGCCTCTTCTTCATGAGTGCTACCTTCAAGCGGTCCAGTTGTTGGCAGTACAGGTCCGAAATGAGCGTTTGGCCATACTGCCGTAATCTCGCAAAGTGACGTAAGCGCCAAAATTTACATTTTCCTTTTTAGATCGATAAAGAATACCAAATGCTTTCAAACAACTGCGGAGTTTTACAGAAATGTGAAAAAATGACCTCGTAAAAGCCTAAAAACGGAGTGGCGCAAGCGCCATTTCCACTGTGGTGTGTCGTAATTTGATTGTGATGCGAAGTAATTTTTTTATCTGATCTGATAGCATAGAATGGATTAGCAAGGACAGCAAACTTCACATAACAACATCTTCCGTAATAAACGTTTAGCATAATGAAAATCACTTTTCCGAAAAGCTCATCATGCCAAACATTTTAATTCAAAACAGTCCATCTCCATGCAGTGCTACATTTATAATAGCAATTTTGTTTCAGAACTACAAATCATGTACTTTGCTCTGTTTATAAATCTCGTCAAATATTTAAATTCATAAAATCAAACTCATCTCAAAGGAAAAAATTATCCTTGATCGATCAGATATTGAACATAAAAATTGTAACTAATTAGTTTAAACTCATCAATTTCATTGTTGATTACCAGAATTGATGTCTTTCGATGGCAATGATGTATTTTATCCTCAGGTATCAAGCGATAAAACTTCTTGACGCTGTTTACTTTCTCACCTGCTCATTTCTCTTTCAGATGGTTTGAAGCTGAGTGTTGATTGAAGGGTAAATGTCGGATTTGGTGAAAAGCTGCACTTTTCTAAATCCTCCATCGAAACGCATTTTGTAACAAAACCCAAAACATCCTCGCATAATCTGTATCTGCTTTACATCGGATGATTTTGGACGGCATTATTTTATGTTTTATATGTTTTCAATTGCATTTTGGATTGGGAAAAAATGGTGCTGTCTATAATTGTTACAATCGGGTTCTCAACTATGTTAGCCTGTTCAACGCATGTTGCAAAGTCGGAAAATGTGTAGAACTTTTCTCCCTGATGCCTTCTCATGCTCCGCTCAACAGCGGCATTTTGGAGAAAATAATTGGAAACAGATTCTCGCATACTTTTATGGATGAACGCCAATCGGTTGTGGAAACAGCGATTAAAATTTGCAGTTTCCACAACAAACTGGCGTTGGTAACATAGCTTAAATAAAACGGCATTTTTTTCAAAAATCAAGCCGATGGCAATGTTTTTCCATCAAGTGCACACAATTTGTACAGATCAGATTTTCGTAATGTACGCGTAAGCTGATTATACATGCAATTTTACGAAAAGTCCCGTACTGAAAATTCGTCCCTCTGGCGCTTGCGTCACTTTGCAAGATTACGGCAGCATAGGGAAGCAGCTCATAATAGATTATTCCTTGACAAACCCACCAAACACACAGCAGAACCTTCCTGGCCGTTAATGAGGGCTTGGCCACCGTCTGGGCCGTTTCAGCGGGCGTCGACCACGACCATTTGCGCTTCACGTTGTCGTAAGTGACCCACTTTTCATCGTCAGTCACCATCCGCTTCAGAAACGGGTCGATTTTGTTGCGATTCAGCAGCGATTCACATGCGCCGATACGGTCAAAGATGTTTTTTTGCGTCAACGTTTGTGGCACCCATACATCGAGCTTCTTTGTGAATCCAAGCTTCTTCAAATAACGGTTACTTATCCCCAGCTCTTGGCCGATGCTACGGCTGCTACTATGCCGGTCTTTCTCGGCTAATTCAGCGATTTTGTCGCAATTTTCGACGACAGGCCTTCCGGAGCGTGGCGCATCTTCGACGACCTCTACACCAGAACGAAAACGTTGAAACCATCGTTGTGCGGTGGAAATGGAAACTGTATCGGGTTCATAAACTGCACAAATTTTATTGGCAGCTTGAGATGCATTTTTGCCTTTGTCATAGTAGTACTGTAAAATATGTCGGATTTTCTCTTTATTTTGCTCCATATTTGCGACACTATAACTCACGAACGACTTAACCAAACAAAACACTGTCAAGGACTATATTATAGCGCGCTAAAATACCTTTCCAACAAGCTATAGTATGACTCGATACAATGAATACAACTAGAACTACGCGCTTACAACGACACCTCGCGGAAATACCGCAGGACTTTTTTGACAGCCTAATATTTAGTTTTCCAAATTGGCCTTTTTTAAGGCTAGAGGCGTATTAACTGAGGAAGTCTGAGAATCTGAGAGAGCCTCTATAATTCAAAACATCATCATCATTACACCAATAAATCCGAACACGCTTCCAAATTTACAGAATCTCTCTTCCACCATAAATTCAACAATTTGTACGTGTGATTCAATTATACGCAACAATCTCCACATATATGTATGAAAACTCGCACTATGTTGGTTTTCATACCGTTATGTGAAGATTGGTTATATTTTTAATATTTTTTATGCTTAACTTGTGCAAGCTCTGCACGTTCGTTCAACATGGTAGCAATACAGAAACTGAAACCAGCCAGGGTAAGCACGATATTTATACTACTTCCACGGCCATCCGACGACATGCATCATCTACTGAGTTCTTATGATTTCACCAGAACTTATAGATTTTTGTGATTTCATTTGTTGGCTTTTAAAGCTGTGAAAATTTAGGTCAATAATTAACAAACATCACTTATACACTTTTTATCTTTTGAAAGTAATTGTAATACCACTTCTCTCAACCGGCAAAGAGATGTTAACGTTCGAATCCTTGCTCCCCAAATGTTACCATATCGTTCTCGAAATTTTCATCTTGCACTCCAGTACAGATGCAAGAATGATGTGGTGCAAAAATAAAGAAATACTCTCCACCAGACGGCGTAAAAATCAACACAGTGTCTTCACCGAACATACATCACTATGTGGATACCAGTCTTCCATTTGTCCTTCCTATCGAACAAATCAGCTTTGTCTGTAATCAGTATTGAGAAAGACTGCGGTCTGCAAGTTCAAATTATAGAGGCTTTAAAACTTCAATTTATTCGGCTTTAACTTTGAAAAAAAAGACTATTTGGAAAGCTAAACTAAACTCTGAATCAAGAATGTTGTGAAATCGCGAATAGCTTGTTTATACTCGATAAATTAAAAAACGTTGCATTTTCTATTTCTATTTCATAAAACCGTGTTCTGTTTTCTGATTTTGCACCATTACTGAAAGATATAGCCCTACGTAAAAAATAGGTGATGATTTCATAGGTTTTCGTTATTGTTACACATTAAAAATAGTTCAAAATAAAGTAACACCAGATGGGCCCACCGGAAAAGCCTGCCGGGCCACATGTGGCCCGCGGGCCGCAGGTTGAGTATAGCTGGTCTAGAGTAAGGCCAAGTACTCTTTCTACAGGTTGCCCATCTATACTTATACAGGGTGGGCCATTTAAAGTGGAAGGATTTGTTTTTGCAATAGCAAAATTTTATTTTTTTTTTTTTTTAAATTATTTTTTTTGAAATTCATTTATTTTGGTCCAAGGAGATTTGTTCTAACTACTTTTTGATTATGATATCTCGTAAATGACCGCCTCTGGCCTTGACCGCAAAATGTGCCCTTTTTTCGGCATTTTACATCACTTTGCCCAATGTTTCGGCCGATATGGCAGCAATTTCTTGTCGGATATTGTCTTTCAGCGCAGCCAGGGTCCTTGGTTTACCAGTGTATACCTTGGATTTTAAATATCCCCATAAAAAAAAAGTCAGGAGGCGTCAAATCAGGTGATCTCGGTGGCCAGTCATAATCGCCGTTTTTCGATATTAATCTTCCGGGAAACATTTCGCGCAATAATTTGGTCGTGGCAGCTGCTGTATGGCATGTAGCGCCGTCCTGTTGGAACCAGTAATTGTCTAATTCATTTTCACGAACAAATGGCAATAAAAAATCGGTTATCATTGTCCGATAACGCTACCCATTCACGGTTACCGTTGCTCCATTTTCGTTTTCAAAGAAGTACGGGCCGATGACTTTATCGGCATAAATGCCACACCACACAGTAACTTTTTGGTCGTAAAGAGGTTGCGTTTCGATGAATTGAGGGTTTTCAGTAGCATAAAACCGACAATTTTGTTTATTCACTCCTCCATTCAAGTTGAAATGCGCCTCATCAGACATTATGATTTTTTGCCAAAAGCCACGTTCATTTTTGGCCATTTCGATGGTCCATTTCGCAAAATCAAGTCGACGTGGTAAGTCAGATGGGTTAAGTTGTTGAGCCATTTGAATTTTATACGGAAACATTTTCAAATCAACACGAATTATGCGTCGGAGAGTGGTTCGAGCGATGCCTAACTCTTGCGAACGATGGCGACCTGATGTCGATGGAGTCTCTGCAACACTGGCTCGAACGGCATCAATATTCTCGTCGAAACGTCTTGGTCGTTGTCTGGACAGATGACTGGCATTACCAACACTACCAGACGATATAAATTTGCCATATAATCGACGTATAGTGTTGTCTCCAGGCGATGTTTTAACTTTATTTTTATTTTTCCACGCACGTTTAGTTAACACAATTGAGAAGTTATTTTGAATGTACAGCTGAACAATTTCAGCGCGTTGTTTAGGTGTGTATTGTTCCATGGTTAAAATTGTACTGAAATGACGCTTCCAACGCGGTATGACATTTGTTAATCTGACATTTCTGTCAAAAGTTATGGGGATGCCAGATGCTTCCACTTTAAATGGCCCACCCTGTACTTAGACTGCTTATATCAAGACTGCGTGTCGATACTAGCATGTTTAACTTAAGTTTTTTCCATTTCAACCATTCGTCTATGTTTTGCAGTTCATGGTTCATCTTTGTGTAGCAATCTTGCAATGTCTCAGCTACAACGAATATTACAGTGTCGTCAGCAAATAAGTTTACCTCACTGTCATTTAACACCTGTTTGATGCCATTGCACAATGGTCCTTGTCATGGACATGGATATGAACAATTTTGGTCACCCTATTTTTGATAACATAAAAATGAGTGCTATATCATATGGAAAAACTTTGTCAAAGACTGTTTTTGTCTAGAGAATAACTGTCGAGCTCTAAATGCTAATTTCCACTTGAATGCATCTCCTGGACCATTGTGCATTGATATAAAGCAAGAAAAGTAACGGCCCCAGAACACTTCCTTGAGCCCAGATTCACTGATCCCGCCGATGATTTACTGTCCCTATAAACAGTGATTTGTGTTCGCCCTTTCAGGTTACTTTCACACCAGTTCAATACAGGCCCTGTTACATTATAATTAGAGAGCAATTTAAATTATTTGAGTCAATCTATTGTTTCAAAAGCCCTTTTCAGATCAATAAATACTGCCAATACTACTTTTTTCGCCTCTATGACATGTTTCCACTTCAAGAGCAACAAATTGAGAGCCGTTTCACAAGAGTGGTTTTTTTCTGAACCCAGACCACCAATATTACATTTTTCGTTAAATGTTCCAACAATTGATCTTTAATTACGATCTCGAGAACCTTTTCGTATAATGACAACATATTAACTGGTCTACGGCCTTCTGGTTTGGATGATTTCGGATTTTTTGGAACCGGTATGACAACAGATTTTTTCCAACTTTGTGGACATTCGCCGCGAAGCATCGATTCATTTACGATATATAGCAAATTCTCTTTAACTAATACTGTTTTATTGATATTTTCAACACCTGCACAGTTTCTTAAATCCATTACAACCTTCCTAAAAGTTCCCATGTTGATAGTTTAATATTGAAAGCATCTCAATTGTGAAGACAGGCTAGGGAAAACAAAATTCAGTCGATTTGATGGAGCTACAATACCATTGTGGATTTCTTCTACACTTGACGTGAAAAATGTGTTAAGTTTCTCTGCTGTTATATTGTCACTTTCCTTGTTACCGTCAAACTCAATGTCGATGTCTTTGCAGCCGCCTGGATTACACAATGCTTTGATTTTTTGCCATATCGGATCATGTTGAATTGCATGTATTTCATTTTGGATGAATTAATTCTTAGAATTCTTCAGCTCACGTATATAAATGTTTCTCCATATTCTGTACGTGCTCCAATTTTCAATAGTTTTTGTGCGTTTAGCTATTGTTAGGTAATAATCTCGTCTTCTCTTGATGTAAGCCAATGAAGAGTTATACCAGACTTTGTTGCCAATATGTCCGAGTACTCAAATTCCAGTGTGAATACCAGCGATTATCTGGTTCATTGAAGAGCGAAGCTCTTCTTCAAGATTTTCTTCAACAACATGAAGATAGATTCGTTCTCTAACCGGAGTTATTTTGTTCTGTAGAACGGATAGCAACCTTCAAAAAAACATCAAGTAATTATTATCATTCAACTTGAAACGGCCTTCGGGCATGCTAATCTGATAGAATATCTTTCTTTCACGCCAACTTCAAGCTTTAGTAAATGTCGATAGTGTAACCTTCGTTAACTTCTTCGTTAACGAGAATCTCTTCTGACTAGATATATAATAAACGAAAGTTGCTGCTCACAATTGCGAAAAACCTTGTAATACTAACCTCGAGCCAATCGCGAGTAATCGGTTACATATTACCGACATAGTTGTAAGGCAAACATTGTCGAAATATTGAACTCCCGGCCCCGTCAGGCTGACGCCATATGAGCCTTATTAAAAATATATATTTTGGATAAAAAAAATAAAAAAAACCAAAGAAAGGTTGAACACTATTGACCGGAGGGCCAATTCTATCAAATTCGGTTTGAAAATTCTATTCAATTTGAACGAGAAAAGTGTCACCCATACCTGGGTGACGGGCCGACGAGCATGTTAACCACACATGATCCCTGTCAAATGAGGGGTGCTTCAATATGTCGACTCCGTCAATTAAATTCCTCTCAGTTATGGGACACCCAACTCGGAGTTTTCCACGGTTTCTTGATACCTAATGATAGAAATTTCACCATTGAAGTTTCATCATTATATTGGTTAATTCTAGAAATATAGAGTGTAGTGTCTAAGATAGTACCGTATTGTTGACGTAGCACTACAAAATTATTCATTTGTAAACTACTTCAAAATTAAACGAGTCTTAAGAATAAACTCATCATAATTTTTCTACGCAGTGAATTCCGGTTGACGTCACTGAGCTTATTGGGGTTTTCAGGTGGAATAAGTACATTTTGAATTGGAAACTATGAATATAAATCACCTTTTTCGTATCGAATATATATCCTCCTCACTGCTATAATACACTGCTAACATGTGTTGAACATAAATTTATACGGACATTGTTTCTGATAATGATTTTATGAACGAACGATGGAGTTTTAGCTGAAATTTGAGGAAATTTACAACTCAAGACTGCATATTTTATTTATTCAAATAACATCAGGGAATAATTTCCGATGAATTATAAAAGTCTGACAGTGCGTTCGGGTCTGCTAATCTAGTAGAGGATAAATTGTTTGCTTATCTACACCTTTGTTATCGGGAATTACTCATGGATACCGCGAATAGTAACCGACCGCATGCCGCAAGTCTACAAACTCACATGAAAAGTAAACCGTACCCCAAAATCGTCCATTTAGGTGTTATTTTCAGCGGTTTAACCCATGAGCACAAACAAACAATTAGAAGTTTAAAACCGACTCTTTTCTTGTCTTTAAAAAGGTTAAGTTGCCTTTTTAAAGACAAAAAGAGAGTCGGTTTTAAACTTTAATTTAAAATTTAAAATTGTCGAGACGAATGATTTCATGCATCAAGTGCATTAAATTCAAAAATGTGTTTCATTTGAAATTTCATTGTTATCTTTGACGTTTCCCAAACTCGGAAAACCAAGTCGTCAACGCGAATTAAATCACTGCAGAACAGGAAAATGTTAACCCGGTTTTTCTGTGCATCCACTTCTCCCAGCCTGAACAATTGCTGCTCGCTGGCTGGAGCAAAAGTATAGTAGGCTTGACTTGACTTGTATTAAAAAGGTTATTCTGTACTATTCGCCAGATGCAAAAAGTTGCCAACGGGTGGAGCTTATGTTGCAATATTTCCCTTCTCACTTTGTCTTCGGCTTCGCAGTGGTAGTGACAAGCAGGTATGGGCAAAATCGCATTGAAATTCGTTCAACAACACCCATTCACAGATAAAACTCACCCTTCTATTCTCCGTTTATGCCTCACTTTATTTGAGATAGAAAACATTCACCTATCCTCTTCGCAAAGTTCATTCTCGATTAGAATGGAAAAATACTGTCTCGATTCCGCTCTTCTATTCTCAGAAATTTTTGCATTCCCTCATTTGCCTCTCGGAATGATGGTGATAGAATCAAACTGGAAACTTTTTGCTTGAGCCAGCGAGTGTCTCTGTAAAATCATTCGTTTTTCACTCAAATAGCAATCATTGAGCCTCGATCGCGGCAGTAAAATACAGGTAGATAGTTGAAATCGAGTTGTTTCCTGTGCACTATTGCAATGATTTTTTTTTTTGTTTCTAGTATGAAACGATCTAAGCCAACGCAAAAGACCATATTAACGCAAGTTATTGATGAGCGGGAAGGTGGATTTCATATGCACTTGAATGCTGACAAGGAAAAGAGTACAAGGGAAATTAAAAAAAAAATCATACACACACGCAGATTCAATCTATTTTGACTCACTTGTTATTTTGTTTCGTGCGATCCTCTCAAAGGAATATTCATTCATTGAATGTTATTTTCCACTCTTTGTTTTGTTATGTTTTCACCGGACATACCGTGTTTGTTAAAGGGTGTGTCACATCAAATTGCATCACGGAAAAAACGCTGTAGAAATTCGCCCAGTAGACCGATCCTTTTGAAAATTTTAGGCAGTAAAATAAAAACTATTAAACAACTTTTGGCATTTTCTTTTTATTCATACTTCGAGCCCATGCCCGTATGCTCGCACCTTCCTTCCCATCCATAAGGTTCTGTACAACGTCAGGTTGTAGTTTTTTTGGACAGAAATCCATTTTCTCTTGAAGTCCGCCTCCGATTTGACAACTTTTGGGTTCTTCCGGAAGGCCTGCTTCATAATCGCCCAATATTTCTCTATTGGGCGAAGCTCCGGCGCGTTGGGCGGGTTCATTTCCTTTGGCACGAAGGTGACCCCGTTGGAGTGGTACGAATCCAACACGTCCTTCGAATAGTGGCACGAAGCGAGATCCGGTCAGAAGATGGTCGGGCCCTCGTGCTGCTTCAATAGTGGTAGTAAGCGCTTCTGTAGGCACTCCTTAAGGTAAACCTGCCCGTTTACCGTGCCGGTCATCACGAAGGGGGCGCTCCGCTTTCCGCAAGAGCAGATCGCTTGCCACACCATGTACTTTTTGGCAAACTTGGATAGTTTCTGCTTGCGAATCTCCTCCGGAACGCAGAATTTGTCCTCTGCGGAGAAGAACAACAGGCCCGGCAGCTGACGAAAGTCCGCTTTGACGTAGGTTTCGTCGTCCATTACCAGGCAATGCGGCTTCGTTAGCATTTCGGTGTACAGCTCCCGGGCTCGCGTCTTCCCCACTATGTTTTGCCTTTCGTCGCGGTTAGGAGCCTTCTGAACCTTGTATGTACGCAGGCCCTCCCGCTGCTTGGTCCGCTGGACGAATGAACTTGACAAATTCAGCTTATTGGCGACATCCCGGACCGAACTTCTCGGATCACGTCTAAGCTGCTTAACTACGCGCTTGTGATCTTTTTCACTGACGGAGCATCCATTTTTGCCGTTCTTCACCTTCCGGTCAATGGTTAGGTTCTCGAAGTATCGTTTTAGTACTCTGCTGACCGTGGATTGGACGATTCCCAGCATCTTACCGATGTCCCGATGTGACAACTCCGGATTCTCGAAATGAGTGCGCAGGATTAATTCACGACGCTCTTTTTCGTTCGACGACATTTTTCCAAATTTACGAAAAATTGACAGTGAAGCATGGCCAACGTGATCTATACACTCTTATCTGATTATAAGCGAAAGCTGAAGATATTATTCCTAAAAATTAAATTTCTACAGCGTTTTTTCCGTGATGCAATTTGATGTGACACACCCTTTAGTCGTTTTGGTGGACGAGAAATTGCCGAGGAATTGTTGGCCGAAAGGGCGAGTGGTTCAAGCCATCCGATCCAAGGACGGCCAGATTCGCCGTGCATAGGGATTGCATTACCGTGCCAAAATTTCAATAACCGGTTACTCGGTAATGAAAATTTCATTACCGGTAAAACCGGTAAATCACCGGTAAACAAAATACTTTGAAATGAATCCATTCCATGGCTTTTATTGTTACTAATTAGATAACAAACAAACAAAACATTTAGCAAGTTTTTGCTACTCAGTTTTTTGGCTAAAATAATACTTGAGGACACTAAGGATGTTAATTGTGTCGTCTCCTAATCTAGATCGAATCTTATTAACGAAATTTCCAGAAGCGGAGAAGGCACGTTCAGAGTCCACTGATGTTGGGCGTACAGTACGAAGAGCATCAAATACAATCGTCATGTATTTGCCTCTGATGTTCTCTGCGTCGTAGTAGGAAAACTCTTGTCTGAGGGTCTTCATCAATACGTTTGTAGACGTTGTGTTGGAGCTGGACGTTAAAACCTTTGACTGTTGCAATCGTCGTTCCAGTTTTTCCTTGATGCTCAAATTTTCTGCAGGTTCTGCATCGTCCAGTGGCTTTTCCTCCTGCTGTTTACCAGCTACTGAATCAATACCATCTTGGTCAAATTTCATCAGGTCACGCACAATCTCAAATGCCTGCTTGATCATTGTAGTCCGTGACGTTTGATAGAGAACGCCAAAGTCACCATTAGCTGTGTCACCACCACGAGCAGAATGATTATTCATATATGCGAACAAATCTGCATATACGAAACGTCTTTCTGTAATCCTTTCAATCAGGGCTTCAAGCAGCTGCTTCGAAATTTCTGATGGTTGATCCGATACCTGTTCTAGCATAAATTGCAATCCGACGTCAGCTTCGTAAAGAGTGCAATTCTTCCGGCATAGCAGTTCAACGGCGACCAGAACTGGTTCGAGGGCATCAACCAATTCCTTTATCGCTGTCAGTTCTTGATCGCTGAAGCTTATATTGTGCTTCGTTTTCAGATCGAGTATCGATTTTTGAACTGAAGTTCGGAGGTAGTAGAATCGGCGCAACATTGCCAGAAGACTGTTCCATCTAGTTTTGCAATCAAGGAGCAAACAAATATCCTTCCCGTGGTCCGCGGTGACATGCTTCTGGAGAACTTCGTCGTTTTTAACCGGAGATTTTCTGAAGAGCTTCACCGTTTTTCGTACTTTTTGGATTGTTAGACAGTATTCGGGCTTAATGATACATTCATCGGTTTCCTCACTGTTGATCGCGAAAAAATCGGTGATATCATCATTATCGTCGTCATTTTCTGTGTCCGACCCGTTATAATCGGCAAAATCTGCATTGAACGGAAAATTTATTTATGTTTTATCATTTAATTTATTTTTTACAATTATTACCTGAATACGAAGTTGAATTGGATTTTTGATACAACACGTCTGTGACCGCTAGATGAACGCCATGCGCGAGACAAACTTGATGCGCAGCTGGTATGAGGCTTCCAACTTTTTTCATGACGGACGCCCCATCAGTCGTGACACCCATTATGTCCTTTGTTGTCGATATTCCATATTGGGATGTTTTCTCAGAAAGTAAGGTAACACACCGTTCCGCGTTCATTGAGCCTTCAACACGTTGCAGACCGAGGTTCCAAGTTTTATCGGCCGAATGAGCATTCACGTTCATGTAACGCCGATTTCTAATCGAAGTCCATTCGTCGAAGGTTAGGCTTAATTTTCCCCCGTCCTTTTTGATATTTTCAAACTCTTTCCGATACTCGATGACGACTGTTTCGAAAAATGTCTTGACTCGTTGGCGAATTCCATTGCTGGTTCGAGGAATGTCCGAAAACCCACGAGCTACCAGCCCTTGCCTGATGTCTTCCGAATTGCAAATAGTGCTGAACGGTATTCCATCTTTAGCTGCCAATCTAGCTAGAACAGCATCCAAAGGGCTTGACTTGAAGAAATATCGGATGATACTCCTCTTCTTGGCTTCGGGTCCGGATGTTGATGGAACTTCTTTAGACGGTTCCGGAATGGCAGATGCAGGTCGTTTGTCCAGTAGTATTCCATGTTTCAATCGGAGATGAGCTTTACATCCACTTGTGCTTGAGCCTTCACACTTGATGATTTTATCACACTTGACACATTTTGCAATCCCTCTGTTCTGTTTACCTCGTAAAAAGTACTTCCATACTGAGGTTTCCGGCAATCCTGCCTTCACTTTTCCTTCAAAATCCATTTTATCTAACAAAACTTGTTTCGTTCTAACCAAAATCTCGTGCGTGTTAAAAAAAAACAAATGAATGAATTCACAACAATCGATGTTTTTTCGGTATGAAAGCGGTGAGACAGGCACAATGTTGATTCATCATCTCTTTCATTCGTATGCTGCTGGTGATATGTCACGTCAAGCACTCATTCATGTATACAGCGAATGGAAACGATGGAAACGAGAAAGACAGAGAAAGACTTTTGTGCCTCTAGCCATGTTTACATGTAAGTGTCGATATCTTCTCCCGTATGGGTATCGACACTGACGCAGCCGTTGTGTTTTCCCGATCTTATTTAGATTCTCGAGTAAAATTTTAAAGCGGCATAAAGGCAAATATTATTTATGGTGAAAAAATAAAAATTACCGAAATAACCGGTTGTTGATTGTAAAATTACCGGTAATTCGGTAATGAAAAATGGTCCGGTATTACCGGTAAAACCGGTAACGGTAAAACCGGTTAACAATCCCTAGCCGTGCACTGATACAAACTGTAAACGGATTATTGGAGAGACCAGCAGCTAAACTGGCAGTGTTGGATATTGGCGCTACCACAAGTACGTCGGATCAATGATCTCGAAGTACTGGGGGGGAGTGTCGCAACCACTCGTTGCTTTTCACCAACTATCCAAAGAATCAACTGTGGTAAGAGACCCCCTTTTTTGGTAAGCCACTGCTAGGTGTGTGAATGTTTGATGTTAAGAAAAGACGAAAACAAACCCAAAATTGAAAAGGCGCTAGACGATTCTAAAAAGAGTATAAAATTTAAATTTTTAAGAGTTTTGAAGTGACCGTAAGTGAATTAAAATATTAGATTGTACTGTACGGTTCACGAGGTTAGTTTACATAATAACATTTAATTGTAGTCTTGTTTTCTACTATCAATTTTACTTAACAGTGAATTTTTAAATTTTGTTGTGATAAAATAAACATTTTAAAAAATTGGAACACATCTCTTCTTCGTTACGATCGTAACACGTAGTATTATAAGAATAATATGAAATCTCAGTTTTTGAGGTTGGGATTCATGGGCTATTCCCAATTTCCATAAGTTAGCCGGACTTAAAATACACATTACCTGTAGTAAAAGGATCTATTTCACTTCTAATGTAGCCTGTTTCTATCTCTTCTCTCGAAGGTTTTTGGTGGTGTTCGAAGTCACTCTAGTCAGTCAGTCTAGTCACTCAATAAATTTATTATTCATTTCTTCGGTAAAAAGGCATATGATTAAACCGAGTCTGTAGACTATCTTACAACAGTTGTTTCCTTATCATCGAGAAAATAGACATATGATTAAATAAAAAAAATACCAGTATAAACTCAAAAAAGGGACAAATGAAGAAACAATAGCCAATCATCACCGCCTCGCTCATGGATTGTCCAACTGAAACAAACTTACCGACAAATCACAAATCGCGTTCAACCTGATGCGTTTCAGAAGTTCACTGGAAAACATCCAAATAGTTTTTTTTCACCTCTACCGAATCGTGCCAAACTTCAAAGCACCCGGAAAACGAGGTGCAAGGTGCAACATCATCGGAAGCGGCAGATAAACGCTTCAAAACAAATGTTTGACCAGTGTGTCACTCGTAAATACGAAACTAGCTAAAATTTATTCAGTTTGTTGCCCTCACTTGGACAAACTGGTTTCGGAGAGATCTTTTTTTTTTTTGTGGGAATACACGAGGTGCTGCAGACTGTTTGCTTAATTTAGAGTTTCTCGAAAGCGGAAAAGCGACACATTGTTGATCCTCTGTGTCGAGAAGCTGCGAGTTTTCCTCTCTAGTGCCCTAGAATGTAGACAAATGACAAAAGTTTAAATTGTTTGCAATTCTCCCGACATCGGGCTAACTTTCGAGTTGAATAACGGAACGAGGTCTGTGAATGTTTTCGAGTATTTTGAGGATACTGTAATATGGACAAATTTGAACTCGGGCATTTGTGTTGAAATGCATACTTTCTAAATTGAAACAAGTTTATCCTCGTTCTTTTTAGTGAAATGACAGAGGCGTTTATCGTAATGATGGGGAAGCAAAAAAAAATCTTTCCTAATACTCCTCTAACGAACACAAATGGCTGTCGTCTGTGCTACATATTCCCACCACCGACAACTTTCTTGTCTTTATCCAATTACCGAAAAAACTCTAATGAACGTCTTTGGCTTGATTATCCGCGTTCCGCTGATTGGCTTGGAGTTTCCGATGCTTGCTGACGATTGTGTGCTTTCTTTTTTGTGCACGAATCTTGAAATGGATATATATATTTTATCATTCATTGCAAGCCAGAAGGACCTGTTTTATGACCGATAAAAGAATAATAGATACAAATGTAGAGTTATTTTATTTTAGGTGAATATGTAATCGATCTTTAAATAGTGACCAACTCAATGGAGTGAGCAGTACCCTTTCCCATATTCCTCTAAATTGAGACTCGATAGTAGCCCAAAATTCAAACGGTTCCGAAACTCAATTGCTTTGAATTCCAGGACCTCCGCCTAGCTTGTTGATAGTTCACCCATACCCAATCGGGCATTTTACTTTCCGTAGGAACTGCCTAATGTCTGTAAATATGTCTCATCGCTATCTGAATATACAATAAATCACATCGCTCTACTGGAGTTCGCAACAAACAACTATACTCATACCGAAAATCCTATAGAAAAGAGTTCACTGCAACACAGTATGTCCATTTCTCCGGACCGGCTCAAATGTCCGGAATTCAAAGTTATGTACGAAGAAAGAGACTGAGTTAAACACCGAACATGTTCGCATGATTCTTATGAGAATGAGTAAGATTTTTTTTGCTGTGACATGAAATTTCATGCGTTTTTTACCTCCGGTAAAAACTGCAAGTAAGTTAAGCTAAATCCTCTGACGAGTGGATTTATCTCTATTATTCAATTTTAAATAACTCACCTCTCTCAACGAAAACAGGGAAAAAATACATAAAAGAATGAATGTGACAAAACTATCATCAATCATTCTCTTTTGAGAAATATTTATTTCACATTGAAGTGTCAACAGAGTTCGACTGTCTGTCTCAAATAATGCACTTTCATCAGATTCTAGTTTTCCTATTCATGCCTTCCACGAGAATTTTGTTTTTTTTTCCATTCACTTTTCCTCTCAATCTCATTCCACCTTATTGGAATTTATGTTGTATGTGAACAGCCTAGGATCCGTCAAATTAAATCAGTCATGTTCCGGTCGTATGAAGGTTTCGAATTGAAATTACCACTTCCGCGTGTGTGATCTTCCTCAATTACCGGACCGATCCATGCGACCTGTGCCAACAGGTCATTACCCGCGGTGGGTAATGTTATTTGATCGTTGTTCCTTAACGATCCTTTGTTCCTATCGGGCACGTGCATACATTATTGGGAAGGGATCCGATGTGAAGCAGCTAACACGAAAATGTTGCCACGTGACAGGAAGCGACAAAGGGGACCGATTTACATACGGCTTTAAATCGCTCACTCACGGTTTGGTTGCTTTTATTTAATTATTATTCTGGAGTATGGTTTAACTATGAACATAGCTGAATGATTTGTTCAGTTTACAATCATCGTTTTTTGTGGTTCTTCGGAAAGTCGCTTCGTTTTTTTACGTAAAAACTCGAAACGATTTTTTCACAAATAATAGTTATTTGATAATTTTTTTTCCATTTTCCAAAGTTGGAAAAAAGAACAATATTTGTTTTTCCAATTCATTTATTTGTAAGGCTCAATCGCATAAGCTTTGCGGAGCCGCTAATTCAAGTTTTGTTTATACAAAGTTTCAACTAATTGCTATGTTTAGTAGGATTCGACCGAATACTCGCGGTTTACTCGAGGTTAAAAGGGCAACAATTTCTGTGGGACAGGACAGGTTAGGGATTAGGATAAGGAGTACCGTTGTCTCAACAGAGGGTTTCCACACGCACTGTAGCATTGTGCATAATGACCAGGGATATCATCTGGTGTTCGACTAGCTGTCGAGGGTGGGCGACGGTGAGATGAGGGTACAAGACAAACAAACTAATAACGAAAAAGAAAAAACACAACAGCATTAAATTTTTATACTAGACCGTTTCACAAACATATAGATCAACTGCATACAGCAGATGTCGCGAGTTCCCAACACGTCTCTAACAGGAACATAGGGTTGTCTTCCTTGGGCCTCAAGGGCATTCAAAAGGTACTCTCTGGCTGCGTAATTATCCGTACATTGCCAAACTGCGTGATCGATGTCATCGTAACCGTTTCCACACCGACAGACATTGCTTTGAACAAGATTTATTCTGTGGAGATGCACATCTAGCGAGTAGTGGTTGGACATAAGTCTACTCATTACACGAATGAAGTCACGACTTACGTCCAAACCTTTGAACCACGCTCTCGAAGAAACATTTGGAATAATTGAATATAACCACCGCCCAAGACTTCCAGTGTCCCTATCGGTTTGCCAACTCAAGAGAGAACTCTGACGTAGTAATTGGAAAAATTCATCGTATGAAATCTGTCTATCAAACAATTCGCCTTCCTGGGCACCCACCTTTGCGAGAGTGTCCGCTTTCTCATTGCCAGGAATTGAGCAATGAGAAGGGACCCATACAAAGGTTATCTTATAAGATCTTTCGATCAGTGCACTCATCTGCTGCCTCACTTTTATGAGGAAATAAGATGGGTGCCTACTAGTTTTCATCGACTGGAGAGCCTCAAGCGAACTGAGACTATCCGAGAGAATGAAGTAATGGTCTGCAGGCTTGTTGGAGATCATCCCCAATGCGAAGGCGATTGCTGCCAGCTCAGCAACATAAACGGAACAAGGTTCCTGCAGTTTGCGGAAGGCGCTCGAATTTTCATTGAAAACACCGAAGCCAGTGGATCCATTGAGGCGAGACCCATCAGTGAAGTATCTTTTCATGCAATTGACTTTTGAGTACTTTCGGTTAAAAATACGGGGAATGTAAGTTGATCGAAGCTGATCTGAGATTCCAAGTATTGCTTGTTTCATCGACAGACCGTATTCAATTGAGGAACTGCTGATGGTGAAGTGAGCACGGTCTGGAGTAAACGATGGAAGACAAATATCCGACGAAATATAGTGGTAATAAATTCTCATAAACCGAGATTGTATGTTTAGATGAAGAATTTTTTCAAAGTTTTCAATCACAAGTGTGTTTGTGACTCCGCATTTCACCAGTATTCTGAGAGAAAGTTCCCAGAATCGGTTCTGTAGAGGAGTTACTCCTGCCAGAACCTCGAGACTCATGTTATGCGTTGAGTGCATACAGCTGAGAGCTATACGCAGACAATGATAATGAATTCGTTCCAATTTTAGAAGGTGACTTTTAGCTGCTGAGAGAAAGCAGAAAGAGCCATACTCCAGAATAGATAGAATAGTTGTTTTATAAAGCGTTATGAGATCTCCCGGATGAGCTCCCCACCACGTGC
The DNA here is from genome assembly GCF_029784135.1 of Toxorhynchites rutilus septentrionalis. Lineage (NCBI taxonomy): Eukaryota > Metazoa > Arthropoda > Insecta > Diptera > Culicidae > Toxorhynchites > Toxorhynchites rutilus. The sequence continues at coordinate 8,491,572 of NC_073746.1, forward strand.
CGCAAATCGAGCGGAGAAAGTTGACCCTCTTTTGACATTTTAGCTTCAAATACGTAATGTGGGTATTCCAAGTGCATTTTGAATCAAACCAGACACCAAGGTACTTGAAGGTCAATGATTGGGTAATGCTTCTGCCCGAAAGCTTAAGTTGCAATTGGGCTGGGAACCGCTTTCGAGTAAACACTACCAGTTCTGTTTTCTGCGGCGAGAATTCGATCCCTAAGTTCCTTGCCCAAGAAGACAAGTTATCTAGGGAATTTTGCAATGGTCTTTGCAAGTTTTCGGCATAGGGACCTCTGACGGAAACCACACCATCATCTGCAAGTTGTCTTAGCGTGCATTTTTCTGCCAAACAAAGGTCAATATCTTTTACATAAAAAATATAAAGAAGGGGGCTGAGACATGAGCCTTGGGGTAGACCCAAGGGTGAAGTTCATTCGCTTTTCTGACAACAAATTGTACAAGAAGTTATTCAAAATTCCAGGAAGTCCACATCTGTCCAGATTGTCTGACAGAATTTCTATGGAAACCGAATCAAAAGCTCCCTTAATATCCAAGAATGCTGAAGCCAGTTGCCCTTGTGCGCAAAGGCCAGTTGAATAGCTGTAGAAAGCAACGCTAGACAATCGTTTGTTCCTTTGCTCTTGCGAAACCCAAATTGTGTACTTGATAGCAAATTATTTGTCTCGATCCATTGATCGAGTCTTCGAAGGATCATTTTTTCCAACAATTTTCTTATGCACGAGAGCATAGCAATCGGACGGTATGAGTTATGGTCAGACGCTGGTTTGCCAGGCTTTTGAATTGCTATTACTTTGACCTGTCTCCATTCGGGTGGCACAATATTGTTTTCTAGTAGGGTATTGAATAAGTCTAGCAAGCGTCTTTTCGCGATATCGGGAAGATTTTTTAGAAGAACGAATTTAATCATATCGCTTCCGGGTGAAGAGTTGTTCGATGAAAGAAGAGCCATAGAAAATTCCAGCATTGAGAATGGTCTGTCCAGAGATCCACCGCTTGGAGACGTTTCTCGAAGAATATGTTGGGCTGGAACTGAGTCTGGACAGATCTTTTTAGCGAAATCGAATATCCATCGGTTGGAGTATTCCTCACTCTCGTTGGTAGATGAGCGGTTACGCATGTTGCGAGCTACCCTCCACAAGGTACGTATTGAGGTTTCACGAGAAAGACCTTCAATGAAATTGCGCCGCGTTTTTTTGCTTTAATTAATTGTTCCAGCTGTATTTCAAGCTTCGAATATCCCTCGAAGTGTGTGGATGTTCCATGTCTACGAAAAGCTTTGAAAGCATCAGATTTTTTCAAATACAATTTTGTGCATTCGTCGTCCCAGCCAGGAGTGGCTGGTTTTCTTTTAAACGGAGCACTTGGAACTTTTCTTTTTTGTGCTTCCAATGAGCTTTTATACATCAAATCTACGAAAAATCGATATTCTTCCAATGGTGGAAGTATATCTATTGATTCGACACCAATTGATACCGCCGTTGCAAATTTTTGCCAGTCGATGTTCCTTGTTAGATCAAATGGAACTCGAGATGGTTCAGTGGATTGCGGGCTACACTTGATTGATATACTGATTGGCAAGTGATCGCTACCATGGGGATCATTGATGACCTTCCACTGACAATCTAATGATATCGAGCTTGAACAAAAAGATAGGTCGAGTCGACTTTCTCGAGCCGGAGGTTTTGGAATTCGTGTCGCTTCACCAGTGTTCAAGATAGTTAAATTGAAATCGTCACATAAATCGTAAAAAATAGCCGCTCTAGCGTCATCATAAGGATCACCCCACCCAGTACCATGGGAGTTCATGCCACCCAGTATTAGAACTGGGGATGAGAGAATCGAGACTAGATTCCAAAGTTGACTACGGCTAATGTTAGTATTTAGAGGAACGTATACAGGAGCTATGCAAAGTTCTTTATTCTTTGTCGTTATTTGACACGCGACAATTTCGACGTCTGATAGAGCTGGGAGAGGAATTTTATAGAAAGAGTAGCACTTTTTGATCCCCAGAAGTACTCCTCCATAAGAATCATTTCTATCCAGGCGAATAATGTTAAAATCGTGGAAGTTGAGTTCTGTATCAGAAGAAAGCCATGTTTCAGAAAGGGCGAATATATCACAGTCATAATTTTGAAGTAAAAATTTGAACGAGTCTAGTTTAGGCACTAGACTACGGCAGTTCCATTGTAGCACATTGATCATATCTCCTACTACGTTAGGTGAATTATCCATCGAAAGATATGATTGATGCAAGGAGGGGCCATTTGTGCTCCCTTGGCCGAGTGGTTAGCGTCATAACTAACATGCCGGGTGTTCGGGTTCGATTCCCGTTCTGGTCGGGGTAATTTTTCGTCAAAGAAATTTCCTCCGACTGGCACTGTGATCACGCGTATTCTAGAGCTTGCCACTCAGAATGCATTCAAGGCGTGTTATTTGGCATAGAAATCTCAACTAAGTACTAATAAAAATGACGCAAGTAATACTACGTTGAGACGGCGAAGTTCCTCTAGGAACGTTAGTGCCATTGAAGAAGAAGAAGAAGAAGAAGAAGAAGAAGAAGGAGGGGCCATGAAACAGTCAATTGGTTAAGATAAGACTTCAGAGATGGAAGCAAGGCAGAAATAAGGCTTCTAAGGGGGTCTTGAATATTGAGGGTGTTTAATATAAAGTCCACAATGTCCGAAAAAGCTATCAATCCTCGATTGGACGCGAATTTTCTGTGAGAAGATCGAGGGGCATTGCTTTTATTTCTCTCTCTTCTGGGTAACGGCGTATAATCCTTACTGCAACCAGGAACTGGCTGAGAAGGAGTCTTCGGATTCGTTTTTTTACCATTACCCTTGTAATTAGACAATCTTCTGAGGATCATTTTAGCTTTCTTGCGGTGCATCATTGGTGAAGAGAGTTTTCTTTTTTGAGAATCATCCTTTGTCGAAGATTCTGGTGCAACCGTAGTGTGATCCTCATCAGAATCAGAGTTCAATTCTTGAGTTGACAAAACCGAAAATTGGTTTTCATCATGAGCGGCTGATGCGGCCTTGAGCATTTCTGCATAAGTCCGCTTGGAGCGTCCTGTGATAGAACGCTTCACTTTTTCGGAGTGCTGTTTGTACCTTGGGCACTCCTGTAATGCGTGAGGATTCTCGCCACAGTGGATACATTTTTCAACTGTTTGTGTACAAGAATCCTCACTGTGTTTTTCACCACATTTACCGCAGCGGAACTTGTTGCCGCAATGGCTGGAAGAATATCCCAAATTTTTACAGATGGTGCAATTATAGACCCGCGGTACAAACAAGCGCACCGGAAAAAAAACACTATCTACTTTCACATAGTTCGGGAGAACACAACCAGCGAAAGTCACCCGAAACGAGTGTGAAGGCTTATAGACTTTTTGGTTGTCTTCCAAAGATGCTGCATGTAGTTGCCTAACATCCAGAATCTTCACAAGCTCACCAATTAGCGAGTTTTTAAAACAACCCGATGCTTTTTTCAATTCTTCAACACTCAGACTCGCATCGGAGACTACGCCTTCTATCTCCACATCTCGAGAAGGGATGTAAATGTGGTACTCCCTGTTGAAAATCTCGTGGTCAACAATCTTGTTCGCCACATCAAAAGTCGGTGCTTCTACACGCAGCTTGTCCGGTCTCTCTTTCGTATCAAGACATCCGGATACTTACGCAGCAAATCTCTTGAAATGTCAAGAGTTCTCAACGGTTTCCCTTTGGGCCGAAAGAAAACAACCCATGGTGCCTTTGAGGACTGTTGGTAATATCGCGTCCGCGCAACAATAGCATCAGCGGACGCCATAACGGTTGCGCAGACGGTGCGCAACCACCTATGAAAACAAACAAAAAAACTCACACACACTCACACGCACACACTCGCGCAAAAACTCAACTTAAAACTAACTTAGAGTAAAAACTAACTTAAACTAGAAATTAGTTCAAATGACAAATCTTCTTGAAAAAAAACAATAATTTCTTTAAGAAAAAAAAAATAATAATAAAAACTTAAAAAAAAATTTTGTCTGATGAGTCCGAACAACTGAACAACCCTATTCGGAGAGCTATACAGCGCCGCACGCTATGGTATGAGCACAATAGCGTGACGGCAAAAACTATTCTTTTGTCCTTCTCTGTTTGATGTTTGGTGAAGATACAGATGTGACGCTCAATGGAACCAATCCACAGATCACCGGTCCAGCGTCGCTGGAGAGGTGCTGCTTCCTCGCTGTTCTAGATGCTTTGGCACTTAACTTGTTTCTTAACCAATAGGCGAAAGAAAAAAAAAACGAACCAAAAATCACTTTGGTGGAGGAGAAAAAAAAACTTTCCAGCTTCGATATTGTAGCGGAGGACGGACAATGTGTGTCCGTCTCTTGCAAATAATCGACGAGGAATGGAGAACAATATTTATGCCATCTGTTGGGTATAGAGGATCGTTGGAGGAAAAACGCAGCTGAAAATTTGGGGAGTCTCCACTTTTAATTTTCATAAAACACTTACCATTTAACACATATATTTTACACACTGATAAAACATTAACCCATTTCAGGCCAAGCGTTCGAAAAATCGAACAGCAACTTTGATAATTTTCCATGTCTTTGAGAAGCAACCATATGGTAATGTTTTTGGATCAAAAGATAGCGTTATTTGTTAGCTACCACTTACCATCAATTTTATTCAGTTTTGTACAACTTTATTGAGCAATGGATTCGATTTAAAGCAAGTATGTATGGAAGGTGTTTTAAATTCAAATAAAAACCCCCAATAAAATACAAAAATATGAAAATTTTTCTACAGTATTACTTTGATAAAACGATACACATTGTATTGCAGGGCAAAAATCATTCGATTGATCCTCCTGCAGGGAAATAACAGCCGGGAAAATTGAGTGTTCGAAAAATCGAACGTTGGCCATAACGAACATTTTTTTCTGCTGAATTAATACCAACACATCTAGCCTCCGCAGCGCTCTCTGGTTTGTTCACTTTAGAAGACGGAAGGTTTTTTCATTAATTTTTGCATTCTCAAATGTGAATGTTCGCAAGTATTGATTAATTAAGAAATGATTTGTTGTCCATAATAACCTTAGGAGTCCATAGAATTTCGTGTCTGGAGGATCTGGAGGAAATCTTCAGTACGTGTAACGAGGATTCTAAAAGGACTTCTGGTGTCAATATTCTTCCGCCGGATCCGGTGGGCGGTCTCATCGATGAAGTAAACCTAAGTGACGATTCTGTCCAACTGAATAATAACACCTCAAACTCAATGTCGTTGTTTTTTCGCAGCGTTTTTGTACTTTGCAGGTTTTGGGAAATGTTCGATTTTTCGAGAAATGGATAATCGGAAAGAAATAACTCTCAAGCAATGATATTGCTCCACGGTCAATGATAAAAATAACAGCACTAACTTTTGTTTGAAAGAAAATGCCTGCCGGTAATAAGTTAAAACTACATGAAACAAGAAATGTCACATCTCAACATAAATTTATTAATTTAAGTCTTATTACTTAGGATTGAAAGGATGAAAGGATTAAGGCTTATACTTAGAGACTTTCATTCTCCTGTGCTCCCGGAATGTAAAATCAATGCATTTATGAATGCCGCATACTTGCTAATTGAAGTGACTTTTAGTTCGCAGTATGTTTGTACTTATAAAAAAAGTGCGGGTCTGGGCCAATGTTCGATTTTTCGAACAGTAATTTCCCGGAAAACGGGAGATGGGAAAAAATAATTCTTGAACATTGGGGATTCTTTAGCGTCAATAATCAAAATTACACCAATGGCTTTTGTCAAAAAAAATATTTTTACGGCTTGGTCGTTAATGGGTTAAAATTAACACGTAATGGAATGAACGAGCGTGCTGTATTGGCATCCGACGGTGAGAAGGACTTGGGACCGACTGATCTTCGATGATAATCGATCTTTTTATCGGTTATCTCGTTGCTCTCTCATCATCTGGAGCTTTGGAAGCTGAGCTTTGGTTGGTGAGAAGAGAACTGACAGCATGCGGGCGAAATAGGGTCGGTATCATCATCCAACATTCCGACCCCCCCTGAAATTACTTAATTTCAGATAATGTTGACGATTTTTCCATATGCTGATCGTCCATAGCAGGAAGAGGGAGCATGCATATTTTGGTGACCGGTCTCTTCAGGAATCCTGTTGCAGTACGCAGTGTGACGACTCGAATTACCCCGTCACTGCCAGGATGAACTTGATGAATACGGGCCATTCGCCATCTCATCGGTGGTTGATTTTCGTCGACCATAATAACCAATCTCCCGGGCTGTATAGTGATCGGAGGCTTCCAATTTTTGACGCGTGCTTGGAGCTGCGAAAGGTATTCGACTCGCCATCGACGCCAAAAATGTTGTTGTTGCTGCTGAATGAGCTGCCAATGTGATAATCGGTTGCTCGGTGTAGAGGTATAATCGGAATCGGGAAGTGCATCCAGTGATGTGCCGACGAGGAAGTGAGCTGGCGTCAGCGGTTGGAGGTCATCAGGGTCATCTGACAGCTGTGTTAGCGGTCTGGAATTTAGACAACCTTCTATTTGGACTAGAAGTGTTAGGAAATCTTCATATGATACGGAGGAATACCCTATTACGCGGAGGAGGTGTTTCTTAGCGGAACGAACGGCGGCTTCCCAAAGCCCGCCAAAGTGGGGTGCCCCAGGCGGAATGAAGTGCCAGGATATTCCACTCGTACTGCATTCTTGCTGAATTGCTTCGTGATATTTGCGATTGCTTAGGTTGCTTATTAATTCTGCTAACTCCTTTCGAGCGCCCACAAAGTTTGTTCCGTTATCGGAAAATATTTCGGCCGGTTTTCCACGACGTGCCGTAAAACGACGAAGTGCCTGGAGAAATTTCGCGGTGGAAAGGCCGGACACTAGCTCCAGATGTACCGCCTTTGTACAAAAGCAAACGAAGACGGATACATACGCTTTAATTAAGCTTTTCTTATAACCTTGCTTTATGTACACAGGCCCGAAATAATCTATGCCTGTTGTCGAAAACGGTCTCGCGGCAACGATTCGTTGTGCTGGAAGTTGGCCCATGAATTGCTGTTGTAGTAATGGCTTCGCACGATAACAAGTGATACATTGATGTGTCACTAGTCGACATATCCTTCGTCCACCTAAAATCCAGAAACGTAGTCTTATTGAATTAAGCATGAGCTGTGATCCAGCATGGAGTAAGCGTAGGTGATAACTTCTCGCAAGAAGCTTTGAGAATAGGTGATTTCCGGGATGTTTGAAGTCAGTTGAACTATCGGAATTTAGTAATCGTCCTCCAATCCGAATAATTCCATCTTCCGTGAGTTTGGGATTGAACCATCGAATTTTAGATGCACGATGCACAGCTTCACCTCTCGTTAGAGCAGTGAATTCCTTTTCAAAGGCTTCCTGTTGGACCAGTTTAATAAGACATAATTCGGCGTCGGTTAGCTCTTGCGTGGATAGTGGTATTGAGCATTTTCTTTCTTTTTCGGGAATTTCAATATTCCGCATGTATCGTCTGCAATATGCTGTGATACGTAACAGTTTTGCGTAATCTGAGAATTTAGATAAATACCAACATAAAAATGAATTCGTGGGAATCTCAGCAACAGCTGCAACGGTTTTCTTTTTTTCTTTTTCTATAACTTCTGCATACTCATCAGACCTTCGTTGATACGGCCAATAATCTCTATTTTTGGCCAACCATGGGGGACCACTCCACCACGAAGAATTCTGCACCAGTTGTTCCGCCAGTAATCCCCGGGACAGATGGTCTGCCGGGTTCTCCACACCTGGCACGTGATACCAATGACAATTCCTAGTTGAATGCTGGATAAATGAGACACGGTGAGCCACAAACGTAGTCCAAGTGCTAGGTGGCTGAGCAAGCCACTGCAAAACAGTATTAGAATCTGTCCAAAAATATGCTTCATAGATGGCGTTAAACGACGCAGTTATTTTTTCATGCAGCTCGACCGCGATACGTGCTCCACACAGTTCCAACCGTGGGATCGTTTGACGCTTCAACGGCGCAACTCGTGATTTGGAGGTAATGAGAGAGATTTTAATTTTTCCGTTTTCGTCCTGTGAACGGATATATGCACAGGCGCCGAATGCCTTTTCCGAGGCGTCTGAAAAATAATGAAGCTGGATTGTAACGGGTTTACATTGGAGAATGAATCTAGGTATACGTAAATCATTTAACATAGGTATTTGAGAATAGAGTTCCATCCATGTTCCTAACAACGGCTGAGGTAAGACTTCATCCCAGTCTAACGGTTTGTTCTTAATATTTTTCGTTTCCCAGATCCTTTGCCTTAGGATTTTCGCGCTAGTGATGACTGGTCCTGCGAAGCCCAACGGGTCAAAGATTTTGGCAATACAGGAGAGCACATTACGTTTTGTTATTTCGTCTCCTGGTATCGCAACACAATCAATTTTTAAACGAAAAGTATCTGTGGTTGGTTGCCAAACCAAACCTAAGGTTTTCACTGTCTGTTCGTCGTCATAATCGAGTCGCTTTTCTTGAGGGATCGCTAAGTTTTCTTCATCGATTCCTTCTAACGCCTTCTGGTTGTTGGATATCCATTTTCGCAGGCGAAACCCTGCCGTTTGCAGCATGCTATCTAAGGCCTTCCTGGTGGATTTGGCTTCATCTACATTCTCCACTCCCGTAATGACGTCATCCATATAAACGTCCTTGGCAAGTATTCCAGCGACTGACGGGAAGTTTGCAGCCTCATCTATGGACAATTGCTTGAGGGTGCGGGTAGCTAAAAAGGGAGCTGTTTTTGTACCATATGTAACGGTTAGCAACTCGTAAACGTCGACGGGTTGTTCGGGATCGAACCGCCACAAAACTCTTTGAAGAGACAAATCCTCTGAAGCCATCCAAATTTGTCTAAACATCTTTTCGATGTCGGCGATTAAAACAATTGGGAATAGTCGACTTCGCATTATGATGCTTCTTAAATCGTCCTGTATAATGGGTCCATTCAAAAGAGTGTCATTTAAGGAAATCCCAGAGGAGGACTTACATGACGCATCAAAAACAACACGGACGCGGGTAGTCGTGCTCGAGTCTTTTATCACTGGGTGATGAGGGAGATAGTAGGTAGTGATAGGTTCCACTGATGTTTCTGAAACCTTCCTCATGTGTCCTCGTTCCATGTAATCGGACATGAATGCATGGTACTCCAACTTCAAATTATTGTCACGGGTTAGTCTTCGTTCCAGAAGCATCAAACGACGATGTGCAGTCACCTTCGTATCACCCAACCTTGCAAAGTTTTCCGTGGCTTTTGGCAAACCAACTGTGTAGCGACCATCCTGACCTCGCTTCACTGTTCTTAAAAAATACTCTTCACATTGGGATTCCTCCAGAGAGTAGTTTGATTGCGAACCTTCATTCTCGCATTCCCAGAATCGTTGCATCAGTCTTTCCAGTGACTCCGATATCGTCGAGTGTTGGCAAACGATAGGAGACTTTCCATTATCCCAACCACATCGTCCAGTGACCACCCAACCAAACACCGAATCAATGAGTGTCGGTAAGTGATTTCCCAGGGGCATCCGTTGCTTTGATGGGAAAAAGTTGAAGAAAAATTCACCTCCAAGAAGTAAATCAATCGAATTAGTTTTGAAGAATTCAGGATCGGCCAATTGCACGCCTACCGGTAAATCACAGTTGATATCAATGGTGGTGGTTGGCAAATCCTCAGTTACCCTGGATAAAACATAAAATTCCATGGTTTCTCTGTAGTCGGTTAACCTTGATTTCACTGTAGCTTGAATTTTCTCTGATGTACTGGCTGAGACTTGTCCGACACCTGATATTTGTACATTTGATTTTACTCGTTTCACACGTAGTTTCTGTGAAAGATGAGCGGAAATAATGTTACACTCTGAACCAGAATCTAGGAGTGCTCTTCCCGGGAATTGGTTTCCAAAATCGTCCTCGACCATAACGATTGCTGTCGCCAAAAGCACCCTTTTCGTCTTCCTGTTTATGGTACTGCTAACCATTACCGAATTGGTATGAGATGGGATGATTGTATGGTCTTCCGTATTAGAACTGCCACCCTGAACGGTTGATTGGATTGAGGTATTTGGTTGTTGATTCCCATGTGTATCTTCCGGTTTATAGCAAACCAAGGTATGATGACGCTGTTTACATCGACGACATGAGAATTTCGATGAGCATTCACGAGCCTGATGTCCTTTTCGAAAGCAGTTTCTGCACAGTGAATTTTGTCGAAGTAAATTTTCCCTCTCGCTAACTGAGAGCCTGGCAAATTTAGGACAGATGTACAAAGGATGCGAGTCTGCACACGAAAAACATTTCTTCGGGGTAGTTTGAATGGTGCTATGACTAGCAAGCTTTGACGATTGGACCTTCCTAACCATCGGTGGGTATGATTCCGGTTGTTTACAAGGGAGTGATTCCAGAATCCGAACCCGACGTTGAAGGAATTCCACAATATCCTTAACACTCTCCTCTTCCAATGACGAAGAATATTCCTCCCAGCAGCGTCGAGTTTTGTCATCTAACCGTGAACAAAGCAAATGGATCAATAATAGGTCCTTATAATTTGCTGCCTCTACCACCTGATCCAGCACTTTAGTCGCCTTTTCAAATCCATCAACCAACCTTTGAAGTTCCACGACCGATTCCCTTTTAACCGTAGGCAGTTCGAAAAGTTTCTGGACTTGCTTTTTCTTGAGCAACTTACTATTTGAGTACCGTTTTACCAATAAATTCCACGCGACCTCGTAGTTCGCTTGGGTTATAGCGAGGGATGAAATCAGTGTCAATGCTTCCCCTTCTAGTTGACTCCGTAGATAATGAAACTTCTCTATTTCGGGAAGGTCTGAAGATAAGTGGATCAATGACACGTAGAGGTCGCGAAAAGCTAACCACTCCTCAATGTTTCCGGAAAATTTCGGTAGACTTATCATCGGTAGTTTTACATGAGGGTGAGAATGCGAGCTGGTAATTACGCTGGACTCGAGAACCTGGGGCAGCGCGGCGTTGCGATCGGAACACTCTCGAAGTTTATTTTGCAGGAATGCCTTCACAGCAAAGAATTTATTCTGGAATTCAATTCGTTCCTTAACATACCGTTCTTCCGATGAACCTTCCTCGCTGTCGACCATCTCCGTCTCCGTCATCGCTTCATTGATTTGTTCCCACAGCGGCTCCAGCTTCTCCAACCGCGAAGCCAGCTCACACCAATGTTGCTCTGGATCATACTGCTCCATCAGCAGGTAAATACCGTTGAAAGACGTCATCAAGTTGCGTAGACGCGTTTTCTTAGACCGAAGTCTGGACGACATTGTAGCAGGCGAACTCAGATAAACACCGAGAAATTAAAAGAAAACCGAAAGGAGCACCCTTTGTGATGTGGTAATTAATTGGAGAGGTTCTCACCTGCTCACAATAAATTCGTGCCTTGAATTATATTGTGATTTTGTTGTATGTCCCGATACAGTTTATTGCCGTTTCACCGTGAAATGTTGCCAGAGATTATCGCTGATTCGAGACAGTACATTCGTTGCACCCTGTGCAATATGGGATTCCGTAACAGGTGATCCGGTAGCCGATGGGATAAGCCTAAACCAATGAGCCTCGCTCACAGATGGGAAAAACACCAAGAATAACACCAGCAGATAACCTAGTATTCCATTGGAGAGATACTCACCTGCTCCCGATTATATCGGGCCTTGATAATATATTAATCGGTAGAGCAGGATGAGTTGGATCCGTTAATTTTGTACCACAATAGTATATCATTGATTGAATCCCTCATCAATCATTCGCTAGAACCGCGTCAACCTCGACGTGATGATTATGGTATCGAATTGACCAGAAGCTTCAACAAAAAAGGAGCCAAAGGGAACACCGGCTAGGTATCTGGAGAGTACTGGAGAGGTACTCACGTGTTCCCAATAAATTCGGGCCTTGAATAAATTCAATCGGGAACGATTGTCTTCCAAATCCTTAATTCCAATAGTGTATTATCGTGATGACAATTGGTATTGTCCAATCAATTGTTTCGGACGTCGGTTTCGGACAATCGCCTATTGTGCAAACTGCAACAATGGAATCCTTTCAACTACGGTACTCCAACGATCCGGTTCGAAGGACCAATGTTGGGTATAGAGGATCGTTGGAGGAAAAACGCAGCTGAAAATTTGGGGAGTCTCCACTTTTAATTTTCATAAAACACTTACCATTTAACACATATATTTTACACACTGATAAAACATTAAAATTAACACGTAATGGAATGAACGAGCGTGCTGTATTGGCATCCGACGGTGAGAAGGACTTGGGACCTACTGATCTTCGATGATAATCGATCTTTTTATCGGTTATCTCGTTGCTCTCTCATCATCTGGAGCTTTGGAAGCTAAGCTTTGGTTGGTGAGAAGAGAACTGACAGCATGCGGGCGAAATAGGGTCGGTATCATCATCCAACACCATCTATACTGCATATGAATAGCATAATTGTACCGTCACATAACTGAAAGCTGATCCAAGTAACTCCAATTATTCTTTCTCCTCTACACTGATGGGCGCAAAAATATCCACCCCCGTTTGAAATCAAAGTGTTCCAAAAATTAAAAGATTTTGAATTTTTTTCAGTATTCCAGTAATTAGTAGACGATTTGTCCATTACAGTATCGTTGATTTAGTTTAAAAAAAAAACAAAATACCACTTTTGTTCCTGAATGGGTACTTTTAGGATATGACATAAAACAATCATTTCATGGTCTATTAAAAAATAATAATAACAATAAATAATTAATAGTCACTATGACCCCCTTTGGCTTCGATAACCAACTGAAAACGCTTTGGCATACTCTCCACGAGGTTCCGGAAGTGTCCAGCTCGTCCCAAGCCTTCTTCATCGCAGCAAAATAGTTTTACTTATTCGTAACGCCAGTTTTGTCCACCTTATTGTCCAAAATTGCCCATAAATTCTGATTGGGACTCAAGTCAGGGCTATGAAGTGGTCACATCGTTGATTCGATCAGAGTCGATCAGATGAATGCTACTGTTTTTTTCGCAGTATGCTCCGGATCATCATTGTCTTGTTGGAAGGTGTAGTTATCCTCTAGCCCCGTTTTCAGCATGGATTCTTCCAGGCTCTCGCACAAAATGTCGATGTAACCATCGGCAGTCATAAAGGGTGTGTCACATCAAATTGCATCAAGGAAAAAACGCTGTAGAAATTCGCCCAGTAGACCGATCCTTTTGAAAATTTTAGACAGTAAAATAAAAACTATTAAACAACTTTTGGCATTTTCTTTTTATTCATACTTCGAGCCCAAGCCCGTATCCTCGCACCTTCCTCTTTACCCCGTCCATAAGGTTCTGTACAACGTCAGGTTGTAGTTTTTTTTTGAACAGAAATCCATTTTCTCTTGAAGTCCGCCTCCGATTTGACAAATTTTGGGTTCTTCCGGAGGGCCTGCTTCATGATCGCCCAATATTTCTCTATTGGGCGAAGCTCCGGCGCGTTGGGCGGGTTCATTTCCTTTGGCACGAAGGTGACCCCGTTGGCTTCGTACCACTCCAACACGTCCTTTGAATAGTGGCACGAAGCGAGATCCGGCCAGAAGATGGTCGGGCCCTCGTGCTGCTTCAATAGTGGTAGTAAGCGCTTCTGTAGGCACTCCTTAAGGTAAACCTGCCCGTTTACCGTGCCGGTCATCACGAAGGGGGCGCTCCGCTTTCCGCAAGAGCAGATCGCTTGCCACACCATGTACTTTTTGGCAAACTTGGATAGTTTATGCTTGCGAATCTCCTCCGGAACGCTGAATTTGTCCTCTGCGGAGAAGAACAACAGGCCCGGCAGCTGACGAAAGTCCGCTTTGACGTAGGTCCATTAACAGGCAATGCGGCTTCGTCAGCATTTCGGTGTATAGCTTCCGGGCTCGCGTCTTCCCCACCATGTTTTGCCTTTCGTCGCGGCTAGGAGCCTTCTGAACCTTGTATGTACGCAGGCCCTCCCGCTGCTTGGTCCGCTGGACGAATGAACTTGACAAATTCAGCTTATTGGTGACATCCCGGACCGAACTTCTCGGATCACGTCTAAACTGCTTAACTACGCGCTTGTGATCTTTTTCACTGACGGAGCATCCATTTTTGCCGTTCTTCACCTTCCGGTCGATGGTTAGGTTCTCGAAGTATCGTTTTAGTACTCTGCTGACCGTGGATTGGACGATTTCCAGCATCTTACCGTTGTCCCGATGTGACAACTCCGGATTTTCGAAATGAATGCACAGGATTAATTCACGACGCTCTTTTTCGTTCGACGACATTTTTCCAAATTTACGAAAAATTGACAGTGAAGCATGGCCAACGTGATCTATACACTCTTATCTGATTATAAGCGAAAGCTGAAGATATAATTCCTAAAAATTAAATTTCTACAGCGTTTTTTCCGTGATGCAATTTGATGTGACACACCCTTTAATACCGTCCACCTGCTAAGTTTCTCATCCAAGCTCACGAGAAACAGCCCACACCACGATGCCGTGCTTCATAGTCGGTTGTAAATGCCGGTCCTGGAGGCATCCCTTACTCTCCCTCACTCGATGTTCCGTATCTCGATATTTTCCCTTACTCGATGAATTGACTTTACAAGCATTTTTCTCTCCATAACTCGATACATCCCTAACACGATGGTCACTTGGATATCGAATTGGGGAGACTTGACTGTATTTAAATTTTGTCGTAGGACTACGTCTTTGATTTCTACACTGGGGTGTAAGTTCAAAGTTTCGAAAACGAGAGCATGACGCTTGACGAGTGCAAGTGCAATGTTTTTATTTTGTTATTTTGTTATTTCGTTATTTCGTTGTTTAGTTATTTAGTTATTTAGTTATTTAGTTATTTAGTTATTTAGTTATTTAGTTATTTAGTTATTTAGTTATTTAGTTATTTAGTTATTTAGTTATTTAGTTATTTAGTTATTTAGTTATTTAGTTATTTAGTTATTTAGTTATTTAGTTATTTAGTTATTTTGTTATTTTGTTATTTTGTTATTTTGTTATTTTGTTATTTCTCCAAAATCAAAAATTCTGTGTAGCAGACTGTAGAAAAAAAATGGATGGGTTATGTTGGCTACCTGACCTCTCCGATAGCCGACCAACAGGTACAAACATCACAATTTCACCAAACGATCAAACGATAAACCATGCGCAAGCGTATGCGCCGAAATGCACCTTGATAATAATATGAATGATACCGACGAGAACCACATCAGCGAACGTTCATTGATCTATTTCACGTTTATTTACCATATGTGCACTGAAGTGCCTACAGCGCATAATTAAACCAACACTTGTTAACAGCAAACAGTTTATGCTTCACATTACAGTCATTACACAGTTATACATATATTTTGTTTCATAACATTACAATTACATTTACATTATTATTGCATTTTATATCACATTCGAATACATTTCAATTTACAACATTTATTTTACAGGTCTTCAATAACTAGGTTGTTGGTATCAATAACTAGCACAGTCTTCTCCATATAAGTTCTCCTGCGGTGGACCAAGTTGGAATGATCTGCTCCGCAGATCAGCATTTTTCCCATCCGCAGCTCTTAACCGAATTAACTTCGGCTGTGGTGAATTTCGCCCTTTGCTTTGATGTCTGTTCCGAAATCCTGCAGCGGGAGCGAGATGTCCTGTTTCACGTACAAGTCCCTTTTACACTTACTATAGTGCTTTGTTTGATGTTGCTGTCTGGTCGAATATTATTGTTGCGCACGGGTTATTGTCCGCACCAGACAGCAGCTGATTGACTCCAGGGTTGTAGTGAAGAGGGTTCATTCAAGACGCAAACAGGTTATATCTATGATATAACCGCAAAGTTGACGTGGGACTAGGTTAGCATAGCAATCATTTGTTTGTATTGGTTAAATTTTTGATTGAATGATACAATTTCCGTATTCAATCGAATTCAATATATTTGCTCTGTGAGATTGAATAAATGCCATGTAAGGTCAATTCATGCATTGTGATAGATTATGTTCTTCGTTACAAGTCAAATTAATGACAGTCCTTTTTCGTTTGGTACGATGCCTAGTACAAAATATGTGAACGGAAGAATTATCAAACGATTATTTTATTTTACATTTCCCTCTGAAGTTTGCATCTCTCAAGTGTACGTACTTCTCGAACCGCGATTTTGTTTAATTTGATGAACTTCAGGTACTCAGTGCCAGAAATTTATTGAGTAGAAGATATGAAGGCATATTTTTCAATGCAATCTTAAATAACCGAGCCAAAGCGTTGTGTTCGTACCCGTTTTTGTAATCCGTGTTAGGAAAACACTTTTCGGAGTGCAAAAAAAAACATGCGGGTGCAAAAGTGCCCCCGGCTTGCATGAATCAACATCTTCAAATTATACCGTGTTCAGGAAACATATTCTAGCCTGCACAAAGGCAAGCGAGTACAAAAGTACTCGCAGTTTGCATTTATTTGCAAACCCGATTTTCCCAGACACCTTGGTTTTGAAGTCTGTATTAGGCAAACACGATTCAGTCGAAACAAAAATATTCCCGACCTGCATGAATTTGAAACGCCAGTTCCCCCAAACACCTTGGTTCTGAAGTCTGTGTTAGAGAAACACATTTCAGTCGGAACAAACATACCCCCGACTTGCATGAATTTGCAATGCCAATTTCCCCACGCTCTATGGATAAGAAATCTGTGTTAGGAAACACATTTCGGTGGGAACAAAAATCCCCACACTTTCATGTATTTGCAATGCCAAGGCTGCTTGGTTATGATGGCTGTGTTGGGGAAACTGTAAATCGGGCCAATCAAAACAAAGTAGTTAGGGCGTTTAGATAACGCTTAACATTTTACAATTATGCAATTGTTTATCTAATGATACATAACATTTTATTCATTGCGATAGATGCGTAGAAATATTCCCTATCAATTGATGCAAACATCTTTCCGAGTCAGTAAGAAATGTTCGAGTTATAAGTATTTGGAATCTTTCATTTTTTCCTGCATGTTCTGCGTTTAGGATTTCATTTTACCCCCCATATACTCCGGTTAGACGTAGTCCCACGTCAAAACAAAATTGCATTCTACAAAAGCGAACCATGAACCCACAATATGGCATCGGACTATAGTGATCGTTTTCCTAGCTCCTAGAATCAGTTGTCATCGGAATCTGGTAAGACAACCAAAGGACTGCCATGATGTGTAGAAGCGTGTTAAGAGGCTGATCTACATTTTTCAAAATTGCGTTCAACCACAACGAACCAAGTGTAATGCATTCTTAAATTAATTAATTTTCATTCATTGGGATATTTTTTTATCAAAGTCAATATATACCATTCAAACCATTCAAAAAAATAATCAAGAGTCGTTACAAAATACTAATGTGTTGTGTAATGATAATAGTTAGTGGTAATAGTTAGCATGTACTTAGTTCGCTCTGGCTGCAAAGAGAACGAAGTTTTGCGTGTCTAGCAACAACATAATATTGTTTTTTTATCATATTCCTCCTGAATCAGAATTTGACGAAGATGTGTGCTTACAGCATGAAAGGGAGTATTATGTTTGACATCCTGTTTGTAACCCGTGAGCGATAAAACGATAGATTTAACCAGACACAGTCAATGAGTGAGAGCCCAAACTTCAAATTGAAATATCTCAAAATAATGTTTTTGACGCTTGGTTCGTTTTGGCAGAACCCCGACCATATAAAAAAAATGTCATTTTGTTATTTTACAGTTTTATTTTGTATTAAAGGGTGTGTCACATCAAATTGCATCACGGAAAAAACGCTGTAGAAATTCGCCCAGTAGACCGATCGTTTTGAAAATTTTAGACAGTAAAATAAAAACTATTAAACAACTTTTGGCATTTTCTTTTTATTCATACTTCGAGCCCAAGCCCGTATCCTCGCACCTTCCTCTTTACCCCGTCCATAAGGTTCTCTACAACGTCAGGTTGTAGTTTTTTTGAACAGAAATCCATTTTCTCTTGAAGTCCGCCTCCGATTTGACAACTTTTGGGTTCTTCCGGAGGGCTTGCTTCATGATCGCCCAATATTTCTCTATTGGGCGAAGCTCCGGCGCGTTGGGCGGGTTCATTTCCTTTGGCACGAAGGTGGCCCCGTTGGCTTCGTACCACTCCAACACGTCCTTTGAATAGTGGCACGAAGCGAGATCCGGCCAGAAGATGGTCGGGCCCTCGTGCTGCTTCAATAGTGGTAGTAAGCGCTTCTGTAGGCACTCCTTAATGTAAACCTGCCCGTTTACCGTGCCGGTCATCACGAAGGGGGCGCTCCGCTTTCCGCAAGAGCAGATCGCTTGCCACACCATGTACTTTTTGGCAAACTTGGATAGTTTCTGCTTGCGAATCTCCTCCGGAACGCTGAATTTGTCCTCTGCGGAGAAGAACAACAGGCCCGGCAGCTGACGAAAGTCCGCTTTGACGTAGGTTTCGTCGTCCATTACCAGGCAATGCGGCTTCGTCAGCATTTCGGTGTACAGCTTCCGGGCTCGCGTCTTCCCCACCATGTTTTGCCTTTCGTTGCGGTTAGGAGCCTTCTGAACCTTGTATGTACGCAGGCCCTCCCGCTGCTTGGTCCGCTGAACGAATGAACTTGACAAATTCAGCTTATTGGCGACATCCCGGACCGAACTTCTCGGATCACGTCTAAACTGCTTAACTACGCGCTTGTGATCTTTTTCACTGACGGAGCATCCATTTTTGCCGTTCTTCACCTTCCGGTCGATGGTTAGGTTCTCGAAGTATCGTTTTAGTACTCTGCTAACCGTGGATTGGACGATTCCCAGCATCTTACCGATGTCCCGATGTGACAACTCCGGATTCTCGAAATGAGTGCACAGGATTAATTCACGACGCTCTTTTTCGTTCGACGAAATTTTTCCAAATTTACGAAAAATTGACAGTGAAGCATAGCCAATGTGATCTATACACTCTAATCTGATTATAAGCGAAAGCTGAAGATATAATTCCTAAAAATTAAATTTCTACAGCGTTTTTTCCGTGATGCAATTTGATGTGACACACCCTTTAGTATTGCCTCAAAGCAATCGCACCTCTAAGCATCGTTCGTACAACGTAAACCAAGCGCCAAACAAGCGTTCGCCATAGCATGCATACAGAACCATTGGTGGCTTGAAGCTACTAGGAATACAAATACTTCTCATCATTTTGCGTTATTCTCAAAAGAAACGCTTTTGTTAATATTACTGGCCTCAAAAAAAGTTGCATTACTTTCTCATACTCGAGAGAAGCGCAGCTATCACCCTTAGTGGAGGAAGTTTTGCTACTGGCAAGCGAAACCTAATCACATACAAAACTCCAGAACGACATTTACTTTCTTGGTGACTAAACAAGCGAAATAAACTCTTTTTGTTAATATCAACAACCTCGAAAACAGTAGCAATGCTTCATTATGATCAATATTAGCGCAAATGCAATCCTAGTTGAAGGCAGTTTTGCGACTGGCACGCGAACCTAAATAACTTATAACATTCCAGTAAGATATTCAAGATGCTTGGTATTCCCCAAATATTTTTTTTGGAGCATAACCTTAACGCCTGCTTCGCCATAACGTCAGTATAATGCATTGATGCATTCTCAAAGGCACCAAAGAAGCCGTTTGCATTTTCGACCGAAGCACCGAAATCGCCTATTTTGCTGTTGTTCGATGCGGTGTCTCGCGAAGGCTCGGTTCAGTGCGAGCGCTTTTTACTACACCAACATCGCGTGCATCATTAGATGACGCTTGCTCGAAATTTCATTGGCCCTGGCAATGCGTTCGTTTTTTGCAGGGCTAGAGCCAGCCTCCCTCTTCTTCTTGCTCACCACACACTACGCGAAACGTCCAATTTATGACGCGGGAAGAAAAACACACGATACGAATAACGAATAACGAACAGAATAAGCAAACGACGATATCCAAGTTGGATTACCACTGGTGGGGTCCAATCTTAGATCGAAGCGTAGCGAAAGCAAAGTGAACTGGATTGCTCAACAGTCCGATGCCGAATGAAAGTTTGCCTCAGCGAGATCCACTGTTTATACTCAAGGCAAATATTCCCCTTCATTTTTCTACTTTTCCTTTGTTCACGGCGACTTCAAATCCTACGATTTCCCCTTCGTTAGTTGTCGATAAGTTGCTCGTTATTGACTGCTCTGTTCGGGAAAGCACACAAATGGACAGAACAAATGTATGGAAAAATGGAAACGCCTAAAGTTTTCATGAATTTTAACCATTTACAAACCAGGGGATTCTAATGTATAGCATATTAAACAAATCTTAGGGAAATTCCGATTCGTTTAGTATGTAAATCGCAAAAATTCGTTCGCGGCAAAAATTGTTATTAACGTTAACTTTATTTCATAAAAACGTGACCTGTTTTCTGATTTGGCACCCTTAATGAAAGACGTAGTTCTACGTCAAAACTTTGTTCTATGATTTGTCAACAATGGAGGACGGTAGATTCCAGTACATTCAGTTTTTCAAAAAACTCGCAAGAGCATTGCAAATATCGGTTTGCATTTTGTTACGTGACTACGCAATCAGTGAGAAATAAAGCTTCCACAAAGCGTTGACACGTCACAAATTCAATAAAGTGTACCTACGAAAATGGAGAGTCCAGCTCGTCATAAACTTTCCTGAACAAACTGAAGTTATGGCGTTAAATGACAGATATGACTATAAGAATTAGTGACATTTTTTTGCGAAAGTAATAATGACAGTGTTGAATTGAGTGAATATGAATCGTAATCTTCTAAATCAATCTATAAGGGAAGGTGGTCCTAACCCCTCCGTTGGTCCTAAACCTACCCCCTTTGGTATCTCAGGAACGGTGCTTCCAACCGAATTTTCAGAAGTGTCAAATGGAAGGTGTCACAACTCTAACAATTTGATAATGGTGTGAATTTTTTCTTGCTCTCTTCATTCCAGCGTTTTGGCGCCATTTTACGTGTTCGTTGCTTCAAAAACAGAGAAAATATATTTTTGAACTGTATGGCAAATGAGTTCAATGTTCTTTTAGTTTACAAAAAATAAAAAAATAAAGCAATTTTAATTGCTCATGTTTTGTTCCTCAAAATAAGATAAATAAATTGAATTTAATTGTTGCCTTTAGCATACGGCATGCCGTTATTTAGAAAAAAGTTGGGGTGATCCTAAACCGACTTCCAGTTATTATTTCGTAATTATTTGACACGTTCACTCTGGTGCTTGCCATGAATGGCTCGCACAAGCCTGACTCATCGGGTGGCGTTCACTACCGGCGGAATGCATTTGATTTTGCTAAGAGACCCTTATGATTTACTCTATGTATTTGCGTCTGTGTATGCATATGGTCGTATTTGGGCAAGAGTGTTTATGTTTGCGTGTTGACGATGACGTTGACGTTGACTTTGACCGTTGATCGTTGACATTTGCGTGTGCCTTTGTATGTGTACTTTATTTGTCTATCACCACACGCGTCGCTCAAGGTTCTTCCCACTATAACATTATCAAAAATTTGACCTCCACCTTGTTGACCGATTGATCTGTAATTTGGAACACATCTTTATCTCTGCTGTCATTACAAAACTGCGTGTAAAATGGAGTACATATTTTCCCAAAGCCCCATCAATAGTGGTATCAAATGATAGGGCTCCACTAGTAGAACACAGTTATTTACGAAAAAATCCAAATCAAGAATGGTCGCATTCACAAAATGGCCAATTACTTTTTTTTATGTAACTCCCGTGTTGGTTGGTAAATGACTGGACTAAGCGTACCATCGGTACTTCGCGTACCTGCAGCCATAAAATAGACCCCATTCGTGGTCCTTAGCTTCCTGTCCAGTAACTCCTATCCCTACCTCCCCGTGGTGCCGGCTGGGGTACGAGTAACCATAGTGAAGATCGGGTAACCAACCCCGGTCTTGGTCGTATGCTGACAGGGAAGGGGGCCTATCCGAGCGATTGTTCACAATGGAGGTGCGGCTCAAAACAGCGTCTGATCCCCATGTTAGGGGCGCCTGATCACTGTCTTCGTGCCAGCGGGGACTCTAAAAAGAGCTATGCACGACGGTCCTCCGGCGAGACAGGGGGTTGGTGCAGGCCCTGCAAGCCATCCGTAAAAATAAAACGCACAGGAAAAATTAACAAAGAAATTCGAGACAGGACAATCGGACTAGACCCACGCAAAGAACACGGACTAGAGATTGGAAACTCGGAACATGGAACTGCAAGTCTCTCAATTTTCTTGCGAGTACCCGAATTCTTTCGGAAATATTGAAAGCCCGCAATTTCAACATCGTAGCGCTGCAGGAGGTGTGCTGGAAAGGTTCGATGGTGCGATCGTTCCATGGTGGATATACCATCTATCAGAGCTGCGGCAACACACACGAGCTGGGTACAGCTTCCATCGTGATGGGGGAGATGCAAAAACGGGTGATTGGTTGGTGGCCGATCAATGAAAGAATGTGCAGATTGAGGATGAGATGCCACTTCTTCAATATCAGCATTATCAACGTCCACAGCCCCCATCTAGCTAGCACCGATGACGATAAAGAAGAATTCTACGCGCAGCTAGAGCGTGAATACGATCGCTGCCCAAAACACGACATCAAAATCGTCATCGGTGATTTGAACGCTCAGGTCGGCCAGGAGGAGGAATTCAGACCGGTAATTGGTAGGTTCAGCGACCATCAGCGAACCAACGAAAACGGCCTAAGACTTATCGACTTCGCTGCCTCCAAGAACATGGCCATACGTAGCACCTTCTTCCAGCACAGCTTCCAATACCGTTACACCTGGAGATCACCACAGCAAACAGAAACACAAATTGACCACGTTTTGATCGACGGTCGGCACTTCTCGGATATCATCGACGTCAGAACCTATCGTGGCGCTAACATCGATTCAGACCACTACCTGGTGATGGTCAAACTGCGTTCTAAACTGTCAGTCGTCAATAACATAAGACACCAGCGCTCACCACGGTACCACCTACGACGACTACAGGAGCCGAACGTTGCTGCAACATTCTCGCAGCGTCTTGAAGCTGCGTTACCGGGGGTAGACGAACTGGATGCTGTTCCCCTCGATGAATGCTGGAACACCTTAAAATCAGCAATTAGCAGCACAGCAGAGACCGTCATCGGGTATGAACAACGAGGACAACGGAACGAATGGTTTGACGACGAGTGCCGAGCGCTCCTGAACGAGAAGGATGCAGCACGCGCAGCCATGCTGCAACGAGCGACTCGACAAAACGTGGAACGATACAGACTGAAACGAAGGCAGCAAACACATCTCTTTCGGGAAAAAAAGCGCCGCCTGGAAGAGAAAGAGTGTGAGGAGATGGAGCTGCTTTATCGTTCTCGAGAATCGCGGAAGTTCTTCAAGAAACTAAACGCCTCGCACAAAGGCTTTGTGCCGCGGGCCGAAATGTGCAGAAACAAGGAAGGAGGCATCTTGACGAACGAACGCGAGGTGATCGAAAGGTGGAGGCAGCACTACGATGAACACCTGAACAGCGCGCAGACAGGAGACCAAGACGGCGTTGAGGAGGACTACACCGGTGCAATGAATAACGACGACGTACCACCCCCGACGATGGGTGAAGTTAAGGAGGCCATTAATCAGCTCAAGAACCACAAAGCAGCTGGTAAGGATGGCCTCGTAGCGGAGCTCTTCAAGGGAGGTCCGAGAAAACTTGTAGAGTGTATGCACCGGTTGATAGTCAGGATCTGGGACACAGAACAGCTACCGGAGGAGTGGAAGGACGGGGTAATCTGCCCCATCTATAAAAAAGGCGACAAGTTGGATTGTGGGAACTATCGTGCCATCACAATCCTGAATGGTGCCTACAAAATTTTGTCTCAGATCCTCTTCCGCCGCCTATCGCCAATAGTAAGTAGATTTGTGGGAAGTTATCAGGCCGGATTCATGCCCGGTTGCTCGACGACGGACCAGATTTCTACACTGCGGCAGATCCTCCAAAAGTGCCGCGAGTATCAGGTCCCTACACACCACATCTTCGTCGACTTCAAGGCCGCATATGATACAATCGACCGACGACAGCTATGGAGGATCATGGACGAACACGGCTTTCCCCGAAAGCTGACAAGACTGACTCAGGCAACGATGAACGGTGTGCGGATCTCAGGTGAGCTGTCGGAATCATTTGAGACTCACAGGGGACTTAGACAAGGCGATGGAATCTCCTGTCTGCTCTTCAACGTGGTGCTGGAAGGTGTTATGCGGAGAGCGGGCTTCAACATGCGGGGCACGATTTTCAACAAGTCTAGTCAGTTTATCTGCTTCGCCGACGACGTGGACATAATCGGAAGAACACATGCGACGGTAGCCGACTTGTATACCCGACTGAAACACGAAGCAGGGCTGATTGGGCTTGGGATCAATGCGTCTAAGACTAAATACATGCTAGCTGGAGGGACTGATCGCAACAGAGTTCTTCTTGGTAGTAGTGTTGTGATCGACGGCGACGAGCTCGAGGTGGTAGAGGAATTTGTCTACCTTGGCTCGTTGATAACAATTGACAACAACAACAGCCGTGAAATTCGAAGACGCATTGTCAATGGAAGTCGTGCCTACTATGGGCTCCGCAAATCCTTGAGGTCCAACAAACTCCGACCCCGTACGAAGTGTACCATGTACAAATCCCTAATTCGACCGGTTGTTCTCTATGGGCACGAAGCATGGACGATGCTTGAAGAGGACTCACAAGCGCTCGGAGTTTCCGAACGCCGAGTGCTCAGAACAATATACGGTGGAAACATACAGGAAACGGAGTATGGAGATGGAGAATGAACCACGAACGGGCGCAACTCTACAGCAAACCCAGCATCCAGAAAGTCGCCAAGGCTGGACGAGTGCGATGGGCAGGGCATGTTGCAAGATTGCCGGACAGCAGCCCTTCAAAGATGGTGTTCGCATCTAATCCGGTAGGAACAAGAAGGAGAGGAGAGAAGGAGAAATACCTTGGAGTATATTTTGACTCTAAATGTACCTGGGGAATACACATTGCGTATTTGAAACAGAAATGTCAGCAAAGAATCAATTTTCTCCAAACAATAACCGGAACATGGTGGGGTGCCCATCCAGGAGACCTCATTCAGTTGTACAAAACAACGATATTATCAGGTTTGGAATATGGCAGTTTTTGCTTCCGATCAGCTGCCAGGATTCATATTTTCAAGCTGGAGAAAATACAATATCGTTGCTTGCGTATAGCCATGGGGTGTTTGCATTCGACACATACGATGAGTCTCGAAGTTTTGGCAGGAGTACCCCCGCTTACTCTTCGATTCACAGAATTATCCTACAGATTTCTCATCCGTTGCAAGATCATGAATCCATTGGTGATTGATAACTTCGAAAATCTACTCCAACTGACTCCTCAGTCAAGTTTTATGTCTTTGTACCATTTACCCATGAAGTGCACCCTTCACCGGGCATCTCCAACCAAGTTTGCTTCCCATACTTTTGCAATTCCTCTGACAATTTTGATCTGTCTATGCGACAAAAAATCCATGGAATCCCAGATCATCTACGCTCCGATTCTATTCCGCCGATATTTTCGGCAGAATATGGGAAAGTTAGATCTGATAAAATGTTCTTTACTGACGGTTCATTCATAAACGGGTCCACTGCCTCCGGCATCTTCAATGAAAATTCCAGTGCCTCTTTCAAACTCAAAGATCCTTGTTCCGTGTATGTCGCTGAACTGGGTGCGATATACTACGCACTAGGGATCATTGAAACATTGCCCATCGACCATTATTTTATTTTTTCAGACAGTCTCAGCTCAATAAAGGCAATCCGCTCAATGAAAGTTGATAAACGCTCATCTTATTCCCTAACAAGAATAAGACATCTATTGAGTGTTTTGGTCGAAAAATTATTCAAGATTACCTTAGCATGGGTTCCCTCTCATTGCTCGATTCCGGGGAATGAGAAAGCGGACTCGCTAGCTAAGGTGGGCGCTTCAGAAGGCACACTTTTTGAAAGGGAAATTGCTTATAACGAATTTTTTCACATTCCTCGTCAGTATACGCTCGTAAGTTGGCAGCGCATGTGGAGTGAAGATGAGTTCGGTCGCTGGTTACACACGATTATCCCTAAGGTCTCATGTGCGTAGTGCATGGTTCAAGGGATTGAATGTAGGTCGTGATTTCATTCGCGTGATATCTCGGCTTATGTCCAATCACTACAACCTAAACGCGCATCTCTATCGCATAGGGCTCGCAGCAAACAATCTTTGTGATTGTGGCGATGGCTACCACGACATCGAGCATATTGTCTGGTCGTGTATCCGGTTCCATGCTGCTCGCTCTCAGCTCTCTAGAGCACTGAGAGCAAAAGGCAGACAATCGGATATCCCCGTCCGGGATATCTTAGGTAGCCGTGATCCTGATCTTCTGCTTCATCTATACCTGTTCCTCAGAAACGCCGATGTCAACGTTTAATGATGTTTCCTTCGTTGTGTCCCTGTTTCGTATCCCTCCTATCCGATCTATAAACTTTTACTTAGTCGCGGCAATACATACACACACTCTTTACAGATACACGGGCCAAAGGTTGTGCAGTCCACTGATGATTCAACAAAAGCCAAAGGTTGTACCGCTCATGACAACTCTACACGAGCTGATGATTGCGCCGGCTAGTGACCATTCTATCCTGGATTCCTCGAGTCGAGAAAGACGCACCACGCTAGATATGGGGTACAGACTAGGGGGGCGTTGCTGATTAATGGTCAGCTGCATCCCAATAGGAAGTATCCCGTGTCGGGCACAGGTACAGATCATTGAAGACAGCAACATCACAATTACGAAAACACTTGTAATACTAACCTCGAGCCAACCGCGAGTAATCGGTTACATATTACTAACATAGTTATAAGGCAAACATTGTCGAAATATTGAACTCCCGGCCCCGTCAGGTTGACGCAATATGAGCCTTAATAAAAATATATATTTTGGATAAAAAAAAAAAAGAAGGAGAGGAGCCCAGCGAGCGAGGTGGTTGGACCAGGTGGAGCAGGACTTGGGAAGAATCGGTGCAGCCGGGAGTTGGAGAACTGCAGCCATGGATCGGGACTATTGGCGAAAAATTGTGAAGAAGATCTAATCTCTCAATGGGATGTAGTATCATTATAAATAAATAAATGTAACTCCCAAATGAGAGATTACCTTCCTTCCGATTGTTTGCTCTTAAACTTATTACACACCTTAATTTATGTAGTCATTATAATAATGCGTATTTCACCAAATCAAAATTTAAAAAAAATCAATTTGGCCGTCGATGCGAAATGGCTGATTTCATATATTCTAAACAAAATGTCCAATGAATAGTCTTGAATTGGAGAACACACTTCATTTTGAACAACATAAATCCAGAAAGGTCACCGCAACTAAATGATTACATAGTTGCAGGAAACGTCGGATTTCCATGCCCCACGATTTTGTTTCAGTCTCAGCAATGTCCTAGATTGATCAAGGAAGGGATGAAACCGTTTAACCTAAAAGCTTGTTTTTACTTATTTTATTTGCCATTTTCTCATGTAACATTAATGTTCAACAGTAGGAAACAGCATAAAGTCAGGTGCCTCGTCATAAAAGTATTCAACTGACAAAAAGCGAATCTAGCTACAAAACATTCTCCAACTGATGATTCTTGTAGGATTTTTTTTTTCGAATTTTAATTCAAAATCGATTACGCGAAAAAACGCGAAAAATGTTGTCACGTCACGTTGGAATGTTTTGTATACGTATACCAGTTCATACTTCTCTATTTGTGGAACGATCTAAATCAAATTTTGACGTTTGTTGACCCTCATTGTTTGATAATAAAAACCCAAGCATAAAAATGTACAAATTTGTAAATTTAAGTTGAACTGACAAACTAGGTCGACCCACTGTTCTTCAAGCAAGTGTTTAACGATCCACTGTGTTCCGGATCACCGAGGGAAATCCGAGGGAAACTCCTAAATGATACTTAATCAAATTCTTCGGAGTATAATAAAAAAGCGTGTGACTTGTTTGGGAGTCGGAATCGGAAAGAAAGTTTATTCCAACCAACTACTTTGACAGCAGTATGTTTATCCCGCTGAATGCTGAATACACGAATAAAAGAAGTTATCTAAAGTGTCTATACAATAGACCGTTTTGTCTCATATTCCGAACAGTCTCAAATTCCGAACACTTAATTTTTAAATGTAAATTTACTAAACTTTTATGTTATAAATAATGGAATAATGAAAACACAGACATTCCTTGAGGTATAGGCTTCATTTTGATGTCATTTACAAGTATCGATACAGCCTATAATTTATATTATTAGACATTTGCAAAAAAGTGACAGTCAAAACCAATGATAAAATGTTTGCGTTAGCAAAATTCTGTAAAAAATTTCAGTGTTTGTAGTTTTTACAACAATTTTGTTTGTTGTTTTCCTGTTAAGTACTAGAAATGATAATAATCTACAATAAATGAAATGAAATAAAATAATATTTTATGCAGAAATCTTCATTAAAATTAGTGTTCGGAATAAGAATCAAGTTTCTACGTATGATTCAAATTGCGAACACTTCATTTTTAAAGGTGAGTTTACTGAACTTCAATGTTATAAATAATTTAATATTCAAAACCCTGATATTCTTTGGGTTACAGACTTCATTTTAACATCATTCACAGGAATCGATATCGATATAGCGCCCTTGGTCCTGAAACCATTTAACCTATAAGAAATAAATACAATCAATAATTACAAAAGCAAAATCCAATTTTTTTTTGCAAGTATGACATTTTTCCAAAGAAGACTAGCTAATTGACTTTAATTTGATATATTGATCATATGAATCGGTCCAGAAATTTAAAAGTTATGATTTTTTTTAAATTGCGTTCTTGCTGTTCGGAATTTGATACAAAAGTGATTGAACATATTTTTAGTTTTTCACCATGAATATCTATTTGTTAATCAATTTTATTGTAGCCAAATGAAAAAGAAGGCCCTATTGTATTGTAAAAATCAAATTAATTTCGCGAAAGAGTACAATTTTGAGTAATGAGACTCTGTTTAATCATATCTTAAGTGTTCGGAATATGAAACAAAACGGTACTTATTTGATAGATGTTTGAATACACTCTGAAATTCAACTAATCTAAATTGTAATTCTATATACTATATTATTCATTCAATGTTATATAGGCATTGGAGTTTGGTTAAGCAAGTGCAGAGATGTCTCAAGAACCATAAAAATAGCGAAAACTTAAAATATTTTAAATATAATTATGCAGTTTTTTAAACACGCATGTTGGTGCATGAATTAAATTCGTTTCAAAGAATTCATATTATAACAAGTGTTTATTCAGATAACGTTATACTTTTTTTTCCTACAACTTGATCCAACATTTGATTCTTTGGTGAATAACCTCATGCATAACCTATGTAATGCTGGCCTTAACTATGATAGAACTCCTAACAAAAATATCCATTTCCTGTTAAAACAAATCTTCAATGAACTTTTAAACTCAACTTTTTGAAATCCATAACGAATCTTGTTCTCACGGAAAGCGATAAACAAAGTCCCACGTAAATATAGTCTCATAGATTCAGCCAGGAAACATTCAACAGCATAGAATCACGTTTCTGCTAGGATAAAGTCGCAAAAAAAAACATATTCTAGTGCAAATATTTACACTCTCCAAAATGTTTTGCGCCACATTTGCGACGAGATAGGACGAGCAAATAGTGAGAAGGTTAAGTCATTTTGCGACGCTATATCGCAGCCAAGTAATTTTGGTAAAAGCTTTGCCGCAGGAGATTTACTTCCCGATGCCAAGACAGCAAACATGGAAAACGGATCGGCGGTGTCCGATGATGGCGCGGCAAATGCGAAACATGGGCCTTGCGAAGTATCTAGGCAAATATATACCCATAGAGCATCGATAACAGGCGAACGGTTTACATTGTTGTGAACGGCACATAAATCAAAATGGTTTCTTACAGGATGAGCCCAAGTTTGCTAACACGTCTCATCCATTATTATCAATAACGTTCCATTCTCGACGGCGATGAAATCATCAAGTTGAACATGATGAATGGTATCCATTAGGATAATAGAGTGTAGATTGAACGAACATCTTTATCTGTCCTATTCTGGTCTGCTGCAAAGTTTAGATCGAACACATCGTGAGTATCCCACCGATTCGGGAAATGAGGCATAATTCGTGATTTTAATGTGACCTGTTGGATATGATATTCCAAACAGTACGGTGGTGCCTATCGTTGTCGTTGAAATTTATGGAACAACTCGATTCTTCAATAGTATTTCCACGACTTTTTCCGATTGCAGTCAATTGCCCTCGAAGTATTCAAGCCAGACTAACTTTATTCGGTCATATTTCGTCGTATACTGCGGGAGTCGTATACGATTCAACTGAACCCTTTACTCCACAGACCAACTAGAATGGCGCCTTCTAATTTAATATCTGACCTATAATTTAAAAACTCCATGGCAGTTATTTTTTTTTGGTTCGAGCGGTCAGATCGTAAAATATCTCCGCCCCACGGGTTGGCTGAATAAACAAAAGCAAAGTCAGATTCGATCGCCCACTCAATTCGCATTCACGAAAGTCGAAAGTTCCCATTCACGCATGGCTGCCGTTGCGGGGGTTTTACGGAACTCGTGAATGTAACGTTAAGTAGTAAATTAAATTCATTGTGGAATAATCCCGCTGCACTTGTGACTTCGTTTCAATAATAATTGGATCATATTAGGTCAGTAAAATCTGCTTTCATGTACTTTCATTTTGTGGAGATCATCTCCCGTTTATGTTTATAAAATGCTACTCGATTCCACTAATGTAGATATTTCCCCTGTGCCACGATTTCTCATCTTTTAAATCCGTACATTGAATCTGAATTCAAAAATATCAAAAAAGAACTTGCCCTGCTCAAAAATTTGGTAGGGAAATAAGAATGGGAACGAATCTGTAGCTGGGTCAAAAACTGGTCACAATTTGAAGGAATAACTATAGCAATATGCATTCATTCAACTAGCAAATTTAATTCATCCTGAGATGTGCGTTTGTTTTTCACGTACTTTATACCTCCCAAAGCCAATAATATATTGAACGATACCGGAAGCTTGTCTTCCTAAGCACAACAAGCGATACTCGGGGCAAATCCGTCAAAACAAACAAGCCACTGAGCCACGAGCTCAACCCCATTCTCACCGCCCCTAACTAGCGGAAGTGAAACTTCGATCGCCCGGCCCACAAGCGGTTATGAAGAGCGCGTGTAATTTACGATGATTAGCTCTCGGTGTTGGCTCGGGTTCTTTTCATCGCGGCTGTTTTTTTTAATCACGTGCAATTATGTTAATTTATTGGCTGAGTTTTCCTTCGACCAGCGACCAGCGAAGTGAAACGGGTAAAATTAGCTCGGAGTTTTGTTTTGTTTGATTCATACGCAAGTATGGGGATGCTGGACCGACCCCAAAGATGAGTCTTTAAAACGCCCAGCGTGGGACCATTTCCAAATTAGCTTGAGATGCTTGGTATAACCCATCATCTTCGTGTCGAATAGTTTATTTCATTGAAGCTAAATGGTGTTTTGATGATAATTTTGGTAATCGTTTATTTGTTTTCACTGAAACTATGTTGTTGTCGATTTTAATTTTTCCTTAGAAGCTGGCCGCTCGTTTTTTTGTAACAATAGACACTCTATGTGTTGGATAACGCCACAAACGCGAAATGCGAACTGTTTTTGAATTGTAAGAGCGGTCGAAATTGAAAAAAAAAAGTTTACAGCACGTATTCAATCTGTCAACTCAGAAGATCTGATAGGGAATAATTTGAATTTTTCTCTCTCTATCTCTTAGCTTTCATTTACACATCGCAATGGAGTGAATGAAGAAAAAAAAATTAAAATTGGAATTAATTTATGCTGCCCGCATCATACTCTGGGATTTTTTTTTGAATAAGAATCGGGAGCTCACACTTTCAATCAGTACCAGGCACCAGCTGACAGAGAAATTTTAAGGCGTGACTTGAATCGTAATTTGTGAAACTTGGTTGTGGCACTATTTTCTAAAACCGAAAGACAACTCTTACAAAGTTTCCGTTTGGAATATAATATGATATTAAGCTCAGTATTTTTTGTATCATACACTCTAACCCTATCTTCGATTCGCCTTTTTGCTGTTGGTTGAATGGCGTTTTTGCTCCAACATTTTGAAATATTTTGTGGAGTAGTGCTGATGGAGCTTTCGCACCCGGGGCTAAGATCGATTTGCACTCTCACTCCTCTGGAAAAGAAAATTCATTCGCTTATTTCTCCGCACCTAATCATAAATCACTCTTGGAATAATCATGGCGAAGAGAATGCAGCAAGCAATCTTGAGATTGCACGATGCATCATTTTACACTCGCCGACCGTCTTCATTCAGGACTGAGATTGAACATAACAAAACAAAGAGTGGAACATAACATTCAATGCATGAAAACTCGTTTGGATGGATCGCACGAAACAAAATAACGAGTGAGTCAAAATATATTCCCTTCTACTCTCTTCCTTGTCAGCATTCAAGTGCATTTGTTATCGGCAATGCACATGAATCTACCTTCCCGCACACCAATAACTTGCGTTAATATGGTCTTTTGGGTTGGCTTAGACCATTCCATACTAGAAACAAAAGAATGTCTTTGCAATAGTGTACAGGAAACAACTCGATTTCAATTATCTACCTATATTTTACTGCCGCGACCTAGACTCAATGATTGAATGATTTCACAGAGACACTCGCTGGCTCAAGCAAAAGTTTCTAATTTGATTCTATCACCATCTAACGTCATTCCTAGAGGCAATTGAGAGAATGCAAAATTCTTTGAGAATAGATGAGCGGAATCGAGACAGTATTTTTCCGTTTTACTCAAGAATGAACTTTGCGAAGATGATGGGTGAATGTTTTCTATAATTGTGGTCCAGGATGTCATAATATCGAGCATGTTGTTTGGTTATGTACAAAAGCAATTAATTAATTTAACTGATAGTAAACTTATGCAATGAAAACTGCAACATCTACTTGAAAATTCGATTTTTTATATTCAAAAATGGTGATTTCTAAACCCGGACAAACCATGATCATTTTTCGGACAAACCATTATCAGAGGTGGACAAACCATGATCATAATTTCTTTTTCAGGAAAATCATTAAAAACATTCAAATTTGAACAATTTCAACGCTTTATAGTAGATACGGGTAATACAGACAGTGGGGGTAATAGGGACAGGTGGTTGATTTGTATACACTGCATTTCACAACTATAGAACCACTATTTTTTCTGAGTTTCCAGAGATATGTAAGAAGTCGGTTGAGTTGACGTATATATTGTAGGACATAATAACTATCTTCATTAATAAGACTGGTCATTTGAACTTTATTGTTGTGTCCAGGCGTAAAACAATCAAAAAACTAAAATTCAGTGTTACATAACTATATAACCAGATGGAAAAACTTTCACTCCATTACAAAATTAACGTAAATTTCACATGAATTACAATAAGTTTCTAGTTATTATATTTATATTTATTTATTTGTCAATTCATCAACGGGCTGTAAGGGCCCCAATGATGTGCTTAAGGATATATAAAATTCTAAATCTACTTTTAAATCTAAACATGAATCAAATGACATCGTGTTACAACTGATTACATCAAATTACAGTCATCACATATTAAAGATACACTTAAAAACAATAATCACGTGACTGTTTGTTCAGTAAAAAAAGAGCTAAATCTCCGACGAAGAAGCGTTCGGGATAAATGGTAATCGAACAGCTGGGCTACCCTGTTGAAAAGTCTTTGTAGACCATTTAATCCACCGAACATGCCGTAGTTTGTACGTAGGGCGGGCAATCGTAACATCAAGTTATTTCGGAGAGCCCGAGGTCGAACGTTGAAATTAATTTTTTCCAGAAGACCGGGACAATCGATGCGTCCTTGTAAGGTATCAGCTATCATCAAAGCCCTGGCTGTGTCTCTACGAACCGACAAAGTTTCCAAGCTGATCAGCTGACATCGACTCTGGTAACTCGGTAATCGGAGGGGGTCAGTCCACGGCAATCTACGCAGAGCATATCTTATAAACCTTCGTTGAACTGATTCGATCCTTTCGACACCGTTGCTGTAGTGTGGAGTCCAGACAGCTGCACCATACTCTAAGATGGAGCGAGTGAGGGAGCAGTAGAGGGACTTCAGACAGTAGATGTCGGTAAAACTTTTAGCAATCCTGAAGATGAACCCCAGAGTTCTGGATGCTTTATTCACCATGTATGTGATGTGCGGTTTGAAAGAGAGTTGCACGTCTAAAATGACACCCAGGTCCTTGACTTCGCTGACACGCTCAATTTCCGTGCCGAACAGGACATAGTTGTGCAATATGGTCTGTCTCGTGCGCGAAAACGAGATGACAGAACATTTAGCGGGGTTAACCTCCATTCGGTTTAGAATACACCAATCGGCAAAAGCATCCATCTGTCGTTGAAGGAAGCGACAATCTTCAATCGAGCTGACCTGAAGGTAAATTTTTAAATCGTCAGCATATGATAGCCGTGGACCTTCAATTACCAGATTAACGTCATTAAAGTATAACAGAAATATCAAGGGGCCCAGATGGCTACCTTGTGGTATACCAGACGTAGCAGCGAAAAAAGGGGATTGGCAATCACCTATAACGACGGCTAGTCGACGGCCAGTGAGGTATGATTGAAACCATTGTAGAAGGTTGCCGTTAATCCCAAGCCTGTCCAGTTTGGCGACAGCTATACTGTGGTTTAATCTATCGAAGGCTGCAGTCAGATCCGTATAAATAGCGTCCGTTTGGGCATGCTTCAACATGCTGTCGGTAATGTAAGAAGTGAGGCACAGTAAATTTGTGGTGGTGGAGCGGCCCGTCATGAATCCGTGTTGGTCAGTACTTATGTACGGTTTGCTGAGAGCGTCTAGCGGTTCCAAAATAACGAGCTCATATAGTTTTGCCAAAGCGCAAAGCGAAGTGATGCCGCGATAATTGTTAATATCTCGTCTATTTCCCTTTTTATGGACTGGGAACATATGCGATATTTTCCAACAGGTCGGTGGCTACAGAGAGTTGAAATATGTGGAGCAGCGGGATCAATAGGTCATTCATGTGCGTTTTGAGAAAAGCTGAGGGAATACCGTCGGGTCCCGGGTTGAACGACGTTTTGAGCTTTGAGAATGACCTTGAAATCATCTCCGTGTTGATGTCGAACCTACTCAGAGTTTGGCTAGAACGGGGGAGGTAGCTAGCCGCATGCCTGATATAGTCGTCGGTTAATGTTTCATCGGTGAAAACACTGGCGAATTTTTCTGAGAATAGGTTGCAGATATCCTGCTGAGTAGAGGCCGCAATTCCATTGAACGTCATAGACGATGGCAGGCCAGCTTCATGGCGCTGCTCGTTGATAAAATTCCAAAATTGTTTTGGGCGGGATTTGAGTTTCCTCTGTATTCTGCGCTGATAATTCAGGAAAGATTGTTTCGCGACACGTTTTTATTCGTAATTGATTCTCGCATACTGGCATTGAAGAGATTGTGTGCGGTATCTGGTGAACTTTCTTAATGCGGCCCTCTTTATGGATTTCATTCGTCGAAGTTCGCGTGTTTGCCACGGTTTTCGGGACGTATGGAGGCACTTCTTCTTTGGCACATATCTATCAATGACATATGCCAGGACGTTGGAGAATGTTACAGCTGCAGACTCGACGTTAGCGGTATCTAATATGTCGCCCCAATTGAAGCTAGAGAACAACTGGCTGATATTACGATGGTCAGCATTTCGAAAGTCGTAAGAAACGACTACAGGTGAAATATTGATATCCTGTAACAGTTTTGTGCCAACGGCAACCAGCAAGGGTGGGTGATGAGGGGTAAGTTTCACGAGAGGAGCGGGAGCCTCGCATAAGAATGGGGCTGTGTCCTGCGCACTCACAAAGCAAAGATCCAGGCTACGGCCGTTCTCGTTAGTGACGTGATTAATTTGCGAGAGAGTGGCTAAGCTATAAGTATCTAGCATGAAAGACGCGTTGGAATGGAGGGCTGAGTGACCCAGATCCGGATAAAGGAAACCGTTGCGTGATTTCTTCCAGGAGATTCCTGGGATATTATAATCACCCATCAAGATGATTTCATCTGTTGCTTTAGCGACTTCCAGAACGGAGAAAACTGACTGGCAATGGATCTCGATAAGTTCACGTTCTCGTGTTTGGTCAGGAGGGATATACAATGCGCATAGATATAAAGTGCGGTCGCCAAGTGTGATCGCCGTCCATACCTGCTCTAGACAAGACCATTTTTGGTTTTCTACAGCCCTCGTCTCAAGTCTAGAGTTCACGGCTACTAAAACGCCTCCGCCTCTAGCCTTACGACTATTATCAGCGTTCCTATCGCAACGAAAAACATCGTAATCGCAGCCGAACACTTGGTGAGAGAGTATACGTGAGTCCAACCAAGTCTCCGTGAGAACTACTATGTCGTAGCATTGGTCTGATACAGCTACCCGGAAATCGTCGACCTTGTTGTTGATACCGCCAACGTTTTGGTAATATACACTAATTTCCTGATGACGGTTGGAAGAAAGAGCGTTGAAATGCGAGGTTGTGGTAGATGGAACAACAGTGGCATCGAGGTTCGGCTCGGCATCAACCACACCATTGATGTACGCAGCACTATCAATGGGACCAATATCAGGAAGCGAAGAAACGGTACTGCAATCGTACTTGCCTGAAGTAGCAAGTTGGAAGACTCCCTCACCAACTCCGGACACAGGAACGGAATGTCTTGAGTGGCAGGAACAGTCAGCGGAGAGACGACAGCGGTGCTCGACTGTGCCGGGCGGTTTGGGAGCTTCCATCATGCTATTTTGCGCGCATAGTTCTTAGGTCATCCTTAGTTCTCAATCAGTTCAAATAACCCATTCGGGGTGGTTTCGACCAAGCTGCGCTGTGTTGTAGTGTGTATTTCGTTCTTCGCAGAGGATACTGGCCGTTTAAGCTCTCCAAATCATTCATACGGCTTGTAAGCTGCATCTACTATTCGTACAATCACTTCTTATAAGTTCTTAATAGGGTTTTGATCTGGTAAACAAGTTGAGTCTAGAATCATAAGCCCCTATTCATTAAACCATGCCATGATCTTCCGGATGTTATTAATTGATGCCAAATTACCAAATTATCACACCGTTTTTGATGCAAAAACAGCAATAAATGATTCTGAAGTTCTTCATTGCACTTCTAAGCCACCCTATGGCAATGAATGCTGATCAAAAGTGGAACAGGGAACCAAAAACCGAAAATCGTACATGATCCCGCGTGAGTATGTAATTTTAGCTGCTTCGATATTAAGCATTTTGATTGATTTAATATCAACATTCAATTCGCTGATGATTATATTTCGGTTTGAGAGCTAACAGAAAAGCGATATTAGGTATGTATGGAAAAGTAAATTCATTTTTGAGTGGAAAAATTTAAATTATTTAAATAATTGTACTGGTGGAGTAAAACGGACAGTTGCCAGTGGGAGTGAGATGAACTGTGAAAAGTCTGTTTAATATCTTCCTAAGGAATGTTCTGCATCTATAAATGAAATCGTCAACATGCTGACGACTGTTTAGAAGCTGACTGGAACCAAAAGCAAAATAGTTGAGGATCTGTCCGTTTATACTGCTGAAAAGCACGCAAGCATCACTTCTAGGTGGATCAATTAGATTTTTTCATCATTTAACGGTTATTCGTGATGAGTTCAAACCTTGGTTGAATAAAATTGTTCCTCTCGCGATCGATAAACCTACACGTTTCATATATTACAAACCTGTCCATATTACCCCCACTACATGTCCATGCGGGTATACATCGAAAAAAATGTCGTACTTTTCGGTCTGTTTTAATTTCAGTAAAAAACACTTTTTTGTTAAATTTATGGCCAATTAGGTAGAAAAACAGTATATTGAATTGCAAGAAAGTGCATCAAAGTTTTTGGAAAGATGAGTTCCCAAAGATATAATTGAAGTTCTCTTTAACATGACGCGGGGCGTTTCAACAAACCCAAAATCGTATTGATCATATGTGATTTTCATGAAGAAAAATCGATTTGCATTTACTAGTAGCGTGAAAACTCCCTAAATTGGACAACCAAGATCATTTGCCTTACTGAATAATAATGTAAAATATATAAACGGATTTTTATTTGCTTGGGAAGAGCCTGTGTTAATTTAGATATGTTTTTGAAATTATTGGTGATTGGGGACTTTACGATCGATCATTCATTTTTTACGAATTCACGCATCGAATGATTTTCTGGGAGCGTTAGAGATGTAATTTTGCTAATAGGTATAGAAAAACTACTCGGATATTCGATAAGTTATTTCAATTGAAAGCCCTTGTTGTAGTCCTACGTCTCTTCGGTTATATCCCCGACATTACCCACCCTTTCTTTTAAAACGTAGCATAACGAGTTTACATTCCTTAAATTATCATTGAAAATCAGCCATTAATTGTTCATTGTTCAGTGATATTTGAGCAAACAACATGGAATGGAGGGTACAGGTCAATTAATCTAACAGCTCCAGTAGATCGATTATAATAATAAAATGATCAACCGTTAAAAACCATGTTGGCATTAAATTTAGGGCAGCTTCTTTTCCACATCAAACCCAATTAGTGTTGACTGTTCGTTATTCCTGCCTGCAAACACAAATTGCACCAATTCCGGACTTTGCGTGGGGAGACAAATAAGTAGTTGATTTAATCGTATGTCATTAATTATATGGGATGGTCCATGACATATCGTGAAACGTTCAGGGGCAGACATACGCAGACAGAACATGCCGCCGATCCTAGATTTGAGACGAAAATTAATCTTGTGTCATGTTAAAGATTGTATTGAATACTCCAGCTCACTTTCAAACAACCGTTCATACATAGATCCATTTTCAGATAATTCATCGATTCGCGCTTCCAAGTAATCGCGATTCGAACACGAAAGGACGCAGTCTTAGTGCCGTAAACACTATGCAGACCGTATGCTCATCCCATTTGCATTCAAATTGGAAATTTAAATGTAATTTCGCATCGCATTGTATTGCCGTCTGCAGCTTATAATTAGATTTGGAAACTTTTTTTTTCTCCGCTCGTGACACTACTTCTCGCCAATGGTGGGAACTATTGTTTCTTTTATTTAACCACCGTCACACTGCGGGAAAGCACACTGCACTGGTGGGGTTGATTTATAATTTAAAAACTTTTCCGGGCAATATTCTCCGGCAGATGGTTAAAACTTTGACCATCGCAAGTCAAGTGCTGATGCTTAGTGCTGCTGCTGTTATAGGTGCCGAGAAGAACTTTGCACTTGGAGTGTATCTTCCATGTAAATTCGATGGATTGAAAAGAAAAACAATCCAGTTGCTTCAAGTTGTGTTTGTCGTGAGAATGTTTTTTTTTTAAATTCTTGCTGTGGTCATTCTGAACTGATTACGCATCATTTATTCGATCGGCATTGTTAGCATTGAATTCAATTCCGACCCACGTCGAAGACGTTGCTTGCATCTTGCATCGATGGCCACTTCACGGCTTGAGGATGTACCGAGAATATGCATGAGATTTGAGCGCGTCACTGAATTTACATACAAAGTTTGAGAAGCGCCTCAGAGGCGGCCCAGCAACAGATATACATACGAGTATTAGCATACGAAGCCCCGCAATCACATGGTCATGAGATGGGAAGAAACTGGAAAGCGAGAGAGATCATCCTCGAAGTTGTTCCATTATTCAGATCTCATAAAACACTTTTTTTCTCTCTGCATGGTCAGTGTTGAAAGGATGTTTTTTTCCATGCCCCTTGGATGGATGTAGCTTGCACTGGATCACTGTAGACGACAAGATATGTAGATGATGCCCACATACTCATTTTTCTGTACTGATTGGTCTGGCCAGGAAGTTCAAACAATGATAACATGGTCACTAGATTTTAAACTATATGTGCATATCATGGCCACTTTTGATTAAAGAGATTTTTTTTGTAGAACCGTTGGGGGCTACCCAAACGAAACATGAATAAAAAACTAGCTCACATATTTTCCCTGCATCGGTTTACGGTACTTTAATTAACACTAAACCTATTCATGCTATCCATGTTTACTCCTTAACAAATTGTGCGAAATAACATATTTTGAGCTTCACATAGTAATATTTCAAAGAAGGGTCATTTGACCCGCTGTGGTAGGAATAGGTACTACCACAGCGGGTCAAATGACCCTTCTTTGAAATATTACTATGTGAAGCTCAAACTATGTTATTTCGCACAATTTGTTAAGGAGTAAATATTGAAGAATACACTGATGATTTTTTTAAGAAAAGTAGTAAAGACAAATGACGATGAGGTAATGTTACTTATAAGCAATTTTGAAAAACAATCAAAAGGGGTCATTTGACCCCGCCGTGGTAGGTTTAGTGTTAATGTTATGTTTGGTACCACAGTTTCGAGATAATCTCACAGAAATATTTCTTTAATTTACTGGATTGGACTGATGAAGTAAGTAGAAGTCACTTTATCGGTATTTCTGTATTTAAATGTGAACAACTACAATCTCTTGTCAACACTGGTAACATGTGTAGGAGATGAGATGAAGACAAGAGAAGAAATGCGAAACAATTGAAATATAGGTATATGTAAATATAAATCGATTACAAAATCGTTGTGTTTCATCTACTCATGATCTATGGTAAAGCTTTGGCTTTGTATGCAAGTGAACTCTTGGATTACCCATACACGTGAGAACATTCCTCCACAAATAAGGAGAGGAAAATAATATAAAAGCGAAATGAGAAAAAGCTCTAATCTGTCTCTGTTCCGATCAGCGTTGCCAAATGTCTTATACGATTATCCGGATGCATTAGAAGTAAAAGGAACATAATTCGGAAACATTGGCACCATTTGTCCGGAAGAGTATCAGCTAATAAGAATGAGAAAAATGAGCAATTAAAATATCTCTTTGGCTGATGCATGCCACTAATTCGATGGAACGTCAATCTCTAGAATAAAGTTAGCAGAAACGGTCACTGGAATTCAACGATGCTTAAACGGGAACACGACAACATGATTAAAGGGTGTGTCACATCAAATTGCATCACGGAAAAATCGCTGTAGATATTTAATTTTTAGGAATTATATCTTCAGCTTTCGCTTATAATCAGATAAGAGTGTATAGATCACGTTGGCCATGCTTCACTGTCAATTTTTCGTAAATTTGGAAAAATGTCGTCGAACGAAAAAGAGCGTCGTGAATTAATCCTGTACACTCATTTCGAGAATCCGGAGTTGTCACATCGGGACATCGGTAAGATGCTGGGAATCGTCCAATCCACGGTCAGCAGAGTACTAAAACGATACTTCGAGAACCTAACCATCGACCGGAAGGTGAAGAACGGCAAAAATGGATGCTCCGTCGGTGAAAAAGATCACAAGCGCGTAGTTAAGCAGTTTAGACGTGATCCGAGAAGTTCGGTCCGGGATGTCGCCAATAAGCTGAATTTGTCAAGTTCATTCGTCCAGCGGACCAAGCAGCGGGAGGGCCTGCGTACATACAAGGTACAGAAGGCTCCTAACCGCGACGAAAGGCAAAACATGGTGGGGAAGACGCGAGCCCGGAAGCTGTACACCGAAATGCTGACGAAGCCGCATTGCCTGGTAATGGACGACGAAACCTACGTCAAAGCGGACTTTCGTCAGCTGCCGGGCCTGTTGTTCTTCTCCGCAGAGGACAAATTCAGCGTTCCGGAGGAGATTCGCAAGCAGAAACTATCCAAGTTTGCCAAAAAGTACATGGTGTGGCAAGCGATCTGCTCTTGCGGAAAGCGGAGCGCCCCCTTCGTGATGACCGGCACGGTAAACGGGCAGGTTTACATTAAGGAGTGCCTACAGAAGCGCTTACTACCACTATTGAAGCAGCACGGAAGGTGAAGAACGGCAAAAATGGATGCTCCGTCGGTGAAAAAGATCACAAGCGCGTAGTTAAGCAGTTTAGACGTGATCCGAGAAGTTCGGTCCGGGATGTCGCCAATAAGCTGAATTTGTCAAGTTCATTCGTCCAGCGGACCAAGCAGCGGGAGGGCCTGCGTACATACAAGGTACAGAAGGCTCCTAACCGCGACGAAAGGCAAAACATGGTGGGGAAGACGCGAGCCCGGAAGCTGTACACCGAAATGCTGACGAAGCCGCATTGCCTGGTAATGGACGACGAAACCTACGTCAAAGCGGACTTTCGTCAGCTGCCGGGCCTGTTGTTCTTCTCCGCAGAGGACAAATTCAGCGTTCCGGAGGAGATTCGCAAGCAGAAACTATCCAAGTTTGCCAAAAAGTACATGGTGTGGCAAGCGATCTGCTCTTGCGGAAAGCAGGGCGCCACCTTCGTGATGACCGGCACGGTAAACGGGCAGTTTTACCTTAAGGAGTGCCTACAGAAGCGCTTACTACCACTATTGAAATAACGAGGGCCCGACCATCTTCTGGCCGGATCTCGCTTCGTGCCACTATTCAAAGGACGTGTTGGAGTGGTACGAAGCCAACGGGGTCACCTTCGTGCCAAAGGAAATGAACCCGCCCAACGCGCCGGAGCTTCGCCCAATAGAGAAATATTGGGCGATTATGAAGCAGGCCCTCCGGAAGAACCCAAAAGTTGTCAAATCGGAGGCGGACTTCAAGAGAAA
This sequence comes from Toxorhynchites rutilus septentrionalis, assembly GCF_029784135.1. Lineage (NCBI taxonomy): Eukaryota > Metazoa > Arthropoda > Insecta > Diptera > Culicidae > Toxorhynchites > Toxorhynchites rutilus. The sequence goes on from NC_073746.1 coordinate 8,534,449, forward strand.
ATGGATTTCTGTTCAAAAAAAACTACAACCTGACGTTGTAGAGAACCTTATGGACGGGGTAAAGAGGAAGGTGCGAGCATACGGGCTTGGGCTCGAAGTATGAATAAAAAGAAAATGCCAAAAGTTGTTTAATAGTTTTTATTTTACTGTCTAAAATTTTCAAAAGGATCGATCTACTGGGCGAATTTCTACAGCGTTTTTTCCGTGATGCAATTTGATGTGACACACCCTTTAAATAACATGTAGCATGATATTTGATACTTGCAAGTGTTGTCATTGTTGTTGTTTCCATTCGGTGCCAAAGATATATTGATGTAGTTATGAGATGTGGAATAATGGTGCTGGTGTAACATGTATATAATCGACTGCAGCCGAGTCTATGTCAATTGCGAAAAAGGCCACCGGATTAGCGTTCGAGGTAAATTTTCAATGCATTGACATGAAATAAATTGCGACATACGATCAGCTAGTGTATTGTTTTGCGAGGGTAAGAATGAATCATCAATCAATTATCGTCAACTGATTCTACAGTGAAAAACCATTTCAAAGATTATTCTACTAAGCAGTTGTTTCGAAAATTTCACAGCATTATGGAATAATATCCGAAGGTATAAACAAGCGACTTATATAAAATAACAGCGTAGTTCTACGTCAACAATGCGGTCGTATCTTGGACACAACCTCCTATAATTTTTTTTGTATATTTTGAAACGGAACTAAAAATACAACGTTAATGTTCAACCGCAGAAAGTCAAGGTGTTGTCATGCAACAAGCGAATTCAACTATAAAATATTCTCCAACTGATGATTCTTGAAGGAAATTTTCTCAATTTTACTTTGACATCGTTTACTTTTTGGGAATCGTGTGGTTTTCATGTATAAGCCAAGAAAAAAAATGAGTGGGTTATATCTATAATATAACCGCAAGGTTGACGTGGAACTACCTTAGCTTAGCAATCATTCGTTTGTATTGATTAAATTCTTGATTGAATGAAACAGTTTCCAAATTCAATTGAGTTCTATATATTTGCTCTGTGAGTGAAAGAAATGAACAAATGCCATGTAAAGTCAATTCATTTATTGTGATTGATTGTTCTTCGTTACAAGTAAATTTAATGACGGACCTTTTACGTTTGGTATGATGACTAGAACAAAATATATGTACGGAAGAATTATCAAACGTTTGATGAACCAGCCTAAGGCTGAAAATCTTTCCAATAAAGACAAAAAAAATTATCAAACGATTATTTTATTTTACATTTCCCTCTGAAGTTTACATCCCAAAAGTGTACATACTTCTCGAATCTCGAATTTGCTTGAAACTGGGAAGTTCATTCGCTTCTAGTGGCTGCACGATTTTCCCAGGTTCCTAAGTTTAGAAGATCATGTTAGGACAGACATATTCCACTCTGCACAAAGGCAAGCGAGGACAAAAGTACTCGCAGTTTGCATTTATTTGCAGAGCCGATTTCCCCAGACACCTCGGTTTTGAAGTCTGTGTTAGGGAAACACATTTCAATCGGAACAAAAATACCCCCGATTTGTATGAATTCGCAATGCCGATTTCCCCACGCTCCATGGATTTGAAGTCTGTGTTAGGGAAACACATTCCAGTCGGAACAAAAATACCCCCGACTTGCATGAATTTGAAATACCGATTTCTCCAGGCACCTTGGTTTAGAAATCTCTATTAGGGATCTCTCCTATCCAGTACGAAATGTTCGAGCTATAAGCATTCGAAATCTTTCATTTTTTCCTGCATGTTCTGTGTTTAGGTTTTCATTTTACCCTCCATTTATTTCGGTTAGACGTAGTCCCACGTAAAAACTGTTTTTAAGTGAGTCAAAACTTTGTCACATCACGCTGGAATGAATTATATACATTTTGCCACATTTCAATCTGTACCAGAGGGGTTAAAAATCTTTCTCATCTGTACTTTTTGTTCCAAAAATCTGTACCATCGAAAATCTTCGTTATAGAGAAAAATCTATTTTATTAGCATGAAAAAAATACTCATTTATTTACTACAAACATACATTTACATTTGCTAGTTATTCCTGTGTTTGACGATGCTTATACATAGTTTTTCGGAATCTAAATTGCCAAAAAAGAATCGTCTTGAAATCACTGAAAAATGTATTTTTTGACATTTTCATACAAAATAGAAGTGAAGTACACTATCTTACGTAAATTAACTCAACTTTGACGAAAAAGCATGCAATTTTACAAAACAAAGAGAAACAAAAAAAACGATTTTTTCAAGAAAAAGTGAACAAATTTCATCTCAATTTATTTCTAACTAAAAAGTAAAGTAAAGTAAAATTTTGCTGCATGGGCATGTAATACTTAGCATAGTGTATCATCAACACTATGTTTACATTGGAGTGCCAAATTACCCGCATACCGAATTTTCACTTTGGAATGAAATCTATGAAATTTGTGGTTAATATCTCGATACACTTACTCGAATTCGTTGAGGAACATCAATTTCTTGATCCAAATCAGCTTTAGTATTTAAAATCGGCTCACTATTCGATTTTTAATGATTTTTCAAAAGACGCACATGAAAAATTTTCGAGATTTATAAAACAACAAAACTTGAAAATTTTTGTAAAAAACACAAATATTTTGGGTTTTTGGCATCTGACGTTTGTTACTAGATTACTAGAACACTTTTTTTATTCACCACCAGAGTGCGCTCATTACCGCCGGAGATCCGGGTGGGTACCAAATTACCCACGGGGTACCGAGTTTGTACCAGTTCCTATACCTTTTCTAGCACTTTGCATGAGAACAGCAAACAAAATAGTTAAAATACCTACAAAAACTGAAGAATTGACGATGCTTGTTTTCTACGGAATTTGATAGCGCAAACATTTTATCACTGGTTTTGACAGCCATTTTTTTAGTATTATAAATTATTGGCTGCATCGATACCTGTGAATTATGTTGGAATTTGAATCATGCATCGAAACCTAATTCAAATTCCAAACACTACTTAAATACTATGAGGTGTACCGGTAAGTTTCTTAAGTTTTACAACAGATGGCGTAACTTAATTATTATTCCAGTGAATCAAATTTCCAGACATTCGTTGGAAAGCTACTGTCATTGCGCGTCTTATTCAATATATGTCAAAAAGTTGAAGCGTGAACAACATAGTTTTTTGCCACTTCGAATATGTCTAATTTCGTATCAACGAGAGTGTTTTTGTGGGAGCTGCGGAAAGTCATCGCATTTTGGTGGAAGTTTATGGTGACCATACTCCAACTGAGCGAACGTGTCAGACGTGGTTTGCACGGTTTAGCAGTGGTAATTTTGACTTGGAAGAAGAAGAACGTTCCGGACCGCCAAAAAAGTTTGAAGATGAAGAAGCCTCCAAGGCTTTACTAGATCAAGATCCATCACAAACGCGACAAAAACTTGCAGATACACTTGGAATAGCTCAGCAAACAATATCCGATTGTTTGAAAGCAATTGGAATGATCCGAAAGATAGGACATTGGGTGCCGTATGAATTGAAACCGACCAACTGCTCCAACGGCATAAAAGAAAGTTTTTTTTCACATCGAATCGTTACTGGCGATGAAAAGTGAGTTCATTACGACAATCCTAAACGTCGGGCAACGTATGGATACCCCAGTCATGCATCAACATCGACGGCCGCGCGGAATATTCACGGCCAGAAGGTTATGCTGTCTATTTGGCGGAGCCAGCTGGGTGTGGTGTACTATGAGCTGCTAAAACTGAATCAAACCATTACGGGGGACCTCTACCGACGACAATTGATGCGTTTGAACAGTGTACTGAAAAAACGGCCACAATACGAGCATAGACACGATAAAGTTATTTTGCAGCACGACAATGCTCGGTCGCATGTGGCGAAACCAGTCAAAACATATTTGGAAACGCTGAAATGAGAGGTCCTATCCCACCAGCCGTATTCTCCAGGCACTGCTCCGTCCAATTACTACCTTTTTCGATCGATGCAACATGGCCGGTTGACCAGCACTTCTCCAATTTTGATGATGTCAAAAATTGGATCGATTCGTAGTTAACCGACAAAACGGCCGATTATTTCCGCAAAGGGATCCGTGATTTGCCAGGAAGATGGGAAAAAGTTGTGACTAGCGATGGAAAATATTTTGAATATTAAATTTGTAACCATTTTTGCAGAATAAAGCATTAATTGTCGAAAAAAAAACGAAGAAACTTACCGGTACTCCCATTAATTTTAATGTAGATTTCTGAATGAAACATCATTTGTTCATCCATTTATCGTATATTCTTACCTTTTCTGGTACTTAACATGAAAACAGCAAACAAAACAGTGAAAATAACTACAAAAACTGAAAAATTAACGATGCTTGTTTTAGCGGAGTTTGCTAATGTAAACATTTTATCACTGGTTTTGACAGTCACTTTTGACGTAGGACTACGTCTAACCGGAAGATATAGGGGGTAAAATGGAAATCTAGGCACTGAACAAGTAGAAAAAAATGCAAGATTTGGAACGCTTATAACTCGAGCATTTCTCAATAGATCGCAAAGGTTTTTGCATCAATTGATAGGAAATATATCTACGCATCTATCATAACGAATAACATTTCATTTTTCTTGAGATAAATAATTGAATAATTGTGAAATATCAAGCATTGTCCAAATGCACTATGTGCCCATTTTTGATTGGTCCATTTTGTGCTCCTCAAATCGTACCGACCAAAACAGGCAACCAGAGCAGCAGCGAAATAGAATGAAGCACGATTGGAAAGGAAAAAGAAAAAAATGAACGAAACATTGGTCGCAGTCTCACACATGCGTAATTCTCGAGCCAGCCAGTCAGCTTAAAAATCCCCGCTCCGCTGCCGTAACGATCATTCTCATCCAAACCGTACACTACATCGGTTTGCATCACAACACATCAGCAAACCAACCCAAGCAGCCATGTCTGGACATGGTAAAGGAGGAAAAGTGAAGGGAAAGGCAAAATCCCGCTCGAACCGTGTTGATCTGGAGTTCCCCGCAAGGGTAGCTAGGCCGAGAGCGTTAGTACCAGTGCACCAGGAAGGAAGGTCTTGTATTATAGAGACTTTAAACTTTTGCAGTTCATTCGTCTCTAGCCTTGAGAAAGGCCCTTTGAAAACTCTACTCTACTCCAGCGCTACCACCTCCGCCCTCTTGCCTTGAGAAAGGCACTCGATCCCTCGCCGTCCAGCGCGTCCAGCAACGATGTTGTCCAGTCGATGTCCACACAAAGAATGGAGTGCACCAGTCCACCTAGCCGGCGTTATATAGTTTCGGCCGCCGAAGTGATCGAGTTAGCTGGCAAAGCTGCTCGCGACGATAAGAAAACCCGCATCAAGAACAGAGCAGCTTCGGTTCGGCGCTCATCAAGGCAACAATTAGTTTCAGTGAGTGACAAAGTGTTTCTCCGGCACGCATTCGGAAATTTTTCTCCGGCACGCATTTAAATTTTTCTAAATTGGAACCATTCCATAAAACAAGGCGCTTTTCAGGGCCATTAAACCTTCCAAAAAAGAGTTTAGGAAATACAGTTCAATGCTTTCTAAAACATTATCCAAAATAATAATAAAACACAAATTGATTTTTTCATAATTTGTTTGCCAGGATCTGATGAGTATGTGAATTTGGCAGTTGTTCTGAGGGGACTTTCCTGATTATTCAATTTTCACCAATTCTTAAATTGTTTCCAGATTGAAAGTACAGTAATTTACAATTAGTTCGACATTTAGCTAATTGGACGGACATGTAATGCGACTTATTTAGTTGGACATTTTTGTAAACATAGAGATCCAAATTATGACCCCACATTTAAAGTCGACACTGTACCACTGTCATCACAAATGTTCAATTACAGGTTAAAATTACCTCCAATCCGATACTGAGTGGTGGTAATGCGACGTGCCATTGAATGTAATTTAGTGTAAAATATGTCACAAGCTGGATGGGATGAAATTTTCCAACTGTGAAAGCTGTGGCGAGTGGCAAATGCAATCGCTAAACAGAAAGGTTTAGCCGAACAAGATGGGGATATCGAGTGATAACAAAACAATAAACTCTTTAGATTGAAGATAATTTTGTGATCCTGAAAAGGACCCTTTTTAGCCTGCATGTGAATCCAACGAGCGAACAAGTCGTAATGAATGTATTTTTTTGCCGTCGCTCCCTTTTAACGCTCATTCGTTCGTCTCGTTGGACTCGCCCCTCTGGCTGAGTCTGCCGATTTGTCGCTATCCTGTGAGTGTGTACCGCTAGAGTATAAAACACGCGGACCCCAAAAAAATATCTTATTTTCTTTCAAACCGTAAACCCGTGTGGTTGTACGGCATCGGCATCGTGGACGTAACAAAGGAGGACAAGTTAAGGGAAAGGCAAAGTCTCACTCGAACCGTGCAGGTCTCCAGTTCCCTGTTGATCGCATTCACTGATTGCTCCGCAAGGGTAACTAGGCCGAACGGATTGGTGCCGGAGCACCAGTATACCTAACAGCGATTATAGAGTTTCGGCCGTCGGAGTGCTCGAGTTGGCTTGCAAAGCTGCTCACGACAATCAGAAAACCCGCATCAAGAACAGAGCAGCTTCGGTTCGGCGCTCATCAAGGCAACAATTAGTTTCAGTGAGTGACAAAGTGTTTCTCCGGCACATCGCATTAAATGTAATTTACTGAACAACATGTCACAAGCTGGATGGGAAGAAATTTTCCAACTGTGAAAGCTGTGGCGAGTGGCAAACGCAATAGCTAAACAGGAAGGTTTAACCGAACAAGATGGGAATATCGAGTGATAACAAAATCACAACACCAAAGGTTCTTTTCAGAACCATCAACATATTTATAAAGAGTAAACAGTAAACTAATCCATTTTTCAGGTAGATAGGTAGGTATTCACGTAGGAGAAGAAAATAAAACAATATATTTAAAATATATATTTAACAAAAGCTGTCCCCTTTGTATAGTCCTACGTCACTCCGGTTATGTCCCCGATATTACCCACCCGTCTTTTTTGCAAATGCTTAGTATTATAAATTATAGGCTGTATCGACACCTTTAAATGACGTTAAAATGTAACCCGTACCCCAAAGAATTTCAGGATTTTCTTTATTCAAATATTCATGACATTGAAGTTTAGTAAATTTACATTTAAAAATGAAGTGTGGTTTTTCACTTTTGTGGTCGTTAGTCATTTTATCAGTTATTGAATAATATCTCAGTAGCCCTGGCATCGACATCGAGAAAAGTCAACAAAAATGTTCCCAATCCGTAAGCTTCACTTATTGAAAAGTTTTCAACGATTTATCTCAACAGCTCAAACCCCTCCAAGTTGTGATTCGGAGTCAAAGCCCCAAAATCTCGCCTCCCTGCTGATAATTCCCCATGTCCAGGCGGCGATAAATGGACAAATAAATAGTGAACTGGGAGCTGCTTATACTTACCGGTCTATAAGTTACTATTACGCGAAATCCAGCGTTGGTCTGTTGGGATTCTCAAGTAAGAATGTCACATATTCACAACACACAAAATATCAATCTCAAAATATTCACTCGTCTAGAATTGTTCCGTACCATGGCCGAGGAGGAGTTGTAGCACGCCGATAAGCTCGCACAGTACCTTCTGACGCGCAACGGTTGCGTCGATCTTGGTTCGATCATGAAACCGGCCACGGGATGCTGGGCAAATATTGGCACCACCCTAAACGAAACGATTCGGCTCGAAAACACCGTCTCTGAGTCGCTCTCCAACATCTACCGGGTAGCGGAGAAACACAGCGATATGGTAACAGCGGACTTCATCGTGACCGAGTTTCTGAGGGAACAGATCGAATCCATACGAGCGGTGAATCTGTTGATAGCCAAGTGGAGATCCCTAGAGAAAGCTCCCGATGGTGCCTACCTTATGGACCGCGAGTTGGAAGGGAAAGACATACACGTACACTGATAGTTTGTTCCTACTGAAAGAACGGTTTATTTAAGTTATTTGATAAAACATTGCACATGCCCTCATTTAAAATTGTAATACGTCGGTGAATAATCGCTAAAAATTCTACAACTCGAAATCGTCCACTGAGCAGAGTGTGGTTTCGATCAGTAGGTTAAAATCTAACTCGTTCAGACTGGCCTTCGCGGTCAGCAAATCCAGGAAGCAATCCAGCGGTTCCTGCATTTTTTGAACGGCGTTCATCTGTTCTCCCAAATCTGCGAATTGGTTTAAGGAAATTAGAGAATTAAGTTTTTCTGATGATTGAAACATATTTATTTCATTCCCAGCATGCAAAAATTGTATACAAACGATGAAATTCATTAGCAGTTCAATGAAAGGAATAAAAAAATAACTTGTAACAAAATTGAAAAAAGTAATCCAAATCGACGTGCAAGTATTAAATTAATGTCACTAAAAGCTATCTGAACCCTCAACGAATAATGTTATGCATGGTTGTTACCATCTGTGAGAAGTTCCGCATTCCACTGACAATGTGAGGATCATAGACGTAATATGTCGAAAGGACAATAACTAACACAAGCGCTACATAAACGATAACAATTATGATTATGATCTTCCGGGTTCTTCCCGTGGGTGGTTTCCTTCGTTGTCGACTGACCCACTTCGGTTTTCCGAAGAGGACGCACGATGGCGATGAATGATCCGCATGATCCCGACACTCGAGTCGTATACTGAGGCAATTTAAGTCAGCATATGTCGTCGGACGAATCGATCGCGTGTTTCTTGATGGAGTTGCTGGTGATGATGATGATGATGCATATATACATGATGAACAACAGAAGCGGATGCAAACTAGAATAATTTGGAAGATCTGTTAGGAAAGTTCAATTTTCCGAATGTTTAATTGAACATAAAAGGTTTCACCGACTCATTTGACGTTATTATTTTTTAATTATACATTCTGTGAAATATATACTTAGAGTTCGTATTTTCAAATCAAAAATCAATTATAAAAGCGGGAGCTGAACATTTTTAATTTTTGTTTTTTATATTGGTAAGGTAAATGATATTGGTTTGTCCAGTCGAAAATATGATCATGGTTTGTCCACTTTACAACTACCAAAATATAAAAATACGGTTCAATATTGGTTAGTTAAAGCCTTAAATTTTCAAAGGGTTCCCTCGATTTCGCGTTGTTTGTAACCATAATGAAGCCTTTTTCGTCAAAGTATGATAATGGAAAAACGAGAAAATATTTTTCAGCAAAGTCTCACATCGCAAATTGTTTTTCAATGTTTCGTTATAACTAAAACATATGACAACCTTGGTTCTACTCCTGCCTCACCTGTGCTGATGATAATAAATTTTTCTTGCATTATCATCTTGGCTCATCACGTGATATAGTACTGATTTATTATCCATTGAGGAATTTGAAAATTTTGAAGATCTAAAAACATTTTAGTAAAATCCTTGTGTAATGCGTCCAAGTGGGTGACATATGATAATATAACATGGTCTTGAAACCTTTGTGATAATTTTGAAAAATGCGAGAACTGTGAATATTCTCTTCTGCTTAAATTTTGTTTTGACAGTTTTGTCAGAAGAGCCAATATTATTGATATTGTGCAATTCCAAATGAAATCGCCCAAAAAAAGCAGATTTTAAAAACATGTATTTTTGATTCGAATGAAAATTTGTATTCCGTTTGGGTTGGAGGAAATATGAGTTTTCCACAGCAATTGGGAATTTTTTGACTCAAGCGTAGCTTTTGAAAAGGGCGTATTGATTTTAGTAGGAGAAATCTTTGATAATTTATATCTAAAAAACTATGAGTCGTAAATAAACACACTTAGAATTCGAATTTCGATGAAACTTTTATTTTAAATTAAAGTTTGGTTTATGCCATTATGTGTGAAATACAACATCATTCAAATGTCCACCTAGGGCTTCCTCGCGGACCTTGATCCGGAACAGGTAATGTTCGATTACTTTCCTGCACATATGGGGCGGTATCTCGGTCATAACTTCACGATTGTTGTCTTTCAAATGTTCAAGAGTTTGCGGAGAGTTGACATAGACACGGTCTTTCGCATAACCCCACAAAAAAAAGTCTAGCGGGTTCAAATCGCATGATCTGGACAGCCAATTGGCATCACCAAAACGCGAAATTATGCGTCCCTCAAATTTCGTTCGCAACATGGCCATGTTCGATCGTGTTGTGTGGCACGTGGCACCGTTCTGCTGAAACCACATGTCATCCGTATCCATATCTTCAATTTGTGGCAAAAAAAAATCGGTTAACATGCGGCCATAGCGCTCACCATTCACAGTTACCGTCTCGTCGTCCTCATTTTCAAAGAAATACGGCCCGATGACTCCGCCAGACCATAATGCGCACCAAACAGTGACTTTTGGCGGATGCAATGGCCTCTCAACAATCACGTGTGGATTTTCTGAGTCCCATATACAGAAATTTTGGGTGTTCACATAGCCACCGAGCTCGAAATGTGCCTCATCGCTGAAGAAAATTTGATGCGAAAATTCAGTATTTTGCTACTGTTATTCGTTCACCCAATCGACGTATGCCCGACGCATTCCATGGTCACCACGCTCTAATTTTTGTACCAGTTGGACTTTATATGGATGTAGGTACAACTCCAAATGCAAAATTCGCCACAATGATGTGTTTGACAAGCCCAATTGCTACAGGAGGCGATCTGGCGTAGTGGTAACATCCATGCCTCTCACGCTAAAGGTCACGAGTTCAATTCTCACTCCCGACATTCTTCCAAAAATGGAAGTAAAAAGTGACGAACCAGCCAAATGAGTTGAAAATCACTATAATACAGATTAAAAAAAAAAGCCCAATTGCTGAGCACACCGTGGAATCGAAATATTCGGGTCATCCTCCACACTGGCAGCAACAGCAGCAATATTTTCGGCCGAACGCACATTACGATGATGCACAGGTTTCACAATATCCACTACGGATCCAGTTTGTCCGAATTTACGCACTACATTAGCGATTGTGTGCTCTGTAGGCCGTCCATGACGACCAAAATCCGTCCGTAATGCTCGAAAAACATTTGCCGGTTTTTCATCATTTTTATAGTATAATTTAACAAAATTAACACGTTGTGCGAAACGCCACATGTGCTTAAATAAAATTTATATTTTGGGAAAAAAACACGTTGTGCGATGCTAAAACGATCCATATTGTAAAATGGCAGACATTCAACTAACGAAATGACGCTTTGGTTGACAGCTATGTCAAACGGTTGTCAGCGCAGAGCTGTATACTTTCGGAAGCCCCAAATTGAAAACCCTGTATAATTCGAGCATGGTGGCCTCACAACTGAATATCCAATGTGGAACTCCATTGTCGATGTCATCAGCGCCCGATAGCTACAGAAATTCGCGAACGTAAGTGGAAACTGTTGATGTAAATCTTACCTGGCGGCAAGTTAAAGTCATGGCAGATGACCGTTGATAGTGGATACTTCTGACGTCGTCCCTTTGTTCTGCCCAACAGGCAGACGCGGATCAATTAGTAAGTAAGTTATTTTATAGGGGTCGATATTCAGACTCCGTCGACCCCCAAAATAAATTTTCGTTTCTGTTGACCCCTGGGAAACCGAAATCGACCCCAGGGGGTCGATATCAACCACTTTGAAAAACCCTGCTTTAAACGGATCTTTAGAAGTCTTTAGAAGTCTCTATTGATCCACCAGATTTTGGCAGCTCATAGTGGATCAAACCGTTTTTTATCTAACCAAATACGGAACATTACTTTGGCACGATGGATATTCGGCTTCAGCGTTGTTGTTTCTGGTTGGCCAGGTTTTACATACGGTCTTTTGCGTTTTGGATTATCGTAGTGGATCCATTTTTCGTCCCCGGTAATGATTCGATGCCAAAAAAAAAAAGATTTTCTTTTGTACCGTTGACGCAACATTTAGGACATGCCGTTCGATTTCCTTGCATTCGGGTGGTAAACATCTGTTTCATGATATGGACGTTCGCCCGTGATAGTCTTTCTGACCGTTCCAAAGCTCCTTCCGCCTTGCGGTCTGCAACACACGAATCAACTGACTGCCATCAACAGATCAAAGTCAGAGTCGAACCGATCAATACACAATGCCTTCTCATCAATCGACCGAAAAAACTACGTATACAAGCATCGAATTATAATGTGGCTAGATTTTAACTATGGAATACCATGTTTACATCCCTTCTCGAAATATGGAAAAAGATGGTGCAGCCCCCAACGCAAGTCTGGTCGTTGATGAACTGAAACGCGCGTGTTTTTTAATGTTCATGGAAATTGGAGAGCTTGTTATGAAAGTGGATGATAGGCAATTGAATGCTGATAATCAAAAAATTTCTTAGCTTCAAAGGTCCTGGCCTAGTCAGTTCCTGTCTGAAATAAGGATTTTATCCCACTACTTGAAAAAAAAGAGAGGAACAAAAATACTGCTCTTCGATCCTTTCATAAGAAATTCTAGTCCACACGAAAAAAAATCTTTTTCAGAGATTGTGGACTTCATATATAACATTTTCAACGCACAAGTCCCTCTATAAACTCATTTCCAGATTCCTAACAAGACCAGTCCCTCAAAATGTTATTCTTGCTATCTTTGAGTAATTGTCAGTGAAATATGATTTGTATAATTTTGTATAATTGATTTTGTATTGAGACTAACTTAAGCTCCATGAAAATTTCGCGATTAAGCATTTTAGATGAACGAATTGCAAAAAAAAAACTATAGTGTTGGACTTGTTGAGTTATGTGTCAAACAAGATTTAACATCTGACCATAGAATAATAAGATGCATTTATTATTCAGGAATTTCTACATCGAAAACTCGATTGTTTGTTCAGAATTATGGCAACTTACAGTGTGGGGAACAACATGCAGATATTTGTTTGGGTGCTTCAGAATAATGATTTTAAGGACGAACAGAACAAAACTCTGGAACAGAACGAGAAGGGACATCGCTCTCGGCTGCATTTGATACGTGTGAGGAGATGCTACGCGGATTCTTGAAGAGGCTTATCTCTTCATCACATCAAATATTCACAAGAAACCAAAGAGTATGATCGAATGTTATATAAAAAATTAAACAGAAAAAAATTACGCTTACAGGACTAAAGTCTTATTTACGACGAAATTAAAAATTTAATTTCAATAGACCTATAACTTATCATGGAGGACATGCTCGTAGTAGCCAAATTGTATTGTAACTATCAGAACTCATACTTTTTGTGCAGCCAAAACATAAACCCCAGGAAAACAAATGCGACATGCTCAATACATCTCAACATATGACTACAACACATTCCAAAGTAAAACGAAATGAGATTAAGATATGTGCGACCAACAAAAAGGCATAACGTACCATAGGACTCTAGTTGGAAACAATTTCGGCATGTAATAATAAGAGGTGAAATGAACAATAAATTTTGTCGAAATAAATACATACAAAACTTAACGAACAGAATAATCGAACACATCACAACATCTATCACAAACACATCATCTATACTAATAATGGACACAACAACGATAACGATACCTTTCGGTTTGTACTCCCGCTTCTTGATCTGCGAGTATCCCCGCAAATTCACCGAATTCCCGGAGAGGATATTCAACGCATGCTCCCGTCCCTTGAGCATCGTGCTGACTGGATGATTCCAGCTGTTCAATAGTCGTCTCGCCCGGGACCGTGGCAGCGTCATCAACAGGCTCAACTTTCGCTGGATACCTTCCGTCGTATCGTCGATATCGGCGAGTATCACCTTGATGACGTCTATCTGCAACTCGAACACGTGGTGCTCGACATATTGCATGAAGTTGTCAAAGGTGAGCGCCCGGTAGCCCAGGTAGGTGAAGAAAGAGGAAAACCCAAGGGGAAACGGGAAGGCGAGCGATTCCGTCGCCAGACAGTATCGTTCCAGCATGGTGAACAGCTTTAGCTGTTGGGAGTTTTCCAGTTGATCACTGGAATGGAATGTTTTGTGAGAATAAAACTTGAGGAAACTTGAGTGGATAATACTAACACGAGCGCGAAACCCTTTTCAATGTCACTTGTCATATCCAAACCGGCGGTTTTACAAACTAGGGCACACAGTGCACGGGATTGTTCCAGCTGCGCAGCTACGTATTTTGTGGCAACAGCATGAACATGCGACGGTGCCGGATTACTGTCATAAAACGCATTTTTCAACCAACGAAAGCCACTAACTTCCTTTACGCTGTGCTTCACAAGATGCATGCTGAGCTCTCTCAGATTAACGTTCAGTACCAATTCCTGTTTGGTAGCGGTACATGCTTCGGTTTCCGCAAACGGAAGCATATCGCTCAGCATTCGTCGTGCAACCGCGGCAGAAAATTCGGCGGCTACGTTGACAATCGGATTCACCGGTGACATCGGTGTTGAGCAACGGGAGAGTGCCTCCGGTTGGTAGCAAGTCAGCGAGTACATCAGCTTTTCGGTTACCTGGTCCTGCACGAAGCGGACGCGTTCCTTGTTGTCATTCAATCGCTCCCACAAACAGGTCCAGATGTCCTTCCGATATGGTGACAGTCGCTGTTGCGGCGAAAGCAACATCATCGTAGTGTTGTAGAGAGTTTCGTGTGACAGTCCGACGTTGAGGTTCGATACCTTGGCCTGGATAGGTTTGGAAGTGTTGCACGTGGTCAATGGAAGAAGTCGGCAGAGAGCAAGCTGATCCTGTGAGAGTCCCTTCCTAGAGGATGCGTATGTACCGGAGACTAATGCTTCCTTCAGAAGCGGAACCGTGTCCAGGTGAAGCGGGCGTTCCATGATGATATTGAGAAGCTAGAACACCGTATAAAAATTGTTGTAATAAAAATGCACGAGGTTATATTTTGAATTTACATAGCAGATCTAGCTTTCCTAACGAACAACAATTTGAACTTGGGAATGGAAGGTTTTGATTTTGCCCACTTTCTGACACTGAGAATTTGCAAAGCATCGTCAACTAGGAAATACGTTGACGCACTTCATGCGATGAAGGTTGATTTTTCTCGCACATTTGAAAACTTCAAAGCACATGAAAGTATTCTCCAATCTTTTTCCTTTATGGACATGCCCCTTAGAATGCAGATGGAACTTTCTTCCGAAATTCAGACGACCTTTGGTAATAAAAAACAGATGGCTTCTGTTTTCTTAGACATTAAAGGGGCGTTTGACTCAGTATCTATAAGAATTTTATCCGATAAACTTCACAACCATGGATTTTCACCAATTTTAAACAACTTTTTGTTTAATCTGTTATCCGAAAAGCACATGCACTTTTCTCATGGAAATTGTTCCGTTTCTGAGACTAGCTACATAGGTCTTCCTCAAGGTTCTTGCTTAAGTCCTCTTCTGTATAATTTCTATATTAATGATATAGATGATCATCTTGCAGATCGATGTACTTCGAGGCAACTGGCAGATGATAGTGTTGTATCCATATCAGGTACTAGAACTATTGATTTGCAAAGACCGCTGCAAATTTCCTTAAATCATTTATCTACATGGGCTGTGAAGCTAGGTATTGAATTCTCAACTGAGAAAACAGAAATGGTTGTATTTTCTAGGAAGCACCAACCTGCCGAACTTCTGCTTCAATTGTTCAACAAAACCATCGTTCAATCCACATGCTTCAAATATCTTGGAGTTTGGTTTGATGCTAAATGTACATGGGGAAAACATATTGCGTATCTGAACAAAAAATGTCAACGGAGAACAAATTTTCTCCGGACAGTTACTGGAACATGGTGGGGTGCTCATCCAGAAGACCTAATACGGCTGTACAAAACTACAATACTGTCAGTCATGGAATATGGTTCGTTTTGTTTCCATTCTGCTGCTAAAACCCACATCATTAAACTGGAGAGGATACAGTATCGTTGCTTGCGTTTAGCCTTAGGGTGCATGCAATCAACACACAACATGAGCCTTGAAGTCTTGGCAAGTGTTTTACCATTGCAGGTTCGGTTTTGGGAACTGTCCTATCGCTTCTTAGTCCGAAGCGAAATCATGAACCCATTAATAATTGAGAATTGTAAGAAGCTACTCGAATTAAACCAACGGTCGAGATCCATGGATTTGTACTCTCATTACATTTCTCAAGAAATAAAACCTTCAGCAGACATCTTCAATAATGTTAGCTTTCCGAATTTTTGCAGATCTTCCGTTGATTTCGATCTTTCTATGAAGGACGAAACTCGAGACATTTCAGATCATCTTCGATCATCGTTAATCCCTAATATTTTCGCTTCAAAATATAATCATATCAATTCTTCAAGAATGTTTTTCACTGATGGTTCAAAAATAAACGGATCCACTGGTTTTGGTATCTTTAATGAACATTACACTAGCTTTCATAAACTTGAAGACCCTTATTCAGTGTATGTTGCCGAACTGGCTGCAATATATCATGCAATTAAGACCATTGAGTCCTTACCACCTGATCACTATTTTATTTTCTCGGATAGTCTTAGCAGTAGCAGCAGACGAAAGCATCATATTTTCTTATCGAAATTAGGAATGCATTGAATTCTCTTGTTGATAAAACTATTCGAATCACTTTCATTTGGATTCCTTCCCATTGCTCTATTCCTGGTAATGAGAAAGCGGATACACTCGCAGAGATGGGTAGTATGCAGGGCACAGTTTTTGAAAGACAAATAGCGTATCAGGAATTCTTCTCCATTTCTCGACAGCAGTCACTCACCAGTTGGCAAAACCAATGGAACAGAGATGAGCTTGGGAGATGGCTATACTCTATTATCCCCAAAGTTTCAACGAGGGCCTGGTTTAAAGCGTTAGATCTTGACAGAAATTTTATTAGAACTATGTCCAGATTGATGTCCAATCATTCCGCGCTAAATGCGCATCTCTTCCGCATAGGTCTTGCTACTAACAATTTATGCAATTGTGGTCAAGGATATCATGACATCGAGCACGTTGTTTGGTCATGTAATGAATTTTGCAATGAAAGAATTAAACTGGTTGCCGATTTAGAGGCTCAAGGAATACACTCACGCATGCCAGTTCGCGATATCCTAGCTACTCGTGACCCTAATTTTATGTACCCCATATATGTCTTCCTAAGAAGCGCTAATGTTATTATTTAGGTCGCATCTCCTACTCCCACTGTCCATTCTCCCTTCCTTTCCTATTACACAAGCAGAACTTAGTACCCGTTGAGATAAGATCATTACAGGAGCTATTAACATAACAAGGAGGCACTCACTACCAAAGGATACCGTTGCTACATCAACTGGCGATGTAGTTGTTACGACCCACCACAGGCTCTGTTCCAGACAAGGATAATACCGACGAGGCAACGAAGGAATGATTTTTTTTTATATTGCACTGTAGTTTTAGCTAATTAGACTTAAGTTAATAATTATGTAGTTATGATATATTCAAATAGTTTTAAAATGTATTGCTTGATGGTGGCTCTTTATCCACTTGAGCCTAATTAAATCAATAAAGGAAAAAAAATATATAGCGATAAGAACACCGAATTTGACCGTGATATTGTCTTCATATTATGAAACAGAATAGTTTCTAATCTAAATGCTATAGTGAGCCATAGAAAGAACCGCTTAAATAACGGAGAGGAATGAATCGTAAGATCGTCTCCCTGAACAAAGGAAAAGAAGAAGAACCGGTTAAATCCGTATATTTTACATTTTATCAAAAACAGCAGTAGAAAAAAATCATTGCGGCCCGCTGCAATGATGAAAAATCTGATTCGGCCCGCATCAAGCCTGTACCTGGCCACCACTGCTCTAGAGTGAGCAAGTTGAGTGAAAAAAAAACTGATCTTCCATCATCACGCGCTCGCACATGTCTAGAACTGTGGTGATTATCGACCAAAGAGGAGCGCTCTCGTTGAGGATGACAGAGTAGATGGGTGAACTTAAGTTTCTCTTCGCTACACAAAGGATATGGACATCAATGCTTACTTGCTTTACTTACCTCTGAAAAGATCTCCAGAATATCGCCACTTGAATGCGCTAGAAAATAGTGCACAATCGCCAACCTGTTGTCCACCGACGTATCATTCCGGAAGGCCTCAATTAAATGATTTTTCGGTATCGTAATGGAAATCAAATCCAGCGTCGCCGAATCGTAGCAAATATTGTTGGTCGCAAAGCAGGGCACCAAATGGGTCACCGACTGTCTAGTGAAGGGAGCACACACGATATGACAGCAGGGTTCATGGGACAGTCCCACGTCCAGCAGATGCATGAATAGGTCCGCCTGAAAAACCAGCATATGATGATCACCGTGAAGGGTGAATGTTGGTTTCATGGTTTTAGCCTTCTCCCAGGGGATTCCCGGTATGACACAGTGGATTACACATCCGTGGTGTAAAATGGTAACCGAATACGCAAAGTGCACATCGCATATCCTCTGCGAAGTGGAAGCTTCCTCGTCAGCTTGCTTGATCGGTTGATACAGATAGTAATGGCACACGTATAACATCCCTGATGGTTCGCTAACGATGATGAGGTTCAGAGAAGAATCGTGAATACGCAGTGGAACTGTATCATCTTCGTAAATATCCTCCGTTCCCGAGCTTGAGGTGGGAATTTTGGGCAGATTCAGTGGTATGTTTAAAACTGTTTCGGTTCGGAGGTCGTCATGGAATTGAAACGCCGAGAGGGTGGGATTCATTTTTCTATCGGTGGAACCGTCGTCCTTTTCAAAAAGAGTCTTCGGCGCTGGTTTCAAGTGAATGTAATAGAGAGCTTGCACCAGAGAGTCCCACTGTGCCCAAACGAAGTTTTTCGTTATAGTTTCACTCTTCAATCCCGCTTTGTCCAAATACCAAGCCGTTGGATCGGTATAGTTGAGTTTAGAGCTACCTCCGATGAGATCTTCATCTTTTCCAGCAGCACCATGCTTTTTAAACGTTGCAGTATACAACAGAACTTGTTCGTGGTGCATTAACAGGAGAAATTTATCCTGTTGACTCTTTTCGAATGTCGCTAAATTTCGCCACAAGAATTGTCCCATCATTTGATGGTTCCGGTCGACTTCCATCAGCAAGTGGGGCTCTACCTCTACATCTTGCTTGATTTCAACTAAAAACGTTCGATAGATATCTGTTTTACGACCAGACTCTTCCTGCTTCAATTCTTTGCATGTGTACAGTAGCAGAGTCCTCGTCAAATTCACTGAAGCCTGTATAACATTTTCCTTCTTGGGGAAAGTGTACAATATTTGAAGCGTTTTGTCTTTCGGGGAGTATATTCCAATTCGGCTTTTCTGATCTGCGCGGTTGGTGGGTTCAAATGATGCCCAACCTGCGAGCAGAGACCCATCCTGTTCCTTACCTAACACACGCCATTCAATGGCAACATCTGAAAAAAGAAATTAAAAATCAAATGGTATTTAATTTTGAACATTGATACTTTAAGAATACCTTTATTTCCCCTCAGGGACAACAAACCGCAGAAGTTTGCGGCCAAATTTTCCTGTTTCAGCATTTTTTTTAGACAGGAATTCCGATTCAATAGGAAATACCTTCACATCCACGCCCTTTTCCCTGCGATTGGATTAAAAATTTGTTATTAATAATGAAATTACACAAAAATCATCCAAAATATTCACAATCGAAACTATACTCACGCAAGTATATCACCAAACACAACACAAACCTCAAATGTATCAGCAAACGCTTCTCTTGTGCGAAAAATTCCACCGCAGACAAGCTGTATCTCTGTTCTTATCGCATAGTGTTGCGGAAAAATCGATACGACGATACGCACGAACAGGAATCAAAACAACACAGAACGGGTGGATGAATTTTTTTGTATCGCCTGGCGTAAAACCCCCCACACAAACAAACCCGTTCTTATCAGCGTGAAATGTCATAACAAATAGGAAGTGCTGCCAAAGATAGGAATATATGTGCTGTTTTCAATGTAAACTCGGACGTTCCCAAAGGGCTTGCTAGGTGCTCGACTGCTGATCCACAAATTCAATTCCATACCCAGTTCCAAACATAATCGAGCAGTCATTGGCCCGATGTCGACCGAAACGAAATAACATGCTACAAAAGTGCTGGAATCTACCTCCGCTTTACCCCCCGCAGGCAGCACTGTCTATAGTTGAACTATAATTGTATGCAATTTTTTGGTACTGAGCGAAACGGCATCACTGTAGAGCACGGCTTACAGAGACAAGGCTAGTTCTTTTTTTTTATTTAAATCGTTTACTTTTACAGGCTCAGTTACATAGGTTTAAAGGAGCCGAACTCCTTACTGTATTGTTACTAGTATATATACATTTTTCCTTAATTCTATTGTTAATAATATAGGCAACCGATTACTCGCGGTCGACACGAGTTTAGAAGGGTGACATATTTTCTTCAGGAAAAGGAGGGTAGGCTAGTTCTTTAGCGAGTAAACATTTTTTTTGATGACGTCATCCGAGTTATCAGTGTAAACAGTCGCCAGTTGTATATTTTTTCCGACTTACGCGTAAATGTTCCTGAAATGAAAAATCGAAAATGGTTCAATGCGCTGTGAGCGGGTGTATAAATTATGAAAATGACATTATCGGGCCAAAAAAGAGATTCTTTCGCTTTCCGAAAAACCGAGAATTTATGTTCTTTGTGGATAAATGTTTTACCAAATTATCCATGGTGTTAAATATAATCAACTATATTATCAACGCACAAACTTACAAAGCACGAAAAATAAAAAATAAGAACACATTGTTTACTTCAACGACTCAGATGACGTCACTAAAAAATGACTGATCCGGAGTAGCTAGCCTTGTCTCTGTAAGCCGTGACTGTAGAGATTGCTTTTTCTCTTTCTCTCTAAATTGTCATTCAAAACATAACAGAGAATGACTCGAGAACTAAATTTTGTAAGTAAGGATAATTTTGATATTTAATTATAAAATATAAATGATGTTTCCTTGATTAATTTCAGTAACAAATTCAACAACACGGAGACAAATTACAGGCGAATTTTTGGTGAACGCAGCTAGTCTTTGTTGATATATCGCGTCAAAGGAAGGAAAGCAGCAGCAACAGCAGAAATGTATAAAGAAAATGAAAGAATAGCGGTGATCTGAATGGAATGAAAACGGAGTTTGCAGCTTCGGTAAAGTATTGTTTTTGGGATCAGATCAAAGACGAGCCAGCACTGTGCCAATCTGGCACCACGTCGACCGAATGCAAAACAGCTCGACCCTTATTATGGCTAAATACGTATTCAAGAAACATGAAACAAAAAAGTCACAGGAGGGTTGTGTCCAAGACACGACCGCATAGTTGACGTAGGATTCCGTTAGGCTATATGTCGATTTTGGATATGTTTGACTCCACCAGGCAGCTTGGTTTTGATGTCTCTGTTAGGGAACACATCTCGGTAGGAACAAAAGTTCCGCCTATTTTCATGTATTTGCAATGTGGATTTCCCCCAGGCAGCTTGATTTTGATGTCTCTGTTAGGGAACGCATGTCGGTAGGAACAAAAGCCCCCCCCCCTACTTTCATGTATTTGCAATGCCAACTCCCCCAGGCAGCTTGGTTTTGATGTCTCTGTTAGGAACCCGCCGCATGTGTAGTCAATTTCGACCAATCAGGAGTGGGTATTTCCGTTAGGATAAGGGTTGAGCTTTATCAATTGTTCGATAGTTAGTTACATGACATATATTATTTTCTTCAATATAAAAAATTGTTATGGAGTGCCGAAATCGATTGACGCAAAAATTCCATCAATCCATCATTAAATGACTGAGCAATAAGCGTTTGAAATTGGACAATTTTCACGATGTGCTCGATTTTCGATTTTCAATTTGTACCCCGATATGTTCCCGAAAGACGTAATCCTACGTCAAAATAAAGAAAACGCCGATGCATACAAATAATTTTTTAATTATAATTATTTACAATTCTTATAAAAAATGTATGATCCTAACGTTGAAAATACAGAAAATCAAATAGTTTTGGAGTTTGTACGTTTTTACCGCTCTGGAATCCTGAGTGAAAATATCTTCGACAATATACTTATGAATACATCTGGACAGCTCGACATCTCGGGTGCTAGTTGATCACTACTAATGTGTCAAACCCATTTACAGCATTTGTATCAGGTACAAATTCTCCAGTCGGAACTGTCCTCGCCATCGGAACAATTGTTCTACAGCGAAAGTCGAAGCATTTAGTATCAACAATTGAAACGGCAACGTGTTACGAGTCCAATTTACTGTTCGTTATCCAGGATATTGTAACAATTTTCTCCCCGGCTTGTACAAATGAGACGTTCAGCGGTATATGTTGAACGTTGATAGATTTACAGATTTACATTGAGACCTGATAATCATCGAAGCACCTTACCCGCAATCCAGTGGCATCTGGTTTCCTTCATAGCCTGTAGATGTGTCTTGAGGGATGAGAATCAATTGATTGGAAAAACTTATCGATTAAAATTTTCACTACTTATTAGAACTGAACTTACCTGTAATTTAACGTTGTAGTTTACACTTACAGCCGTGAACAACAAAGTTTAATCCCTTAATGCCAAAGTCGTTAATGTCTTTAATGACAAAAAAAAATTACGTGCCCATTCGGGTGTGTTCGTCAAGTGAAGATTGCTAAATTTGATTCATCGTCATGGCAAACGTATTCTCCGGATTCTTAAGTTTGTTGCTGGTGATTGCGTTGAGATATGCTCGTTTGTCCAGTTTGATCGGCAATACTTCCACCAAAATCTGTAACGGAAGATGAGAATCTATCGAGTGTTCCGTACATTGCCGGAAGTCGCTACATTGATGCATAATAACATAAATATTTACCATCGAAATAAATTGAGCTCTCATCTCTTCCAGCCCACTTCTCCATCCAACGGCCGAGCAGAACTAGACACTCATCGTTTTGGTTTCGCTCCATTAGCCTCCACTACATATTCCTTCAACCGCTAATGTTTCCAGTTGCGTTCGTCCCCTAGGATGTTGTCCGCCGTTTCCACATGAAACTACGCATATGCTTTTTCTCGGCCGTCCACATAACTTGCGCATCTTTTTCTCAATAATTTTTACCATCAAGCGGTTAAATTTATTACCTAAAATAAAGATAAAGTTTCGTAGGTTAGAATAATAAAAATATTGTTTCCTTACCTGTGTGTATTTTGATTTATAAATTTATATAAATGTAATATTGACCGCACTGAGAAGTATTTAAGTTGTAAATCAAGAACACAAAAACCGAACTGGTATTTGCGACTATTTTTTTTCAATTCGGAAGTTGTCGTTCGCGTGTTGACAGTTTAACGAGAAAGAGAGAGGCTATCGCCGCAGTGATGCCGTTTCGTTCAGTACAAATAATTGCGTACAATTTTAGCTAAAACTGTGGGCAGTGCTACTTGCGGGAGGCATGGCGGGGTAAGATTCCAGCACTTTTGTAGCACTTTTCATCGCTCGGTCGACACCGTGCTTATAACCGCTCGAAAAAAGGTGAAACTGGGTAAAGTTAGGGGCTGTCCACGTACCACGTGGAAAACTTTAGTGGGGGTAGGAGGTATCAAAATGTCCACGCGTGTCCACGGAGAGGGGGGAGGGGGTATAGACTATGTCCACGTGGACACGAAGAATAAATATTTTTTTCAAATATAATCACCGATACATTCTGAAATGATGTTCCGTATTCAAGTATTTTAAAACTCCGCCCAACCTGAGTATTCCGTAATTATCAATAAACTGATTAAGTTGCCTGAGAGTTCTTCATATATTTTTACTGAATCATTGGACTTCTTCACTGAAGTCCATATTCTGAAAAAAAAAACTCACGTAAACTCCAATGTAAC
Source organism: Toxorhynchites rutilus septentrionalis (assembly GCF_029784135.1). Lineage (NCBI taxonomy): Eukaryota > Metazoa > Arthropoda > Insecta > Diptera > Culicidae > Toxorhynchites > Toxorhynchites rutilus. The sequence goes on from NC_073746.1 coordinate 8,558,258, forward strand.
ATTTTCGTCAACTCGAGAAGAACCGAACATTATTCCGCGAATTGTCTTAAAAGCTATGGATATTTATCGCTACTTTCATCACTATCAGTCAAGAATAAAGTGTGCTACACATACACCGTTCCGTCATCTTGAAGTAAACGTAAATGAATGAAATGTCAAATATTCTCCCATGGAAATCGTATGGTAGCATTCACATACACCATACCGGCAACTTTGACGTCGGCAAAATAAGTCCTAGAGAATAGTTGACGGGACGGTGACGGTGACGTTGTATATGTAGCGCACTTAACTCTGAAAAACCAATCGTAACTATTGTTCCGTGATTTGCAATTAAAGTTGAAGCCTCGGAGCGAAAAATGTTACAATGGACGCGTCGACTGCTTGCGCTTGCACATTGGTCTTATTCCAATGCACGACAAGAATTTGAAACTAACTACTAAACGACAATCCAAATATCAGCATTTTGTTCTAAAGACAGATTATCATTGTTATCATTCATTGAATTGCACTGAAATGGATAACAACACCTGAAAGAAACAAAAACTCAATACGACCGAAGTATGACTTCTTGTTGTTTTGATTGCTTTGTTACTTCGGACGTTTCGGGCGTCGGAGGAAAGTGGCGTCCGAAGTAATAGCCGAGTGCTTAATATCCTAATCTATACATTGGATATTTTTTGTATCGGCGATAAAAAGATAAAGAAGATAGATACGCGTACGATTGTTTTTGTAATGCATTCAATTATTGAAAACTAATAGCGTGCTCACATTAATTCGATTTGGTTACATTTGTTACATAGGACCTTTTCAAAAGTTACGCGAGAATTCCATAATGGATGAGTTTTCATGATATTACGAATATGGTTTTTTCATCAAATATAATTTTGTATAGATTTTTTTCTAACTTGAGAACAATTAGTGTTAGAATAAAAATATCTGTATAGTTTTTCATGCAGAATTACGTGTAAACTCAATTTTGTGTATTACTTTTCTCGAAAAGTTACAATTTTTCAAAGTATTGGAATTTCATCAATTCCTAGGATTTAATATTTACATTTGCGTAAGATAATCCATGCACACCTAGTCGTCATAATTTCCTTTGATCCTCTCATCCCTCCATGCTAATAACCTTTTGTTTACATCGAGTACCGTTATCTATTATCCATAGAAATAGTAATAATTCGTGATCAAATTCACTAGACATTAAAATTCGTACAAAAGAAATGTAAATTATTGCATGTGGTTAGATAAATTATTTAGTATGATTCCTTGCTGTGGTAGCTGAGAGCAGACATGCGACCACAAAGGGTTAATGATTTACTGAATGATCGATAAGGATTTAAAAAATAATAAAATATTTTACTACGCTTCCAATACCCACTGAAAATTCTCCGAACTATGGCGGAACGGCTCCGGACATACACAGCACGTTTCAGACAAATACATGAAGGAATTCTCGAAAAGAATATTTTTCCGGTGTCGGGCATGAACTACACGGGCGAGTAGCACCACACATACAAATCAAACGTCGAAGTTCGTGGTATGGATGCGTTCGTCGCTCTTCGGTACGACATCGGTTAATCACCAATAGCTCTTGTCTCAATTTAGTCAACGCGAATTTACTCTCCCGTCTGCGCTGCCGGATTGAGGTACGATCGCTGGAATGGATGGATGATTCCCTGATTCCCTGGATGGATGATTCAAAATCATGGAGCCTGAGGGAATCTGCATTGCAAAATAGTTGTGAGCTACGGGTACTTTGGTACTCGCTTGCGTTTCTGGAAATCGGAATATTCCCCTAACACAGACTTCAAAATCATGAAGCCTGGGGAAATCGGCATTGTAAAATAGATGCAAACTACGGGTACTTTTGCACTCGCTTGCATTTTTGAAAACCAGAATGAATACAGATTACCGAAACCAAGAAATTGGGAAAATCGGCATTGCAGATACATTCAAGACGGTAATAGTTTTATACCCCCATGCATTTTTACACTCCGACCTTGTTTTGCTAACACGGTCTACAAAAGCGGGTACAAATGCAACGCTTTGGGTCGATTATTCTAGACTGCATTGGAAGATATCTCTTCATGTCGCCAGCTCACTGAACTTCTACACATACCGCAAAAGGCAAAATGTTGATAACTATTTGCTACGATAACTACTACCATAATGCATGAATTGACTTAAATTGGGATTTGTTTGCAATTGAATTCGTAAGTTTCATTCATTTACTATTCATTTAGGGTTTTCCATATCGGGCTTCCGAATGTATACAGCCCTGCGCTGACAACCGTTTGACATAGCTGTCAATCAAAGCGTCATATCGTTAGTTGAATGTCTGCCATTTTACAATATGGATCGTTTTAGCATCGCACAACGTGTTAACTTTGTTAAATTATACTATAAAAATGATGAAAAACCGGCAAATGTTTTTCGAGCATTACGGACGGATTTTGGTCGTCATGGACGGCCTACAGAGCACACAATCACTAATGTAGTGCGTAAATTCGAACAAACTGGATCCGTAGCAGATATTGTGAAACCTGTGCATCATCGTAATGTGCGTTCGACCGAAAATATTGCTGCTGTTGCTGCCAGTGTGGAGGATGACCCGAATGTTTCGATTGCACGGCGTGCTCAGCAATTGGGCTTGTCAAACACATCATTGTAGCGAATTTTGCATTTGGACTTGCACCTACATCCCTATAAAGTCCAATTGGTACAAAAATTAGAGCGTGGTGACCATGGAATGCGTCGGGCATTCGTCGATTGGGTGAACGAACAACAGCAGCAAAATGCTGAAGTTTCGCATCAAATTTTCTTTAGCGATGAGGCACATTTCGAGCTCGGTGGTTATGTGAACACCCAAAATTTCCGTATATGGGGCTCAGAAAATCCACACGTGACTGTTGAGAGGCCATTGCATCCGCCAAAAGTCACTGTTTGGTGCGCATTACGATCTGGTGGAGTCATCGGGCCGTATTTCTTTGAAAATGAGGACGGCGAGACGGTAACTGTGAATGGTGAGCGCTATGGTCGCATGTTAACCAATTTTTTTTTGCCACAAATTGAAGATATGGATACGGATGACATTTGGTTTCAGCAGGACGGCGCCACGTGCCACACAATACGACCGAACATGGCCATATTGCGAACGAAATTTGAGGGACGCATAATTTCGCGTTTTGATGATGCCAATTGGCCGTCCAGATCATGCGATTTGAACCCGCTAGACTTTTTTTTGTGGGGTTATGCGAAAGACCGTGTCTATGCCAACTCTCCGCAAACTCTTGAACATTTGAAAGACAACATTCATGAAGTTATGACCGAGATACCGCCCCATATGTGCCGAAAAGTCTTCGAAAATTACCTTTTCCGGATCAAGGTGTGCGAGGAAGCCCTAGGTGGACATTTGAATGATGTTGTATTTCACACATAATGGCATAAACCAAACTTTAATTTGAAATAAAAGTTTCATCGAAATTCGAATTCTAAGTGTGTTTTATTTCAATTTACTTTCGGAATTTAAAGTTGGAAAACCCTGTAGTTTAATCAATAATTTAATCAATGCACACAAAAGATAGCTCTGCGCAGCGGCGATATCGTACCCAATGAGGAACATCCGAGATGGGATTATTGCTAATTGAAGAAATACAATTGATTACTAAGCCAACGGCAGTCCTACGTCAACCTTGTGGTTATATCATAGGTTATAACCCATCCATAGTTTTTAGCCAATGATACACAAATATCGATATTACAGCGCTTGCAAAACGAAATAATGCAGTTAATACTTAAATGTAACAGATTTACCTCCTCATCTTTAATGTTGGACGCTCTGCAATGGTTATCCGTTAGGTTATCAATGGTTAGAATTGTTTATTTAACTATGGTGTTCATTTTTAATGTAATAAACGGTTTGCTGCCTCGATATATGTGTGATCGAGTTGAAAGAGGAAGTGACTTTCATAATTATAACATTAGGAATGTGAATGAATTAAGAACACCCCATTTCTTGACATGTGCTTCACAAAATTCGTGGTATTTTAAAGGAATAAATGTGTTCAACTCGATGTCAAGACATATAAATGCGCAACAACACTTACAACATTTAAGAGACACTGTATTTCACACGCTAAAGCTGTGTTTTATTAACAGCCGTTGTATTAGTAAAAGTCTACAGAAGTTTGAGCGTCGCACGCGAGACACAGGAATAAAGAATATTAAATTGAAAGTTTTTTAGGTCTTGGAATTTTTCGTAAAGGAAAGTTTCTCGATTTTTCTGAATGAGGGTATTCATAGTCAATCCAAACAAGGCGGTTGGATTTGTGCTCTGGTGGACCACTTGGCTGCTAGGGCCTCGTCGGGACCGTATCGGCTCTGTGGCGGACATGACTGGGTATTGGCTTGTCGTTTGACATTGCAATTTTTTGAACTTATATCTGTAAATAAAATCAATTCGTTTTTTGACGTAGGACTACGTTTTTAATTTCTATACCGGGGTGTAAAATCAAAGTTTCGAAAACGAAAGCGTTACGCCGGAGACCGAGATTTTGAGTGTTAATAGCTCCTAAACAACTGAACGAAATGGTATGATAAACACTTCATTCGAAAGATAAAATGTCTATGCGTTCTATACTTGTTACTTTCTGATCCAAAAACTTGTTTCAATAGTCTTAAAATTGCTTTCAAAACAGGCTATTGAAATCACCAATCGATATATAAGTGAGCGCCGCTCGGAAATCCACTCAGTTCTAATTGAACAGCGATTGGAGCATGTTGTCGCTGTTGTGGTGAAGCTCTTCGTTTATCATGAAAGCGCGGATGAACGGTGTCACCAAGAGCCTGTTTCTGCACCTTAGGCCAGAAGAGAATCCATCAGGAGGAGAGTGATGCCACAAACGGTTCCCCGGGAAGATCTCGAAGCAACCGCTACACACACACACACACACACACAAATACACGCGCGGAATTCTTTCCGTTTGAATGAAAATCAGCATCGAGAAAGATCCGGAAAATAATCTGCAAGTTCCTCTGGGAATTTAAAAATACAGTCACGTGAAAGAGTTTATTTGAATGTTTTCTATCCATGTAACACTGTGATCAAATATGTTTCAATCAAGTGGTATTAACAGATGGTTATCGAGTTAGCATAAACCACGGGTGGGCTTCCAGTATCGAGGAAAATGTGGAAATATCCAATCGTTACTGAAAATAATCTGCCAGTTCCTCTGGGAATTTAAAATTACATTCATGTGAAAGAGTTTATTTAGATGTTTTCTATCCATGTAGCACTGTGACCAAATACATTTGGTTTTGTGATTTTTCAATCAATCGCAATTAACAGGATAGCTTCTGAAGATTATTCTTCCCCATCAGTAGGATATTTTTGTATCCAATATTGGATGCATAAAACCTTGTACAACCAACGTAACGCTCTCGTTTTCGAAGTCCCCCAAATATTCATTTATTCATTTATTCAGAATGGATTCAGATTCAACTTCAAACAAAGGATCACTGAATCAACGATAGTCCTACGTCATCATTGCGGTTATACCATAGATATAACCCACTTTCTGTTTTATGTTTGCTAAACTGATTTCAATGTTGAGAAAAAAAAATGAATAAATTATCTTTTTTTACCATCATCACCATCATCATTTTAGCGAACAGCAATGCGAAGGACGTGAAATGATGACAACAAATTTAAGATTTCAAAGACAATATTGCCAACGGCTGTTTTCAACGTAGTTTCAACTGATGTGGTTATTTCGCTTTTGTTGTCTTCAATCAGACGTGTATGGATATAATTAATGTAGTAATGGATGCATCCGAATTCGCAGTCACCTGTCTATGTAAAAATGCATACAGATCAGTCAGTATCTTAAAACAAAAATATTTTCACTATTTGAGGAACAGATGAATGTATAAAATCGGCGATTGAGCGTAATCCAGTAGCAACCAGATGTACATATCGATTTAAAATATACAATAAATTGTTAGCTTAAAGCTTTAGTGAAGATCTGATTCGCCCACACCCGCAAAGTATTGTCTAGAAAGGTGGTATTTGGACTAAAGTTTTATTCTAGCCGCATCCAATAATTTTACGGTAACGTACGGACGATAATTATGAATGCTTGAAATGTATTCTCCAAATGAAAGATTGTTTCGTTCATTGTAACGTGTTGTGTAAGGTAACTATTATTCGTTAAAATATATGATGTATAGTATATCCTACTAACTAGTATTGATTTATATAAAGTCGAATTGGATATGAAATAAATAGTTTCCATCGACGTTTTTTTTATTTTTGTTTAAACATTCATGAAAACAAATAAAGCCGTAATGAGATTCGAGCAATTTTGCGATCGGTCGACGTGAAGCTAGATTGCAACAGTATTGGCTCGTAATTTGTTGCCGAATACGAAAGGTAGGTCGACAAAATCATTGCAAAATGGCACGATATCGGTACCGTTGTCGACACCATTTGTTGGGACCAATCTGGCACAACAAAGTAGACTAGATATCGAATTCAACCCAAGAAAATGCTGTTATAATGTTCGAAATATTTATGAAAATAAATAAATTTCCGAAGGGCATTTAATGTCAACAATATTTTTGTAGTTGTTTACCGTTGGGGAAAACGCGCAGGTATTACGGAATATTTAAAAACTGTTTATTTACCTCCAAACATTTTAATATCAATCGAATATTAAAAGTCCAAAGAATGAAAATTATCCAACAGGATTATAAATAATGAAATTGACATTTTTAGACAACGTCCAATAATGGATGTGACAACTGCAACCCTACTTCCGGTTGAGGTAAACACCGCCAGCGCTTCCAACGAATGCCGGATGCTGATGAACGTTGCCCGGTATTACAACATTATTTCGAAAATCGTGGACATCTTGGACCAGTGTATTTCACAAGAAACCGTCGCTAGTCTACAAGTTTTTCACAGACCGGAAGCTCAATCCGTATCAATTTATTATGGGACGATCATAGAAGATTGCCCAGCTGAAGTGAACAATCGAACTGAGGCTTTGGTAAAACCGGAAGTGCTCGATCCACAGGTGCCGAGCGCCGACGATGAAGTAGATCTGCCCGCCATAATTGAGGATATCAGTGAAGAGGTTTACGGCTTCGAGGAACAATCTACCTATGGCGCTGAAGAGGTTGAAACAGAGGGCATGCATGTCGAAGAGCTCGATTTAGTAGAGGAAGAACATACCGTTGATTTGGAAGAAGAAGAAGAAGAGCTCCAACTGGATCCGGAACAGGATAATGATAATGACTCTAACGTATCGGAGTATTTTATAGAATACCTACAGGACGAGGAACAAGTTGCTGAATCATCATCGAATGCTTCGTTCGATAGAATTGAGTTCCAGGGGGAGAGAGATGATCCGGAATTGGGTAGAATCGAATCGGTGAATGAGGACAAAAGTTTATTGAGGTATAAGTGTCAGTTCAAGCAATGCAACATGAAATTTTTCACCGCGGGACAATACAATGATCATCTTCAACAGGAACACGCTGATGAAGTTGAAGCTCCCATGGAATTACAATGCAAGCACATCGATTGCAAGACAATGTTTGATGACACTCACAAGCTTCTCATTCATTACAAAACCCATAAACTGCAACAAATGAAGGCTAAAGTAAGTTTGGTTTGTCATATTTGCCATGTAAAGTTTGAATGCAAGCAGGAATTGAAGCAACACTTAAAAGAACATCCTTGTAAAAGCAATAGCGGTAAGATGAAACTTATTATCAAAAGACAATGCGAGTTCTGCGAGGAAATTCTTGACCCAAAAATATATGTCTACAACCTACATTGTCTAAAGGAGCATGGTCGTGCTCTTTATAACTGTTTCGTGTGCGGAAAGACATTCTACTTGTTCGCGCATTTAAGTGAACACATCAAAACAGCCCACAGTGCGGAAGCGGCTCAATCGTTTATCGAGGGATCACTGTGGAGAACATTCTCGAACGATGACGTATCGATCAACGAGTGTCGCATGTGCTTCCGGTTGTTTGCCTCTCAGAAGGCAGGAATCCAACATCAGGAACATCACCTCAAGGAACTTTCCCTCACGTGTACGAACTGCGGTGGCAAACATTATGAAAGTCAGTGCAGCGATCTGCGACCCAAATTGGGTACCGTTTATGAGAAGGTTCTGTGCGATCTGTGCCAGCGGTGGATGTCGAAGAAAAACATAAAGGAACACTTGGCGACTCATGCCAACGAACGTAACTATCCGTGCACGGTTTGCAAGAAGACTTTCAAGGTGCAAAGAACCGCTAACCGTCACATCCAAAATCATATAAACGCACAGAACAAACGACGCAAATGCTACGACTGCGACGAAGTTTTCGATAGTGAGGACTCGATTCTGGAGCACTACTGGCAGGCTCATCCGGACAAGCGGCCGTACAATTGTCCGATTTGTGCGGAAGGATTCTATCTCAAAGTACATCTGGCGGATCATTCGCACATGCATTCGGATGAGGATCGTCGCAAGATTTCGGTCAAAAATCCCGTTGAACATTACCAGATCGGTAACGCGAGGGTTTACGAGTGTACGCTCTGTCGGCGCTGCTTCTCTGCCAAACGGACAACGGTGGCGCACTTTCTCGTTCACACCGATCGACCGTTTCTGTGTGAACACTGTAGTATGTCGTTCAGGACCAAAGCAAGCCTGGAGGATCACCTTTTGGATGCACATAAAGTTAAGGATTAGCAGTAAATACACGTGTTGTAGTAGTAATTTAAAGTTTATAAAATATATTAAAAAAATTTCGATCGTCTAACTGTGCAACGTTAAGAATGTCCTTTCAATTTGTGAATTACTTTCATCTGTTGTTTTTGAAGCTGCACGTGACAAGCAGTCTACTAACAGCTTACTTTTTCTACAGACTACAACATGTAGCTCTATATGATCCCATTTCTGCTCACTTTGGTTCAACATACGAGGAGCGAACGCAACGGGATCATTTTCTTGCAATAGAACACATTCTAGACAATCTTTTGGACTGTCAGTTTGCACTTTACAGGGTTTTGTGGGATAGAAAATTGCAAGGAACGCCCATACCAATACCTTAGGCTTAGGCTATCTCAACAACATTCGAAGAACAGGCAATTTTGAACAAGAATAATCGTACTTTCTTGCAATAAAAATAAAGAACATCATTTTAATCATGTGAATTGTCGAAAAAATCATTATTTATGTTTTGATATTGGTAAATTGATCAACACTTTTTTTTTTAAATTATATTCAATGTAACTTTTAAAACTATTAGATCATCTATATATATAAAAACCTCGTGTCACGGTGTTTGTTACCGAACTCCTCCGAAACGGCTCGACCGATTTTGATGAAATTATACTCAAAATACTTGGTAGGTATGAGAATAGGTTGTAAACTATATATGATACCGGTAGGATACCGATAACCATACATTTAATACCGAATAGGGTGGCTCTATGCAGAAAAAAAGATCTGGATATTTTTTTTCAAAAATTTGACTTCATACCATGCATATAACATTAAATTTTGACCACAATTCCCTATTTTTAATTGCGATTTTATTATTTTTGTGTCAAAAATATTCTAATAATTTAATCGTTGTTCGTTTTTTCAACAGAACGAATTCATTTAAGTTGTTCAATGACTGATGGCGTAACGCCCGCTTCATTGAACATCCACAAATAAACAAGTAACATCAGTTCATCTAAAGCAGGGAGCATCTCCGACGAGCTGGAAGCCTTTTTGAATGAGCACAATGAGTTATCGAAATTCTTCAAATCACATTTGCTCGGATTACAAAATGACAAAATGACGCTATTGCCATCAACCCTGATAAAACATCAGCTTGAGAGCACGTGTGTAGATCCAAAGCACAAACGCTGCTGGAATCATGATAGCACGGTGACACGAGAAATTTAATGCGAAGAAAAAACAATAATCTGGAATTGCGTTCATACGACCCTCGCTATGTTCTTCTTCAATGGCACTAATGTTCCCAAGGTTTGCCTTCTCAACGTAGTACTACTTGCGTCATTTTTATTAGTAAATAGTTGAGATTTCTATGACGAACAATACGCCTTGAATGTATTCTGGAGTGGCAAGCTCAAGAATACGCGTGACTACAGTGCGAATCAGAAGGGTTTCTTTAACGAAAAATCTCTTGCATAAACATTAGACCTACGAGAACCCGTCACAGATACTTAATTCATTATGAACATCATTTCTCATTTTGATTTAATATTTATGAACATGCAACGAAACAAACAGAGGGCGCGCTCGAAGGATTTTTATGTTTATCATATGGTGATTTGACATGGTCAAGAAACGCCAATTCAAGATATCGTAAGCTGTGCTAACAATTTATGGTCGACATAGACGCGAAGGTAGAGATTGAACGACTGCAATTCTTACTACACAATCAACAAAAGCTGTACGAGGAATAATACATTCACTTGCGAGACACTATCATGAGCAACGCCGACGCAGCTTTAGTTATAGCCAGGCCAAAGCGCAATGCATTGTCATGACATTGCGCGTGTGTTCAAACACAAAATGAAGTTCGATCGTATTCGTCCTCACATATTGTTGGTTGTATTCTGTTGATTGGAAAAAGCGCAATTTTGCATTCTGTTCAAGCTCAAGTCCAATCGAGTTGAGCAAATGTAACATCCTTGCCACGCAATTCGACGTAAACAACATTGGTCTCCATGTTCCATTTCTATGAAGCAAAAATAGTAATGGTTTTTCGGGTGGAATAAGCACGCGAAATTTAGCATTCAAACACATTCAAAACAAATTTAGCATCCAAACGAAATCGAATAATAATTTTCATTCAAATTTCAACAATTTAGAATTATTTCCGGAATTATGCCGATCAGATAGAGAGTAAATTGAACCACAAATACGGATGACTTATTTTGACCATTGTTTCGCGACAAGGCGAACGAATTTAAGAGTGTAAAAGTCGATTTCAATCGAAATTTACAAAAATTTGTCTTTATAATATAAAATTATTTTCATACACAATTCTCGTTCAAGATTCTCCAAGCATTTGGAAATAACATGTTTCTCCGTTGCATGGAATACATGTTTGATACAGAGAATATTACTAAATAAAGACAGCTCAAATCAGACCATTCCTTCCTCGGGTTTAGGGCACACCAACACATTTGGCCTTCCATTTTTGTTTATATAGATAGAAGATATAGGAATGCGTTATTCCGTTTGAAAATCCTTTTCCACTTTCGAACAAAAATCAATTTCGTTAGCGTCAAGATCAAATGGACTAACAACGCTTAGCTAATTGCAGAACATATGGGAATTCAATTTTCCGATTTTTCTCTCCGCTATATTGATCTACGGGAAGAGACGAACACAACGAAATATAGATGACTCAAATTGAACCGTTCCTTCCTCGGGTTTTGCGCTTAACTACACATTTGGCCTTCCATTTTTATTTATAGATATCAGATATGGAAACGCGTTATTTCGCCTGAAAATTCATTTCCACTTACGAACAAATTCAATTTCGATAGCGCAAATATCGAATGATCTAACAACGCGGAGGCGATCTGGCGTCGTGGTAACATCCATACCTCTCACGCAGAGATCACGAGTTCAATTCTCACTCCCGACATTCTTCCAAAAAATGGAAAAAAAGGAAGTAAAAGTGACGAACCAGCCGAAATGTGTTGAAAATCACTATAATAAAGAAGAAAAAAAAAGATCTAACAACGCTTATTATGATGTAATTTTCGAGCATGTGGGAATTCAATTTTCCGAATTTTCCGACCTTCCTTTAGTATTTTCCGATTTTTCTCTCCACTATATTGATCTACGGGAAGAGACGAATACAATAAAATACAGGAGGCTAAAATCGGACCATCCCTTCTTTTCCGCTTACCAACAAATTTTGCCTTACATTTTTATTCATATAGATAATGCATAAAATCATTACCGGACTGTTCTTATTTGATTTCAGTCCCTTTTGTAACTGGATTGAATGGATCCATATATTAACTATTCGTCGTTAGATTCATACGTTCAAAAGCAAAATATAAATGTGTGACTTTCGTATAGTTTTTCGCTAAATATAATGGTAATATAATATACACACTTGTGAAATAATTTAAATTGTGAAAGAATTGTAAAAATTAATCGGTGGCTTATGGTAATTTTCAACAGTTACAGTTTCAGGGATATTTTTTTTATAATGAACAATATCGACAAGAAAACAAAAAAAAAAGAAAAGGAAGTTCCTAGAAATTTAAGATGGGGTTTATCATCTTAAAAAAGGCATTAATTCTTAGTTTAACAAGAATACAGAGACAAAGAATATTAGAAATATGCAAACTTTATATTCCAGAACCTGTATCATCTGGTGATTATCTAGAAGGCCGTTTTACGTTCTTCTCATCGATAAAAGACCCGAAAAACACGCAACAACTGCATGGAATGTAAAAAATATGTTTTTTTCGAGCATGCATGTTCGGATAAGTTTTCAGGCAGACGAAACGCAATTTGATAGCAGTATTTTCGCAGCTTCAACGCTGAAATATATTTGTTTTAGTTCAATGTTTTCTCGATTAACTTATACACTCACATTGTCGTATTCCTTTTCCAATATTCTACCCGAAACCTTACTTTCTGACTATCTGACTAGTCTTATCTACTTGAAATGATAATGACTGAACTGCTAACAGAAATAAAATGAGATTTCAGCATAAAACTGACTCTACTTTTTGTTTACCTTAAGATTACCACAAACAAAATAAATTAACTAAACTTTCCAAACTTTCAAAAGCGAATTTTTTTTCAAATCAAGTCGTAAAGTCGTTTTCAAACTCTATCTGCACTTTGTCACGTTTCGGATGAAGTCCTCTGCTATGCTGCGCTTGACGTTTGGCTTGAAAAAAACAGAGTTATGTGCGATTCACATAGAACGTCTACGTTCCGTCAACGTCTCCACCAATTCACACATGCAGTCAATACTTCCACCAGCCCGTCACGTCAAATGTCAAACGAATGATTTATTTAATGTTATTCATGGTGTCGCCATCTACAACAATTTTAAATTGCAATGTCCTCTTTCGAATCAGCATGCCTAGAATCAGTCCTAAATTTTGAAAAATTCAATGAAAATCATTGAATTAAAATGCTTGAACCCCGTAGTCCGACCCTTATTCAACAGTAATAATATATAGACTATTTCTCTCAGCTAGGCGCGAATTATTTTCACTCCGAAATTTGGAACTAAGAGATATGTTGGCATAAAAAGTACAGTATGTTACTTATAATGCGACATGCCGAGGCACCATTGAGTGTCGCATTGGAGGCAATCTTGACCAGTAATTGGACATTTGCGACAGGTGGCGACTTTCAAAGAGCGGCTATAATTTGGGCCCCGAACTCAATGTTTACAAAAATGTCCAATTAGAGGTAAAATATCTAATTAAACATCACAGGTCTGTCCAATCAGCTAAATGTCGAATTAGATGTAAATTACTGTACAACCAAAATCAAAACAAAAGCCGTCATACAACCCACAATCCGTTTTGCCTGCCAAGATCGGGTCGATGAAATGTCAACAATCGACCTCAAATGCTGCCACCTTGCAATCGATTTATCGACCTTTCATATGCATTCATCGAACAACTTGACGCCACTTTTTTGCCAACATATGCAAGGCGTCGACCTGCATGTAACGCTGCTTCCAACACTGATCGTCTCTTGTTTGTATTGGTTTGTTATGAAACATGAAAAGGAAAAACATTGATCGATTTTAATCATTTTATTCAAAAAAACACAAAATGCATATAAAATATAAACAAGATATATAATGCAATCGGTGCATTCGGGTTGTCTGGATTGACGATTCGAATCCAGCTCCTTTTTCTCCTTGACACACATATGTGGCTGAGGAGGTTTCTTCAATGTGCGTGAAGCACGGGATCTCCGATGGGGAAAATTGCTCGAAATACTATCGATGGCCAGGTCCTGCTGCTGTTACTGATGATGCTGTTCCCAGGAATAGCACCCTGGACTTAAAGGATACTGCTGCGGGAAAGCTGATGCTGTTGGCTGGCGTGACAGAAGTGGAAATAAGCAATGTGGTGATGAGGGAAATCATCTTTCTCACTCGCCGATTGATTGAGTCGGATGTATTCATAGCTGAAACAAAATAAAATGATTAGTAAGTGAAAAGCAGAAATGAATTCCCTACTCACCAGTTGTATGATCCGGATAAAAATGCGAACTATTAAAATATCATGCGATTACGTTCGCTTACCTCGCCTATTTTCATTCTACTATACAACGGAATCAGTGCATTCGGGTTCCTCCGGGTGGTAATTCAGCTGAGCAAGTTGATAAATACCTCCTTGTCGTTGAGTTTTCGTGTCTGAAGAGGATTTTGAATGTGCGCGAAGCACGGAACCTCTAATGGGGAAAGTTCTTCGCAATACCATACCATGGTCAAATTCTGCTGCTGCTGCTGTTGATGCTGTCCCCCGGCATTGCCAACAGGGGTTATAGGTTACTGCTGCAGGAAAACGGATGTTGTTGGCTGCTGTGATAGAAGTGGAAATCCGCACTGATGGGAGAAATCATCTTTCTCACTTACCGATTGATGGAAGCAAACGAGTCGAATGTATTCATAGCTGATAAGATAAAATAATAAATAATTAAAAAGCCGAAATATATTTCATACTCACCAGTATGATCCATTTGTTTTTGTTTGAGATGACAGTTTAGCGGAGTGGAAAAAAGAACCACCAGTGATGCCATTTGGTTTGTTTAATTATTCAGTATTTTCGACTAACGAACTATCCGCGTTGACGATATTGGGTAATAGGCATGACAGTATGGATTTGCAGAAGGAATCAATACACTTTTAAAATGAAAATTATGAATGAACATGATTTTTCCTTAATCAAATTAGTACTCTATGTAAGTGAAAATCACCATTGCCTGCAAGTGGTGAAAAAACGTCATAAAAAATATGTTTTGAGATAATTTTATATTATAATGACAAGTTTTTTTGAGAATATCTGAACGTCTATAGAAAATAATTCAAATTAGGGTCATGACAACGTACTTTAAGTAGAAAAAATTATGCCAAGAAAAAAATTTCATACAAATTTTAGCAAATATAAACTGATTCGGGCCGACTAATATGATAGAGAATAGTTTGCCTCATACAAACTAATGCCGTATCCAGATGTCGATACCTAATCGTCGTCATCGTGAATAGGTAACAGCGTTACGGTCGTTGTTAGGTCGATGTTTTTTTCGTCGATTTGATTGTGGGCGATCGGCTGGGCTTTCCCACATTCCGTTTTGCCTGCCAAGATCGGGTCGATGAAATGTCAACAATCGACCTCAAATGCTGCCACCTTGCAATCGAGTTATCGACCTTTCATATGCATTCATCGAACAACTTGACGCCACTTTTTCGCCAACATGTGCAAGGCGTCGACCTGCTTGCAGCGCTGCTTTCAGCACTGCTTGCTGCTTGTTTGTATTGGTTTGTTATTGAAAATGAAAAGGAAATACATTGATCGATTTTAAACATTTTATTGAAAAAAAAATAATAAAAATCCATGTATAATAAAAATAAGGTATATAAAGGAATTGGTGCATCCGGGTTGTCTGGATTGACGATTCAAATCCGACTGAGTACATTGATGAATACCTCCTTGCCCTTGATGACACAGATATGTGGCTGAGGAGGATTCTTCAATGTGCGTGAAGCACGGGATCTCCGATGGGGAAAATTGGTCGAAATACTATCGATGGCCAGGTCCTGCTGCTGTTCCCCGGAATAGCACCCTGGACTTAAAGGATACTGCTGCGGGAAAGCTGATGCTGTTGGCTGGTGTGACAGAAGTGGAAATAAGCAATGTGGTGATGAGGGAAATCATCTTTCTCATTCGCCGATTGATTGAGTCGGATGTATTCATAGCTGAAACAAAATAAAATGATTAGTAAGTGAAAAGCAGAAATGAATTCCCTACTCACCAGTTGTATGATCCGGATAAAAATGCGAACATTAAAATATCATGCGATTACGTTCGCTTACCTCGCCTATTTTCATTCTACTATACAACGGAATCAGTGCATTCGGGTTCCTCCGGGGTGGTAATTCAGCTAAGCAAGTTGATAAATACCTCCTTGTCGTTGAGTTTTCGTGTCTGAAGAGGATTTTTGAATGTGCGCGAAGCACGGAACCTCTAATGGGGAAAGTTCTTCGCAATACCATACCATGGTCAAATTCTGCTGCTGCTGCTGTTGATGCTGTCCCCCGGCATTCCCAACAGGGGTTGGAGGTTACTGATGCAGGACGGATGTTGTTGGCTGCTGTGATAGAAGTGGAAATCCGCACTGTGGTGATGGGAGAAATCATCTTACCGATTGATGGAAGCAAACGAGTCGAATGTATTCATAGCTGATAAGACAAGATAAAATAATTAATAATTAAAAAGCCGAAATATATTTAATACTCACCAGTTGTATGATCCATTTGTTTTTGTTTGAGATGACAGTTTAGCGGAGTGGAATAAAGAACCACCAGTGATGCCATTTGGTTTGTTTAATTATTCAGTATTTTCGACTAACGAACTACGATATTGGGGAATAGGCATGACAGTATGGATTTGCAGAAGGAATGAATACACTTTTAAAATGAAAATTATGAATGAACATGATTTTTCCTTAATCAAATTAGTACTCTATGTAAGTGAAAATCACTATTGCCTGCAAGTGGTGAAAAAACGTCATAAAAAAATATGTTTTGAGATAATTTTATATTATAATGACAAGTTTTTTTGAGAATATCTGAACGTCTATAGAAAATAATTCAAATTAGGGTCATGACAACGTACTTTAAGTAGAAAAAATTATGCCAAGAAAAAAATTTCATACACATTTTAGCAAATATAAACTGATTCGGGCCGACTAATATGATAGAGAATAGTTTGCCTCATACAAACTAATGCCGTATCCAGATGTCGATACCTAATCGTCGTCATCGTGAATAGGTAACAGCGTTACGGTCGTTGTTAGGTCGATGTTTTTTTCGTCGATTGGATTGTGGGTTCCCACAATCAAATCGACGAAAAAAACATCGACCTAACAACGACCGTAACGCTGTTACCTATTCACGATGACGACGATTAGGTATCGACATCTGGATACGGCATTAGTTTGTATGAGGCAAACTATTCTCTATCATATTAGTCGGCCCGAATCAGTTTATATTTGCTAAAATTTGTATGAAATTTTTTTCTTGGCATAATTTTTTCTACTTAAAGTACGTTGTCATGACCCTAATTTGAATTATTTTCTATAGACGTTCAGATATTCTCAAAAAAACTTGTCATTATAATATAAAATTATCTCAAAACATATTTTTTATGACGTTTTTTCACCACTTGCAGGCAATG
Organism: Toxorhynchites rutilus septentrionalis; assembly: GCF_029784135.1. Lineage (NCBI taxonomy): Eukaryota > Metazoa > Arthropoda > Insecta > Diptera > Culicidae > Toxorhynchites > Toxorhynchites rutilus. Next base: position 8,575,737 of record NC_073746.1, read on the forward strand.
GTGATTTTCACTTACATAGAGTACTAATTTGATTAAGGAAAAATCATGTTCATTCATAATTTTCATTTTAAAAGTGTATTGATTCCTTCTGCAAATCCATACTGTCATGCCTATTACCCAATATCGTCAACGCGGATAGTTCGTTAGTCGAAAATACTGAATAATTAAACAAACCAAATGGCATCACTGGTGGTTCTTTTTTCCACTCCGCTAAACTGTCATCTCAAACAAAAACAAATGGATCATACTGGTGAGTATGAAATATATTTCGGCTTTTTAATTATTTATTATTTTATCTTATCAGCTATGAATACATTCGACTCGTTTGCTTCCATCAATCGGTAAGTGAGAAAGATGATTTCTCCCATCAGTGCGGATTTCCACTTCTATCACAGCAGCCAACAACATCCGTTTTCCTGCAGCAGTAACCTATAACCCCTGTTGGCAATGCCGGGGGACAGCATCAACAGCAGCAGCAGCAGAATTTGACCATGGTATGGTATTGCGAAGAACTTTCCCCATTAGAGGTTCCGTGCTTCGCGCACATTCAAAATCCTCTTCAGACACGAAAACTCAACGACAAGGAGGTATTTATCAACTTGCTCAGCTGAATTACCACCCGGAGTGAAAAATTTCTCTATTGAAAGAAAAATTTTAACGCTTTCGCGTGAGTTCTGTTACAATACTAAAAAATTTATTCAAAAGTTTCACAATATATACATGGTTCCTTAAACTAAGATTGACGAGGAACATCTCCTCTCTCTCTCTTGAAAACCGATAACATATCGGTTTCGTTTAGATCATCTACCTTCCTTGTCCCTTCTTCTAGCGTATGGTAACGTGCAGTCTGAGACGGCTGCACTACCCTAAGAAAATACCTTAAGTTTATAGCACCTCGTCGGTGCGCCTATCTTATTCTTGGATTTCCCCTTTCCATCCTTCGCTCTAAATAACATCCTTTTATTTTATTACACCCTGCTGGTGTATCTGGCTGAGCGCAGCTAGGGATGGAAAAGGGTAATAAAAATGCATCCTAAATGATGCATGCATTAAATTGTTTACCGGACGCTATTTAAATATTCGTCCATTCTGAATTTATGACCGGCAATAATTTCGAACTACAAGCGTTTTCTAGCCTAACAAAACACTTGAGCTCTTACATCTTTTAATTGCCTTACATTGGTCCTTTCTAAACGTTTCTATACCTCGCTTGGAGGTCTTTTCTAAATATAATCTCAAATATTGCTTATCTTATGGATCTGTAACTCGATCCGCGATAAGCCTCAGCTGTCCGTAACATTCCGGACTCCGTAAATCTACTACATAGATTTACTCAATTATAGACAACTATCACGGTTTAAAATAATAGGAATATTTCTTGATTCTTCCTGAACTCTATTTAGCCGTATCATGTCTAATAACGAAGGCGGATCATCATTTCTTCTATTATTTTGTCTATTACTTCTTCTCTTTAATTTTATGTATACGTAAATTCCTACTATTATAATCATTGAAATAACAGTTATGGTACCTCCAAATGTATATACGTGTTTCTTTTTTATAAAATCGTCTTCAGGTATTACTGTATCCTTTATATCTACCTTTTCATATGGATTTCTACTCGAGATAGTTGTATTCAAATTTTCATTTATGTTTGGTTTTTCTAGTACATATGGTAGTTTCTGAATAGGTTTAAAAAATATTCTAGCTTCCCCGTTATGTCCAGATATTTGGGCATAACGAATAGTTTTTTCTGTTAGGATCTTACAATCTGGGAACAGTTCTATGATCGCGTTCTTATAAGGCGGTGACATGGCTACATTATTACAATGGATTATTATCTTGCTAGGGTCGCTCGTTGTGTACAATATAGAGTTGATCTTATTCAATTTTGTTAACATGGTGTATGGTTCTTCCATCATCTTTGTTGAGCATTTTTGTTTTATCGTTTCATGAAGTAATGCTCCAGCTATGCAATCTGGAACTCTGGTTAATTCTGGCTGATTTACCACATAATGACTTTCATTAAGCTTTATTAAATTTCCATCTGGGTAAAAAAATTCATGTTTATTATTAATTGCTATTACATGGTGATCTATTTTTATAACACTTCCATTTTCAGGAATAGGGATTACATTGAATACTTCGAAGTTTTCCTTATTAATAATTACATTTTCCATTATTATATTTACTGTTCCATTTTCAATTTTAATGTTGTATTTAACTGCAAGTGGGTCTCTAAGGATTGAGTATCCTTCTGGTAATTGCTTCTTTATATTTTGAATTGCCTTTTGCATTTCATTTTCGGCTAAAGGGTGAGTCTTAATTATCCTGTATTTTCGAGTTATGCCATCAATCAATTGCAAAGCTAACGTTGTGGTCTCAAAACATTTTCTTGCGAATATATTAGTTCTTTCTTCGGAATACTTTCCCTTCAAAGATAACATTCCTTCATTTAGTCTACGAATTCTTACGCTTAATTCATCTCCCATATTTTTGCTTCTTTGATTCAATAGTCTCATGGTTTGTGAGATATCATGAAGTTTTTGCTCTTCGTGAATACGCAAAGACTGTACTTCGTCTTCCACATCATTACTCCCAAATAACAGGTCTTTCAAAAACCCAAGTATTCCACGACTCCTTTTTGATCGTGATAAAAAATTTATTTCTTGTTTTGCATTGTTACATTGTCGTTCTATCGACATTACAAGTTCTGTCAAAGCGCTGTCTTGAGTTACATTCCCCATGAACTTCAAGGTTCTTTCTAAGTTCGAATGAATAGAGTCTAGCATAGAAATATCGTCGTTAGGAATTAAGTTGGATACAATATTTGTCCTCCAAATTCCTCGCTTTACTATACATGACCCAACATGATCAAACATTAAACCCCCTTCCTCAATAGGCTGGATGTTGACGGCATTTGTCAAATTTACCAGTACTAGAATTGCCATTGCGGTTACGATAGCCTTTTGTATCGTGCCGGTATATGGTCTTATTTTACCTATGACTTTCTTTTTTGTTTGTGGCTTCGGTTTCAATTTTGACGCCAGCTCTTTTACATGCTCGATGTTAACCGTTTTTCTTACTCCCCATTCTTGAGGATTTCGCGGTCCCTTAATTTCCTCTTTACTCCCTGGGGCACTTTTAATTACTCCAACAAAGTTAAGAGGTGGTGAGGAAATAGTGGTATCTTTTGAGCTCTCGATTTCATTGTTCTTACTTACATCTAATACTGCTAATTTTACAGCTGGTCTAGTAATTTCACCTTTAATTGTTTCCACGGTAGCGGATCTAACTTGCCCATCCATATTAGTTGTTGTTCTTATCACCTTGCCCTTATGCCATTTACCTTTCTTTTCTTCATCGGCAAAAACCACGATATCCCCTACCTTTATAGGTTTAGTCTTCTCCAACCATTTATTTCTTTTAGTTAGGGTTGGGAGGTATTCTTTTATCCACCGATTCCAATATCCCTTAACAATTGATTGCGCTCTTTTCCAGTGTTGACGAGTTGCTTCTGCTTTGGAAACGTCGTCGATCGTAATGACAGCTTCACCAGCGCAACCTAACAGAAAGTGATTAGGAGTTAAAACCTCATCGTCTTCTGTATCTAAAGGAATATGCGTTAACGGGCGATTGTTAATGAGGAATTCAACTTCGGTTAGTATGGTTCTAAGTTCATACTCTGGTATGGTTTCTTGTTTTTGAGGTAAAAGGCTTTTAACTTCTCTCACCATTCTTTCCCATACTCCACCGAAATGCGGTGAAGCGGGAGGATTAAAATGCCATTTGACTCCGTCGTCTGATAGCCTTCTAAGAATTTTCTCAAATTCGTTTCTTGCTCCAATGAAATTAGTTCCATTGTCGCTGAACAACTCTTGCACTTTACCTCTACGATATTGTAAATTTCGGAAACATATAATAAAAGAGTCTGAGCTCATATCTTGTGCTAATTCGAGATGTACTGCTCTTGTTGTCATACAAGTAAACAAACATCCCCAACGTTTTTCAGTGCGTCTTCCAATAGACACGCCATAAGGGCCGAAATAATCTGTGCCTGTATACGTGAATGGCTTACAATATGGTGTAGTTCTAGAACGTGGTAGGGCTGCCATCATTGGAGGAATTGGCTCCGCAGACATATTTTTACAAAATTGGCACTTCCTTCTAACTGTCTTAATAGCAACTCTGATGTTTGTTATCCAGAATTTTTGTCGCACTGCCGCTATGGCAGTCTCCAGGTTTTTATGTCGATATTTTTCGTGATAATGACGTAATATCAAAGTGCTCACATAATGCTTGTAGGACAGAATGATAGGTGTTCTGGCTGAAGTTGGTAAACAGTTAGCGTTCTCAATACGTCCCTTTGATCTCATTATTCCATCCGTGCAAATTTCCGGGCTAAGTGCTCGAATTTCACTTCCCTTATGAATTTTCATTTTATTTTGTAAGAGTTCCATTTCTTTGGGATATGACTCCCATTGAGCCTTATATATTAAAACGAGCTCAGCATAATCCAGGTCCTCCTTGTCAATATTTTTATTGAAGCTTTGGTTCCTGCATTTTGATTTCAGCCAATCGATATATTTGAATGCAATTGCAACAGAACGCTTCAATCTCACAAAATCCGAACACCAATTTATGTGAATGCTTTTCAGACCACTAAACTCTTTCGATTGAATAGTGTGCAGTGGTCTTAATTCTTCGTCAGTGTCGCTTCTCTGAACTTCATTTGGCCAGTTTTCTTCATTATCATATAAGAACTGTGGGCCTGTAAACCAGATTGAATTACTATTTGATAATTTCGTAGCTTCATCCGCTGGATTATTCCTACTATTCACCCATTTCCACTGGTTTACGTATGTGGTTTCTAATATTTCTCCTATCCGTAAGGCAACAAACTGTTTGTACTTGCGTGGTTCTGAACGAATCCATGCTAATACAGTTTTGGAATCTGACCAAAATACTACTCTATCTATTGATAGACGTAGCTCGTTTTTTACTGTCTTAGCCAATCTGCTTCCTAATACAGCGGCTTGTAATTCGAGTCGTGGTATGGAAAGCATTTTAGTTGGTGCGACTCTTGCCTTGGCAGCCACGATATTGACATCAATGTGTGACTCATATACACTCCTTAAGTATACTGCTGCTGCATAAGCATTCTCAGATGCATCAACGAAGACATGTAGTTCTCGTTCTTTTGGGTGAGAAGAATTGGCATATGAACGTGGTATTCTTATTGCTCTTGCTTCTTCCAGTTTTGTGTGCCAGTTCTCCCATTTTTTCTTTAGTGCTGGGTTTAATTGTTCATCCCATGTTATTCCACTTTTCCAGAGCTCCTGCATTAGAATTCGAGATTGAATTGTTATATGTGATAATAAACCAAGTGGATCGTAAACACTCATGCTTTGTGAAAGCAGTTTTCGTTTCGTAAACTCCTGTGTAACAGGAATATCCACCTTGTAGCGAATAAAATCCTTTTTTGTATCCCAATACACTCCGAGTACTTTTTCATATGATTCCTCAAATTTTCCTAATAAGTCTTCTTTAACTTCCGTTCTATTTTCTTCCGGGATTTGTCCCAATAGCTCATTACTGTTGGATATAAAATTTCTGATATTGAAGTGCCCATATTTGTGAATGGTAATAACTTCGTTCACAATTTTTGAGGCATTTTCTAAATCGTCGAAACTATCTAGGTAGTCATCCACGTAATGGTTGTTTTGAATGGCCTCTACTGCCTGAAGATGACTTTCTCTGAATTTCTCAGCATTTGTGTTTTTAACAAACTGTGCGCATGCGGGCGAGCAGGTAGCTCCAAAGGTCATCACTTGCATCACATACACGTCGGGATCTTCGTCAAAGTTTTCCCTAAATAAAAACCTTTGGGCATTTTGATCTTCCTTTCTTATTTTAACTTGATGAAACATTTCTTTGATGTCTCCAGTTATCGCAAATTTTCCTTCTCTAAATCGTATTAACACTCCAAATAGCGACGTCGTTGCATCCGGGCCTTGTAATAAATTCGTGTTTAGGGACTCTCCCTTAACCTTAGCAGCGGCATCAAAAACAAGCCGTGGCTTTATGGGCTGTTTATTTAGGTTCACAACTGTAAAGTGCGGTAAGTAAAATATTTTTGGATCACGTTGCTGCTGTTCTGTGGGAGTGAGTTTTCTAGCGTATCCCTTGGTTTCATATTCCTTTATTTTCTCAACATACCATTTACGTAGACATTGATTTTTACGCATTTTTGATTCTTGACCACGTAGTCTGTTCATGGCTGATTGATAGCTATGCGGAAATTGTACATCCTCCTGTTTCCAAAGCAGCCCAATTTCATAACTTCCTTCTTCATATTTCAAAGTGGAATTCATGATATCAATCGATCTTTTTTCATCGTTAGACATCAAGGTTTTTACAGGTACTTTTATCCCGAAATCTTCTAGGCTAAAATAATTTTCCATCATTTTATTGAAATAATCTGATGAATCAATTTCGTCGTTCATCAGCACGTGTCCTTTCAATTTTTTATGTTCGTTAGTTTGCCCGAACAAAACCCATCCGAGTTTAGTGTTCTGTGCGACTGGTTCATTAAATTTACCTGATCGCGTCTCCCTACCGCTTATCAAAAACGAATGCGGTAAACCTAACAGTATTTTTGGCATAGCATTTTCATATCCTTCGAGAGTTATATCTTCTAAGTGATTGTATTCTCGTCGTAATTCATGAATATTCATTGACTGTGAGGGAAGAGATAATTCCGACACAGTCCTCAAATTATGTATGTTATAACGTTGATTATTGCATCCTTGTATACTTAGGGAAATTTCTTCACTATCTAGTTCTTGCTGAGTTTCGCCATTAGTCCAAACCAGCGTTAAGGGGTTGTTACGCCCTTGTGTTCCAAGTTTATTTTTAATATCAGCGTGAATCAAACTTACTGATGACCCAGGGTCTAAAAATGCGAAAGTTTTAATTTCCTTTTTTCCGCAGCCCAATGTAACTGGAAGGATTTGATACAGTATTTTGTTCTCTTTATTTACATGACAATTAACGCTTTCTGTATTATTAAGGTTAGCATCTCTCTGAGTTGCTCTATGCAGTAATGCGTGGTGTCTAAGTTTGCATCCATCGATTCCACAAGGCTTTGCGATCCTGCAATCTTTTGCCATGTGGTTTGTATAATTACAACATGCTAAACATAGCCTGTGTTTAAAAATAAAATCACTCCTTTGTTGAACGTTCATATTTTTAAAAATTGAACATTCTGATGTCTTATGCTCGTTTCGGCATGCGAAACACTTTGGTAGGCGCTTCGGCCTATATTTTTGTTCCTTTACAGCATGTGTATTCAAATATCCGCTCTTATGAGGTTTTTCTTTCCTCTCCGACTGTAGCATCGTGGCCAACTCTTCTTGAGGTTTTAACCAATTATAAAGGTCCTCTAGCGTCGGTATAAATGGATCAATTATATCTCTTGTTTTCTTTGTATCAGCTACAAACTTGATCCATTGATGATGCAAGTCGTTTGGAAGTTTTAAAACTAAATCACGAATCAATCTAGGATCATTGAGATATTCATCGTGTTTTAGTATTTTTATATTTGTCACGAAACAATCAAGCGATGTTACAAAATCAATCATTGTTTGGGGTGATCCAAAATGTGGATTCCTCGCATTTAGCATTTCCTTCAATAAATTCGAATAAATGGTTTCGGGATTTCCGAACCGTAGATTTAGTTTTTCCATTATTTTTGGAACATTAGCTTTATCGATTAAAAGAGCGCTCACTAATTTCAGCGCGTCTCCTTTGAGATATTTCTGTAAACGATTTATATTTTCTAAATCGGAAAAGTTTCCTTGAAGGGTAGTTTCTTCGAACGTTATTTTAAATCTAGGCCATATCTTATATGACCCATCAAAATAGGGGAGGTCTAAGAGAGATTGCCGGTGTAACAGTCTATTTGAATCAGGGGTTTCTTCTCTACCCTCGTTCTTAATTTTAAGAGTTTCTACTAGAGCCCGCATAGATTCTCTATGGATATTCATCATCTCTTCTATTGGTGTTGGTTGTGTTTTTTGAAGTCTTAACAATTCGTTCTCTATGGTCTTGCATTTGGGGCATATCCATCTTTCTGTTTGTTTAGGTTTTTTATTTAGGCCTGCGCATGTCAAATGGAACCATCGGTCACATTCATCGCACGCGACTAAATCGTCCCTAGAATCAGGCTCATTGCACAAGCGGCAATTGCCATTCTTATTCCTAATGAATTGATAAGACATGACTAAACTAAAATGGAAAAATCACACCTTTTTTGTTGATCCGGTCCTATCTCCGTCTTTCCGTGTTGGTGCTTGGGCGATTCTCTCCTTGTCCTGGGAGGCCTTCTGGCTCGGATGTTGTTGTCACCTCTGGTGGTGCTACTGCTGGTGCTGCTGCGTCTACTGCTGCTTAAGGTTTTTGCTGGTTAATTCACTTATATTTGTCTCCGTTTGAAAGGAACACTTTTGGCATCCACTGCCGGTTTCTTAATCAATTCACAATGTTTATTTCGGTTGAAAGAAACACTTTTGGCATCCACTGCCGATTGAAGAGTTCGCAAATTATCTTTGAAAAAGACTTTTTATTCGCGATTAACACTGTTGGCATCCACTGCCGATAAATTTTCGCGAATTATCACTTCTCGCATCCACTGCTGAGAAGAGTTCACTTTTGGCATCCACTGCTATTTGAAGAGTTCGCGAATTAACTTTGAAAAAGACTTTTTATTCGCGATTAACACTGTTGGCATCCACTGCCGATAAATTTTCGCGAATTATCACTTCTCGCATCCACTGCCGAGAAGAGTTTCACTTTTGGCATCCACTGCTATTTGAAGAGTTCGCGAATTAACTTTGAAAAAGACTTTTTATTCGCGATTAACACTGTTGGCATCCACTGCCGATAAATTTTCGCGAATTATCACTTCTCGCATCCACTGCCGAGAAGAGTTTCACTTTTGGCATCCACTGCTATTTGAAGAGTTCGCGAATTAACTTTGAAAAAGACTTTTTATTCGCGATTAACACTGTTGGCATCCACTGCCGATGAATATTCGCGAATTATCACTTCTCGCATCCACTGTCGAGAAGAGTTCGCGAGTTTCACTTTTTTCCACTTTGGAAATCTTCACTGCTCCTCTCTGGAGCCACCATGAAAAATTTCTCTATTGAAAGAAAAATTTTAACGCTTTCGCGTGAGTTCTGTTACAATACTAAAAAATTTATTCAAAAGTTTCACAATATATACATGGTTCCTTAAACTAAGATTGACGAGGAACATCTCCTCTCTCTCTCTTGAAAACCGATAACATATCGGTTTCGTTTAGATCATCTACCTTCCTTGTCCCTTCTTCTAGCGTATGGTAACGTGCAGTCTGAGACGGCTGCACTACCCTAAGAAAATACCTTAAGTTTATAGCACCTCGTCGGTGCGCCTATCTTATTCTTGGATTTCCCCTTTCCATCCTTCGCTCTAAATAACATCCTTTTATTTTATTACACCCTGCTGGTGTATCTGGCTGAGCGCAGCTAGGGATGGAAAAGGGTAATAAAAATGCATCCTAAATGATGCATGCATTAAATTGTTTACCGGACGCTATTTAAATATTCGTCCATTCTGAATTTATGACCGGCAATAATTTCGAACTACAAGCGTTTTCTAGCCTAACAAAACACTTGAGCTCTTACATCTTTTAATTGCCTTACATTGGTCCTTTCTAAACGTTTCTATACCTCGCTTGGAGGTCTTTTCTAAATATAATCTCAAATATTGCTTATCTTATGGATCTGTAACTCGATCCGCGATAAGCCTCAGCTGTCCGTAACACGGAGGAACCCGAATGCACTGATTCCGTTGTATAGTAGAATGAAAATAGGCGAGGTAAGCGAACGTAATCGCATGATATTTTAATAGTTCGCATTTTTATCCGGATCATACAACTGGTGAGTAGGGAATTCATTTCTGCTTTTCACTTACTAATCATTTTATTTTGTTTCAGCTATGAATACATCCGACTCAATCAATCGGCGAGTGAGAAAGATGATTTCCCTCATCACCACATTGCTTATTTCCACTTCTGTCACGCCAGCCAACAGCATCAGCTTTCCCGCAGCAGTATCCTTTAAGTCCAGGGTGCTATTCCTGGGAACAGCATCATCAGTAACAGCAGCAGGACCTGGCCATCGATAGTATTTCGAGCAATTTTCCCCATCGGAGATCCCGTGCTTCACGCACATTGAAGAAACCTCCTCAGCCACATATGTGTGTCAAGGAGAAAAAGGAGCTGGATTCGAATCGTCAATCCAGACAACCCGAATGCACCGATTGCATTATATATCTTGTTTATATTTTATATGCATTTTGTGTTTTTTTGAATAAAATGATTAAAATCGATCAATGTTTTTCCTTTTCATGTTTCATAACAAACCAATACAAACAAGAGACGATCAGTGTTGGAAGCAGCGTTACATGCAGGTCGACGCCTTGCATATGTTGGCAAAAAAGTGGCGTCAAGTTGTTCGATGAATGCATATGAAAGGTCGATAAATCGATTGCAAGGTGGCAGCATTTGAGGTCGATTGTTGACATTTCATCGACCCGATCTTGGCAGGCAAAACGGATTGTGGGCGTTTTCGTTGATCGTATGCTGACGGGTCGTTACGTTGCCGGTGTATGTGAATGTTTTCATAATAATTGCTTGGTAGAATAACTGACGTAACGTAACGTAACGGGACGTGAACGTGACGTGGATGTTGTATGTAAATCGCACTTTATGTGGAACTCACCCAGCTGTCAAGCGAGACTGCCCTGTGGTTTCGTTACAATGCAGTTATACTATGTTCTGAATCTAACTCCAATGAAACCACAATCGATTAATACGTTTTTATGTTATTTTATAGCTCTTTATACTTCCATGAATTATATTCAGTTGCTTACTTTTAATTAATAACAGACAAAAAATCGAATTTCGTTATTTTTGTTGGAGTATCAAAAATTACTCTGTTTTGAGGAGGCTGAATTAGATGATCTATTAAAACATAATATAGACGAAGAAAACATATTTTTTGGAGTTTTTTTTTCATTTAAGAATACCCTCTTCTTCAAATAAAGGCTGAAAAATACACAATGGCAACATTACAGAGAAGTTCAATTTTCGTTCTGTGACACCGTGCGCGAGTATACGTGTTATGATTTTGCACACGAGTACAGGAGGGTTAATGGCATCCATCCTGCACAACTTTCCAAAACAAAACGGATCAACGGAAACGGAAATTTTCACCGTCGAGAGATACATGTTTTCTGAACAATTTGCTGTCAAAATATTTGAAATATGGTATGAATTGAACTGGGATTCCGACTTCTAACTGAATCGAATCCTAAGGATAAATAGATAAAACGGCCACATGCACCTGCAGAACAAGTAATGCAAAAATGCAAATTTCATATGCAAGTTCTGGTTACGGGCTATGGTTTCAGACATGAGGTTATAATCAGCTTATTCAGAATGCACAATACACTGGTGGAATGTTTTTGTGGGGTTTCCAATGCTCTAATTAAAATTCGGGAAGCTATACCCAGGCCGCCAAATGACCTTTGTTGAACCTGTGACATTGACGTGAAACTCTCAGAACATATTCCGAAAATATTTTTTACACATAGAAAATATGAAGGTTATATCGAGGGTACTCTCTGTTACGCCGTGTGCTTCTTGACATTGAATTGAAACACAAACTAACGATTATAACTACATTTAATAACAGATTTAAAAGAACAACAGTGTTACATAAAACATCATAACAAAAATAATTATCCCTTCTGTTCTTATTCCTCTTGTTGACATCGGAGCGCTCACAGCTAGAACTGTCAGGTCGAGCCACAGGTTATCAGCATAGTTGCCAGTGGATCTGTTGTCTACAACACTCTCTTTAAAATATGAATTTTAATTTTTTGTTTGTTTTTGACTTTGGATTTTTCGAAAAAAAAAAGTTGAAAAAAAACTCAAAATATTGAAACAATTCTCTTTTAAAACCCATAAGACCTACACAATGATGTTTGAAAAATGAAATGTAGGAAATTTAAATTTAAAAATTTAAGAAAATTTAAAAAAATCATTGAAAGAAGTGTTTTAAAAAAATTAATTTCTCTCATTTTTTTTTAATTCTGAAAAAATATGGATGAATTGCCCATACAATTACCAACATTCATACGGGTGTGCCAAATTCACCCGAAACACGTTTTCCCGAAGCATATTAACCCGAATGCGGCATTCACCCGAATGCAACATTTATCCGAATGAAGAAGCCAAATTCCGGCAAATCAGAGTATGATTTTCGTCGAATTGATGAATAAACTTAAATCAAAACAACATGGTAGAACCACAAAAATACGAAGCAAAATGAAAAATTGTAATGAGAAAATTTGAGAATAACGCTGAAGACTTCGATGTGTTATTTTTAGAAATGAGTATAAGCACAATCAAAATGCTGTCTTCTTTCCTTTCCATATTGCTCTGTGAGGCTAAGAGATAATTTAGAAATGAACACGGTCTGTAGAATATTTCTCAAGACCAAAGTAACGGATTATTCCAATTCCTGAGCTATCAACATCGAGGCATCCTTCAGTCGAAGGATGCATCATTTACCTCTTTACTAGATCTCCAATAATGTTCTTTAACCCTTACTAATGTGATTGCTTACGAGTTCAGACCGCTGAGCAACCCCAAACCTATTTATAGCCCGGGAAAACCCGTGATCGAACAGGAATTGAATCTAGTACCTATGTCAGCTTAAATCAGCAAAGTATCTGTGTCTACCTGAATCAGCAATCGGATCATCATACACCGTTGTTTTGAGACAATTCAACAGTTCGTCCAACCCACGAGCGATTTCTCCGAAATTTTCATTACAACTCATCCTAACAACGAATGTCTGCTGTAATTCTTTACTCTGTTATCATAATTCGGTGAAATTTAGGAAAGTTTCACTCAAGAAAAAATAAAATTACAATATTTTTATGTTCAACTTTTATACCGTACCAATGACCATTACCCTGAAAAATGTTATAAATAATCATAGGTAATAGTATAGTTCAATAAAGTTCATTTAAGTTAAGAATATTTATTTCATTCTAGAATGGACAGAACTTTTTGACAATCTGATATCGCTGCTTTTCGATCAAATCGCGTATATTGTTTGCGAAGTACTCGGCAAACACCGATCTTCTCTGCATTTCATACAAAATTGATCATGCTGGGTTATTATGCGATAAGGAATCAGTCACAGCCCACATGAGCCGTGCAAATATCTGTGATCTGGAAAATTTAGATCAATTAGTCATATTGTTTTTCTGGGAGATACCGAGCTCATTTTGCTTAGGAACTGAATGATGATCTTCCATTGATTAAATATGGACTCAGACTACCAATTGGATTACAAGTGATTTTTACAAAATGAAAAAAAAAACTCGATGATATTCCTAATCATCGAGTTTTTTTCTGGATCACATTTTAATGCCGTTAGCAATACACTCACGATCCGTTGCATTCTCGAATATCACTTTCAATTAAGCTCCACTGGGGCTACTGAGAAAATATACGTCACGCAGTTAATGTTCGTTTAAGCTCGCTCTTGTAACCATGGAACACTTCCATAAGCTCGACTGAATGCGTGGAATATGCAAAAGGCGATTAGTTTGCAGATTGTCCGTTCCACGAAATCCCGCGCTCTTGCTACTGTGTGTGCCAGCTTCGTGCGAAAAATGATTCCAGTCCAACGCAGCATGTTAGCATGGATCATACAATGCTTCTAGTTTGTGCTTTCCAAACTACCGATCGATCGCGATCGATTGATCTTCGAACATAATGTTTGATTGGCGGGAGCGCACGCTTGTTCTGGAATATCATTTATAAAAACATTGATCAGTGAAAGCGCATCGCTTAGTCCTACCGCTGGAAGACCGAAGTGCTGATCTTTAAGCTTTAGCCACTGGACGCGCAAACGAAAACAAATGCGCGAGATAAGAAATGATTGCCACACCGCAATAAAACGCGTAAATCAGGAATCGATCAGTCGAACAGTGAAAGGAGCTTTGAGTGAGTTGTCTGTTGTTGAAATCCGCGTTGAAAGATCACAGTGAATTAGGAAGGGCATAAATGAGCAACATCTGAACAAAATGCTCAGGATAATTATCGTGTTGGGCGTAGTGCGTTGTGTCCTATCAAACGATCTTGAGTTTATTCGAGGAAGTATGAAGAATGTAACGAAGAGGAAGTAGTTAAAGCAGTAAAAACAGAATTTTGAACATTGCAGGAGTCTTCAAATCAGCAGATTTAGTCAACTTGGAGTCAACTATTTCATCGTACACAGTTGGTTGCAGGTTGGAGTCTGTCAGACGTAACAAGAACGGTAGTTTTTTGAAACTCTTTAGTGTCAATGAGGAAATCGAAACACGGGTAAGTTCCAAGTTAATATATGATTCTTACTCAATGTTCTTCGATTCGTAGATCAAACCAATTCGAAATAATGCGATGGAGGTATATAAGCACTATGTTATGATTCAAGGAGTTTTTCATGGATGTCTCTCACCTTACTTGGAAGGTTCTCTGGCATTCTCCGTGTTCAAAAGTACCTGAGAATTTATCGCTCCGTTTGGTGGAAGGTACGACCACAATACATGATAAATGTTAGGGCTACTTTCTAAACACCATGTTTTATCGAAATTAATATCGGTTTTAATCGATCAAATCTTTGCCATCTTTTCATATTTCTTTAATTGAAAGTAATACCAATAGTATTTTCAATCATTTTTAACCACATATTTAGTAGTGTTCCGACTACTGACAGTTACTATTCCAATAATATCATGAAAATATTGTAAAGGAATAAAATTAGTGTTTTGAATATGGATTGGTTCGATAATAATATCCATGAGGTATACAATAAACGCTAGTCAAGTCACTTTTTGTTGTGGACGACTGCCGAAGCAGTTCTAGTCGAAGCGAAGCTACTGAGAGTACAGTCGGTCTTCATTTTTCACCTTCGAAGATTTCGGGTCCTGGTTTGGGGTCCAACCAGGCTGACCAAACGTACCAATTTGAACGGGACAGTTCCGTTTTTTCGACCATTTATTATCGTTCCGCCTTTTTTTTTTAAATTTGTACCGTATTTGGAGTACAAAGAAAAAAGAATTTGTGAGAATGTCCTATTGGGCTACGATTTATTTAAAACTATGGTTACTTCTCGCAAGAGATTAGTTAGTGACATTTCAACCATTTATTCGCCTTGTTGAAAGAGGTGATGTATCTGTCATTAAGGTTGTTGTTATTTTGCTGATTTTACTAGAATTCTTCAAAATGAAATGGGAAAAAAATATTTTCGACTAGTGAGATACAATATCAAAAAAAAAGAGTGTTGTGTCCAAGACAAGACTGAATTGTTGACGCAGGGAACGACATTATTGTATTCTATTCGGTAATCAAGCGACTTTGGCGAGAGGTTGAAAGGACCGGTGTCATGACGCTGTGCTTGTCTTGATATTCCATTTTAAAACACTACAATAGTTCGGTTCGGTTGAACTTCGCGGCTTCGTCATCCACACCTTTTATGAAAAGAATCGGTTAATAATTGCGAAACGAAGAGGCTGCCGTCGACATTTTGACATTCCTTGTTCAGAATCGGTTCCATATGCCTTATGCAATTAAATGGATGAGGTCATGTCACTCGCAAAAGGCTTTGAGAAGGAATGCTTCAAACAGCTCCTCTATACACGTTTTTAATGTCTGAGAAACGCTTCCACCTAAGTGAGGTTGCAAACAAGTAGAAATTTTGGTATTGGGCGGAAGCCAAACCCAATACCAATGTACTATATTTCCCCTTATTAAAGGTTACAGTATACAGATTTTAAACCATTTCGGCATCCTAAGCGCGTTGATTTTTTGACGTAGAACTACTTCTTTCAGGAAGGGTGCCAAATCAGAAAACAGGTCACGTTTTTGTGAAATAAAGTTAACGTTAATAGCTATTTTCACAGCGAACAAATTCTGATACTTTGCACACCAATGGAATCGGAAATTCTCTAAGATTCGTTTGATATACTATACAGTACAATCCACTAATGCCTCAACAGTTTAAATTAATGAAAACTGGAAACATTCTCATTTTCCCATACATTTGTTCTGCAGATTTGTGTGCATTCCCGAACAGAGCTGTCAATAACGAGCAACCGATACATTCGTTTCTGTCCGTTTTCAACATATTTGGTTTAAATAAGCCATCCGCGAATTGAAGCCACACCACTTCTCATTTGGTGGTCATTGAAGCAACATGGTTGCCGCAGAGCGTCGAGCAGGAGAGGATTGTTTTCTTGTCAAGTGTAGGAGGAGTATGGAATAGAGTTTCTCTCCACAAGGGCCCTTCTCAGGGCTAGAAGCGTTTTGACCGATTACTCGCGGTTTACTCGAGATGTGATGAGATGAGGGGAGATGAGGGGAGATGACGGGACAAGACAAACAAACTAATAACGAAACAGAAAAAAACACAAAGGCATTAAATTTTTATACTAGACCGTTTCACAAACATATAGATCAACAGCATATAGCAGATGTCGCAAGTTCCCAACACGTCTCTAACAGGAACATAGGGTTGTCTTCCTTGAGGCCCAATGGGGCATTCAATAGGTACTCTCTGGCTGCGTAATTGTCCGTACATTGCCAAACTGCGTGATCGATGTCATCGCGTTGAATGTTTGAATGTCGACAAAAAAAGTCTTTTTTGTCGCAATCACTGAGCGATTGTGCTCGATAAAGGTTTTTTTTTCGATCCTTCGAAGTGATTTTGCTCTTGAGTCTTGTACCGAGCAGAACTATTTTGTGAGACATCGGCATTAGGAGAGCTGTTGTTTCAATAAGTTATAAAAGGCGGGATTGATCTGCAATATCTTCTCTCTTCACAGTATCAGTACGAACGAACGGTACGTTTACATCTCGAGCGAGCAATTTAGTAGGAAAAATAGTTATCAACGTCAAAACTATTTACACTATTTCAAAAAACGTAACATGTTTTCAGTTTCTGCGCAGACGAAAGTCCTACGTAGTCCTACGTGAAAACTAGCTAATTGAGGTAAAATGCAGGAGGCTAATTTTTTGAGAATTGTGGAAAATTTAACGACACAGCTTTCGAATAACATACTAGACGAAATATAAGTGTTATATGGTCGGTGTTAAGTCAGACCGGACCATGTGACATTTTTATGATTTCGAGAAAAACGAGTTTAAAGTTTGGCTTCCATTGTGCGATCAAAACAATTTCGATTAGTTATTCCTGCTGTACGCGTGGTTTTCCAAATCTGATTATTGTGGAATGTAGCTTACCCAGTGTTTGACCTAATACAATCAATAACTCGAAATTTTTAATTTTGGGACTTGGTCCGTTCTGACTTAACACCGACCATAAAAAAATTCAATTCCTGAATGGTCAAAGATTCAAAGTGGCTCTGCCTGGTAGTATCGCATCAGTTGGAAGGATTTTACTACGATGATCAATATATGGACATCAGAAAAGGCACGACTCGATGTTGAAACCATAAACGCTATGATAATAGTCAAACAGAACATTGCTTTGAAATGTGACAAATTTTATGATAAAATTTCCAAAAATCATAAACTCTATCCAGCTTAATTGGTTTTATTCACTCAATAAAATTCTTCAAAGATCATTATGTCTTTTTGTTTGTTTTTTTAGCTTAAGTGTCCCGTTTTTATTCCTGAACTATTTGGTCTGCCTAGGTCTAACTCTTATGATTTTAGTCGTATTTTCAAAGAAATGAATCAGATAGACAACTTTTTTCTAGTACGATTCGTTTGCACAGGTGGTAGGCAGCAATTAGCAATTAGAGGCACAGTTGCACTGAGAGAATTCTGGAGATTCTTTCCTGCTGAAACGCTTGAAAACCTCGTTATTCCATGTCAAACAGGATTTTCGAAACCGTTCGGAAGAACGGAAAACAAACAAACTAAATTACTACTAGAACCGTTATTAGCAGTTGGATATTGACTTATGAAAAGTGCGCTTTAACAATTTTTTTCTCTCATGAGACCTATTTATGTGTTTCATCAACCCTCGATATCGGAAACCCTGAGGTCGATTTAGGTTCCCCAGGGGTCGCCAGAAACGAAAATTGATTTTGGGGTCGACGGGGATTGAATATCGACCCCTATAAAATAACACAAGTTCTTATTTGAAATATTTAAGATGCTCCGTAAGTTGTGTTACGTGAACCAGCCTTTTATAAGAATGACCAGGGTTGCCACATTTGGTCCTGTTAAATTTTCTGAAAAAAAAATGTATATCTGTATTTTTAGCAAAAAAAGCAAATTATCAAATTAAAATACTAACGGGAAACATGGAAATAAAGGTTTATTTTTATTTTGAATTTATTGTTCTTATTTATCGTTTGCTTGACAATAAAATAATAGAACAAAATAAATCATAAAAAAAGTTTTCTCATAATAAATTGTATAATGTTTAAACTTGGTTTTGTTGAACCTAGCTTTTCTTAAATTTTCCGTCAATTTCATCCTTGACGCTCTTCCTTCAGCCGATATATAGTTCTTTGCTTTCAAAATAGAGCCCATCATTGTGAAAGCCAACCGATTTCAGAACTTTCTTTTGTTGGCATTGTAAAGGGAGAATATTCACTCAACACACGCTGATGAATGTGGAATGATCAAAAAGTGTCCCAAAAACATCCTTAGCAGGAATTGAGAAGTTAGGTGACATTTCAGCGATCAAAAAAAAAAATCAATTAGCAAGAAGGTAGACAGAGAAAATAAACTGTATTAATTTAAATTTGAATTTGAAAAAAAATTCTTTAAATTTTGTATCTTTGCAGAAAATCTGTGATTCTGTATACACAGATTCTGTGTCTTTTGTCGAAAAATATGTAAAATACAGAATATTCTGTAGAAAATATTATTACTATACATTTTAAGAACTTAACAAGACGATGAGTGTGCACAAGATGAAAATAAAAAAGTACAAAAAGTACATATTGAAAAATTCGGCATGTAAAAAAACGTGAATAGGTTCGTGCAAGATAATGTGTATGAGCGTACGAGTTCTTCAGACATGTTTAACATTTCTTTGTATTGTAAACATATACGCGATTCAACACGAAGGAAGTCATCATCAAATTCATGTCCAAAAATGCTCCTGATATTTTCTGTATAACAAGCTTGCCCTTAGGTTGCAAGTTCAAATGCGTGCTGAAATATGTTGGAGCTTGAATGATAATGTACTCAACTTCTAATTCAATTCAAGAGATTACATAGCTAAATGAAGTGAACACGTTGGAGACCGCTGACCACCAAAAGTCACTTGCATAGCAAAATTTTCAGTTTTTTTGAATTAGTGTTTCAGCTGCAGGGTAACGATTTCAACTTGATTGAAACAATATCAATAATATCGGCCTTTCTGACAAAACTTCCAAAACAAAATTTAAGTAGAGAAGACTATTCACAGTTTCCGCATTTGTCAAAATTATCACGAAAGCTTCAAGATCATGTTACATTATCATATGTCACTCACTTGGATGCATTACACAAGGATTTTACTAAAATGTTTTTAGATCTTCAAAAAATTTAAATTCCTCAATGGATAATAAATCAGTACTACATCACATCAATGAAATGAGTTGATTATCATCAGCACAAATGAGGCAGGAGTGCAACCAAGGTTGTCATACGTTCTAGTTATAACGAAACATTGAAAAACAGTATCCTGCGATGTGAGGCATTGCTGAAAAATATCTTCTCATTTTCCATCATCCTACTTTGTCGAAAAAGGCTTCATTAGGATTACTAACAGTGCGAAACCGAAGGAACCATTTGAAAACCAACGAACGCGGAGATTAAATACTTTAACTAACCTGTATTGAACCGTTTTTTGATATTTTGGTAGTTGTGGATACACAGTGCATTCAAAAAGTTCTGGGACTATTTTTTAAAACAAAGAAAAAACGAGATACTCAGAAGATTAGATATATGTTTTCTACATATAGGCCTTCTCATTCCACAAAATTTTTTAACGTTCGTAGAGGTGTCGGAAGGCGCGTTTAATCTGCTCAGCCGGTATGGAGTCACATTTCGTTGAGGTCTGGAACATCGTCTAAATAAATAATGTCAAGTTAATTTAACCAACTGCAATGCTTTCAAATTGATGATTATTCAGTAAGAGAAAAAAACTAATGATACGATTTTCATAGAAATTTGGCTACGGGGGTCTAAGGTATGACTTAAGTCTGGAAAAGGGGTCTCTTGCTCAAAACAGTTTGAGAACATAATCATAATATCATGATTAAGAATCATTTCGAAGAACCACCATTTAATAGTAATTTATTATGTTGATTTATCTGAACATCAAAATATTTCCATGCCTTTTGACGATTGATTCTTGGTTAAGGAATATTGTTTTAGGATATACGAGATTTCTGTCGTTATTGGCAGTTTGCATCTCTCTTTACAGCCATTCCATGCCAAACCGATATAGTGGTTCTCAGGTTTTCGTGAAAATTGGTAGTTTTGTTCTTTGTCGCAGAACATTTGCCCCGTATTTTTTTATTTTTTTCATTAGGGTGACCATTTCCATTTTAGGGTTGTACGAAAAATCAACTTTTTTCTCTTTTTCCAAAAATGACTTTTTTCAAAAATTTATAACTTTTGAACTACTAGACCGATTGAGATGATCGACATATCTAATTGAAGCCAATAGCTGATCTTTTTGAAAAAAATACTATATGCTTTTTATATTTTTCTTGAAAGCTGATGTTTTTTACATAACTTATCAAAAAATCAGAGATGTGTTATTTTTCGTTTTTAAATTATGATTTTTCGAAGTTAACATTTTTTCAGTCTTCGTTCAATATTTCTATGCGACAAGAATTCAATTAATTGGCAAAAGTGTCTTTTTTCAAAAAAGGCAAGCTAATTGGCTTTAATTTGATATATCGATCATCTGAATCGGTCCAGTAGTTCAAAAGTAATAAATTTTTGAACAAAGTAATTTTTGGAAAAAAGTGAAAAATGATTTTTGGACCATCGGTTAGCTTTGAAAAATCATAACTCAAAAATGAAAAAACGCAGTATTACTTGCGTCATTTTTATTTGTAATTAGTTGAGATTTCTATGCCGAATAATACGTCTTGAACAACGCTAGCCACTAGGCCACGGAGCACCGGTTTCGATATATGTTATGTGAAACATCCTCAACTTTTCAGAAAAAATATAAAAAAATATAGCGTCTTTGGTCCCGAGACTATTAAAATACAATAAAAAACGAATACAATCAATAATAACGAGAACAAAATTCAAATTTTCTGCACGTGTAGTATTTTATCATTTTATCAGGTGATTGGCTTTAATTTGATATGTCGATGATCTGAATCGGTCTAGTGGTTCAAAAGTTATGAATTTTCCAAAAAAGCATTTTTGAAAAAAATGAGGAAAAAGTTGATTTTTCGGACACCCCTAAAATGAAAATGGTCACCCTACTGAAAAAATAAAAAAATACGGGTCTAATGTTTTGCGATAAAGAACAAAACTACCACTTTTGACGAAAATCTGAGAACCACTATATCGGTTTTGCATGGAATGGCTGTTTATAGACATCCACTGTAGCCGACGCCGACTGCAGACGATTCTATATTGTTTCCACCACCACCATTATACACTTTCGACAAGGCGTAAAATCAACAATATTACTGTGTAAGTCAATAATACACAAGCACTCTCCACCTGACGGTATGAAAACCTCCTATTGTCCTATTGTCCTATATTTATTTTCTGCTTTGCTTGTAAACACATAAATCTATCCCATTTAGTATGATATGTGTAAGTGTCCATTTTACCCACATCAAGTGACACTTTAATCCCACACTTAAATTTGAAAAGTATGAGTTTACATCTTTTTTTTCTTATAATGAAAAATGCACTTTTTCCAACTTTTATAATGAAACCCGTTTGCTATTCTGAACAACGATAAGTTATGCTCCGAGATTCTTCGAAAAACAGAGATTGTGACGGTGTGTACGCAGGAAATAAGCATATTCCTTAAGGTGACCACTTTAACTCCAGTTCTTCTACTGATGTGCTCATTAATTCAATTTCTTCCTCAGTACCGGAACATCATACTCAATTTCCTTCCATTACTACAATGTTTAGTTGATTCCTTTTTTCACAACTCCAGATCGTGAATGACACAACAATCGAAGCGAAGATCATCATATCACCCAGCAATGAAGCCACTGCATGCGGCGTAAAGACCTACACCTGCAAGCTCAACCAAACACCACTGGACATTTCTTCGGTTTCCATCGGTAGACCGCCACTGCCAATCGATGAGTCTGATTTTATGTGCGTTTCGGAAAATCGAGAATACATCTGGTGTGAGTTTCCACGTAACGACTACTGTAAACTCAACACTTTGTTCAGGCTTTCTATGATCAGATCGTTCAATAGCTCGGAATGTGACCTGCAGAACAACGGCGAGAGAAAGCTGTTCGACAGCAGAACAGAATCGTGCCCGTTCTTTGCGGGTCACAGAAGCCTAACATTTGAACTCGAGGCGACAAATATGTTCGGCTCAACGAGGACGATATTCTACATAAACCATTACGATTTCATACGACCCACGGGTCCAAAAATGCTGGAAGTTACTGACATCGCTAGTACGAGAGTGAAAGTGGGGTGGAATTTGAATGTGAAGCTTTTGTATATAGATCGGAAATTTGAGTACGAATTTGAAATCGCGTCCCAACATGGGGTTGTGAACAGTTCCGTTACGATGTCATTCGATGTGAATGAAAAACTCTATCACACTTTGGATAACCTCTATGCCTATACGGAATATGAACTGAGAGTTCGCGTTCGAGTAATTCCAATGAAACCAAGGAAGTTTGAAAATATTTATTGGTCCGATTGGAGTTCGGTTACGTTCCAAACTATCCCGAGTAAACCTAATCGAGCCCCGGTCATTGTTACGGGTGGATACAGTTTCAAAGAACGAAAGGGCGATTCTGTAACGATAGAAGTCTACTGGGAACACGTTCCGATGTCACATCAAAATGGACCAGGATTTAGTTATAATATCTCGGCCATATCGAAATCAGGGGAAAGGTGAATTATATAACTTTTGAAAATACTCAACAAATGACCGAAGTTGATCTTTATGTATTAGGTTCTTACCGTCGTTCGTTGGAAGAGCAGTCGCTGTTTTCCATCAAATAACCATTGAACACTATAGAATAATAATATCCTGCTACAACCTGTTGGGATCATCTGATTACAACGCGATCGATATTTTCCCACCCGCGGAAAATTTCCAACCAATAGTTCGGAGAGTTCTACGAAACGATTCGTACCAATTCTCGTGGTTCCCACCAAATGATCCAACGGATCTCTCCAATTACACGATAATGTTCTGCAATTTTACCGCAACAAAACACTGCCAGGATTCGATCAACTTTGCCGTCTTGCCGGCGTACGAAACAACTTTCAACGTGACCTCCGAAAGCGCCCTCAACTTTGGGGTGTCTGCAGTCTACCCAAACCACTCATCTGGATTCGTCTGGCAGGAGTGTGTCGTGTCGACTGCGAGTGGACTCAGCTACCCGCAGTTCGAAGTAACCGATGTGACGGTGACTTCATTTAACCTACGGATGAACTCATCCTGTTTCGATCGATCGCTGGTTCGGCGATATGGAGTGTTGCTTTGGTCTGGGAAAAAGCAAAATCTTCTGCGGTACAAAACATTTGAACCTTACGTTACGATGGTGCCGATCGAAGGTTTGGATGCCGGACGAGGATATATGGTGGAAGTAGTGGCGTATGATGAGGATGATGAAACTTATGAAACAAGGAAATTTGTACATACCGTAGAAGAAGGTAAGGCATCGTCGTTTAAAGCCACACTAAATGTATATAACGTTGTTTGTTAATATTCAGAAAAACTTTTGCTAAAGTTGTTCTTATTGGTTTGTGGAGTACTTGGAACCATTGCCGCGATTATTAGTGCAACTAAGTTCGTGAAGAGGGTGAAGAACATCACAGTTGACATTCCAGTAGGGTTGATCGATATCCATGACATGTTGGTGAGTTTCAGCTACAATTATCAAATATTTGAAATGAATGTATAACTTCCTCGTTTCAGACAACGATACGTGACAATGATGGCAAGGAAGATGTAAAGTGCAATGAATTATATGATAAGAAATCTGAAATCGTATCGAACATAGACAAAGAATTGGTCTTCCTTCCTATCATCAAAAGTGCAAATGAAAATCAGTACATAACAAATAGATGTTCTGTAGAGCGGGTAGATCCAAACAAGATCGAACAAATGGTAATAAGTGAGGGCTATGTGTTGCCTTCACAGTACAATCTACCAAAGGAGGTCAACCAGATCAATCGATTATCCAACATTTCTTCTGATTATGTCGTACTTAAATAACAATCGGCTATTGGACAGCAATATTCCTGATCGTAATACAGTTATATAAAAATGTGAAGAACAGATAAATTTATTCACAATATGAAAATAATGTTTTTGTACAAAGTTGTTCTGCGGTAGTAATTATGTTTTAAAAACATCATGTTCCGTTGTGCGAGAAAAATACAACTTTCGGCATATTAAAATTTTACCCTTATTTAAAAAAAATCCTATATTTTGAAGCATCAGCCAATTACGTTCCATTTCGTTTTCCTTGATTTCCTTCAGTTTTTGCACTCACAGATTTGAAAATGGGATTTTTATGGTTTGGGGAGGATTTTCTCAAAAAGGCTTGGTTTTGATAGCTTACCATCAACACGAATGAACAGTCAGAAGTGCAACGAAGTACTTCAGAATCATTTACTGCTGTTTTTGCATAAAAAACAATTTATTGGGTAATTTGGCATAAATTCATAAAATCCGGAAGGCTATGGCATATTTCATGAATAGGGGCTTCAGATTCTGGACTGGTCAGCTTGTTTACCAATTCAAAACCCTATCAGGAACTTCCGAGGAGTGATCGGACGAATAGTAGATGCAGCTTATAAGCAGTATGAGTGTTTTGAAGAGCTTAAGCGAGCAATATACAAGGTTTTGATCGTTAACACTGTGGGAACTGGCCATTCATCAGGAGTCACCCAATGCGCGACAACTGCCTCCACGACTTACCTCAAGAACGCTGGTTTCGCAAATGATGACTTCATTCGGTTATTGTCACCCACCACACGAACGATGTGTACCACCGAAGTGGACTGGTTGAGAACCAAACGGAAAGCCGACGGTTGAGGGGTGAGTGGATGGTGTGTCGTTACTCACACATCATTATGATGCATGTTGAGTTATTATATGATTGGCAGTTTAATTCCACGCAAACACCTCTTTACCGTGTCCCTCTTTCATATCCCTCCTACACTGAGAGGAAACATTAGTAAATATGACAAATTTTTTGGTACTAATAAGTACTAATCATTGGTACATCGTGAAGAACCACATATCTCGAGGCGGATTTTCCTAGTGAATTATGTGCCAATCAGCCCAGGAAAACGAAGAATCCATCACATGAAACATTGTGTGCACATGTCCTTACGGATGTGTGTCTGAAATATACAGTTTCATATCTGTTTGTTTCCAATCAGGCAAAAACAATTACATTACCTAAATTTCCTCCATGATGTGTCCTCGCAAATCGTATAAAACATGCTCCGTCGGATGTGCGATCAAATGGTAGAGGTTTTATGAGTTAATGCTTAATGAGTTCCTCTTCCTCTTCTGAATCAAGTACATCGACGTTGTTTTAGCGATACGATTTCACTAGGTGCGTACTAGGTACGGTTCGAGAAATATGTCCATACTTTACTATATCGGACGGCTCTGGTTTGATTAGTATCCGAAAAAATACAAATGTTCACCTCCGTACTGCATCCCCGGCTTCTTTTCCACCGGAGAAATCATAATCACGATGTGCGCATTTCGCAACTTCCCAAATATGACAACAAGGTTACTTACCCTCTGAAGTAAAATGTACGAATCGTTGGTTGAGATGTATATTGCATCTGACATAGTTTTTACATAATTTTGGTAATATTTACTAAAAATGTGTACATTTTACCAATAATTCGACTACTAAAGATTTGGTAGCTTGGTTTACTAATGTTTTTCTCCAGTGTATCCGATCTATAAACTTTTACTTAGTCGCGGCAATACATACACACACTCTTTACAGACACACGGGCCAAAGGATGTGCAGTCCACTGATCATTCAACAAGAGCCAAAGGTTGTACCGCTCATGACAACTCTACACGAGCTGATGTTTGCGCCGGCTAGTGACCATTCTATCCTGGATTCCTCGAGTCGAGAAGACGCACCACGCTAGATATGGGGTACAGACTAGGGGGCGTTGCTGATTAATGGTCAGCTGCATCCCAAAAGGAAGTATCCCGTGTCGGGCACAGGTACAGAGCATTGGAGACAGCAACATCACAATTACGAAAACACTTGTAATACTAACCTCGAGCCAACCGCGAGTAATCGGTTACATATTACTAACATAGTTATAAGGCAAACATTGTCGAAATATTGAACTCCCGGCCCCGTCAGGTTGACGCCATATGAGCCTTAATAAAAATATATATTTTGGATAAAAAAAAACCTCTTTACCGACTGAATGGAGTGGTATAATAATCACTCATTCGGAAGATAAAATATAAAAGATTTATATGATTGTCACTTATTGGTCCAAAATATCCTTCAATAGCTTAAAAATTGCTTTGAAAACAGGCTAACATAACAATCAAACTCATTGATGGTTATTGTTTTTGTGGTGATCGGAATGTGTTCCCGAACACGGAGACAAATAAAGGCACCAGGAGAAACCGTAATCGCGAATCCATGCAGGCTGTGATTTTTTTTTTCAATTCGGGAAATCGAAGCTGAGTTTGAAGCTGAGTAAAAAGTGGTGGATTTGATCAATCAGTTTTGCACGAATAATAGCTTTAATTTGTATAATGGTGAGCATTGAACGAAAGTAGAATGTTTTGCTGAGCTAATTAGGTTGGAATATATAAATGAGCAACGTTAGAAAGGTTTTTTTTTCTGTATAAAATGGCACTATCTCTGCGGTGGGAAAAATAAACACATCTTCAGGAACAAAATTATCTATGAAAATCTTTTTGTTCGTATCAAATGAATATTCTATGTAAAAGTGCCACGGGTTTTCTACAATTGGACAAAAAATCGTGAGCGAAAATTGTTTTTTTCGGGTTTTTTCAGGAGGCATTATTGGGAGGAAATGCAACCTGTAATGTATTGTGGGCTTGGCAGTTATTTTCAATTTCGCTGCCGGGGGAAATCGTATGGTCATTGAGGATAATTTTACTTACTTGGTGGAAGGAAAAGCAATGCGTTGATATTAAAATTTTTGCCACGGTTGCTTATCAACGGCTCAATCTTTTTCCTGAGCCGTTGGAGCCATTCTAAGTGCCGGGTTTCAACCGTCTTTGATGTAAGTGTGATATTCCTTAAAACACTGATAAATCTATTATGTAAATACGCCTAGCAATTGCTTACATTCTATTTTTTAGACGTATCAATCAGAACTCTCTTTGTTTACCAATGCCTTATCAGAGCTACACTCTAATTCAGGATACCACATCCTCCCCCGACAGGAACAAAAAAAAAAGAATAGAATGTAATCTAATCAATAGATGCAATGCTCAGACTTTCGAAAGGAATATTTTTGATTCTTGTATTCTTGTTAACTAAGTTACCGCAATATCTTTCGTATCATCAAAGTTTGTTTATTCTGTTGCTAGATATGCCTCATCCTCCGGAAGCACTAAAACGATCAATAAACGAAGTATGTCTGGAGTGTTGAAATTGGATATTGAAAAAAAAAATCTTTTTTATCATTCGTCCTATTGATTATTTATTGTTTTAATTTGGAAAATTACGTATCGATACTTTGAACTGTTTCTAAGAACTTTTGTTTTTTTTTTGGCCTTGGGCCAAAACCCGACTCAATATGGTGAATCTATAGATTTTGATATTACTAAAAGCTGGCCTTGGGCTTTATCCGACTCAACTGTTTCGCATATAATGATTCTGGCCTTGAGCTCAACTCGGCGCAGATCTAACCAAATATTGGCCTTGGGCTGAACCCGACTCAATATAGTGTATTAATAGTATTTAATATAACTAAAAGCTGGACTTGGGCTTTATCCGTCTCAACTATTGTATCTTAAAAAAATCTGACGTAAGATCCAACTCAACTGTTCAGTTCACAAGATTCTACGTTTTAACAATACTATTTATTCTCTTGTTCTAAATTTTATGAAATTTTCACACAGCCAAACATATAGTTTGAGGAATTTTAAACCATGTGTTCTGTCATACTAGCAGCACTTCCAAGAACATCGAATGTCCTCTTGCCACTGCTGTCATTGCTGTTTTCAAATAACTTACCGGGGTCAAAATACACAACAAACGAGATCACTTTTTGAAAACACACCACTTTCTCCCTACACGGTTTATCATGGCAGGATCACCGATGTGATATTCCATAAAACACCGATAAATATTTTATGTAAATACGCCTAACAAACGCTCACATTCTATCTTTTAGACGTATCAATCAGAACTCTCTTTGTTTACCAATGCCTCATCAGAGCTACACTCTAATTCAGGATACCACAGTAAGGTTACGATCTTTCTGGTTAATATTCTTATTTGTAATCAGGAACGACGATACAAATCGAGTGACAGTCATGCTCAACGTTATGATCATAGTTTTCAGTATCACTAAGATAAGGAATTTTCCTTACTGTTAGGGCAATTTGTCCAACTTTTAAGGTCCACTTTCCATAGGCTCTAATAAAAAGATTCTGGAGTTCTTTTAGTAGGGATTACATAAGGGTCAGCATTATGTGATTTGACCATGCAAATAACATTTCAAAATGATTTTAATTCAATGTTTGAAATTTTATAACTGCATTCGAGTATGCTAATCTCAAAGAAGGTACACTTTTTCGGTTCTGCATTGTGTATCAGAAATTAAAACAATGGTTTATGAGGTGCAAACCGTTTCAGTAAACTCGACTCTACCACAACGTATTTGTATGTTTCATAAACTGCAATAGAATTGATGAAAAACGGCATTCAAAAATACAATTGAAAAGCACACGGTTTGTTTACATTTCCCTCATACAACCTTAAAATCCGGTAGACGGCAACACCGTACCTTCTATGTCCCGAACTGCCAATGCGTTCGAGCAAAGGAAGATTTGCTCATTCGGTTCCCGTGATCCAATCGTCTCCAAGAGCATGCAAGAGCAGTTTCTGTTTTGCTTTCGCATGGAATGGTCATGAATGAATGTTTACTTGTAATTGCGGTCGAGCGAAGGAATATTTGTGCATTCGATTTCAGTGATGCAATCGTATCCAAGAGCATTAGCATCTATTCTGCTTCCGCGTGGAGTGGTCATGAAAACTCTGGTGTATTATTTTCACGAGAACAAAATAGATATAATATATAACAAACTTCATCATTTGCTTTTGCAAAACCACGCAAACCCAACGGTTCTTTTCTGAACCACCAACAAGTTCGAAATAGTTGAATTTCATGTTAATAACAATTTCATACTCATACTCATCCATTCAAACACTAACAATTTTTCCAGCAATCTTTACAAATAATTGTTCATTTCATTATTAACTCAAACACTAACAAGGAAAATTTTCAGCAATCTTTACAATCATTCATTCATTGAGAATTGATTCAGATGCAATTTCAAACAAATGACTACAGTGCCAGCGGTAGTCCTACGTTTACTTGCGGTTATATCACAGATATAACCCACTTCTATAATAAAAACCGTTTGCCATCTTGAACAACAAAAAGTTGAGCTATAACATTCTTCGAAAAACGGGAATTGAAGCGGTATGTGAACGCTGGAAACGGGCATATTTCTTAGGATGACCACTATGCCCCCACTCCCCCTAACTATAGTTGTCATAAGACGAGATTCGAAGTAGTGTTCTGTTCTGTTATCGACTTAGGCATGAAATAGCAGCTAAGGCTTGAAACATTTAGAATCCGGAATCACTGTTCATTTTATAGCAGCAGTAGGCGTGTTTTAAATCTTTTGTCAGCAAATTGTTTAAGAAATCTGTATCTTTCGACGGTAAAAACCTCACGTTGATCCGTTTTGTTTTAAAAAAGTTGTGCAGGAAGGAAGCCGAGAGAATAATATTGATTTTGGACAGCCCACATTAACTCTTTGGCGCTTTAATTTTCCAAAAGTGTGGACCAAATGCAAACGCCTCGATGGGTCAAGCATCGAGTGATTTCACAAGCTGCTGAGCGTCTCAGCACCTTGTGATATGTAAGCGCACCACAAATGAGACTCGGTGTTGTACGTGAAAGGGTTAGAAATCCGACGGGGTCAGGTACTAAGATCGCGAAATCGCTGAAAGTGACTGAATAGACCATGTATGATGTGCTGAAACGTTTCCGCGAGCGTACAACTGTTGTTCAGATGAAGTGCCATACACATACAACATCCACGTCACGTTCACGTCCCGTCACGTCACGTTGCGTCAATGATTCTTCCATGCAATTCCTATTGAAGCATTCACATACACCAACAACGGCAAGTCGAAGTTGCCGTTGCCGGTGTATGTGAATGTTTGCGTAAGAACTGCTTGGAAGAATAATTGACGCAACGTGACGGGACGGAACGTGAACGTGACGTGGATGTTGTATGTGAATCACACTTGAATCAGAAAATCAGAAAGTAACATCCGCGAAATCCGTATGCGAGAAGGTTAATATAATTTCCGTGTCTGCAAGTAACCCAACAAAAAAGCCAAAAAAAAGCGCTCAATATAGAACTATTGAGCGCTTTTTTGGACAATGGACACATTTTAAAAAGTGAATAAATGAATTTTGGACAGCTCCCAGACTTGAAACTACTGCCAGAAGAGATGTCCCAAGTGAGTTTAATTTTGTTTTCGCTGAACAAAACTAAGGTTCTCGTCGTCACAAGCAAGACAATGGAATCGAAAATGTATAGGGAAGAGTAGCTGCGTACGTTTATAGGGAACATCTTCTTCCGTACATTAAGGTTCACAAACCTGTGAACCTGTGGTGTTTGGCCAGTTTTGGCAAGCTGCAACTTCAGTCGAGAAGTGCTCCAGTTGTACCTTTACAATGGGGTCGAATATATTGGAACAGACTTCAATCCTTTTAATTGGCCCTAAATCGCCTAATCGCAAAAAATTGAGCAATTGTCAAGCGACTGCCAAAGTGACTCGGGTTGCTGCAAATATGAAGAGATCGTGGAATAAAATGGCCGCTGAAGTTGACCAACAGCCGCGAAGTGGGAGGGTATCCGACTAACTAACATTGTAGGAGGGTACCCGAAGAAAAGTACGGAAAACCGTAATGGAATATTTTTTTCAATTTTGTTTAAAAAAAAAGAACAATCTACATTTTGATTTAAAACATTTCTTGTACCTTAAACCATTCCCAAAATACAACTGGTTTTTGTGATTCCGGATTCTAAATGTTTCAAGCAAGGGTACATCCTGAATAGACGGAGTAACTTGCTGTCTCACGTCACTCGCGGTGCTGAGTTTGGGGGAGTATAATTTAATAAGAAATTAGTTGAGAAATCGTGCCTATTAAAGATGAAAGTGGTGAGGGAGTATTTATTGACATTTAGAAGATAGTTTAATTTCACAACCGGTTCATTTCGTCATTCCATACTAGACCCCATAAAGGGTGTGTCACATCAAATTGCATCACGGAAAAAACGCTGTAGAAATTCGCCCAGTAGACCGATCCTTTTGAAAATTTTCGACAGTAAGATAAAAACTATTAAACAACTTTTGACATTTTCTTTTTATTCATAGTTCGAGCCCAAGCCCGTATGCTCGCACCTTCCTCTTTACCCCGTCCATAAGGTTCTGTACAACGTCAGGTTGTAGTTTTTTTTTAACAGAAATCCATTTTCTCTTGAAGTCCGATTTGACAACTTTTGGGTTCTTCCGGAGGGCCTGCTTCATAATCGCCCAATATTTCTCTATTGGGCGAAGCTCCGGCGCGTTGGGCGGGTTCATTTCCTTTGGCACGAAGGTGACCCCGTTGGCTTCGTACCACTCCAACACGTCCTTTGAATTGGGGCACGAAGCGAGATCCGGCCAGAAGATGGTCGGGCCCTCGTGCTGCTTCAATAGTGGTAGTAAGCGCTTCTGTAGGCACTCCTTAAGGTAAACCTGCCCGTTTACCGTGCCGGTCATCATCGGTCATTCCGCAAGAGCAGATCGCTTGCCACACCATGTACTTTTTGGCAAACTTGGATAGTTTCTGCTTGCGAATCTCCTCCGGAACGCTGAATTTGTCCTCTGCGGAGAAGAACAACAGGCCCGGCAGCTGACGAAAGTCCGCTTTGACGTAGGTTTCGTCGTCCATTACCAGGCAATGCGGCTTCGTCAGCATTTCGGTATACAGCTTCCGGGCTCGCGTCTTCCTCACCATGTTTTGCCTTTCGTCGCGGTTAGGAGCCTTCTGAACCTTGTATGTACGCAGGCCCTCTCGCTGCTTATCCGCTGGACGAATGAACTTGACAAATTCAGCTCATTGGCGACATCCCGGACCGAACTTCTCGGATCACGTCTAAACTGCTTAACTACGCGCTTGTGATCTTTTTCACTGACGGAGCATCCATTTTTGCCGTTCTTCACCTTCCGGTCGATGGTTAGGTTCTCGAAGTATCGTTTTAGTACTCTGCTGACCGTGGATTGGACGATTCCCAGCATCTTACCGATGTCCCGATGTGACAACTCAGGATTCTCGAAATGAGTGCACAGGATTAATTCACGACGCTCTTTTTCGTTCGACGACATTTTTCCAAATTTACGAAAAATTGACAGTGAAGCATGGCCAACGTGATCTATACACTCTTATCTGATTATAAGCGAAAGCTGAAGATATAATTCCTCAAAATTAAATTTCTACAGCGTTTTTTCCGTGATGCAATTTGATGTGACACACCCTTTATAATGTTTTTCTTAGTTCATAATTAATAATATTAATATGAAATTATGTCCGACAAATGGTTCGAGTTCACGCAATAAATTCTTTAAGCGCGATAAAAAGTGAAAACAAACAGCTAAACGTTGGTTTCGATGACACCACGGTTCGCGGCTTTAGTTTCGAATAAATTTCCCAATAGAAATCGTTGGTCATGCGCAGACCGGACGAATTCCAGCCAAATCATGCGTATTGCCGGCAGACTCATCTGTCATTTAACTAGGAAACGATGACCTCCCCATGTCTCGAGTGGATCTCGGCGGGAGAGGAAGAGAACCTTTATGCTTTCCAATCGCAAGCAGCAGCAACCAGAGTAGAACTCGCGAGTCAAGGTGTTCGCCCTGTCATTCCGTGTTGTATCGTCTAGAAAAAAAAATCTTCTCCCATTGTAGGAAATCGTTCTATTCGCGACTGAGGCGGCCTTTTCCCTTTGAAAGTGATTTCAAAGACTTTGATTACGGTAATTTGTCTGGGAATTGTATGCTGCAAAATTATTATTGGAGCATACTCTATTACGAAGTATATTGCATCGCGGATAATAGTTCAAGCTGCTCGTAAAATACTTGTGTGAAGATATTTCGTTGACGGAAGTTCACACATTTTACAAACGTGTCATCGATCAGAAGTGAACTAGTGAATTGGGCTACCTTAAACAGCAATTTGGCCGATATTGGTGCAGTAAGTGGTCATCGCTTTGGTGTCCAGTTTCATATCACGCTAGAATTTGCCGGAAACAACCCACCATTCTTCACCTGTAAGTGAAAAGTTTTTCATTTGACTTTTATTGTGACCTTGGGATATCGAATTGGTGTATCCAGTATCCATTGGCCTCGTAGTAAAAAAAAAATTGATGGTATTCGGAGAGCATATGTGTGCCACTGTTGGGGAATTTTGAGCAACACCAACCACCAATTGTTAAACAAATTCGACAGACAAAAGTGTGACTAAAAATAACAATTAATAAATTGCTGTAGAAACCACATTTGATTGTTAGCACGTTTTTCGTGTTCGCTAATACTTAGTACAGGCGGTATGGAGAAGCAAGTGTAAGTCGTTTCGAAATGTTATAATATTTACTTCCTCCCTATTATGCAATAGGAAATATTCGTCACTTTTCCGCTGAGATTGATTGCATTTACTGTGAATGATAATGGCATGCTACATGTTGTTGTGCATACGATAATATTGTTCTATTCCGAAAGTTATTACAGATGAGATTTTTACCGCTTGCCAAGAACCAAATCATAAAACAATTCTAAGTTTTTTCTGTATAAGAACCAGCATTTGGTTCAAGGCCAGCTAGCAACAGTGATCATTTTCGCCGGTTTCTAGATGTCACCTTTTACCATATTTCTCTCAATCGAATCTCAAAGTGATCTTATCATCCATTCATTCTCTTCTAATGCGTTAATGTGTTGCAATTTGTTCAAAATATTGTTTTCTTGCAATTGTTATATTTATTGAACATGAAATTTTCGGTTTGCATGGGAGAGGTAATGCATGTTTTCTGTTTTATTGTTTAAAAATTCTGGTTATTAGCATTATTATTCGATTTTCACATCTATTTAATGTAAACAGTGGTATTCTGTTCCAATTGAAACATGTAGGGCTCACCGTCATGTAATGAGATTATGATTCTTCTCGATTTCGAATACCCCTCGCCATTGATATGAGAGGGTGAGAGAGGGAAACACGAGTGGTGGCCAAACTGTGAATTAGGGAGGAACGAAAAACACTGAAATTGATTAGCGGACCGCAGACCATAGTAAAATCTGTGTCATAAAAAATCTTTTTATCTTAGATTTTTACTCGAAGATCTGTATTGATATTTATAAATTTTTAAGTTATAAATTTATAAGTCTAATTTTGATATCAATCGAAATCCCCAATGATATTACTACCATGTATTTTTTGTATTATTTTGGGCATATATTGCTCAAGGGAGTGTGATAAATTGTTTTGGTTTTCCTATTGATTTGAGTGAAATCGGGTATTTCAGTTTATTTTGTCCAACTCAACAAACCTTAGCAACCATTGTACGAAAACAATAAAATAGTAGTTTGGTCATCGAATCGTTCAATTTTATTCAAAGTTCGTTTCAGTCGTAGTTGTTTAATGACGGATTCCAGCTTCAATAATCCCTGAATTGCGTTAATCTCTTTTGTCCACATTGGCTGTGCGAGAAATGACTCTAAATTCAACGCAACACAAAATGAATTTTCACGACAGCTCGTTTGGAATTCACATTCAATGTAAATTAGTAAAAAAAAACTGTTTTTTATACAGGGTTTTCCATTTCGGGCTTCCGAAAGTATACAGCCCTGCGCTGACAACCGTTTGACATAGCTGTCAACCAAAGCGTCATATCGTTAGTTGAATGTCTGCCATTTTACAATATGGATCGTTTTAGCATCGCACAACTTGTTAATTTTGTTAAATTATATTATAACAATAATGAAAAACCGGCAAATGTTTTTCGAGCATTACGGACGGATTTTGGTCGGCATGGACGGCCTACAGAGCACACAATCGCTAATGTAGTGCGTAAATTCGAGCAAACTGGATCCGTAGCGGATATTGTGAAACCTATGCATCATCGTAATGTGCGTTCGGTCGAAAATATTGCTGCTGTTGCTGCCAGTGTGGAGGATGACCCGAATGTTTCGATTCCACGGCGTGCTCAGCAATTGGGCTTGTCAAACACATCATTGTGGCGAATTTTGCATTTGGACTTGCACCTTCATCCACATAAAGCCCAACTGGTACAAAAATTAGAGCGTGGTGACCATGGAATGCGTCGGGCATACGTAGATTGGGTGAACGAACAACAGCAGCCAAATGCTGAATTTTCGCATCAAATTTTCTTCAGCGATGAGGCACATTTCGAGCTCGGTGGCTATGTGAACACCCAAAATTTCCGTATATGGGGCTCAGAAAATCCACACGTGATTGTTGAGAGGCCATTGCATCCGCCAAAAGTCACTGTTTGGTGCGCATTATGGTCTGGTGGAGTCATCGGGCCGTATTTCTTTGAAAATGAGGACGGCGAGACGGTAACTGCGAATGGTGAGCGCTATGGCCGCATGTTAACCGATTTTTTTTGCCACAAATTGAAGATATGGATACGGATGACATGTGGTTTCAGCAGGACGTGCCACACAACACGACCGAACATGGCCATATTGCGAACGAAATTTGAGGGACGCATAATTTCGCGTTTTGGTGATGCCAATTGGCCGTCCAGATCATGCGATTTGAACCCGCTAGACTTTTTTTTGTGGGGTTATGCGAAAGACCGTGTCTATGCCAACTCTCCGCAAACTCTTGAACATTTGAAAGACAAATTTCGTGAAGTTATGACCGAGATACCGCCATATATGTGCCGAAAAGTCATCGAAAATTACCTGTTCCGGATCAAGGTGTGCGAGGAAGCCCTAGGTGGACATTTGAATGATGTTTCACACATAATGGCATAAACCAAACTTTAATTTGAAATAAAAGTTTCATCGAAATTCGAATTCTAAGTTTGTTTTATTTCAATTTGCTTTCGGAATTTAAAGTTGGAAAACCCTGTACATTGTAACACTAACCTATTACGCAGCCTTCTGCATAATTTCGCTTTATATCGAACATGAAAAAGCAGGAAATCACGCTACATATGAATGTCAAAAAGGAATGACTCATTCAGACTGATTCGAATACAATATGAATAGAATAGGTAAGATAGTAAAAATATTATTGTCATCAAACCTAATATTACTAATATTGGAACAATTTTTTTAAAAATCTGTATATTCTGTATAAAACCCAAAAAAGTCTGTAATCTGTAACTACAGATTCTTGTTTTCAAAAATTCTGAAAAATCTGTAGAAATACAGATTATTCTGTAGATATGGTAACCCTGTCGCAGACGGAGACATTGAACAACGGTGTAGATGACTAGCCGGGTTTACCAGTGGCCAATTCACTACAAAACTTTTCGTACGGAATGGCAGTTTGCTGATGGGAATAGCATGTCATCCTTAACACATTAAGGACCGCACATTTTAGGGCAAACTTGTACGCTTCACCTGTTTGGATTCCACGAATGAGATCGTTTTCTTCGGCGTGGATGAGGTTTATTTCGTGATCCATCCGTAACAGACGGAACGCGTAACACGACAAAACTCGTGAGCGGTCCGCAATATGTTAACACTTTGGGAGCGCCATGTTGAATTTTTCGAATGAGCTCTTCCATTTACTAGCACCAATGCCATTTGTTCCTGAACCCTCCATTGTCAAACGCTAGGTAGGGTAAATCAGGTGAGTTCACCAAAGATTCCACCTCTGTAAGAGCCATTACCAAAGTCCCCTCATCTGGGTTTTTCGGTCGACCTGGGACCCATTGGTTTCCGCAATCGTAAATATCTCCTAAGGTAAATAGTGCTATCCATTTTTTAACCACATTGCATAATGAACTGCAGTGAGGCGACTCCATACAAAGGCTGTCCAACCGAAAAAAGTGTCGTTAAATGCGAAGAAAAACATGTTATTTATATAATTCCAGGATGCTAAACACGAATCTGACATCCATTTTTTATTTCGGGCCACCCTTAGCACGTGAGCACGTGATCCTTTTTTTTCTAGTATTTTTTAAATATTTTTTTATATCATTTTATGATCTTTGAGCATAAGTAATCCCACTGGACGTCACGTAGTTTATGGACGACCCCTCAAATCAAATAAAAACAACACAGTTAATACAAAAACATACAAATCAGAACAGTCATCATCTTCTTCTTCTCCATAACTGTCATCAGATTCATCATAATCTTTTCCTGATTGATTTTGAAATCATATCTCAAAAACGAAAAAATAGCATCTCTGATATCGAGATGTGTTATGTAAAAAATCCTTAGCTTTCAAGGAAAAATATAAAAAAAACATAGTGCCACCTAGTGCAAAGTCATGAAAACAACAAAAAACAACAAACTATAATAAACAAATACAATCAATAATTACGAAAACAAAATCCATCGTTTCTGCAAGTTCAATATTTTTTAACAAAAGGCATGAGCTTCAATTTGATATGTCGATCATCTAAATCGGTTCAGTGATTCTAAAAAGTTATGAATTTTTGAAAAAAAAGTCATTTTTGGGAAAAAGTTGAAAAAAATGATTTTTTGAACCACCCTAAATTTTGCAATAAAGAACAACCATGGGATTTTGAGAAAATATGTACATAATCCGCCATTTTGTAGCGGTCGTCATCTTGGATTTTCAAGATAATGAAATGCGCAGTTTTATAATGACACCAGAAATAAGGATGCATTCCAAATTTCAGATCAATCGGTCAACAGGAAAGGGGTTAAATTTCTATTAATGTGGTACAGCGCTACAAAGTTACAAAGTGACAAACATACAAACGGGTCAAGCTAGATAAAACCGTTTAAAAAATAAGTGCAAATCATAATTATATTACGTTCACCGAGAGAACATTGTTTTTTTATGATTAGTTTATCCGGAGTGAAAAAAAATTAATGCTACGTATAATCGAGTCAACAAGATGTTGAGAAAAATGATAAAATAGTATCGTTCTGGATCATATTTCGGACATTTAAGGCATATGATGAAGAAAACAGATCTCAACTTTATGCACAGGTTGATAATTTTAATAAATTAGTTCAATATGCTTTTAAGCTTTCTACTTTGGTACGTATTTGATTGAAAACATAAAGAAATCATCGGATAAAATGCTTTTCAAATCAAGCGAATAAGAATCAAACTTCGGACACCATTTATAAAAAAAACATATTTCGGACACTTTATTTTGTAATTATTCGAACGAAAATTACATTACACTTGATTATATTTTATAGTCAACTGCGAAACACTTACCAAGCAATCACAGTAACCTGATAACGATGATGAGAACTGATGAAACACAAGAGAAATTTAAATATTGATGAAAGGGTAAATTCTACGTGTTCACGCTAAGCAAACGTCAAACACAAACGATAATGAGTGGATTTTGGATTTTGGATGGATTTTTTTCTACTATGTAATAATTCAAACGTAATTCTCAAATGAAGTGATAGTGAAACCAAGGGATTACTCTAAAGAAGCAATTGTGATATTAATTTTATAGTTATATCATTTGTTGTTCAATCATTTCATGATATTAGAACAAAGTGTCCGAAATATGATTCAGAACGGTATATGTTTTATTATTATTTATTATTCAATGGCAAGAAAGAATTTGGTTTCGAAAATTTAACACTAAACCTACCGATGTTTCATGTGTTCCTACCACAGCGGGTCAAGTGATCCTTTATAAATAGTTAGTGAACAATGACTCGATTTATATAGTTTTTTAAAAAAATGTGGCATACCACATTTCTCCTGTATATTTCGACATTTATTGATTATCAGCAAAATATTGAAATTACAATTTTTGACACGCAAAATAGAACTGTGGCTTGGAATGGTTACTGTTAGCTCGCTTGGATACAATAAATTCTGATCATTCACTATTCATTTACACATACAACAAAATATATAAAGCAATAGCAAAAAATGTATAACGCAATGGTTTTGTATCACAACCACATATACAAATCATTCTGATATCATATAAATGTTTGCAAGGATATTTGACCCGTTGCGGTAGTTAGGGCAAATTACATATATTTCTTAGTAAAAAAAAATAACAAGAGAGGAGTGAACACTGAAAAATACATTCGATGTATAATTGAGGAAAAGTAGTGTAGGCAAATGATGTTGTGACAATGTCATTTGAAAGAAAATTTTGACTAAAAGTTTAAAATTGGTCATTTGACCCCTCGTGGTAGGTTTAGTGTTGATAATATTCAAAAAATGGAGTTAATCGATTTGGCAAGTGAAGCATCCATTTATCACGAAACAAAAAGAGATTCGTAGAGCATCAAACCTACCAGGGACTCTCTGAGCAACTGCTTCTAATAACAGCCATGTTTTTTGCGTCTTGATGTTCAGAGGTTTCCTTTTCAAATACACATGAATGTTTGTTAGATTATTGCGATAAATCTGGAGAAATCTGGACGAATCATAAAATGTCTGGACTAGACAAAGGACTGTCTGAATATTTGGATAATCCGTAACACTCTGGAAGGTTCCAGATGAATCGGGAAGGCTGGCAACACTGGCTCACTGTTTAACCGTTCCTGGATTTTTTGGAGGAGCTTCGAGATGATCGAATGATGTATATTCATTAGTTTCCCAAGGCGCGTTGCGACAACCCAGTATTTTGTATTTGGATGAGCAAAATCCTTTCATGAACGGTTTGCTGACTTTCTTCCATTTCTACCGGAATCGCACTGACAACTGCAAAGCTGAGCGGATGTAAATAAACACTCTAAAGAGGAACTGTGCAAAATTTTGTTAATTTCGGTCAAGTATGAAAAAGTTACGTATGTTTGAAAGCGTCGCAAGGTTTATCGAATCATCCTTTATGGCATTGGTCCTCTAGAAACTAAAATATAAATTTCGTAAACTGCACCCTATTGATTCTTCGGAAAATTTTATCGAATCTGGCTGAATTTAGAGCAATGAGTGTATTCCGTTCTCCAATCACATTAGTATTTTCCTTGATGAGCGCGAGAGAAACATTTTAAAGTTGTATCGATATCGATGTCAATCTAATATTTCTTCGAATTTGTATATTCATTACATTAAATGCGAAGGAATCTAGCTGAACTGTTCTGGAATAATATCGACCGTCTTATATCGCGAAATTTCATTCAAATTATCAGAATATCAATGAACCGAACTGATCATGACCGATTTCGCCACAATTAACACATGTTCTAAATATCCAATATCGTTATCTAACACTACAACATTCGATATCACAGACAGGAGAAAGTATTCGTACGGTCGGGATAAACAAAACTGTTGGTCGCGTTGCTGAACTTGTTCAACTCGAGTAGTAGATAGTAGGTAGTAGTAGTAGTTGTGATTCATTCACAGAGTTCACATCGTCCGGGTTGTAGACGGCGACGAATCGTGGAAGCGAAAAAACCGATAAAATCCATACCAATCTATAAAATAAAAAAACGATTGTGTCGTCGTTGTAGAAACTAGCAAACACAAACCAACCTGAACCTGTTGTCGAGCAGAGTGACACTTGAAAACGCCAAAAACCATTTCAGTCGATTAATCGGGTTAGTTTACTTCCGTACGGTGAATTAGTTTGTCGTGAAATCGGCGACGAAGCATCGTGATTATTAGTTATAAAG
The DNA here is from genome assembly GCF_029784135.1 of Toxorhynchites rutilus septentrionalis. NCBI lineage: Eukaryota > Metazoa > Arthropoda > Insecta > Diptera > Culicidae > Toxorhynchites > Toxorhynchites rutilus. Next base: position 8,617,161 of record NC_073746.1, read on the forward strand.
AGTGGTGCAGTGTCTGCAAATTTGGTGACACAGTGTGAGAACGTGCAAAGGAAAACTGTAAAGTGGTGACCCTTATTACGTGGAATAGTTTTGCGATTTTACACGGTAAATCAGCGGGCAAGAAAGAAAGTAAGTTCAAAGTCAAAATCATTGAACTCCGTTGCGTAACACAGCGCACGGTAGCTGAGTGTGGAAGGAATCTCAATTATATAAACAATCGACGTGTCCAATCATTCGCTCTTATACGGTAATAGAATCCTACGCCTGAAACGAGCGATGATGATGTTCTGCCGACATTGATTCTAGGGGTGCTCACAATGTTGTGAATGTGCCTACAATGTAAGGTGATTTATATAATCTGCTTAAGGTGAAGGTGGAAGCTAGCCATTGTAGTAATATAGGTAAACCCACTTGTAAAAATGGGGTAATAGTGTTAGTGAGAGAAGGGTAAAGCACATGTAAATAGATCAATTCACTTATCAGACTGCGTGGCGCTTCATTGACACGAGTCTTTGAATACATTTGTAAAAAAATAACAATTCAATACTGAAGTTAGATGTATGAACAAAATATTCCGATGAACAATTGCAAACATAAATATATATAGAAGGTGCATTTGCATATGAAGTAAAATTCTGATTATATGCAAGCGTAACATGAGCAAATTTATAACACATGCGAATTAGGGCTCTTTTGATATTAACAAGTTTTTCCCCATAGTAACTCGATGCTGATAATTCCTCAATATTTTCCTTCGTTGGTCGTATTGTTTTCAAATATTCACGTTGGAGAGCCTTAACCCTTCTTTTCGTTGGCCGAGACATTTTGATTGAATGTAATACTTTTCCGTTTATTGTTTTTGAAAGAATAGGCAGCCGTGGCAGTGTTCCGAGCTCTGCAATACAATTTTCTTACCCAATGTTAAAGTTGCTAAAACTTACATTATAGACCCATTAAACGTAAATATAATGATTGTATTGATATCAACACAATTTTATTCTATTGATTTTCATAACATGATACGCTATGACTCAGGAACAACATTTTATTGAGTAAGAGATGAAAGAAATGAGCGCCATTGTGGCAGTCATTTGTGGCTAGCTTCCACCTTCACCTTAACTAATTTTCTGCTCAGCGCTATGAGCGGATAATTTATTAGGTGTACAAGTACGACATTAGGTATTTAAAATAATCAATATTTTTATCGCATTGAAGAAGTCGAATTTTGTACCGGAAACACGGCATTGGCGGATAGCATTATTGTATTACTTTTTTTCCAAAATAAAAATGCAACTGATGGTCATGTGCTTGTCGAAACTTACAAAGGATATGTTCCATCAATCAGCATGTGTGAAAATTTTTATAAACGATTCAAAAAAAAAATGTTTTTGATGTGGGTGAAGAAAGAACATGAAAAGTCACACCAAAAAAAGTTCAAGACACTTAATTCTCGCGTAACTTTTGAAAAGGTCCAATGTAACATTTTTGTCAACTCGAGAAAAACGAAGTTGAAGACCCAAACATTATTCCGCGAATTGTCTTAAAAGCTTTCAATCTTTATCGCTACTTTCACCACTAGCAGTCAAGAATAACTCTGAAAAACCAATCGTAACTGTTGTTCCGTGATTTGAGATTAAAGTTGAAGACTAGGAGCGAAAAATGTTACATTGAACGTTTTGACTTCCCGCATTTGCACATTGGACATATTACGTTGCACGATAAGGATTTGAAACTAACTACTAAACAACAATCCAAATAACAGCATTTCATTCTAAAGGCAGATTATTATTGTTATCACTCGTTGAATTGCACTGAAATCGGTAACAACACCTGTAAGAAACAAAAACTCGAAACGACCGAAGTACGACTTCGTATTGTTTTGACTGCTTTGTTACTTCGGACGTTTCGCGCGTCGGAGGAAGGAAGCGTCCGAAGTAACAACCGGGCGCTTAAAATCTGAATCTGTACATTAGATATTTTTTTGTATCGGCGATAAAATGATGAAGAAGATAGATACGTGAACGATTGTTTTTGTTATACATTCAATGATTGAAAACAAATAGCGTGCATCCATTAACTCGATTTGTTTACATTTGTTACATAGGACCTTTTCAAAAGTTACGCAAGAATTGTAGTGATGAAACGGATAGTCGTTTGGCCGGATACCGGATACCGGATATCCGGTCAGCCTCGAGGCTGGATAGCCGGCTATTCGGCTCTTTATTAGCAAATACAAATTTAAGAGAAACATGTGACATGGAGCAAATAAAGCGACATCAAAACCAAGCTGCCTGGGGGAAATCGGCATTGCAAATATATGAAAGTAGGGGCTGTTCTTACCGAAATGTATTCCCTAACATTCCCTAAGCTCTACATATAGTATTAGATGTTGTTCTTCTTCTTCAATGGCACTATCGTTCCTAGAGGAACTTCGCCGTATCAACGTAGTATTACTTGCGTCATTTTTATTAGTACTTAGTTGAGATTTCTATGCCAAATAACACGCCTTGAATGCATTCTGAGTGGCAAGCTCTAGAATACGCGTGATCACAGTGCAAGTCGGAGGAAATTTCTTTGACGAAAAATTCCCCCGACCAGAACGGGAATCAAACCCGAACACCCGGCATGTTAGTTATGACGCTAACCACTCGGCCACGGGAGCACAATAGATGTTGTTAGTTCAATTTAAAATTCGTATTGGGTTGAATCAACACTCAGAAAGTATAAATTATAACAGAAAATTATCTTTTCCATTTCAAATATCTTTTTTTTTTTAATATTAAAGTAAGATTTTTTACTGATGAGAAAAATTGATAATTGTGTTCGGTATTTGTAATTATCTTATATTACATTGGTGAGTTTGTTTTTCTTTATTTCATCCATACATATCGCTGGAGGGATATCGTCTAGGATCACAGGGCGGTTTTCATCATATCTCGTTCCACTTCGGTATCTGTTATCTGATACGCACCATCCAACGACTCTTTACCATCTTTCTGTCATCATCATTCGGTAAACACTGGTGGAGTGAACAAACAATATCCAACAACCAAAAAAAACGGCCCTTTTCAGGGCCACCAAGTCATTATCAATGAGTTTAACGGTGTAATTCTTCAAACATAGCAAAAATCAACAGATAGCCTAACGGAATCCTACGTCAACTATGCGGTCGTATCTTGGACACAACCCTTCTGTGACTTTTTTCTGGAAATTGTTATATATCATAATAAGTAGATTTTTGTAAGTGTATTGAGATAATTCTAATACTGGCCGAGTAATAGTAAGAGTTACATGCAATCAGCAATCAACTATTTTCATTGAAATTGAGAACAAACATGAAACTGTCTTCAGGGATGATAGTATGAGAGGAGGTACACTTACTTCACCACAAATCGAAATTATTATGATCGGCGACACATTCACTGATTTGAAGATTCAACAACTGTTAGCTCACCAAAAATATTGGATAAGGACGAGACTGCATAAAGAACACCGAACTTACTTCGTATGAGAACATTTTTAAACGCTGGAGAGGTCGTTTCAACTACTTAGAGGAAGATCAAAATTATCTGATTGCAACCATTTTAGATCCGAGGTTCAGGTCAGACCATCTAGGAGATCTCGAAATGTAAACAGACAGATAAAAAATCAAAATCAAAATCATCATACAAACATATCTTGAGATAAATTTTCTGAGAATAACAGCTCATTGCCGTCTTCAACACCTGTCAACCCTTTGGGGCCCCGGGGGTATTAAAAATGTCCTACCGTTTTGATGCGTAATAACGCATGGTGGGACATTTTCTGACCCACCTAGAAATAATAATTTTTTTCGGAACCTTTCTATTTAAAGTAGTTGGAAACACCATTAGCAAATGTCAGAAATATAGAATTGGCAGGGTTTATCATCATATGACAACAAACCAATTTTCTTCAATTTTGAATGATATAAAATTTCTGTGCAACATGGGTATTTTTATTTTCTAAAATTCTGCGCTAAAAGCTGTGCTGTCTACAAGTGATTAAGTGGAATAAAACGTTGATGATAATTCTTATCACTCATCACTCAGAGGAGATGTGTCTGAAACGCGCCTGCCGGGCAATTTTACCCGCCTGATTTTCTTGTAAACCAGCAAGAATAGAAATGCAATGGATATAGGCAATCGCGCTAGTCAATGATATAATCCTACCATGTAAGTTTTACACTTGTAACATGTTTTAAAAAAATAAGAAAAATAATTTTCTTTGGAAGCAATTTTCGATGTAATAATGTAAATGTAAATAAAGTAGAAATATTTCTATAAAATTTTTGTTGCTTGAAACCAATCCAGAAGCGATAACTGTGGGTCATATTAATTGAGTCGAGTTCCCAGTGAATATCTCAGATGAAGAAAATGGTAAGAAAGGATTCCTTCTCAATTTGATATTTTCCGCATCAGCTTACCATCGGGCAGTATAGCATACCCTCGATCGGGACAATTTGCTCGCTTTCGGCCGGATAACATTCTCTCGAGAGAAATAGCTTGTATGTGAGAGACGCCAGATGATTTTTTCAAATATCTCTGCATGGCACGAATAAATGTCTTTAAATGTAATCATAATGTACAAAAATGAGCAAATCATCACGATATTTCTAAATCATGTTCGATAAATTACACAAACAATTGTTTTCACATATTTTGAAATGACCTCAGTATGTTTTCACAAAATTAAATGTCCTTAAAACGAAAACATGTTTTCACATCTGGTATCTATATTATGTGCTCAAAGAATACAGGAAAACAAGAGCGTGGACTGGAGAATTAATGCACGAATACTGTGAGAACACGCCAACCGGTGAAACGGTTTCTTCTCTTCGCTGGTGGGCATGAAGGGAATAGATTGATGGAATCTCTCATTCATAAAAGCTTTTTCTCTGAGCTTTATAGTCTCTGAGAGAAAAAGATCATGGGCATATTATACTTCTGCTGGGCCATTTAACACCGTATGATTGGAAATTTAGAACTTGGGCGCCTCACAAAATAAAACTCGTAGCACTTTTGTTATTCAGTATCTGAAATACAGAACAATTACAGATGACTGAGGGTTAACTAATCTACGTAATGACGTAGTTGTAAGTAAGTCACTATCCGGTATCCGGCCGGATAGTTACCAGATATCCGTTTCATCTCTACTTAATTGGAAGAAATTATCACTGATGAATGGTACTTGCTGACTACAATTAATACGTTTCAACAAACTGTAGTAAAAAAGACCGAATGGGGGAATAGACACGACAGGTTAATTTTACAGCATGACAACGCCCAACCACATGCTCAAGAATTATTTCCAGATATTGTTCGCTTAGATTACTATTTGTGCCGATCCATGGCGTGTACGGTCGGGTCTGAAGGAATGGGGGAGTGTCTAGTGAACGGCTTAAGCGTCACTCCCGAAGGACACCGTTCATCACGGTTTCTGTGCCCAGCTTGAGACTCTACCAAAGGGCAGGTTTTTCTTCTGTACCCCCAAACACTGAAAACTGATTGTTGAGTGCAATTATCGACCTCAGATCGATAAAGCAGATCCCACTTTTGCCTGTGTTATCATCACAGGTAGTAGCTCAAACAATCAACGTTTCCCCTTCTCGCTAGGGAAACCGGAACCAACATAATCATCCAAACAAGCAACGGGGAAAGCAAGGTTCGGCAATCGGAAATACCTCAACAAAACCAGTTCCAGGAATTATAGATCTCACAAAAATGACGGGCCGGGTCTATCGCCCGTCGCCTCTTCCACGATCGAGGATAAAGTGACCGTGAAAAATTCAAAAACCCTCAGATCAGCCAAACGCGAGATCAATTTTGTCGTAGTTGTGTAATTGCCACAAAAGTGCGCAAGTACATAACGTTTCTTAAGCCAATTATCGCGCGCAACAAATGCCTCAATCATTAAGGCCATCCGCCTTTATCCCCATGTTCCTGATTTTGAGTTTCAAACCTGAAACAGGAACAGATCTTTTACTCTATTCACTCGCGAGACGCGACACGGAACTAGGACACAACACTTATAATCCTTACAAACATTAAAATGGTTAAAATTACCTTTTTCGTCGACCGGTTTCGGGCTCGATGTTGCCCATCTACTGGACGGTGTCCGACTGGTTACGATGGAGCACTAACACATATTCATACGGTTATCAGTACTTGTCGAAGATATATTTTGCTGAGTTATCAGCTTCGTCAGATGGAAGAGTTGAGATGATATTGGTGCATCTTCTTCATTCATAAGTGGGGAATCGCTGGCTGAGATGTACATTGATTCCCATGCATTCAACTGTGAGGCTTTTCGTACATTTCTAATAATTTTTGCCTTCTCCCAGTCTACGCAGTGGGCTTGAGTTAAAGCATGTGCTGCCACACTTGATTCGCTGGCTCGTTCATTATCCACCGCATTCTTATGTTCACGTAGGCGGATTTTGAATTTCCGACGAGTTTGACCGATGTATACACTAGTACCGTCTTTGCAGGGAATCTGATAGATCCCTGATTTTTCATCCGGTGGAATTCTATCTTTCAGGTTGCACAAAAGGTCTTTCAGGGTGCTCTCACTTTTGTACACCACATGAAATCCGTGTTTCCGGAGTGTAGACTGGACTGTGTTGGTTATTTTGGGATAGTACGGTAGGCTGATCCTTTTGTGTTGTTCCTTCTCAGGCTCTAATGTGGTGTTGTTTTTTCTCCATTTCTTCTTCTCGTGTTTCCGAAGGATTTTCTCCACAAAACATCTCTTGTACCCATTCAGCTCTGCAGCATGGTAGATTCTATTTTTCTCCGCTATGTAATCATCTCTCTCCATTGGTATGTTGAGGAGACGATACACCATGGAGTGGAAGGCTGCTTGTTTTTGTGCGCCGAAGTGATTAGAGTCGGAAGTTATATATCTATCCGTAGACGTTGGTTTACGGTATATCCCAAACTTTAGCCGATTATCTTCCTTCCGGGTAATGTACAGGTCCAGAAAAGGAAGTGTACCGTCTTTTTCTTTTTCGACGGTAAACTTAATCGTCCTATGTCGGGAATTCAACAACTCCAACGTCTGCTTCAAGTAACGTTCTTTCACAACTGCGAAGATGTCATCTACATAGCGTCTCCACATTCGAGGGAAGAATTTTTCTTTCGCCAACTCTGTTTCAAAATCTTTCATGAAAACCTCCGCTAAGAGTGGCGATAGCTTGCTACCCATACTGAGACCGAATGTTTGCTTGTAGAACTTTCCCCTGAACGAAAAGAAGTTCTGATTCATACAGGTTTTCGTTACCAAAAGATATGCGTCGATCTGATTGGGTGGTACGCGTTTCCGTTCCAGATGTCTGCGCAAACTATTTATCGCCTTTGTTACTGGCACGTTCGGAAAAAGAGCTGTAACATCGAACGACACCAGAATTTCCCCTCACCTAACCTCTACCAACTCAAACGAATTGTTGACATTTTTACCGTGAGTTATGGGATATTTTTTCAATTCTTCAACCAACCAAGCAGCCATTTTTTCAGTTGGAGTGCAGATGTTAGACGAAATCGACCGCATCGCCACTGGATTTTTATGTATTTTTGGGAGGCAGTACAACGATGTCACTTTTGGATTGGGTACATTCAATTTTCGTTCAAGTTTATCCCCACCCATCAAGTGTGTGACTTTTTGGCGAACAGAATTAGCTTCTTCAGTCATTGCATTAAGCGGATCTTTAGGTTTCCCATTTTTGAAGCAATGCTCTTCATACGGACCGGAGCGAATCATGTCAAGAACCCGTAAGTCATAATCATGTTTATCCATGATCACATGATCACATCTTTTACTCCCCTTTGGGTGAGAATGCAGCTCAACGTTTCCACATGTTCCCAAAAGAAAAAGAAGAAAATGATGAGTGGCACGCGGCTAGAATTGAATGATTTTTGTCATCCTAGTTCTATCGACGTCGAAGCACTCAGTGGAACCCTACAAATGCCTCTTGTGGACAGTTGCCCGAAATAAGCAGCTTCGAAACTTTTCAGAATCAAGGTGCCAGTATATCTGAATGCTATAGGCGTCAGCTCTTTCTGAAGAGCGGTTCGGATCTTATGAAAAAAATAGAAAATGGGATAACAGGATCGTCTCAAAATAACCAAACTTCTTTTTCAGCAATACACTTTTTCAATCAACGATTCGTTTTAATGTCTTTAATGCTGTAGAAACTGGTCCCACGAAGCGGTAATTTGAGTTTCGGAAGTAGAAAAAAGTCCGACCCATGTCTCGTCGCCAGTAATTATGCGTTGAATGAACGTGGAATCAGAATTTAATCGATCAAGTATGTCTCAGCCACTTGATTGCGATGAGCGATGAATTTTTTGAATAAATTGAGCTCTTTTGGCACTAGTTGTGCTATGACTTTTCTCAAGCTCAAAACATCAACCAAAATATGACGAACAATCTCGTGAGAGATACTTTATTTTATTTTATCAATGTTTTCATCAGTTGAAGAGGTGGATGGTCATTCGTTCATGTGTTTCCGACATAATGTATTCTATAACATTTTCAACGTTCTGTCAAAAGAAATTTAGTTTTAAACATAAAATTTCACACAATATCTTTGACCAATAAAATTATCCATATAAAAAATCGCCGAGCAAAAAAAAAAGTAAGTTTGTTCTTAATGACGCTGTAAGCTACTAACATTAAGACTACTGACAGTAGTGCCAACTTAAAAAAAGTCACAGGAGGGTTGAGTCCGAGACACGACCGCATGGTTGACGTAGAATTCCGTTAGGCTATCTGTTGATTTTGGATATGTTAGAAGAATTACATCGTTAAACTCTTTGATAATGATTTGGTGGCCCTGAGAAAGGCCGTTTTGTTTGGTTGTTGGGTATTGTTTATTCACTCCACCAGTGTTTACCGAGTAATGATGGCAGATGGATGGTAAACAGTCGTTCGATGGTGCGTATCAGATAAAAGAGACCGAAGTGGAACAAAAAGTAATATGATAAATAAATAAAATAAAAGATATGATGAAAATCGCCCTCTGTGATCCTAGACGAAATGCCTCCTGTGTTATGTATGGATGAAATAAAAAAAAAACTCACCAAAGTAATATAAGATAATTAACAAAACCGAACACAATTATCAATTTTTCTCATCAGTAAAAACATGTTACTTTAATATAGAGAAAACATATTTTAAATGGAAAAGGTAATTTTCTTTTTAATTTTAATTTTCTGTGTTTAATCAACCCAATGCGAATTTTAATCGGACTAGAAACACCTCATACTATATCCAGAGCATATGGGAAATCACTTTCTGTAATATTTCTTCACTTTTCCAATTTTTCTCGCCGTATAAACTTTCCTTGGGTGAAAATGAACACAACAAAACAGACAGCTTAAACCAAACGATCCGTTCTCGAGCGGGAACATACCTTGGTTTTTATTTGTGAAAATTGAAATAAATCTTTTCATATATCAAGTCATTATAAACACAACTGCTACCATATATAATTTTACACTTGTACAATTGTGCTGAGTTTTCAATACATAATACACGATCGGTCATTGATATGGAATTTCACGAAGCAACCAACATTAAAGTTCCAAATTTAAATTTCATTTGCTATAATTAATCGTATCACTCACCTTACTTGCAATATAAAAATGCCCCCAACTTGCATGTATTTGCAATGTCGATTTCCCCCAGGCAGCTTGAATTTGAAGTCTCTGTTAGGGAACACTTTTCGATGGGAACAAAAGCTCCCCCTACTTTTATGTATTTACAATATCGATTTCCCCCAGGCAGCTTGGTTTTGATGTCTCTGTTAGGGAATCGCCGCATGCGTCGTCAATTTCGACCAATCAGAAGTGGGTATTTCCGTTAGAATAGGGGTTGAGATTTTTCAATTGTTCGATAGTTAGTTTCATGACATATATTATTTTCTTCAACATAAAAAATTGTTATGGAGTGCCGAAATCGATTGACGCAAAAATTTCATCAATCCATCATGAAATGACTGCGCAATAAGCGTTTGAAATTGGACAATTTTCCCGGTGTGCTAGATTTTCGATTTTCAATTTGTACCCCAATATGTTCCCGAAAGACGTAATTCTACGTCAAAAATAAGTTCAACGGGAAGATTTAAAATTACAAATTCCCGATTTATATTTGACAGAATTTACAACCACAACTAGAGTGTAAACTCAACACGTCGTGTTCATTCATATACCGGTTATACTTCATAACATACAAAATACACATATCGGACAAAGAACATTACAACAGACTATCACTTCAAACTTCAACTTCAAACGGTGCAATTACTTGTGCTGGTGACTTTAGTCTAGTTTTTTTTTTTTATCGTAAATAACACCCAATAACCTTTGTCGAAGAACGAGATGCCCTTTCACCGGTTCGTCTTCGTGGAAGGTGAAATGAAAGTGAGCTCGATCAAAACTGTATGTATAGATATTCTGGGAAAACGAGAAAAGCTATGAAATGGCTCCAGCATGTTTTTTTTTCTCCCCATCGAAGAATCAGGCAGACGACGGAACATTTTTTCTTCGAGCATAATAATATGTACCATGCAAGGATTCCAGTATTCAATGTTATGTCAACAGTGATAATGTTTTCTGTCAATTTACATAATTGTGCTGAGTAAACGAAAGAACCGTATGCAGCCCTTTGCACGTTCGCCCGGCTTCCGTGAAATAGTAAACAACTCCGCTGGCATTAGAGAATGCTAGCCTTGAACACTTATGCGTTCGAACAATTAATCTCGACAATAAGCTTATCACCCAGTTTGTCGGTTAAGATGCTCAAACAAACCCCTTCTGTCTCATCAAACTTGAGACAGAGAACTGAAACGCGTGTTCGCCGTTCTGATATTCAAATTCGTCAACAAGGATGATTATGATTTAAGCTCCACGAGTAAACATGACATTTGAAAGAAACTCACCCAAACCAGAAATTGAACAAAACAAAACAGGATTATGAGTATTCTATGCGCACAGCATAAATTGTACGCATTGTCCGTCACGTACACCGATTATTTCTTCCCAAAAATGGTGATCACTATTTTACTATTATTGTTATGGAGTACTGCGTCACGTAGCATCGTAGCGGAATGAAAGTATCAATAATAAAAAAAAAACAGAAAAATCATCGCGTGAAAGAACGAATGATTGACCTAGGTCTTCCCTGATAATGACGAAAAATATCAATTGAACCACGGGTCAATTGCCAGTATCAACGTTCGTAATGCTTCTGCCACTCGTCATTTGTGACGTTGTCTTCCTGACAGTGCGGTGCAGTAAGGTCTTCAACAACGTCATAGGCGCCGCGATGATGGACAATGAATGAAAAAACTTGTTGATGGCCACGGCGTCATTTGAAGAAGATGCCATCGATGCCAGTCAGCTGAGAGGTTAGATCTGTGTGACACGCGTCGTTTCGTGTGAGACTAGTGTATCCATCAATCTAGAACTGATCGAGTTGCAATGTGACAACGGAGCAATGTTTAAAGATTGTCAATATAGAATTCACACTAATTAGAAGAATGAACGCTTGCATCACATGCTCTATGATTGATTCAGGAATGATTGGAAAATAACATTTGATACATAGGTCGTATGAAATTTAAATCATTAAGAAATGGGACGCCAACTTTTTGTAATTGCAACGCATCCAGTAATCGGTAATTTTTTGGCAATGTTTTGTTCCTTGTTCACAAGGTGAAGTATTGTGGTATCTAAATTTTCTAAATACAGATCGGTCTCGATTATATATAATCGCAATTTCACTTTCAACGGTAATTTTCGAATCCAATACATAATCGAATCACAAGCTATTTTTCTATTAATGTTTGACATTGATACATTAATGAAAAAATTGTTTTCTTGAGATTCGATTATGTATAGGATTTGAAAATAATTGTTGAAAAAAATGGTCGACTATATACAGGGTTTTCCAACTTTAAATTCCGAAAGTAAATTGAAATAAAACACACGGGATGGGGGTGCAAATCAACTCTTCCGCCCGGGGTGCAAAAGCTTCACTCGACGCCACTGAATGTACACTTCGTAGTTGGTCTCCGTGAATGGCCTAAAGTGAATTTGCACAAAGAATATACTGAACTTGGGTTTGAAGCCAATCCATTCTCATTGTGCAATGTTTAGTGATTCAAATTTTCAATAACGAAGCTGACCACGTCCTTAGAATTACCAAGAAAGAAATGTTAGTATGATGTTCGTGATCAGAAGGGTCGACGACTTATTTTTAATAAAGGCTTATGCAAAGAGATGAAACTTTTCTTTTTCGAAAAATCGAAACATGACATCAAGATGTCATATCTCGAGAACGGTTAGTCCTAGGATAATACGTTATACACGTCGGACTCGATTATATACAATTTTGGACTCGATTATATACAGTTTGATTTTTATTTATTTTTTTTTTCAAAGATGATTTATTTCAAGAATAAATGCAATATTTCAACGTCAAGGTGAAATTTAATTCGCTATTATAAATATAGTGTAGTAAAAATGGCAATTCTTGATGATTTCGATTGAATTTGAAACCAGGAATGGTTTATAACGATATTGTAGCTAAATTAAGAAAGATAGAAGTTCGGTTTCAGGGAACAAATAGTAGAGTGGAAAGAGAACTTTAATTTGGTTGCTAGAAAAAAAAACAAGTTTATAAGGATTTTTTGGGGAACCCCTATGTTCATTTTTTCCAATCTTCCATTTTCCGGGAAATGACGAAAAATCGAAAAATCTAGAAATCGGAAATTGGTCAAAACCTCTTTTTTTGTATTTTATTAGGTGTTGTTATTTGTTAGGTTATGATAATTGATTTTCTGCCCGTGGTACCCGACCTTGTATCTTTCAGATCGCGGCGGCGGTTACATGAGAAAGTAGTCGAAAGAACACGTAATTTTTCGAATCAATATATCGTATTTTTCAAATCCTAAAGCAAAAAAAAAGTTATTAATCTAGAAGATTAAAAAGTTATAAATTTCGCCGTATTACATTGAGCGTATATAATCGTAGTAGACATATGTTGTCAGAATAAGTTAATTTTTACAGCATGGCGTCACCGTAAATATCTGACCAGTCACCATATTTTGGATGCCATCATGAATCACAAATCTTGAGTTTTCCAGAATCCACGGTGTGTGATGTGCTGAAATGATTTGGAAAACGTTTGACCATCGATAGGAAACTCGGAAGAGGCAGCAAAGACAACTGATCCTAAAGCTAATTCGGAATTTGCATAAAAAACAATTTGATAATGGGGTAATTTGGCATCAATTCATAAAATCTCGAAGGTCATGGTAAGGTTTAATGAATAGGGGCTTCCGATTCTGGACTGATCAGCTTGTTTACCAAATCAAAACCCTGTCAAGAACTTATGAGGAGTGATTTTACGAATAGTAGATACAGCTTACAAGCAGTATGAGTCATTTGAAGAACTTAAATGAGTAGTATCACCTGCGTAGAACGAGATACACACTACAACATGGCGCAGCATGGTCGTAACCACCCCGGATGGGGTTATTTGAACTGATTGAGAACTAAAGATGACCTACGAATTAGAAACTTATCGTAATTCATGTTAAATTGGCGTTAATTTTTTAAAGGAATGAGAGTTTTTCCATCTGGCTCTATAGTTATGAAACACTGTAATTCTAGTTTTTTGAATGTTTCGCGCCTGAACACAACAATAAAGTTCAAATAGCAAGTCTCATAAATGAAGATAGTTATTGTATTCCACACTATATATTTCAATTCAACCGACTTCTTCCATATCCCTGAAACTCAGAAAAAAATGAGTGGTTCTATAGTTGTGAAACGCAGTGTATTAATTTAAAGCATATTAGTAAAACAATCCAAAACTTTTCTAAGCAATTCGAAACATACAGCAAAGCAAGGGTCTGAGATATGCAATGCAAGCAAAGCAAGGGTATGAGATATTTTGAATAATCGAATTACGTATTCGAACGAAAACTGGAACTGAGTAATTCATTCGAGCGATCGATCAACTTTCGATAGTACGAGCTGCCTCGAACGAAAACAGGAATACGAATGGACAAAACTTTCGAACGTATCTGATTCGAAAGAAAACAAGTATAAAGGGTGTGTCACATCAAATTGCATCACGGAAAAAACGCTGTAGAAATTCGCCCAGTAGACCGATCCTTTTGAAAATTTTAGACAGTAAAATAAAAACTATTAAACAACTTTTGGCATTTTCTTTTTATTCATACTTCGAGCCCAAGCCCGTATGCTCGCACCTTCCTCTTTACCCCGTCCATAAGGTTCTGTACAACGTCAGGTTGTAGTTTTTTTTGAACAGAAATCCATTTTCTCTTGAAGTCCGCCTCCGATTTGACAACTTTTGGGTTCTTCCGGAGGGCCTGCTTCATAATCGCCCAATATTTCTCTATTGGGCGAAGCTCCGGCGCGTTGGGCGGGTTCATTTCCTTTGGCACGAAGGTGACCCCGTTGGCTTCGTACCACTCCGACACGTCCTTTGAATAGTGGCACGAAGCGAGATCCGGCCAGAAGATGGTCGGGCCCTCGTGCTGCTTCAATAGTGGTAGTAAGCGCTTCTGTAGGCACTCCTTAAGGTAAACCTGCCCGTTTACCGTGCCGGTCATCACGAAAGGGGCGCTCTTGGATAGTTTCTGCTTGCGAATCTCCTCCGGAACGCTGAATTTGTCCTCTGCGGAGAAGAACAACAGGCCCGGCAGCTGACGAAAGTCCGCTTTGACGTAGGTTTCGTCGTCCATTACCAGGCAATGCGGCTTCGTCAGCATTTCGGTGTACAGCTTCCGGGCTCGCGTCTTCCCCACCATGTTTTGCCTTTCGTCGCGGTTAGGAGCCTTCTGAACCTTGTATGTACGCAGGCCCTCCCGCTGCTTGGTCCGCTGGACGAATGAACTTGACAAATTCAGCTTATTGGCGACATCCCGGACCGAACTTCTCGGATCACGTCTAAACTGCTTAACTACGCGCTTGTGATCTTTTTCACTGACGGAGCATCCATTTTTGCCGTTCTTCACCTTCCGGTCGATGGTTAGGTTCTCGAAGTATCGTTTTAGTACTCTGCTGACCGTGGATTGGACGATTCCCAGCATCTTACCGATGTCCCGATGTGGCAACTCCGGATTCTCGAAATGAGTGCACAGGATTAATTCACGACGCTCTTTTTCGTTCGACGACATTTTTCCAAATTTACGAAAAATTGACAGTGAAGCATGGCCAACGTGATCTATACACTCTTATCTGATTATAAGCGAAAGCTGAAGATATAATTCCTAAAAATGAAATTTCCACAGCGTTTTTTCCGTGATGCAATTTGATGTGACACACCCTTTAGTACATTTTCGCGATAGAAAATGTCGATAAAATCACAGAAATGCTGGATTCAAAAAGGAGCTTGATGTTTGGGTACCACACCAAAAAACATGATGGATATATGTCTTTTTCAATTTAATTTTTTTTAAATTTATATATGCATATTTTATTTTTTTTTAATTTTTTCATAGAAAATAGAAGTCATGAAGAAAATTTTAAAAATGAGTCCAAGATGGTAAAACTATGTTTGACGAACTTTGTGGAACGTTGAATTTTTATGCATTTTTGAAACTTGGAATTTTTGTATGTTAACAATCATTTTTAGCCCCAAATAATGAATTCTGATGTAATTTAAAACCAAAAAGCTCTTTATTAATCTCCTTCCAAATGCAGCCATTTTCGAGATATTTAAAAAAAATATTTCTAATTTATTGTCTTTTTTATAGTAAATAGGCTCTTTTAATATATTTGCCGTGTTATATCGCCATGTTCATAGGAAATTATGAATTTGCTTGTACTTTTCAACAACTTTTCCAATTACATCATTATGGTAAAACTATATGTTTAAGAGTTAAACGGCCAGAATTGGCGGACAGAAAAGGTGTTGTGTTTCATCAGGACAACACAAGCAACACACGCCTGTAGTGTCTCGCCAAAAACTCCGGGAGCTTGGTTGGGAAGTTTTAATGCTTCCACCATATAGTCCGGGCCTGACACCAAAACATCCTGAGTAATAAAAAATTGGCATCAAAAGAAGATTGCTAAAACTCATTACAAGAGACCAAAATCTCTACGAGAAAGGCATCATGAAGGTAGCTTCAAGAAATTGAACTACAAAAACAACAAAATGTCAAGAAATTAAACAACAAAACGGTGCACATGGATGGAAAATGATGGATTTCTTTTTCCCTAACCTAATATATAGTTCGACTAGACAGCGATTGAAGCCAAGAAGAGTCGAGACAAATTGCTCGTCTCGTCATATAGAATAGGGCCCAACAATAAACTTCAAATACAAATGCAAATGCTTCACAGTGTGTATCATACACTTCGAATACATCCGTAGCTAAAACAAAATAGGGGAAATGAGGTTAAAATGAACAGGGTTGGTAAAATGAACCAGTGCTCAAACTTCGATAATTAAACTATAAATAAATTGATACTTCTTCAATATCCAATTCATAGAACATTTGAAACTGTTCAAGACACCCTGTTATGCATGAAATTGTCAAATATAAAAAATAATAATCAAAACAGAAATTTTCGTTCACGGTAGCCATTTTGATGTTATTTTGTGCGCATCGCATTTAAGGAATTTCCCGTGAAATTTTAATTATTCAACCTGATATCTTCGACAAATCATCAGTTTGGACAACTGTTCACGTATTCATTGAGAGGTAAACAGATATTTTGTTTAGTTTCAGTGATCAATTCGCATTCGGAATTACTTTGTTGTTTGGGCCAAAATGAGCCACCACTGGATCAAGGCGCGTAGAAGTATATCCTAAGGTGGGCCAACTTGCTAAAATCACTCTTCAGCCATATTGGAAATCTACTGTGTTTTGTTTGTAAACAAAACACAATACGCTTGTGCCCAAGCTCGCTCATGATCAGTCTGTCTCTTTCACGCTTCAAGCAAATAATTCCCCTTCTGCTTTCTTCCCTGGTATTTTCATATACCGCTCCCCTAACCAGCTTAGTGACAAAACGGCCTCACCTAGTACCATAGACCCGTCTTGCACTGGATAACGACTAACAATGACATGTTTTCCAAAGCTGATCTACACTGAGAGAAATAATTAGTAAATATAACGAATCTTTTGGTAAATACTACCAATCTATAGTCATTTTCGACCGTACTAATAAACACATATGTCAAGCAGAACCATGATTTGGAAGCCCAATATCGACTACATTTTCTCGCCGAAAATGCACGTATCAGAATTATATCCTTATTATATCTCCGTATTGCCTTATGGGAACAATGAAAATACGCGTTAATACGCGCTTTTCTCACCAGTTTTCAGATATGACAATATCCAAGCTTACTAATGTTATCGAGTAAAATATACTAATCTCTGGTAGGGATGCGGGTTTGTTGACAATATTACAAAAAATTTGTACATTCTACTAATTTTGCATTACCAGATGTATTTGGTAGTTTTCGACCGAGGATTTTTCTAAGTGTACCTCATCAAATGTTGCTTTTCAAGGGGTTCCTTTCGTGGCTCTGACCCTGAAAAAATATGCCACCTCGATCAAAACCAAACCTCAATATGTGAAACGTTATGTGTTTCTTACTACATTTTCGCACGTATGAGTAAATTCTAATTACTACTCTAGGTGAATAAGCTCAGCCTGATTCATACATGTACCTACTATTTCAATGATGATTTAAACAAATTCAGATGAGGAACAACGCATAAATCTATCCCATTTAGCATAATATGTGTAATTATTCATTTTACCACCACCATGTGATCATTTTAACCGCACGATAAAAAAATGCTCGATTTTACATCTTATTTTCTTTTAATGAAAAATGTTCTATTTTTATTTGTTATAATAAAAACCGTTTGATGTCTCGGACAACAGTTAGTTAAGCTATAATATTCTTCGAAGAACGGAAATTGTAGCAGTATGTGGACGCAATAAATGAGCATATTCCTTAGGGTGTTCATTTTAACCGCTTTTCCCCTATATGTTTTTTCATTACTGATGTAAGTAAATGCATGCCAAATCTGGGAACGGTGTCCTGAATGCGGCAACGAGAGATGGAATTCATTCTTCATCACGAAGCACTTGTGTGATGCTGTTAAAATCGCTTTATTTCTCATTCCCTTTCGGTGCAGCTGTTTGACCGGCGTATCCAAAGATCACGGGAACATCACGTGATCGGCGTTTGCATTGCAAAAGATCCGCGGTGTCGAGCGGAACAAACCATTTTATTTCGAATTTTTCATGATTCATGAAATAGCTCGATGTAAACGTGATCCTCCGCAGAGTGGATAGAAAAATTAGCGCAACAGTCAGACATTATGTCTGGTGTTGACATGTGATACCCTAGAGAAGGTCTAAGAACATTTGGCTGACAGATACTATCTCATGCTTGAGAGCAAAAAAAGCGGATAGTGAATGAGTGTTGAGGCCATTGGATATCACTCCGCCAGTTCGTGGTTGGTGACAACTTACCACCACCGACTAGACTGAGTACAGAATCAAAACCTAGCTGCCGAGCGTTCGTTTCACGGATTGCAACACCGATTGCACTTCAGACCATCGGGAAGTCAGCTGATACTTGCGTGACCAGCGACGCTTGGATGTGGTTTGCTTAACAGAGTTTTCCGTAATGGGAATGCTCTGGACTCTGACCCATTCCAATCAATCAGCGCTTGAGATTATCTTCTGTTTCTTTGTTTGGTTTATAATTACACTGGAGATAAATTATTACAAATTATTTCGGATTGAATTCAAGTCGGAACCGATATCCCACATCTGAGGCGAATCCGTTGTAGAACTTCTGAAGTCTTACTTGGATGAGGATCAATGATTATTTCAAGGAAGCTCAATAGATAATTTCCATCATGGTACTTGTTTGTGCCTTTGTTTGTATCGCACAATATCGGATAAACAACAAACAGCAGGAGCTCTTCCGCGCTGAAAAGTAGCGTTTATATTATTTTCGTTATTCAACAAGGTCTTCGGCGATATTTTCTCTCGAAAGTTCATCACTCCATCCGAGTGCGAAACCAAGCTGCGTGTTATTTACCCGCACCGCACACCACGGACGGTTTAATGACCGTTGATTCAACGAAACACGTGGAAGTTCGGCTGAGATATCGACCATCCTTGTACTGTCAAGATGAGTGATCGCGATGACTTACAAGTTGTCACAACTGAAGCCTCATCAAAGTTGCTTCCCTTAGAGCTGAGGTGGTATTGGTAGCTGATTCAAGTGGTTTTCTCATAGCGATCACAACCATCAGGGAGTGATCCGAGGGGGTGAGAAAAGATCAATAGTCTCAGTCGAGTGTCTGACCTAGATTTCGGATAAACGAGTTTCGCGAGTCGAGTCCTATTTTTAATCATTTTATTTTCGTTCCAATGGTGTGTGCGAGGATTAGCCATTTTGGCGTGTTACAACGGAATGAAAATATCATCCCGAGGAGCGATTCCGATGGTTACCCCGAATGAAAAGCGCAGCGCTGGGCGCGGAGTGGACACCGAAGCACGATGACCATTGGGAAGGTCTTTGAGATTGTATGTGGGATGGATATATAGGGGGGGGGGAGGCGAATCGAATAAACACGATGCGGTTGTCTCTTCCGAAAAGCATGATCGAGGCGTGAACAGTGCGCGGATGCCTGGGTGATCCTGGCCTCGAGTGACCTAACGTACAACGAACATCAATCTGTTTGAATTTCACAATGAAAAGGCGGTGATTCGGTGGGAAAATCAGATATCAATGTGGTTTTTGTTTACGCCCCCACATGTTCACTCTGTGGCGATACTACGAAATGTGTTCTTATCAGGGTTTTACAAGCAGTATATTATTGGCCAGTGATTTTGTAGATTCATTTGTCAACCATCTTATTGCATGTCGCCTTTGAGGGTGCAATGAATGCAATAAAATGAGATATCGAAGCCGTTAAGTACCCAGCTTTTGTTTAGAGCTCTTAACGAGGAGCTTTAATCTTATTTACTCGTGCCACCGGTGCTCACCTATGGTATATTATTAAATTGCAGCTGAACAATGTGTGAATAACAATGTAAATAACTTTGTTCGCTTTGTTATGAGGTTTTTGATTTTTAATTTTTTCGATCAACGTTTACTGAGGTTATGCCCCATCAAAGCAAATTTCAAATTAAGTTCGAGTTAAGTCACCTGCCTCAAGTGTAAATTCAAGTACTCCAAAAAGAATTGGAAACATGTTATAAAAATCTAGGAAATTTCTACTTTTACCATTTGCAACATTCGATTGTCACGGCTGACTAAATGATCAATCAAAAATTATTACTTCCAGTTTATTTTTACACCCACTCATCGACATGTGTGTTATCTTATTATCATCCTGAGAGCCATCCACCCGAAGGTGATTGATTTTTGTTTACACGGCTGCGACCAGATGTATTACGTCATTCGCGCAGCACCGTCCGAAAACATGCACCGAATCGATGGGAGAGGTGACTTTGATCACAAAGCAGCATCAAAACACAAAGTATCATAACATAGAGTTGTAAACACAGCTCGATAAAGACAGCGATGGTGCCGAAGGAGGAAAACGAAAAGGAAATGAGGTGAGGAAACGAAAACGGGCAAAATAAAAGCGGGTTACTCACACTTGCAGCAAGCAAACAACGAAGCGGCGAATGGTGCCTGTGCACGCACTGAGCACTCGCTGACCGCGTGATCCGCGTGCTCCTTTTTGTGCTGTATATAATGTATATGCCGCTCGGATTGGTATGAGTGGAAACTTTCCTCCGCGAACTCTCGCTCTCGTTGAGACAAAATGTTTCTCACTCTCGAACAATGTTACAATGTTGCACACACAAAGGCACGACGGGAAGCAGAGCATAAATTTTCCGACTATTCTCTCGCTTCTATGTGTGCCTTTATGTGCAGTTCATGCTCAGACGGTGTGATATCATAAGAGATTTGTGATTCTCCGAAGCTGGGGGGGTAGCATGCAGACTGGCAGTGGTTCCAGATGTTAGGATTTTCTTCATCATCTATATAAATGAAAATGAAATGCCAAATGTGTTGGTAAGCGGAAAACCCGAGAAAGTGATGGTTCGATTTGAGCCATCTTTATTTTGTTGAATTCGTCTCTTCCTGTAGATCAATAAAGCTGAGAGAAAAATCGAAAAATGTTCGGAAAACTCCGAAACAAGGTCGGAAAGTTCGGAAAATTGTTCTTATGTTCTACAGTTACATCATGCTAAACGTTGTTAGTCCATTTGATGTTTGCAATTTGAATTGATTTTTGTTCGAAAGTGGAAATGAATTTTCAAGCAAAATAACGCACTCCTGTGCATATCTTCTTCTTGAAGGGCACTAACGTTCCCAGTGGAACTTGTGCCTTCTCAACGTAAGTATTACTAGCGTCATTTATATTAGTATTACATAGTTGAAATTTCTATGCCGAGTAACACCAAAGGCCAAATGTGTTAATAAGCGGAAAATCCGAGGAAGGAATAGTCTAATATGAGCCGTCTTTGTTTTGTTTTATTCGTTTCTTTTTTTTCTCTCTATTATAGTGACTTTCAACACATTTCGGCTGGTTCGTCACTTTTACTTCCATTTTTGGAAGAATGTCGGGAGTGAGAATTGAACTCGTGATCCCTGCGTGAGAGGTATTGATGTTACCACTACGCCAGATCGCCTCCGTATTCGTTTCTTCCCGTGGGTCAATCACCCTCATTCCGGTTCACGATCGGTGATTGGATTGATTGGATTTCACAATCCGACTGAGTTTGAATAGGGCGATGAATTTCGTATCAAAACAAAAACAAAAGTTTTCTGATTCACATGTAATTCGAACTCATTGGCATCCGAAGTTGAACCAGATTTTCCTTGGGTGTGGAAATTGAATTATCTGCGGATTTTGCTAAGAGAAGCGAAGTATGAGAGGAGCCAAGCTTTGCGCGGATCGCACCTATCGCCGGAAAAGATGCGGGAGTAATCGGAGCCGCCCAAGTCATTACTTCTCACGCGTTTTCGATGTTTCATCAGGAGAAGTCTCGCTCTCATCGGAAGAAGTTGGAGAAGGATCTTTGGTTCTTGTCAAATCCAAAGAAACCAAATTTGCCCACTACCAGTGAACAAAGGGGGCGTGTGCCAGTTCCGGAGGCACCTTGACGTCGTATGTAATTAGGAATCTTGGCCTGAACAAGAGAGTGGAAGATAATCAAGATCCTCGTGAGGTACTTCCCAAATATTCTCAATAATATAATATATTATTGGATTGTTCCAGCCTACTCTAAAATACAATGTCCATGAAGATTAGCCGAAGAGTGAAAAAGCGAAGAAACAATAAAGGAAATAAAAACTATTAACACTTACATCTATCAAATTGTCAATTTTTTATAATAATCTTTGAAGATAGCATCCTGCAAATGGAAACAGTTGCTAGCAATCTTCCATATGTAAGCTCCGGCTTGCAAAGCTTACATTAACGCTTTCGTTCCGGACTTGGCTATCGTACCAAATGTCCAATTTCTAGGGTTCGATGAGCGATTTATAACGAATTTTGCAGATGGCATACGAAGAGTTGGTGATCAATTCACGCAAGAATATTCCTTTGTTCGGGTAGAACGTGTTCATGATAAGCGACATTAGTTGAGCGATCTCAGCTTAGAGTGCAAAAGTTTCCACATCCCCGGTTGGTTCTGGCATCTGTAAAATGATAGTTTTAAACAATAAAATCAACCGAAATTACGCAATTCTTTACATTTTCAAATGAAAAAAAAACTCATTTCACATCGCAAATAATCGATATTTAGAATAGCAAATATACATACCTTCGAGTCCTTTTGATCTTTTTGTAAAATATTCAAAAGTTTTACTGTAAAAGTTGAGTTTTTCAAAAACACACTCTGGAAAAGTTTGCACTGCAAACGTCTAGAACTATCGACTAATGAAAGCCATTGAGACATATGTTTTCGTTTTGGCCTTTGCCAGAGTAAACGTCATCGCCTCCAGAGATGCTACATGTCTGCTACAAAAATGTTGAAGTGTATAAATATCCGCCAGATACCTTTTTAACCCTTAGAATCGCAAAGTGATGTCTAAAAAAAAGAGGTTGTTAGCGCAGGAAACTGAACCAAACCATAAAGAAGAGAAATACCATATCCCTGCAGTCTACAACTGAAAATATAAGTCTGCAACAGAATAGAGTTTGCGACGAAAATTGCGTACTTGTCTGCGAATTTGGCATCCTTGCATTGATGAAAAACAAATTTCGAAATAATTCGAAGTCAGCCTGATACAATGAGAGTCGGTGAATTCTTGAACGAGAATTGCGTCTGAAAATAATCTGATATTATTATGATGAGTTTGAATAAAATCAAAACTCGAAAGTGAAGAACGGAATAAGTGTTATATTTCCGGAGTCCATGGGTGTACCATTAGTTTATGATGAGTACAAACACTTTACAAACGTAACATAATAGGGTGAAATGGTGTGATATGGTTTTGAGCCATTCAATTATGTACATTAATTTTAAAAGTGCTGTTACAAAATATGAGAATTCCGATCACAAACGTGTACTTAAAGATAGAAACGATTCAAAATTTCCCAAACTGGTAACTGGTAACGAAATTCGGGTTATGTGTTCAAAATAAAATGTTATATTTGGACAAAGTCTATGGGAAAGAATAAATTAATTTAAATTTGATAACTTTCAAAAATGAAGATCAACTAATTGTTAAACGTTTTATATTGTGGCTAGGTATTTAAGGAAAAATATAAATTTTCTTCGATTGCAATCAATTGCCCTTTGCTGGCCCCACTGCTTGTGGTAAACTAAATTGTTTATGAATCACGCAACAGTTCGTGCGTATTGGGCGCGCGCATACGCTAGACGTGGTAGTGGTGTAGTGTTTACCGTAGCCGCGTCTACTACTCAGGCATCAATGTTTGTGGTATTTTCCGTTCCGTCCGGCCGTCCGCTCAACTGTTTGTGAGGAACAAAAATAATAGATATTATATGAAAATCTGTCGGTCGTCTCTGAGTCGCATTTTGTCTGCTGCGCGCAAGCAGTGAAGTTGTCCGGTAATTAATTGTTCGCTCACACGCCTTCTAGAATTCGCGTCAGCGTACATAGCTCCAAATAGAGAACGGAGTTCTTTGGGAGTTGGCAAGAAACGAAGTTTCTGAAGTTTGTATAAACATTGTGAAGGGTGAAAATATTTAGTCGGAGGAGTGAGTGAAAAGAGAGAAAATAAAGAAACACAACTAGTGCTATTTTGTGAAGTTGAAAAGGAGTTGTAATTGCCTTTGTGGTGATTCAAGTGGAATAGAATAGCTAATAGAAGTGACTGGTGTGTGCACCTATTTTCCAAGTTATTCTCAAAGTTTAAGTGGAAACCATATCAAGTGAAAATAAAACGAAGGAATAATAACGCGTTGAAGAGCAGTTGAAAAATGGCTGTTCAAGTGGATAGATTGCTGTTATCAGAAATTGGGTAAATATCTTTCCACAAACGCGGTGCGTGAACGGGGCGCTGTCCAATAATAACAGATGTTTACGGTCTACGAGGTGGAACTAGAAAATCAAATGACCTTGGTGATATACTCTCAAGGAGAGTCGGTCTAGTGTCGGCAGGAAAACAACGGAGCGCGGATGCGGTACTTATGTAAATATACCGGTGTAAAAATCAAGTCCTTCGTCGAGGGTCGTAAAAATTATACAAATGAGTTGTTAACGTTTTGTAACACTAAACTCAAAACATGATTCGGAGAATAAGTTTCCCGATTTTGGACACATATTGAGTTGGGAGACCGATTCTTTTTATAGAAGTTATGAAGCTCTACCCCACGATATATGTACTTTCTATCTCAAATATTCAGTGGACCATACATGTGAATAATAATCATAAAGTGGAAAATGAAAACCAGTCATTCTCATTTTTCCATTATGTGATCAACTTTTTATGCTTGTGAACCTGTAGTGAAAATCCGTTCTTCTGTAGGATGAACATGCTTACATATATGTTTGGTTCGTAGACGGTACCTTTTTGGTTGATCAGTGCAAAATAGTTGGATCTCATTCACTTTCGAGTGAAACGATCACTTATTCATTTTGATTCAAGTTTGTGGGTTAAAAAATGCAGACAAAAGATAAAGTTTCTCTGTATAACTAATGCCCAAGCTGGGAAGCCGCCCCAGCAGATCTGACAAAAATGCATCGAACAACCATTCTCTCAGAGATGGTAACTTCAGTTTTCAATCAGCTATCTGAACACACCTCATTAAAGTCGATTGAATTTGGTACCTTTGCATCCGCATTGGTATGGCCTCAATGCACACAATGAGACTCGATGTTTTGGCTCGCAAACTCCTACTTAAAGTTCTTCTCTTTGTTATCTTTTCGTTTCTTCATCCAGTTTGCAGTGACGAACCAGTAAGTTAAACATCGGAATTAGCGGATTTAGATAACATCTTGGAAGCGAAATTCTTGATAGTGGTTTATAAGATGTTATTATTAATTTTATCCCAAAAATAATTAACTTGACTTTTTATCAACCAAAATGAAGCTCCCTTACTGCTCTACAATTTGTTCTATGAAACCCAACTTCTATCTTTCCTAATCTCGCTGGAAAATCATTATAAATAATTGCTAGTGAGCCTTCAGTCAAAATCTTTAAAAATCACGATGTTTACTCCACTATACTTGTAATAGCCTAATGTTGAATGTCATTTTTTTTCGTGAAATAAGCCATATTGACATAGGACTATGTCTTTGATTTCTATATAGTATATTTACTCTACGAAAAATGTAACTATTTATAAATAGTTTACGATTTGCAACGATTTATTAAGAGAGAAATGCATATTACTCAACATCGTTATGGCGACATATGTTGTGGTATATACCATAAGACAGGAAATTCAGCAACTTTTTGCTTGAAACACGAAGAGGTAAAAAAGTTAAACAATTTGACGATTTAAATGGGCATGCTTTTTCGATTGCACTAACCACTCGCTTTCCTTCCCGACGCAACGTGCAGTTTTGTTGCCTACATACGGGCGTATACTAACATTGTTAGTCGATACGTGTTATGAATTATTCTCCATTTGCCGATAATAGGCATTTATCAGTTGGCAGAATCAATGGAGGGATGATCTCGGAAGATGGTTTTACTCTATTATCCTCAAAGTTCAATTCACGTCATTATCGTGTCGGTCTTGCTATTAAGAATTTATGTGATTGTTGTCCAGGATGTCATAATATCGAGCATGCTATTTGGATATGTAAAAATGCAATTAATGAATTTAAATGTCTGCTGATTTAGAAGTTCGAAAGGGTATATTCACGTATATCAAATCATAATAGCTTAAGTAGTCGCGATCCCAATATTATATTCTCCATATATGTTTTCCTTAGAAGCCCACATCACTTCCTCCAATGCACTTTCCCATTCTCTTTTCTTTTTCCTATACATAAGCAGAACTTAGCACCCAATGAGATCAGTTCACTACAGCAGCTACACTAACGTCCTAAGAGAGCAAAAAATGACCATAGGATACTGAATATACATCACCAGACTATAAAGTTATTACAACCCTCTGCAAACAATGTTCCGGACAACGTGGCAACGAAGGAGTAAATGCTATTTTTATCTATGATATATTTCTGTAGTCTTAGATTTATTTGACTTAGGCTTGTATTTATGTAGTTCTTAATGACTCCTTGTTTTCTTCTGCATAGTTGAATAAACAGAAGAAAAGGGTAGTAATGGCTTTAATGGTATTTTTGTGTACATTTTTGAATGGTTCCGGATTCTACTACGTTACCTCATTTAACCTGTTTGAAGGATACAAGTTCGTACAGGAAACGGGTTTTTTCAGAGCTTCTATTTGATGTATCGAAAGAGAAAAAAATACAGATTTGGAACAATGAAGAAACTCATGCAACTCATGCAAATGCAATCACTACACACAATCACAATCCTATGCCAAGATCCCGTCCGTGCCTCTAGGCCCAGACTCACCACCTTTTTAAAAAAAAAAATTCAAACTGTATACAATCGAGTCTAAAATTGTATGTAATCGAATCAGTATACAATCGAGTCTGTTATATACAGTCGAGTCCGACCTGTACTTCCAACCGTGTTTGTTTTTATGAATGAATCAATTCCTCTGTTCATTTTGATCCGCCATGAAGCAAGAAATCCATGGAATTTTAGATCACCTTCAGAGATCGTTCCAACGATCTTGAATTTAAAAATATGGGGAATTCAATTTTCACTGGCAAAGTTTATATTGCTTAAATGGCAGCGATTATTTGGGCGACCTGATGACTTGTTGACCATTTATACCATTTATACCGCCATTATGTACCGGCCGACATTTTGGATTTGCATTTTTCATTAATAACTATGTTTTTTTTTTCATAGTATAATAAGGCATTTCTGTATGAAGACTCCTGAAGAACTTTTGTTTTATTCGTTAATTTTTTTTCAAAAAGTAATCTATTTTTTTTTAATATTTCAAATATGGAAATGTGCTCCCTTGGCCGAGTGGTTAGCGTCATAACTAACATGCCGGGTGTTCGGGTTCGATTCCCGTTCTGGTCGGGGGAATTTTTCGTCAAAGAAATTTCCTCCGACTTGCACTGTGATCACGCGTATTCTAGAGCTTGCCACTCAGAATGCATTCATGGCGAATGCATAGAAATCTCAACTAAGTACTAATAAAAATGACGCAAGTAATACTACGTTGAGACGGCGAAGTTCCTCTAGGAACGTTAGTGCCATTGAAGAAGAAATATGCTTAAATGAGCTTAAATGAACACTGGTCATTCACACCCACAACGTTTCACTGCAATCCTAGTTGGTGCTGCCAATGGCCAGTCGAGTACCTCTAGTACTGAAAACTCGGATGAATCATCAATACGTACAGTATGTATTGAACTGTTTATGGTAGACTTTTTTAAGGGACATATTCTTATTGATTATAAACCGACTCCATCGAAATGTTGTTGCAAGATGAAGAATGTCATCGGCGAGCAATAGTTCCCGATGTAAAAATAGTAAAAAAAAACTAATTTGAGTGGTACAAAAAAAGTAATTAGAACATAAGTTTGATTCATCGAATTCTCGGCTCCGCAAGGCAAATACAATCCAATGCGTTATAAATGATTGAATTTTCATTTTGTAACATTGTTATACACATTCGGTTGGGATTCCGCTGGTGTGCAACAACTTTTTTACGTGGGACTATGTCTAACCGGAATATATGGGGAATAATGAAAACCTAAGCACAGAACATGAGGGAAAAATGAAAGATTTCGAATACTTTTAACTCGAACATTACTTAATAGATCGGAAAGATGTTTGCATCAAATAATAGGCAAAATTTCTACGCATCTATCACAATTAATAATACGTTATTTTTCCTGAGATAAGCAATTGAATAACCGTAAAATGTCAAACGCTATCTAATCGATCACTGCCCCATTTTGATTGGCCCGATTTACGGTTTCCCTAATGCAACCATCAAAACCAAGTTACCTGGTAAAACTGGCATTGTAAATACGTGCATGTTGGGAGAGCTTTTATGCACACCGACAAATGTTCCCTAACACAGTCATCAAAACCAAGGAGCCTTACATTACAAGGTGTTTGTTCAAATTCTTTACTTACACAGCAAATATGTAGAATTCAATTGAATTCGAAAATTGTTTTAATTAGATCAATACAAACAAATGTTTACTAAGCCAACGATAGTCTCACGTCAACCTTGCGGTTATATCATAGATATAACCAGGTGGGTGACGTCTTTAGAGAACCCCCATTGAACTGACAGGAGCCAACATATCGGGTATCCCACTGACATTTTCCCTGTGTTTTCATATGAATTGGGTATCCCACTGACAGTTCTGCTTGAGATTTTGCTAACGATCCTAGCATCAATCATAGCACCCGGCTGGATATAACACACCCATTAGTGTTTCTTTTTAGTAATTTAGTGGTCATTCTCATTTTTTAGTTCTAAATTCGACACCAACGCATCCACGATTCATATGCGAATATTTGCGCATTGAGAGTAATAATGAAGGTGTCATTAACATTCTGCAAACCACCGCACGACGATCCACACGCATCCGGACGTGAACTAATGAAAAGCACAAAATTCGCATCATATTTAAACAAAGCGACTCCTCTTGTGGAAGGAACTTATTGCGTCTCCGGTGCTGGTTAAATAAATAAAACAGAACACGACTGTTGGCTGCGATGACGACATGCCTTGATATCATCTAAAGTGCGCTCGTTTACCAGGTGGTGAACTGTTGGAAACGCAATTTGAGTTTCAACGGCGCACACACTCAGAATAATAACTGTGAGTGTTTGTTGCGAAATTTAGGCTTTCAAAGTCCAACCTTTTCAAGGCTCACCATTTGCCAGCAAATTTGGTTAATAACTGGTAGTTGTCGTTACTTTTTGCCAGTCTCTCACCTTGACTTCGGCTTCGAGAACTTTGATCGGTTTCGTCGATCATAATCAATTTGCGATTCTAATGATTGCTCCCATAACACGATGCTAATCGGGCCGGCTTTAGTGCATGTCATCAATTTCGAATTAGTGTAATGGATACGTAATGGTGATTTGAATTTGCAATTATAATAGTTTCTGTTTTTTTTTTGCATTTGCTGTTGATGGGTAACACATGTCGGAAGAATGGAATTTGAACCGATATCACGTGGGCCACGGAAACTCGAGACGTTTAAGGATGGACTTCATTCAAGTGCACGATGCGACAGCCTCTTCAAATTGACAAATGCTTACGTTTGTCACAACAAATGCTGCAAGTTTGTGAATCTGAATTCAACATCATTGTGGATCGAGATTTTCTCTGGACTGCCACAACCGGAAGAGTTCGGTCCGTTGTACGGATCCAGAAAATTTACACGTTCAGCACGACTCGGGCATACCGGTCAGTACACGTGCATCCCTCCATCTCCAAACAACGTGCGATTGAGCGTGACAACTTTGGAATATTCTTATCGTAACGAGGCAACTCACTTGCTTACGAAACGCAGCTCGATTAACGTCACGTACCTACTTTACGCGAAGGGGGGGGGGGGGGGCTATAAATAGCCGGACGGACGGAATCGACGCTCTTCGGTGCACTGTTGGTAAACATAAATCAGCTATCATGAACGGCGACCAGTTGTGGGTCACCCCTCACGACGAACGAATCTGGGTCATCTGGGAATCCGAGAACTCATCTCTTGGCGGCAGCTGCTGTTGTTGATCGGTGGTAATCAGGCGAGAAAGTGAAAATTAAAACAACAGATTGGATGAAATACAAACAGCGAAGCCACATGGCAATGAGAGATAGAGAGACTATATGCTATTGTTTGCTCTTAAAATAAACCACAACTCGAAGAATAAGTCGTGCGATCTTGTTGACTTGAGGCGATTGCCCTCGCTCAAGGAAATTCGAATAAATCGTTCCAAGTCGATAATGGGATTTCTTTGATAAAGAAAATACAACATCATACACAGCGAAGTTATCGATCGTTGTCAGAAGTTAAGCTTTTTCCATAAGAGTACTGAGTCATGTTCCGGCAGAGGGATTGCCTCGTGCCCGGCGTTCGTGTTCCTCAAGGTGTTTCCTTGCTACGTGAGCAGAATAGTGTATGATGTGAGATAGTTTATTTGCATCTTCAATTTTAGAAACTAGTTGTGCAAACTGTTTGTCGGAATTGTCACTCCGTCAGATGCTCCGGTTTTGCCGGTTCAATCCTTTTAGAGCAGTGGTACTCAACCTTTTTTTAGCTGGGCCACAAACACGGGTTAGTCATGGAGTCGCGGGCCGCAAAAAAAACTTAACTTAGGGCTACGAAATTATAAAGATCAAAAATTAAACTCTTCAGTACAAACATTTGGTAACAACAACAATAAAACGCATAATAACAATAAAACGCACATTTGAACAGGTTTTCAAATCAATTCTCAGAATAAACATGTACTGTAGATTGCTTGCTGTCTAGAGGGCCACCGAAATACTGAACTTACTGAATATCCAAACAGTTTTCTAGTATCTCTTAGCAAAATTACATTTCCTGGCACCCAAATATAACGCTTCAAAACACTCAGAACTGCAGTTCAGGAAATCCGAACCGAATCGAGTGTGTGATGCTGTGGCGACATCAACTGCACTCGCTGCGGAACAAATTTTCTCCCTTAGTTTTCTACCGAAGAACGCAGCTCTCATCGTTGAAAACTACCTTCTTCACATTCGACTTGAAATGCGCTGCATTTTGACAGCACGTTTAACCCGAAAACAATGCTCGAATTCAGGAAACTTTAATGATAGTTCGGAACAAGTCACTTATCAGTCATCCTGTTACCGACCAGATGGCAGCGGCAACGAGGCTTTCCAAATAGTGTTTTTCAAGGTCGAATGCATAGTTAAGTTTTCCAAATTAATCTTTTTTTAAGGCTATAAGAGGATGAATTGAGAAAATTTGAGTCTGATAAAGATATTCAAAACACCAATTATTATTACACCAATAAATCCAAACAAGCTCTTAAATTCAAACGAGCTCTCTTTCAGCAAAAAATTATAAAAGTCAATTCGCTTTTGATTTTTTCAATATTATTTTAGAATGCATCAAATGAAAAACTAAACATTGAACATGTAGGGAAAAAAGGGTTTTTTCGTAGCCACATTGGTTGCACGTTCGCTTACTAAGCGATCGATCGTGAGTTCTAAACCCAGGGCCCTCAATTGCCCATCTTTGTGTTGTTATAGAATAACTACATCCACGCAATAATCATCAGCGATGGAGATCGATCCACGGTCTAATGGAGATCGATTCATCCATACAACTGCTATGCTTTGGCAGAAACATCGGGCTGTTGAGCGATAAATAACACAACGATAATCATATCAACTATATCCGCTTTCCGGTTGTTTTACTGAACAATGGAAGGGCGGAAACAACACTCTTACGACTGAAAATGGCTACTATGTAATGCGTAATTTATGATACGATAAAACATATAACATGTACACGATTTAAATCCGACTCTGTCACAGCTAAAATGCTGATAAGCCTAAATAAATAAACAAATGGGATAAACAAAATGTAGCAAAGATGTTTGCATGATTTGATAGGAAATATTTCTACGTATCTATCACAAAGGATAACATTTCATTTTTCTTGAGATAAACGATTGAATAGTTGTGAAATGTCAAGCATGTGCGCAAGCATTTGTGCTTCTCAAATGGTTCCAACCAAAAGAAGCAACCAGAGTAACAGCGGTATATAGTATGAATACATGCGAAACATTGAATCGAGAACCCCCTTACCTTGTGATTCTACCACCATTCAAATCAAATAAATTTTAATAATGTTAAAAAATTGACATTTCACGACTTTTTCCAACGGTACCAGATGTTTTTAAATAAAGTGTTTCCATGTGTATCATATATCTCAAATCATCAAAAAATCGTAAATCAAACCGCAAAAAAAGATTATTCCAAAAAATTTCCAGACAAATTCACACTTTTGATTCACTCGAATTCAGACTTTACTGAGGAACACTTAGCAAGCCTGTGTGGAGCGCACTCAAGCTACGCCAACAATTAAGTACAACTTTACATTGGCTCGGCCAAGGAAATCAATGCAATGATACCGGACTATGTTAGGAAATCCATAAATCAATAGTGGCAAAACCATACTGTCCATAGACAAATTTGACTTTGACAGACAAATGAGACGTTACTAATTAAACAAGTACTAATATTATTAGTCCGATGTAAGTTTATTGTGCAACGCAAAATATTGGAACGTGTAGCTTCTGAACTTGAAACTAATATTATGAGGCTGATTATGCAATAGGGCCCAGATAGTGATTTAGTAATTACCATTTATTCCTACATCCAGCTTGTTTTTGTTATCGCGTTCATAACATAATTACCGCAGTAATTATCGACTGTTGCTTCCATCTTTCTCACAAACCCATTTCATCGTATTGTTTCAAAGTATCCTTATCTTATCAGCCGTCCCCAATATCAATGGATCTACTTAGGAGGAAGAATTATGAGTTTTATCGAGTATCGAGGGCATCTATGTGCGCGCGTGGCGACGTATTCACTCTCGCCCACCACATCGTAATCAGCTTGAAACATTGTTTGAAGTATATTTAATTAACCCGCGGCAAGCACTACCTTTTTTTCTTTTTTTTAAACATTTATTTTCAATTGGCTCAGCAACGTTAAGCATCAATGAGCCGTGTTTGTGAATAGGGAAAAGCCCTTGTGAGTAGAACTATGCAAATGTTCTTTCTCAAAAAGGCATAAAAACCCTATAGTTTTTTCAAGAAATGATACAATATAAATAATTATATAACAATACATAATAAAATAATATTTGAGGCTTCTTCTTGAGGATTTTTTGATAGAGATAACCACCTCCTTGAAGATTGCGTGCGAATGCGTGAATCTGAATGTGTTCAAGTTCTGAGGGAAATAGTTGGAGAAAAATGAAAACATTAAAACCATAGATTATTGGTAAATAATAGAAATATTAATAACAAAAAACAAAAAAGTTGGAGATGTAAACGATAATTAAAAATATCAGAAAAAATACACACATACTCATACTTGAAAGTGTATGGACTTGAGGAAATAATATATCAACGAAATAGCATCGAGATTGTGTGTAGCCAGAACGTCGCGGATCGAAAATAGGGGGTCATTCCCTTTTCGCGGAAATTTTCTATTAAAGATATCCTGTTATTTTGAAAATCAGAGCAATACCACACAATGTGATCAATATCGTGATAACCTATACCGCAAACACATAAGTTACTATCACTAATATTAATTCGGAAAAGATGTGCATTCGAGGAATAATG
The DNA here is from genome assembly GCF_029784135.1 of Toxorhynchites rutilus septentrionalis. NCBI lineage: Eukaryota > Metazoa > Arthropoda > Insecta > Diptera > Culicidae > Toxorhynchites > Toxorhynchites rutilus. Next base: position 8,651,122 of record NC_073746.1, read on the forward strand.
ATTAGACATTAGTCTGCACACTACCCGTATGAAATCACGAGAATAATTATATCCTTTGAACCATGATTTGAGGGAAACTTTAGGAATGATAGAATACAGCCACCGACCTTTATCACTTCCATTCCAACTTGTCTGCCAAGATTCAAGTGCACGTTCACGAGGAATATTGAGATATTCATCAAAAGTAATGGGCCTATGAAATAAGACTCCTTCCATTGCGCCCTTTTTAGCTAGAAAATCTGCTTTTTCATTTCCTGGTATCGAACAATGAGAGGGAATCCATACAAAAGTGATATTAAATGATCTACTCATCAAAACACTTAAAAGCTGTTGGATTCCAGACAAGAAATACGAAGAATATCCAGACCTTACCGAATGAAGTGCCTCTAAAGAGCTGAGACTATCAGAAAAGATTTAAAAATGTTCGGGTGACAAGGACTGAATATGTTGTAAAGCAGTGTATATCGCAGCCAATTCCGCAACAAACACCGAACAAGGTAAACTAAGCTTACGGAATGTGGAGAAGTCAATATTAAATACCCCAAAGCCTGTGGAACCATGAAGACTGGATCCATCAGTAAAAAAAGTTTTGGTTGAGTCAATATGTTTATATCTTGACAAGAATATTGCAGGCATAACTATTTGGCGGAGATCACCTGAAATACCACTAACATAAACTTTCATTGTCTAGTCAAAATTAATAGAAGGATTGAACAAAATTGAAGGAATGGATTGGAAACCAGATGAAGCCGATGGGCTTTCCAGGGTCAGAAATTCATGATATAGTAACATTCGCTTAGATTGAGTACCTAAGGTTAGCATTTTTTCAAAGTTTGCTATCACTATCGGATTGAGTGTTTCACAACGTATCAAAAAACGGAATGATAACTCGAAAAAGCGCACAGAAAGAGGAAGGATGCCAGCTAAAATTTCTAGGCTCATCCTAGAGCAATACGCAATCAGCGATATTGAATTCTCTCCAGTTGCAGAATATGAGTACGGGCAGCGGATCTGAAGCAAAAACTTCCATACTCCAAAACAGATAGAACGGTTGTTTTACACAACCTAATTAAGTCGTCAGGATGGGCCCCCCACCAAGTCCCTGTTATGGATCGAAGAAAATTTATTCGTTTCTGACATTTTTGTTTCAAGTAGCCTATGTGTTTACCCCATGTGCCTCTGGAGTCAAACACAACTCCTAAATACTTGAATGACAAAGAGAGCCTAATTGTTCTACCCAAAAGTTTAAGTTGCAGTTGAGCAGGATGGTGTTTTCTTGAGAACACAACCATCTCTGACTTTTCAGTAGAAAACTCAAAACCCAATTTGCAAGCCCAATCAACCAAATTATCAAGAGAAATCTGCAAGGGATTATACAGATCAATACTGTCTTTGCCCATTACCGACACTACGCAATCATCTGCATATTGTCTCAAAGTACAATTACCTGATAAACAAACATCAATGTCATTTACATAAAAGTTGTAAAGAATTGGACATGAGCCTTGAGGGAGACCCATGTAGCTAATTCGTAAAACTGACGAAGAACCATGGGAAAAACTCATATGTTTTTCACCCATTAGGTTAAACAGAAAACTATTTAATTTAGGAGAAAACCCATTTAGATGAAGTTTTTCAAAAAGAACCTCAATGGAAACTGAATCAAAGGCACCCTTGATGTCCAGGAACACTGATGCCATTTGTTGCTTTTTACTCAAGGCGATGTCAACCTCTGATGAAAGCAGAGCAAGACAATCATTAGTTCCTTTGCCTCTACGAAACCCGAACTGCGAAGGTGAGAGAAGGTTGTTGGATTCTATCCAGCTGTCTAAGCGACTTAGAATCATTTTCTCTAATAATTTGCGAATGCAAGAAAGCATTGCTATTGGTCTATAAGAATTATAATCAGACGCAGGTTTACCAGGTTTCAGAATAGCTATAACTTTAATCTGTCGCCACTCATGTGGAACAACGTTCTGCTCAAGAAAAACATTGAACAATTTTAACAAACGTTTCTTCGCATTATCAGGAAGGTTTTTCAATAAGTTGAATTTGATCCTATCTGACCCCGGAGCCGAATTGTTACATGACAGAAGTGCAAGCGAAAATTCAGCCATACTGAATGGAGGCGCAATATCATCAGATGTCTCCAGGAAGGGAGGTGGAGCGGGGGCTGAATCTGGGCATATCTTCTTGGCAAAGTCAAAAATCCACCTTTCAGAATATTCAATCTGTTCATTTGAATGAGAAGAATTTCTCATTTGTCTGGCAACTCTCCAAAAAGTGCTCAAAGAAGACTCTCGGGAAAGCCCATTCACAAAATTACGCCAATAACCTCTTTTTTTGGCTTTTATGAAGCTTTTGAATTTACGCTCCAGATAAATGTAATTGTCGTAACGTTCGCAGGAACCCGATTTACGCCAATCCTTGAACGCATTCGATTTTTCTTTATAAAGATCTGTGCAATCTTGATCCCACCACAGATTAGGAGGACGACTGCGAAACGAATTCCCAGGAAAACGTTTCGTCTGAGCATCAATAGCACTATCATGAATTAATCCAGCTAGAAAATTATACTCTTCTAACGGGGGTAACTCATGAACTAATGCCACTGATTCTGAAATAATTGAAGAATATCTCTTCCAATCAATGTTTCTAGATAAATCATGCTGAACATTCATAGTTCCTGACGATTCAGAATAATTCGAAATAGAAACGGTGATTGGCAAATGATCACTTCCATGTGGATCTTGGATAACCTTCCAATAACAATCTAATGATAAAGAGGAAGAACAAAGGGATAGATCTAAGCGACTTGCGCGGCCTGGTGATGGAGCAATTCTTGTTATATCACCTGTATTCAAAATTGTCATGTTGAATTCATCGCATAGATCATAAATAGAATTAGCTCTGCGATCGTCAAAAGACTCACCCCAGCCAATTCCATGTGAGTTGAACTCTCCTAAAATAAGATGAGGTTGCAGTAGAAGCTCAATTATATTCACAAGGTTTCGATAATTAAGCATTGTACTTGGTGGAATATAAATAGAAGCAATGCACAAATCTCTACCCTTGATACGTGCCTGACACGCAAGAATTTCAATTCCTGTTACTAAAGGCAAGGGAATCCTGTAAAATGGATAGCATTTTTTAATACCTATGAGAACTCCTCCATAGGAATCATCACGGTCTAAACGAATAATATTGAAATCATGGATGTTTAACACATTGTCCGAACGAAGCCATGTTTCAGATAAAGCAAACACATCACAATTCAAAAAATGGAGCATTTGCTTGAAAGAGTCAAGTTTTGGTAGAAAACTTCTACAATTCCACTGTAAAATAGTAGATTTCTCTGACTCATTCAATAAATTAGGCATCGAAATTAATGAAGGAGAGTAGGGGCCACTTTGAAACCATTTGCTTAGCTAACTGACTGATAGTAGGGAGCCAAGCAGAAATGAGACATTTCATTGAATCTGAAGCTCCGAAAATATCAAAGATCCATCCAACAATCGAAGAAAAAGAAATACCTCCTGTAAATGATTGGGGTTCAGGAGCCGATTGAGAAGCGAATCTGGAATGACATGACAATTCAGGGAAATGAACGTCATAGTTAGAGGATCCCCAACCAGGAGGGTTATTGTTGGAAGGAGCCGAAAAATGAGAAGAAGCTTCTGGTTGATTAGAGGATAACCCTCTTTTTTTAGCAGGCTTGGAGGAGGAAGTATTTTTTCTCTTTCTAGCTCTTCTCGCGATTATTGGATCGAAAGTAGTATCCGATTCATCATCCTCTGATAAAACAGAGAAACGATTTTCTGAAACCTCGGATACCTGAGGTGAAGCTGCCTTAAGAATATCAGCAAAGGTTCGCTTAGAACGATCCTTAAGTGATTGTTTAAGTTTAATAGAACGGGATTTGTATTTTGGACATTCCTTAACTGTGTGAGGAACACCTCCACAAAGAATGCATTTATCAGCATCCTTATTGCAAGTGCTTTCATCATGGTCGACTCCACATTTAGAACATTTGATTTTATTGCAACAGAAGGTTTTAGTGTGACCTATCTGTTTGCAATTAGTGCATGTCATAATTTTGGGAGTAAATAATCGAACTGGAAGACGAAGCTTATCAATGAGCACATAATTTGGAAGAGCTGTGCCCTCAAAGGAGATTCTGAAAGAACCAGATGGGAAATATTTCTTTTCGTTACCATCCATTAAAAATGATCCAAATGGATCTTACTTCCAAAATTTTCACATGAGGAAGTTTTACATCATGAAAAATACCCTCTGCGTTTTCGAAATCTTTTAGTTGGAGAGATTTTTCCGAAACCACACCATCGATTTCAACAATGTGTGCCGGAATATACACTCGATATTCATCAGTGAACAAAGAATTATTAACAATCGCATTAGCGTCTTTGCAATCCGAGAGCACAATACGAAGTTTGTCTTTATTCACTTTTGTAATTTCCAAGACACTTGAGTACTTAGACTTCAAGTCTTTGCAAATTTGGGTCACCCTTAAAGGTTTCCCATTGGGACGGAAGAATACCACCCAACGTGTTTTCGATGATCCCGAAACGTTCTGGTATTGTCGAATTCGAGAAAGATTCTTGGAAGGAACATTCTCAATGATTGAATGCTGAAGAGAATTAATTGGATTTTGAACCGAGGTGAGTGATACAGGATCATTTGTTGGTTGTGTCGAATTTTTTGTTGGGTTGGGTGTCGAATTTGACAGTAATTGGTTCTTCTTTTTCTTTGAAGGACGAACTTCAGAAAAACAATCATGAGGAGTATCTACGATGGACATATCAACATCGGAGGTTTCGTTCCCCTCCATTTAGAAAAATTTGTGAAACAAAACTGAGAGTAGAAAGAGCATAAAACGTCTAACACGTACAGAGGTTAAAATAATTATATATGTATTAAAAAAAAAATCATTAAATAAATAAAGAAACAGATAAATAGAATAAAAACAAAACAAAAACTTAGCTGCTTTATATTTCCAGTGGCAAGAAATCTTCAAAAATCCTGTTCCAAGGTTCAATACAGCTTCACACACCGAAAGTACTTGAAAATGCAAAAATCGAATATCTTCTTCGGGGAATTTCACTCGCTGAACAAATGGGTCCAGTTACTGCACTATTTCTTCCGGAAAAAGTTTTCAAAACGCTGAAATGTCTTAGAGAAAGAAAAATCACAAAGAAAATCTGAAATATTCGTTATGATGAAAATTATACGTCACCTTTATTCCACGGCTTGCTGATGTATGAAGCACCACCTTTTGGTAGGAATGAATCCTCGCATTTTATTTGTTTGGGAGATACAGCGATTGCAATTAAAAATCAAAAATAATGATCTTGCAAAGCAGAAGGGTTAACATTTTTTTAATAATACGTGGACATAGATTTAGGGCATACTTTATAGAATCGTGAACGCCAACCATTATTTATCCGGTTCGTCGTGCGAAGCCGGTCGGTGATGCGCAGCGCTTTCGCGCAGCGGCAAAATGATTCACATTCACCCCGACGACAACGCGCCACCAATACACAGCCGAGGGAAAAATTCCGAGTTCAAATTTGAAGGTCCTTTAAGGTCAAGCTCTCCCTCATAATGTAGAAAATAAGTATTACTCAACCAACCGATCGCTATAGTTTAGTGTTTCCAAATCATCCGACTAATCGTAGTTTTTGTTCTACCCGTCTCTTCTCAATCTTGCAGACGTTCTATATCGTTGGACACAGCCACACGCCTAAGGGAAGCCGCCATGAGCAAGCTAATTCGCCAGGTATCGATCGAATCCCCGGCCGCCAAGATCAAAGACAGCGTGTTCAATCTGGTGGTTCCGGTGCCGGACACGCCACCCAATGGGGCCCGTATTCTCGTGGTGTACGCTGGAGCATGCTATCGCAAAAATCAGTCCACATCGATCTCGTCGATCAGCAGTCAGCTGTCGGACACGGGTGATATTACCACATCGCTGCATATGCTGGCGAAGCAGATGCAGGGCGGTATTTGTTCCAGTATTAGTGAGGAGGGACCGGATAGCGCCCCCATGCAGGCCCATCAGACCTCGATCGCCATTCAGCACAACCCGTCGGCCCACCAGGGAGTCCGGGATGGTGCGCTTTTTCCAGGCTTCGAAGTCGCCGGCGTCATCGAGTCGTTGGGCAGTGAACTGAAAGAAAACTGTGGTTTCAAGGTGGGCCAGCGTGTGGTTCTCTATCCGTACGAGGGTGTCCCAGCCGGCTATTCCGAGCTGATGGTGGTCCCCGACCTTGAGTATTTGATTCCTATACCCGACTCGCTTCCACTCGCGGTGGCCGCAACGCTACCCACCGGTGCATTGCTGGCTCAGAGTGCCATCATTACGGCACACGCAATCGTCGACGATCTGCTCAAGAAACGACCAAACGAAAAGGTGAAAATACTTATTGTCGGCACTGGTGGGTTGGCCCTGTGGGCCATCCGAATTGCGGCGCAACACTTCTACACACCGGCCACCAAGGATAAGATTCAGATTACGGTGGCTAGCCTGCGGGATGAGGGATTCGTGCTGGCGAGGAAATGTGAAAGGTGCGTATAGAAATGCAGATTCAATGGGAGTCAGTTGTATAATGAGGATCACGAACAACTATCTAGAAACTAGGAATTTACTCGGGATGGTAGTGTTTACGGATCGCTTTCAAGTGGAATTAGAAACAACAGAAAACAACTAATTTTGAGGTTGAAAAATCTTGAACGAGGATTGTGTCTGAAAATAATCGAGTTTTGGTAGAAGTACTAGGAATTTTATAGTAAAAGGTAACTTTGGAATATTTGTATTATTTCCATTTTAAGACGTCTTGTGAACAAATCATGGAAAGAGTGTTGCATTTCGAGTGACAACGTGTTCATAGCATCGCTACATTATACTATTATCGGTTTAGACTCATTGGGATAGTTCCATTCCGCACTTTGGTTTTTGTTCTTGAATCATAATGAAGGTATCGCATATGTCTTTTCGTTCCATGATAATATTATTAATGTTGTCTCCGTTCTTATTAGTTCATATTAGTCAGGTCAAGCTTTTGGAGCTTTAGTTATTCGGTCCAAATTTGGGTATATTCAACACCACTTTTATCGAATTACTAGCTGACCCGGCAAACTTCGTCCTGCCCAAAATTTATTTTTCCTTTTCACATCCACGTTTTCTTATAGCGAATTCGTTTTTAAAACTGAGTCAGTGCCAAACTGACTCTGTAATAAAAAAAACCGTTTTCAGTTCCACGAATGCGGTGGTTTGTTGGTGTGCGTTAGTCTGATTTGTTTATATTTGCGACGACAAATGTACGGTGTCGACGTCTGGTGGCGATATTAGTGCTTGGGAGGTAAATTATTCTCTATCAGATCAGCAGGGCCAAGTGCAGTGTAAAAATATAAAAGTTTGAATGAAAATTTTTACATCATATTGTTTGATTAATGTAGTTCTGACACTCACTTAATAATTTGTCGATGCATTTCCTGTTTGTTCCACAAATAATTACTATTATAATATAAAATCATCATTAGACACAGTTTTCGTTCAATATGTTTCCGTGATATCGAAAAAAACGTCTTATTTCATCACATAAAATAAATATTCGATACGTTAAAGTAAATTTTCATTCATAATTTTGATTTTGAAAGCAGGTTTATTCCACCTGAATATCCATCATTATTTTTGCCTCCCAATGAAAGCACGCGTAGCTTAATGCCGTCTACTCGAATATACTCTTCAAAATCAGAATCCGAATTGGATTACGATTCCAATAATACAAAAGCAAAAGCAGCAAGATTTCCATTTTCATAGTCTTTATTTTTAGATTTTCCAAAACAATACTCGGAACTTGACAGTTCAGTATAGTTGTATTGGTGAACCCGAGTGCCAACCCGTGAAACATCTCAGTGCGAAACTAACAGCTTTCGGGGCGAACCAGTGCGAAACTGAGTGAATAAAAAAACCTTTTGACAGCAGTTAGCGCGGCACTGGGGTTGAAACTGAACAAAAACGAATTCGCTATTATTAAGCGCACTCTCATGAGTCCAATCGCAGAACTGTTCATCGATTGATCTTCTAATCTACCCTCTAAAATTACCTTTTATTATAAAATTCCGAGTACTTCTACCAAAACTCGTCATTATAATATCAGACACAATTCTCGTTCAAGATTTTTCAACCACTTGCAAATAACATGTTTCTCCGTTACATGGAATAAATGTTTGATACAGAACATATGATAGAATAAAGACAGCTCTAAATCGGACAATTCCTTTTTCGAGTTTTGCTCTTATCAACACATTTGGCGATCCATTTTTTTTATATGGATAGAAGACGATAAAGGAGTGCGTTTTATCACATTTAAATCCATTTCCACGAACGAAAATCAATTTCGTTAGCGCAAACATCGAATGGACTATCAACGCTTGCCAATCAGCCATATTCTGTATCTCGACGGAATTCCATTTCGTCCGAGTTCTAATTTCGCTTTCCCTATTTCGAACGTTTTGCCAATTTAATGTTCGAAGAGAACCAGATCGAACGAAATGCAAAAACAACTCGAATGGAATACAGAATGGAATTTATTCAAGTCGTTCGAAATATTTCGAATCGATCGAAATTCAGAATAGGGGTTAATATGTAATTGTAGAACATATGCGAATTGAATTTTTCGAATTTTCCTTTTTCCTTCAGAGTTTTCCGAAAATTTTCAATTGTCAATTTTGGTTGGAATATTTGTATTATTTTGTCGAACCTCCTCTCCATTCCAAAGGAGAGAGGGATGTCATTCCATCATAGAAACATTCATCGTACTCAAAAACCCTCACATCCCAAATTTGGCTCCATTTGCTTGATTAGTTCTCGAGTTATGGAGAAGTTTGTGTTTCATTTGTATGGCAGTTCCCATGCCCTCAGTTAAGGTAGGTTTAGAGTTCCCGTGAACGTGAACGCGGACAAACGCTTTTTTTTTTAATAATTCATCAGTCCATATATAAAACACGAGGAAAACATCTTGAAACGATAGGAAGAAACATTTTCTAGTTGAAAAACATGCTTAAACACAATTCATATTGATAAAAGTGGATTAATTCAATATTTCACAACGATTCTGAATTTCCACCGTGGAATCGAGATGTTGGTGAACTCACCATAGTTCACCGACTTCGGTGAACGTGAACGTGAAAACAGTGGTGAATATAGACTTCAAAATATTTCCCCGTTCATGTTCACGTTCGAACGTACCAAGGCATTCTGAAAATTATTTCACCGTGAACTTAAAAGGATATGTTTAGCAATTCTCATGTTTTCAATGAAAATTTGGATATGGATGCAATTTCAATCAATCGGATCATTGCGCGGGTTGAGAAACTTCGTTGCTTCGGGTTGATTCGTGAACAACTGTATATTTTATCCGAATTACTTTATTGAAGATCGATGTTTATTTACTTCACGTTTACTGCCGAACTTTTAATATGAACGTGAACGTGAACAAAATCATTCTATTCACCACGATTTTTTTAGTTGTTTGTTCGCAATGTAGTTCACCGTGAAATGATCGTACTATTCCACCACCTGTTCAAGTTCACGTTCACGGGAACTCTAAACCAGGCTTTAAGGGGTAAGTGTGTCAAATCACCATAGAAACATTTGTTTTTTTTCTTTCTTTATTATTGAGATTTTCAGTCAAAGGCTGGTTCATCTCTAAGAAGCTAATTTGTTGTCTCGTACAACCTCCATATACCAAATTTGGTTCCTTTTGCTTGATTAGTTCTTGAGTAATGCAGAAATTTGTGTTTTCATTTGTATTTTATTTTTATGGCAGCTTCCCCTCAAAGAGGAAGGAGGAGTGCCGAACCACCATAAAAACGTTTATCGATCCCTCAAACCTCTATATGCCAAGTATGGTTGAATTTGCTTGATTGAATAACTAATCGCTTCAGGTCATTCTTGCGGTTCTTGTCTCTGTCAGATACGGAGAATTCGTGTGAGGTTTCCCCACAATACAGACGGTGAAACAGCGTGCTATGTTGTCTTGCAACAAGCCGCACAGGTGGCCCTAATTTTTCTACGATCACGTAGTCAGAGAGGGCGAAACTAGAAAAAGTGACTCGAAACGAGCATGAAGGCGTAAACTTAGAGGAAGCCTTTCAAGAGGAAACGGTTCGAGCTGGCGGCAGTCTCAACATATGGACAAACATCAAAGGCAGTGTTGGCGCCTAAACCAGGCTAACTGCGGTTGGAATTGTTCTGGCTAAGCGAACTGTTGGAATAAAAAACACAAGTTTTTGAATTCCAAACTTATATTTCACTAAATACACGTCACTTTCACATTGATGGTGAGGAAAAAACTGGCATGATGAATCATGTTGCACGCTTCTTTTAGGTTCTTCGGAAAGTTGGTGGGGTGTTTATCCTGTCGACTCCAATCGGCTCGCTCGGGTGCTGTTCGTTCATAATGTTGCTACTCCTCATTCATCTCACTCTCCAACGTCGCGGGGTGATGCGATTGAATGAAATGAATTACGATTGCTTCGGGTGATGGATGGAGGTTTCAATTTATATCGTCCTGACTCGTCAGAACACGTCTGCGCTCGCTATGCGTGGCGCGAACAGGCATTTTTTTAAATTTCCCAACTCCATTACTTTTGATTGATTCGCATGTCAGACTCGCTTCGGTTCACACACACTCGATTTCTAATTCGTGAGAAGGAATGCAAACGCGGTACTCCAACGTAAAGTGTTGGTCAAGAACAATTGCGTACCTCAGTCACAACAATATGCAATTTGTTTGGTCAAATCTTTGAAATTTCAGTCACGGAGGTATATTTTGTCAGATTTCTTCCCGATCATGATTTTAAGACCTTTTCCATCTGGTTTGGACCGGAGCAAAACAACCCACATTTTCTGGGCAAACCGTGACACGGAGAACAGAAAAACCGTGACACGGAGAACAGAAAAAACGGGAAAAAGCAGGTACGACGGTTGAGTAGAAGCGTTGACAACAGAGGGAAGGCGTGTGAAAGCGATAGATTCAGAGGTTAGGAATTCTTCACGTTTTTTTTTCAATATGGGTCAACTCTTCCTCGAAGGAAATTGTTTTCCGATGGAGATTTCGCTTGAGCAATTTCCTTGCTCCTGTTCCAACAAATAAGGAGGAGTTTGAAGTCTTAATATCTGAGATTTCATCATAAACAAATGCCCCACCATCTGCCAATTGTACTTAGAACACCAATACGAGTGAACCGAGTAGCGTAGTAGAGTGATCGCGTAGTAGGCAGTCAGCAATTTGGCTTCATAGCCAACGGGAATTATATAAAGATATCAGCGAGGAATGGAGATCTGCTAATTGACACGGTAGCTGGATCGATCATCCAGAGGATATTTAAAGAATAAGGTGATGCTAAAGATACCACCGGAGTAAGAGTGACGTCGAATTTTAGAAATTTTAGAGAATATTCTCATAGATTGTCACATAAAATAAAACCTTCAAGCAGCTTCACAATACTGTATTTGAGTTTGCCAAAAAGTTTGTTTCCGACACACAAATCTTCGAGTAGAAGATCGAGAGATATAGCATAAATCTAAACATACGCGAAGAAGATGGCTTAGGAAAATATATTTTAATCAGGAGTTAAAATTATATTAGCTTACAATTACACATTGCTCCGAAACAAAAGACAGAACCTTCATGAATTCAAAAGCCGGTACGGATCGTATCCTTCTGTATTCCATCGTATAAAAATAAGAAAATATTTTCGGAGCAGCTGCTAAATGTTGGCATCAAAAAACTTAACGATATATTCGAATGTAGAATGTTAGAGAACGTTTTGAAAATCGTTTAGTCAAGATCGGTATTTTTATAAAGATTGGCCAATCCTTAAGTTAGCGCCATTTGGAAACAGACGAACCCATGCAGAAATATGATTCGATAGGGCAGATTCAAATATACTGATATTCAAACGCTTAAAACTCTACCATATAAATAACAAGTGGGAGAAAATTGTGCTTTAACAACTATCCTTGTCACCTCCTTCCAGAGTCAACCTGGTACAGTGGAACGAAGACCTGTACGAGAAGCAGCTGATCGAGCGCACCCATGACGCCTGCGATGGTCTCGTCGATATCGTAATTGATTTTGGCACAACTTCGCGCAGCTTGCACCGATCGATGCAATGTCTCACTAAAGGGGGTCACGTATTTATCAGCGACGAAATCGCCGAAAAGCTGCTGGCCAGATTCTCCAAACGGGCGGAGGATCGTGGTGTTTTCATCGAAGTCGTTCCCACGGGCACAATTGAACAGCTGCACCAACTAGTGAAGCTGGTAGCGACCGGTCAGGTTGGTTTATTTATTGTACTTGCTTCTACCTAGCAATCGAATAACTGTTTTCCTATTTATTTTAGATTGAACCCCCACCATATTCAGTATTCCCCTCGGATCAGGCCGCCGAAGTGGTGCACAAGCTAGCTAGCTCGGAAATTCCTGGACGTGCCATATTGAGATTCCACGACATCGAGTAAACAAAAGAAAAACATCAGTAAGCGAGAACTAACCAACTTTCTTCTTCTCATAGTCCTCTCAAACAATAGAGAACACTTACCATAAGTAAGTTAAACAATTAGCGGGGAAATTATTGATGATGAAAGAGTGAATTTATTAGGTGTGCAAAAGCATTGAAGCACTCGTCGTATTTAGGCGCTTATTCATTTCCTCGTTTGAACTGTTTTTCCTGATGCAGAAACTAAATTAGGAAGAGCTAAAAATCCTTACACAAAACTAGAAAAAAAAAAACAATTCAAAATTACATTAAAATTCATGAATGTATGATTTGCGTAAACGTAACGATAAGCAAACAACTAAATAGCAATTACCTAATCGAAAACAATTGGAGTTTCAAATCTTATGATTGATTGAAATCGATTTTGTATAGGAGGCAAGCGGCTTCTAATTCACTTATTTATACGCGTTGGTAGCATACACAAAAATATTACGCTGCAACAGAAATCTACAGTGAATTTATTTCGAACCCTTACCCTTAGTAAGCAGCACACAAACACAAACCGGTGATCAAACTTCAGGAGATGTCCGGCAGACAGGCAAGACACAAACATATACAAAATCAATAACTAGGATCAAAGATTTTCGACTTAGGATGATGGATCAGCGCACTAGTTTTAGACATGACAACTCTAACCTATTTTTGAGTAGTGAAAAAAGTAAAAACTTTTCTGAATTTTATTGAAGGAATGTTCTCTAAACTCGAGGATTTGATGTACAAAACACAAAAATATGGTTTAACATTACTCTACTGCTACTACTACTACACAAGATGGGAGTTTGGTTCATCAGGGATAAAACTTAATGAAGTGTGCGAAACGCCTATCTGAACGTAGGGAAAGCCGTATCGTCAGTCCGCTCCTCACCGTGTATAATTTATCGTAGAGAGAAAAGCAGCGATCGTTTGTTCGTTCAAATACAATAATTGTAATTCAGTTGTGATAAGGTTTTCCCCCCTTACAGTGGTTTCTGGAAATCCAAAGGATTTCGGCTGCCGGTGGGGTGTGAACACGTTTGATTTAGTCTTTTAGTTTCAGTTCAACCTCGTTTTAAAAAATACTGTGAACGATTCGATTGATGAGTACGCGAAAGGAGGCGCGTTCATTGTGAACAGGAGAGGGAAGAAAGAAACAAACGAAAACAAAGGAGTAAGCAGATGAATTTGATGATGCGATGTGCTTAGAATAATCTTAACTTAATTATAGCTTAAACAGACAAAGCAGAAGATAAACAGATAACAATGTGTATTATTGAATGAAATAAAGAACTGTATAGGAGTTTCAAAAAAAGGAAGATCAGTGGAGAAGTTTTCTGCTTTTTAGAGAAACGTTCCAAAATTGTTCTTACACCATTTGCAGAAGTTGTGCAGAGAGATCTAGAAAAAGTTGCCAACCATAAATATCAAGCTTTGAACGAAATGTATTCCGTACATCTTGTAGGAAACAGGCCAGATGCTTCGGCCATGGAACGGAATCCGAGTGATCTGACGCACAATGCCGGCAAGTCTTGACGTATGAAGATAGAAAATGCCGAAGAGGAATGAGATATGATGCAAGCCCTGGTGGCCCTGGACGGGATGGCTCCTATGTTCTGCATGGATGAAAGGGTGCGTCAGAAAAAATCGCACCAATGATAATTATCATTATCCCACAAATTTATCATTTTGACGTAGGACTACGTCTAACCGGAAGATATAGGGGGTGAAATGGAAATCTAGGCACTGAACAAGTAGGAAAAAATGCAAGATTTGGAACGCTTATTACTCGAGCATTTCTCAATAGATCGCAAAGGTTTTTGCATCAATTGATAGGAAATATATCTACGCATCTATCATAACGAATAACATTTCATTTTTCTTGAGATAAATAATTGAATAATTGTGAAATATCAAGCATTGTCAAAATGCACTATGTGCCCATTTTTGATTGGTCCATTTTGTGCTCCTCAAATCGTACCGACCAAAACGGGCAACCAGAGCAGCAGCGAAATAGAATGAAGCACGATTGGAAAGGAAAAAGAAAAAAATGAACGAAACATTGGTCGCAGTCTCACACATGCGTAATTCTCGAGCCAGCCAGTCAGCTTAAAAATCCCCGCTCCGCTGCCGCAACGATCATTCTCATTCAAACCGTACACCACATCGGTTCGCATCATAACACATCAACAAACCAACCCAAGCAGCCATGTCTGGACATGGTAAAGGAGGAAAAGTGAAGGGAAAGGCAAAATCCCGCTCGAACCGTGTTGATCTGGAGTTCCCCGCAAGGGTAGCTAGGCCGAGCGCGTTAGTACCAGTGCACCAGTCCACCTAGTCGGCGTTATATAGTTTCGGCCGCCGAAGTGATCGAGTTGGCTGGTAAAGCTGCTCGCGACGATAAGAAAACCCGCATTCAGAACAGAACACATCAAGACAACAGGCAGTTGCTGCGAGTGGCGTGTGGCAAACGCAATCGCAAAACGGCATCAGGTAGCAGAAGAAAAAAGTTTGTTCTTTATACAACAAGAGCAAAACAACAAACTGGTGGCAAATCCAGAACAAGGCGGCATCGAGGGCGTTCGAAATGGTTTTTTTCAAAACCACGAGTACTAAGTTTTCTAAATTGGAACCATTCCATAAAACAAGGCGCTTTTCAGGGCCATTAAACCTTCCAAAAAAGAGTTTAGGAAATACAGTTCAATGCTTTCTAAATAATAAAACACAAATTGATTTTTTCATAATTTGTTTGCCAGGATCTGGTGAGTATGTGAATTTGGCAGTTGTTCTGAGCTTATTGATAGTTGGGGACTTTCCTGATTATTCAATTTTCACCAATTCTTAAATTGTTTCCAGATTGAAAGTACAGTAATTTACAATTTGTTCGACATTTAGCTAATTGGACGCACATGTAATGCGACTTATTTAGTTGGACATTTGTGAACATAGAGATCCAAATTAAGACCCCACATTGAAAGTCGACACTGTCCACTGTCATCGCAAATGTTCCATTACAGGTTAAAATCGCCTCCAATGCGACACTGAGTGGCGCTTCGGCACGTCGCATTGAATGTAATTTACTGTACAACATGTCACAAAGCTGGATGGGAAGAAATTTTCCAACTGTGAAAGCTGTGGCGAGTGGCAACAAATCGCTAAACAGGAAGGTTTAGCCGAACAAGATGGGGATATCGAGTGATAACAAAACAATAAACTCTTTAGATTGAAGATAATTTTGTGATCCTGAAAAGGACCCTTTTTAGCCTGCATGTGAATCCAACGAGCGAACAAATCGTAATGAATGTATTTTTTTGCCATCGCTCCCTTTTAACGCTCATTCGTTCGTCTCGTTGGACTCGCCCCTCTGGCTGAGTCTGCCGATTTGTCTCTATGCTGTGAGTGTGTACCGCTAGAGTATAAAACACGCGGACCCCAAAAAAATATCTTATTTTCTTTCAAACCGTAAACCCGTGTGGTTGTACGGCATCGGCATCGTGGACGTAACAAAGAAGGACAAGTTAAGGGAAAGGCAAAGTCTCACTCGAACCGTGCAGGTCTCCAGTTCCCTGTTGGTCGCATTTACTGATTGCTCCGCAAGGGTAACTAGGCCGAATAGATTGGTGCCGGAGCACCAGTATACCTAACAGCGATTATAGAGTTTCGGCCGTCGGAGTGCTCGAGTTGGCTTGCAAAGCTGCTCACGACAATCAGAAAACCCGCATCAAGAACAGAGCAGCTTCGGTTCGGCGCTCATCAAGGCAACAATTAGTTTCAGTGAGTGGCAAAGTGTTTCTCCGGCACGTCGCATTAAATGTAATTTACTGAACAATATGTCACAAGCTGGATGGGAATATCGAGTGATAACAAAAACACAACACCAAAGGTTCTTTTCAGAACCATCAACATATTCATTAAGAGTAAACAGTAAACTAATCCATTTTTCAGGTAGATAGGTAGGTATTCACGTAGGAGAAGGAAATAAAACAATATATTTAAAATATATATTTAACAAAAGCTGTCCCCTTTGTATAGTCCTACGTCACTCCGGTTATGTCCCCAACATTACCCACCCGACTTTTTTCTCAGCAGAAAAAAAAAACATGTTACTTTATTGTAGAGAAAACATATTTGAAATGGAAAAGGTAATTTCCATTTATAATTTTTACTTTCTGAGTGCCTATCACATCCCCACTTTCACTTTAAACCCAACGGAAAACGATATTATATGCCTCGATGTGAATTTCAATTGGGCTAACAGCACCTAATACGATGTGTAGAGAATACGGGAAATTACTTTTTCGAATACAGGCGAACCTTTTTTTGTGGGGGATAGGGACCGCAAAAAAAAAAGATTCCCCCAACAAAATAACTCAAATCCACGCCATTCATCGTTTAATTTCTTTTTGTTTCCATGCTTTGCGATGGGACAGTTTGCCTTTTCGGTTTCGCGTGGCTGTGGTGTGCTTTTAGTTCATGTCGAAACTTGTTGCTATTAGAAATCATGTCATGGGTAACTAAGACCATTAGATGAAAGGATGGGAATGATTTGAGAAGTGGATAATTTAGACGCAAATATGCGTTATTTGCATCGAAATACATATAAACCATCGAAAAAACTAAATGGACGATATCTTCACAAGAACAGAAAACCACACAAAAAAAATCGCACAAAAACAGGTTTCCTGTATTCCTTCAGTTTTCCAATTTTTCTAGTCGCATGAACTTTCCTTGAGTGAAAAAAATCGTTTCATGTTTCAAGTCAATTCAACACAACCGCTACCATATACAATTTTACACTTACACTTGTGCTAAAAGTTTTGCAATGCATGATCGGTCATTGATATGAAATTTCACGAAGCAAACAACATTAAAGTTCCAAATTTAAATTTTATTCATATTCTATAAAATATGAGTTCAAATAAGTTCATTGAAACATCATTCTTCGACCAATCCATCGATAGATTCTTATTGGAATGAAAAAAAAAAATAAACAATTGCTTTGGTCCGCACTCATTCATCGCTCCCAACCTATTCGTCAGCACGTATGGAACCCGCAATGCCCACGCTAGTTACAATGAGCATTATCCATTTGTGCGCGTCGCTTATTAAACTATCGACCACGAGGGTATTCACTTACTGATTTCCCCCAGGCACCTTGAATTAGAAATCTCTGTCAGGGAACACATGTCGGTGGGAACAAAAGCTCCGCTCACTTTCATGTATTTGCAATACCGATTTCTCCAGCCTACCTTGGTTTTAAAGTCTGTAGTTTCATATAATATATAATTTCCTTAATTTTCACTGTAATGAATTGTTCTGGAGTGCTCAAAATGATTGGTGTAAAACTCTCGTAAATCCATTAGAACATGACTGAGCAATCATTGTGAGTACAAGAGGAAACTTGTATCTTCAATTATGACCAATCAGAATGAGGTATTTCCGTTTGAAGATTTTTCGATTGTTTGATAGTTAGTTTCATAAAATATATGATCATATTCATTGTAATGAATTGTTATGGAGTGCTCAGATCGATTGATGCAAAACTCTCTTAAATCCATCAGGAATTAACTAAGTAATAATTGTAAGTGCATGAGCCGCCGCTTGGGTCGTCAATTTCGACCAATCAGAACTGGGTATTTAACTAAAAAAATTGTTATGGAGTGCCGAAATCGATTGACGCAATATTCTCATCAATCCATCATGAAATGACTAAGTAATAAGCGTTTGAAATTGGACATTTTTCATGATGCTATCGACTTTCGTTTTTCAATTTGTACCCCCGATATGTTCCCGAAAGTCGTTATCCTACGTCAAAAGAAACTATCAGAGAGAGATGTGCGTCATATTGTCAAAAAGCATCGAATAGAACGGTGACTTGCTCGAAAACTCGAGCTGAACTTAAGTTGGACGCTTCAGTTTCGAAGGTTTAGCGGCCATTGAAACGTGTCCAAAACATTGTACGATCAAAAATGGTTAATGGACCACGAATACTACCTCGGCACAGAGAAGCAAGGCTAGAATTCGCATTTCGGAACATGTCTCAAGATTGGAAAGAGGTATAATAAAGCTCGTCAGCATTGTGCGTCTTCTTGGTTGTTTTTTAAATTTTATTCGTTCAAACCATTTCAAATAAAATTTTTATTTTAAGGGGGTATTCTAGTGTAGAGACACGAATTTCGGACGTTTTTTCGAACTCCGTAAAAATAAAACAAAGAATATTTTTACTATCCATTATATCATTATTCGTTTATCTATCTTTCAACAATAAAACAAAAATAGGACGGAAAAAAAATATTCATAATTAGAATAGTTACATGCTGGTGAAGTGAGGGTGTTCAAAAAAAAGTTGTGCCATGGCGTACACGATTCCAGTCCTTCTGGTTATCTGAAACAAAAAAATCGAACAGATTCTGAATCAGTAAAGATGTCGCTATGGCATGAACCTCGGACAAGTCAAAAACATGGGTTTTAACAAAATGGCGGCCGTTTGAAAACAAAAATGCTGTTTAAAAGGTTTTTTTTTTGCGTTTACCGATTTTTTAAAAATAGTAAAATTAAAAAGTTATAATTTTTTATTGGTTCATGCGATAGAGAGATGTATGCAGATTATTTTCATATAAATTTGACATAAATCGGTTCAGTAGAACTTGAGATATCGTGTACGCCAGTTAGAAAAAAACTAGTTCCGAGAGAAACGCGTTTGAAGTTCATTGTGATGGCCGTAACAGGTTAGATACCACATCACTAAGATGGCTCTAACTAGGTAAATAATAGGATTTTCGATAAGTCCTTTCTAGAGTATATTCTTAAATGCCTAAACTACAGAAATATGGTAAAAAAAAAATTCGATTTTTTCAGATTTCTAGACTAGAATACCCCCTTAAATTATTTTCGCAGACGAGAAAAAGTTCAACTGAACAAAATGAATAGTTCTGTTCTCCCGCTTGATTGATTTTAGTATTATGTATCTTTTTCGAGTTGAAGTTTTCAGTGTACTAGATTCCGAGCAAAATTTGTCTCGAAGAGAAATGTAAAATTTTTGGGTTTGAAACAAAGCAAACTCCACAGTTATTGCAAATAAAGGGTGTGTCACATCAAATTGCATCACGGAAAAAACGCTGTAGAAATTTATTTTTTTGGAATTATATCTTCAGCTTTCGCTTATAATCAGATAAGAGTGTATAGATCACGTTGGCCATGCTTCACTGTCAATTTTTCGTAAATTTGGAAAAATTTCGTCGAACGTAAAAGAGCGTCGTGAATTAATCCTGCGCACTCATTTCGAGAATCCGGAGTTGTCACATCGGGACATCGGTAAGATGCTGGGAATCGTCCAATCCACGGTCAGCAGAGTA
Source organism: Toxorhynchites rutilus septentrionalis (assembly GCF_029784135.1). Taxonomy (NCBI): domain Eukaryota; kingdom Metazoa; phylum Arthropoda; class Insecta; order Diptera; family Culicidae; genus Toxorhynchites; species Toxorhynchites rutilus. The sequence continues at coordinate 8,671,037 of NC_073746.1, forward strand.
CTAAAACGATACTTCGAGAACCTAACCATCGACCGGAAGGTGAAGAACGGCAAAAATGGATGCTCCGTCAGTGAAAAAGATCACAAGCGCGTAGTTAAGCAGTTTAGACGTGATCCGAGAAGTTCGGTCCGGGATGTCGCCAATAAGCTGAATTTGTCAAGTTTATTCGTCCAGCGGACCAAGCAGCGGGAGGGCCTGCGTACATACAAGGTTCAGAAGGCTCCTAACCGCGACGAAAGGCAAAACATGGTGGGGAAGACGCGATCCCGGAAGCTGTACACCGAAATGCTGACGAAGCCGCATTGCCTGGTATAGGACGACGAAACCTACGTCAAAGCGGACTTTCGTCAGCTGCCGGGCCTGTTGTTCTTCTCCGCAGAGGACAAATTCAGCCTTCCGGAGGAGATTCGCAAGCAGAAACTATCCAAGTTTGCCAAAAAGTACTTGGTGTGGCAAGCGATCTGCTCTTGCGGAAAGCGGATCGCCCCCTTCGTGATGACCGGCACGGTAAACGGGCAGGTTTACCTTAAGGAGTGCCTACAGAAGCGCTTACTACCACTATTGAAGCAGCACGAGGGTCCGACCATCTTCTGGCCGGATCTCGCTTCGTGCCACTATTCAAAGGACGTGTTGGAGTGGTACGAAGCCAACGGGGTCACCTTCGTGCCAAAGGAATGAACCCGCCCAACGCGCCGGAGCTTCGCCCAATAGAGAAATATTGGGCGATTATGAAGCAGGTCCTCCGGAAGAACCCAAAAGTTGTCAAATCGGAGGCGGACTTCAAGAGAAAATGGATTTCTGTTCAAAAAAAACTACAACCTGACGTTGTACAGAACCTTATGGACGGGGTAAAGAGGAAGGTGCGAGCATACGGGCTTGGGCTCGAAGTATGAATAAAAAGAAAATGCCAAAAGTTGTTTAATAGTTTTTATTTTACTGTCAAAAATTTTCAAAAGGATCGGTCTACTGGGCGAATTTCTACAGCGTTTTTTCCGTGATGCAATTTGATGTGACACACCCTATATCAACGCCAAAAAACAAATTTAATTTGATATTATATTAGAATTGTGATTTAAATAAAAAGATCTCGAAATGTTTTTTAACGACAGCGATAGTGAAGAGAGCACGCTTATTCCACAGAGGCGGGAGTTGGGCGATAAAAGTGACTCTCTTTCGCTAAGTGAAAATGAGTGAGTTTGTCTTATATACATCCAAAATTGATTTTTAGCTCATGTTTTGCCATCCCGATTTATTACATTAAATGAGCGTAAAGATAACAGAAAATGTCATGACTCTCAAATACTGGTAAGCATTTGTATAATATATAAGGCTGTCAAAAAAGTCCTGCGGTATTTTTTTTGAATTTTCATTTGTTCATAAAATTAGTTACAATCATCTGTTTTAAGTCAAATATGCGCCGTTTTGTTCGAAGACTTGCTCCCAACGAGATGCCAACTTCATAATACCCCTGTTATAGAAGCTCGCTTCCTTATTGGCAAAAAAACTCGGATAGCCAATTTTCACAGGCCTCTTTTGTGGCTAACTTCTGACTACCTAGCTCGTTCGCCATGGACAAAAACAGGTGGTAGTCACTTGGTGCAAGATCCGGACTATACGGCGGATGCAAAAGAACCTCCCATCCGAGCTCCCGGAGCTTCTGGCGCGTCACCAAAGAAGTGGGTCACTTACGACAACGTGAAGCGCAAACGGTCGTGGTCGAAGCCCACTGAAGCGGCTCAGACGGTGGCGAAGCCCTCATTAACGGCCAGGAAGGTTCTGCTGTGTGTTTGGTGGGATTGTCAAGGAATAATCTATTATGAGCTGCTTCCCTATGGTCAAACGCTCAATTCGGACCTGTACTGCCAACAACTGGACCGCTTGAAGGTAGCACTCATGAAGAAGAGGCCATCTTTGATAAACAGAGGCCGCATTGCCTTCCATCAGGACAACGCCAGGCCACACACTTCTTTGGTGACGCGCCAGAAGCTCCGGGAGCTCGGATGGGAGGTTCTTTTGCATCCGACGTATAGTCCGGCCCTTGCACCAAGTGACTACCACCTGTTTTTGTCCATGGCGAACGAGCTAGGTAGTCAGAAGTTAGCCACAAAAGAGGCCTGTGAAAATTGGCTATCCGAAGTTGGCATCTCGTTGGGAACAAGTCTTCGAACAAAACGGCGCATATTTGACTTAAAACAGATGATTGTAACTAATTTTATGAACAAATGAAAATTCAAAAAAAATACCGCACGACTTTTTTGACAGCCTAATATATGGTACGGCAATATAAGATTAATACAAGCGAGCGAAACAAGAGATAAGCCCGCATTACTTTGCCACATATGTACACGGCCCAGACCGAGATGGATATACATCTCCTTTATGCTGGAAAGTGTTTTCTAAGAGTGAAATAATACCACTTCTGGAAAGAAGCTTATGCGAAAAATGGATCGAATTGGATACAACATCGTCCAGTGAAACAAAGCAATATTTCTTAGACAAAATCAAGATTCCCGGTTATTGTTGTTACTCATATACCCATTCGTAGGCTTACGGAAATTGAACAAATGTACTGCAAATGTGATGTATTTCTTTGTGACTCCATAGTGCTGAAATAGAAGTATTGTATTTATACTCACATACTTGTCCAAATAGACGTCAAAACCAAAGGAAATGCAATTGAAATTTTCTTTGATGTGAGGTTTAGTATTAAAATCAATGTTTCACTAGCATTTTCACATACGACGATCAACCATTTCTTGTCGAGACATTTGTTCTTGCTTCGAGTTAAAAAATGCTCGAACACAATGTTACGTAATGTGAAACTTTGCTCGAAACTCTACTACTGCTTTATTCATTTCGCTCGTTTCGAAATTCATAATGGCACAAGTGGTCGAACAAAAATTACTTGTTTCGAAATGCGAAATGCCACCCCTGATCATAATTTAACTAACCGGCTATATATATATATATTTACTTGCATTTCCGCCAAAACTCTATCCATGATATAAGAACATTATCAGACACCTTTTTTTAAGATTAAAATCTAGCAGAAAATATATTACTTTGGTACATGCAATGAATATTTAATACGGTATAGATAATTTGCGGATAATTCTAACTCGATAGTAACGGGTATTTCAATAGGGACGGTACATAAGTAGACCGATAGGGACAACAAACGACGTCATATTTTTTCCCGCTCTCTTGATATTTCTCTTCAGTAAGGTTTGCCATTTCATAAGGGAAAGATATACGATCCAACGAGTCGAGATTATTAAAATTCACTACCGAAATTCGGAGTCAATGGCCTCAACTTTAAGAGCGCTACGTCTAATTTATGGTCGTCATAATCGTTCTGCCAGATCAACAATTGTCTAGTGGAAAAATTTGAATCCACAGGCACAGTACAAAATGTTCCCGTGCCAGTGAGACAAAGAAGTGCCCGTAGTGCCGAGAATATTGCTGCTGCTAGCGCATCAATTGAGGAAGGCCCAAATCAGTTTCTCACACGTCGTTCTCAAGCGTTGGACAACTTTGTTGACGCAAGAACTGAAGCCGCTTGACCACCAGAAGCGTCGTACAACAACTTGAAAATGATCCGGATTTTCATCGTAAAATCATCCTCAGCGATGAGTCTCATTTCTGGCTGAATAGCTTATCAACAAGCAAAATATGCGATATTGGTCAGGCAGCAATCCACACGTGCTCCATGAGTCACCATTGCATCCCGAAAAAAATACCGTTTGGTGCAGTTTATGGTCCGGCGGCGCCATTGGGCCGTACTTCTTCCGTGACGATGAAGACTGGCACGTAACTGTGAATGTGAATCGCTACCGCTCAATGATAACCGAGTATTTTTGGCCCGAATTGGATGATGTAGACTTGGACAATATGTGGTTTCAACAGGACAGCGCCACAAGCCACGCAGCGAATTTAACAATCGAAATATTGAAAACCAAGTTTGGTGAGCGGGTTTTTCTCACGAAATTGCCGCCTCGGTCGTGCGATTTGACGCCGTTAGACTTTTTCCTGTGGGGCTACGTCAAGTCTATGATCTATACCAACAAGCCAGCGATGATTGATGAACTTCGTACGAATATCGAACGTAAAATTGCAGCAGTATCGGCCGATTTAAGCTTGAAAACCGTCGAAAATTGGGTTCAGCGTCTGGACTTCTGCAAGCGTGCCCGTGGTGGCCATACAAAAGAAATCCATACGTAATGGCTTCAAATGTACTTTGACATGAAATAAAGAATTTCATTGAATCCTGATTCTTATCTCTTTCCACTAACAACTATATCTTCCATGATAATCGCAAGGAAACACCGCTATAGATGCGACCTTTCTGGCTGCGAATATCAAACTAACATTCCTTTCCTTCCCCTGGTGACTTGTGACTTGCGTCGTCATTGACTATTTCAAACTCGAATCACAGAAACAAGGAGAATGGTTTGCTACTCCCAAGCGTCATTCAGTGTGTTCTTTGTGAAATTTCGCTGACTCAGGTCAATCTCGGAGAGCAACTACGAAGTGTACAGTCTGCCCAAGCTTAAGAACTCACGTTATGTGCTGCGGCAGGGCAACCAGTGAACGGATGCCATCATACGTGGTGTTCAGGATAGAGCACTTATGGGACCTATGGATACTAAACGGCCCTAGATTTTAAACATTTTTGCTTTCTATTTGCTAAACATTTCAAAAGACTAACCGCACTAATCGCAGGCAATCTATCTTCTCATTTAAATCCATCAGTTATTGAAATACATCACCAAAAAAGTTAAGCACTCACATGTTCGTCACGTACGAGGGCAGTCCGATAAGTAAGGTAAATGATTTTGGTTTGTCCAGTCGAAAATATGATCATGGTTTGCTCACTTTTTTGAATGCTCTAATTCAGCGCTCCTGTGTCAAATAAGGTATTCGAATGTTTCAAAACATATAAATAAAATTGTCTTTTTTATGATTTACAGTAGTTTTATAGCATTTTTTACGGGATCACATGTTTTGAAGGATTATAAAATACACCTTCTATTTGTGTCAATGCGCCCCTCATTCGAGCTAACTTTTAATCGATCACCAGATGATTTTTTCGCACGTATTCAGACCTTTTCTGGATTATAACACTTGCAAATATTGTAAACATCATGCTTGCACACCATTTGTATCAGATTTACATAGCTTAACCATTAAATTAACGCATTTTGATGAACTCAATTCTGATCATGAGTTGTCCAATTCAATGATGTTATTTTGTCCACATGATTTCTATGGCAACCGCTTGGCGCGCTGCAGTTTGTTTATTGTGTCCTTCGCACATAGCAGAAATAAAGTTTCTCTGTGTTGAGTGTGTTGAGGGTAACACTTTCAAAATGCCCAAGAAAAGGTATTATTCTGAAGAAAGCCTAAATTATGAATGGATCAATATGATGACAGTAAACTCGAGCAATGATAAATGTAACATCTACTTGAATGTTTTCATTCAAAAATGGTGATTTCTAAAGCCGGACAAACCATGATCATTTTTTGGACAAACCATGATGAGGTGGTCAAACCATGATCATAATTCCTCTTTGAGGAAAATCGTCAATAAACATAAAAATTTGAATATTTTCAACGCCTTGTGGTAGTATTAGCGACTAGAGACTTGGGGTTTTTCAACAAACCCAAACTCGTATCGATTATGTGTGATTTTCATGAAGAAAAATCCATTTGCAATTACTAGTAGCGTAAAAACACCCCAAATCGGACAAACCAAGATCATTTACCTTACTTAGCCTACAAAAAAAAAAACAAAAATTTTGGAAAAGTTGCGATTTATTTCTCAAAATAGTCTCCTTTTAGCTCGATACACTTGACCCAGCGATGCTCCAACTTCTTTAATCCATCTGAAAAATACGTTTTCTCCAGGTCTGCAAAGTAGGCCTCCGTGGCAGCGATGACCTCCTCATTCGACTTAAATTTCTGCCCGGCGTGTGACTTTTTCAAGTTTGGAAACAAAAAAAAATTGCACGGGACTTAATCTGAGGAATACGTTGGTTGGGGCAGCAGTTCGTAGTGCAATTGGCCATGGTGACGGCGGAATTTCCATTTTTTCCATTTTCATAAACTCCGCGGGCACGCCCGCTTCAACACACGGCCAAAACAAAACTACGAGTCCGATTCGGCTGAAATTTTGACAGTAGCCGTTTACGAGAATGTACTACACGACAAGTAATCTCTCTTATCGGACCACCCCTCGTATGTGGATAAATGGAGTATTCTAGATAACACTGGTTTTAGCATACTTCAAGTCTTGCGGCTTTATGGCTGTGATATTCTGGATAGGAACTTGAGAAAAATACTTGTTCATACTCTACTATAAGCTAATAGGAAACGTTCGTCTAGAGAAGCACCATATTTCGATACTAGAGGTATTCTAACCGTTCTATTTAGATTTAGACATGTATGTTTTCTAACACTATCCCACACTTATCAAGATATCAATATATTCATAGTTATATTTTTACTGTGGAAATTGAAAAGTGATTTCCATAGATACTGGGCTGTATTCCCGTATACACTTCACGGTGAAAACGAAATGAACGGCACGTCATTGAACTTCGTTTTACGAGTTAGTGAATCGTCAAAGATTATAATGATAATAATTAATAATAATTAGTGTTCAATCTGAATGGAAAACTTCTTTTTTTTCATTTTGTGAAATTATCTCTTACAAAAATCTTATTTGAAGATGATTTTATATGTTTTAGTGGAAAATTAATTTCGTATCCAGATGTCGACCATGAAGTAAACACGGGAATAGACCCCACTGTTATTCAATATATTCAAATCAGAAATCAACCTTAGTTGACCATTATACTTTTTTGATGTGTAATTCATATACAGGCTGGCGATTTATTTTGATGAATACCAAATATGCTATAATGATTGGCAACACCCAACTTTTCATGGTTTGAAAATATAATCTTCCGCCATTTCAACACCTACCTTTTTCCTGATTACATCCTGGATGCGCGCCACAGCCAAACTGTCGGCGTGTGACACAACGGCAGATTCTAAATCACCGGCAAGCAGTCGCTTCCTGCATTCCTCCGCTTCGTATCGCAAACCAACGCTGTTCTTCTGAATACATTCGATTTTTGACTTCGGCAGCGGATAAGATCGAATGGTGCCATCTATGTCGGTTAGCTCTGTCGGACACCAGAAGTCATGCAGCTGTAATGAATGCATTTGTATCTACTCCGCTTATCATGAAAACAATTCACCATACCGTGATACTTCCGGCAGACCCCACAATCACCGCTTTGTTGGATAAATTCTCCACCCCACTGGTTCTCATTGTCGCCACACCGCCACTGGGAAAGTGTAACAACACGTTGGTTTCAATGTCAACATTTTCCTCGTTCAACTCCCCGTCAGCATCGATCTCATCGGGAATTTCCTGGAACACCTGCAAAGCCAGCTGAATGTTATACCCTCCCAGGTCAAGCACTGTTCCTCCCCCGAGATGCTTTCTTCGGATGCGCTCCACATTGCTAATTGGAAAACCCAACTCAACGTTGACTTCCTCTATTGCGCCGAGATCACCCTTTCTTATTCGCTCGCGCAGGTGGCTGTAGCTGGGGAAGAACCTTGACCAGATTGCTTCCATACAAAAGAGTTCTTTCTCGCGGGCATATTCGAGCAAGGCCTTCGCCTGGCCCTCGTTCACACACAAAGGTTTCTCGCAGAGGACATGCTTGCCGGCATCCAGCATCATCATGGCGTGCTCGTAGTGAAGGCTGTTCACCGTGCCAATATAGACAATGTCTGAAAACGATATTTAGAGGGTAAACAACAACGAACTTAAACCGATCTCATCCTCCTTCTAGAATGAGAATGAGAACGATCGAAAATTTTGTTTGGCGTCACACATTAAATAACACCCTTCCTACCAACGTGTGGATTTTTCGCTAGAGCCTCATATCCAACGGTGAACACCGGAATCCCGTGCTGATCGGCGAATTTTTGCGCATTCTCGAGTCCTCTGGCGGCAATGGCAACAACTCGGTGGTCACTCTCGGGCAACGTCGACAGAGCGCACACAAAATCGTGTGAAATCGTTCCAGCACCCGCAATTCCCCACCGCAAAGGTGACATCTTATCGGCGTCGTCTATCGCTTACTAACAACTGTTTTGTACTAAATCGAAATTGCACTTTCACTCTCACTCTTCGGATACATCGGGAAGATGTGTTGTTCTCGATCTGATTGCAAGATCGTAATGATAATAAAAACGAACGGGGGAGGCTCACGATTTGCGCTCGATGCATTTTCCGCTTTGTGTTCAACGGGGTGTTCTCTGTGTTTCAGTTGTTTGTAGGTGTGCATTTTCCTGCAGTTGAGGATTGAGACACTGCACGGATGAACTCGGTTCGAACATTTTGTTCGTACGGATTGTAGCTCATTTTTTATCCAGCTGAGCCATCCATTCATAAATCATCTTGCGTTTGATGCGACGTCTTATTATTGAATAATTCTAAAAACAAACATAGAGGCGAATGAACTTCAAAGTCTAAATCTTCTTAGAAGCAAAGAAAAAGAAGAAAAAACAAAGACAACAAAAAGCCTGGCTGGGCAAGAAAGTAAAAGACGAAAAAAAGGCTAAATATTTTTGGTCATTTTTTATAATTTTTTTTTTTACTCGAAAGGTTTAAGTCTCTACAAATCTACAAAAAACTGATCCTACACTGAAAAAAATCGATTTCAACAACTAAAAGTCGATTTTCTCAAAATGGTCATCTCAGATTTTGATGAAATGGCAGATAAATGGTAGACGAATATGTGCCCTACAACTCTTCCATACACCGCAACTTGTGCATATTTAAGGCAAAAAAGTTTTTCTAACAAAAACTTTTTCAAGATTTTTTCTCGAAAATTGTCTTTTTCTTTTGTATACAGTTATAGAAAAAATCAATAACAGATAGAAATAAATTTATGGTGACCCTTGGATGCTAAAGTACAATTTTTGTTTAGTTTAATCCTCATCTATTCGTCGTTTTCAAACGGTTTTATTTAGCTTGCCCTGTAATCTGTTCGTATGTTTGTATGTTTGTAACATGTTTGTCTGTAGCGCTGACCCACATTAATAGAAATTTGACCCCCTTTCTGTTGACCGATTGATCTGAAATTTGGAACATACCTTTATCTCTGTAGTCATTATAAAACTGTCGGCCTTATTCTGCGTGGCGTGTGAGGTGAGATGACAATTGTCACTTATGTCACGCGATTCCACCAGGCGTATGCCGTGAGAAATCTCACTTGAATGAACTCTCACTTTATTCCCGCTCTCAAATATACGTGACGATTGTCACATGAACTGGGATTTCTAGGTGACAATCGTCGACATGTCTTGAGGTGTCGACAGTGCATGAAAACAAATGAAAAAAGGAAGAGGAATAATAAGTGTTTTTTTGGGTCGTATAGAATCGATAGTAATGGTATTATATGTATCAATAAATTCAATTTATCTTCAATTTTCACAGTACGAAAGACAAATTGCAAGTAGTTTGTTTTTTTTTGTGAAAGCGGTAGTGAGTCTGTTATTCCTCAATTGGACGAATAAGCACACCGAAATTATTTTCATTTCATGAAATCTATTTATTTTCTCTAAAATATATCTATCATATGGGTCTTGTGTTTCATCTATCTATCCGCGAGTCATCGTCACCGAACTGCATATCCATTTCAGAAGCCGTGGTATATGCCCGAGCCGGAGCCAGAGCAACAATTTAACACTGAGAGTGCAGAGAGCAGCAGCAACTACGACCAAAACAAACAAAAATGCTAAACTTTACAGGATGCAATCAACTGTTTCACCAAATCTAAATCAAATACCTGCAAATTCGGCAGAATGTCCTGATACACTAACAACAGGCCAGGTTAAATCAGATCTATAGATACGGTACTGACTGCAGCAAAACAAATATCTGACCTCTCTGAGCGAAACAAATAAAATTCTGGGATGCCAGATGTTTTTTCTCAAATATATGCGATAAAAATCTGAAATATTTGTAAATATGTGCTAATGTCTGACATACTGACCAGCTTCGTTTATCATATGGAATCAATAATGTTTTGTCACTATTTTAAATAGCCTGCAGCAGGAATAAAAGGTTGTGATAAAAGTTAAATGTCTGCAAATTCGTGAACACATGTGCGAATGTGGCATCTCTGATCAGATTTGGCAACCAGCAGAATGAACGCCTTGTCACTTGCTGTTCATCCTCTCACATACATCAAATGAACCTCTCACGGCATCCGAAACGACTGTAGGAATAGAGTGAGGAGAGTTGCGTGATGGTGATGTGACAATTGTCATCTCACCTCACACGCCGCGTAGAATCAGGCCGTGTGTGTTTCATGATCTTGAAAATTCAAAATGGCGGCCGCTACAAAATGGCGGATCACATATTTTCTCAAAACCTCATCGATATGCGTTTTCCAAAACCCCGTTAATATGGGTATCAAATGAAAGGGCTTGACTAGTAGAATACGGTTATTTATAAAAAATGCAAATCCAAGATGGCTGCCACTACCAAATGATGGACTACATATTTTGCCAAAATGAAAGGGATTGACTAGTAGAATACGGTTATGTAGCGACCCGAATGTGTCGAATTATTGCGACACGGACCTATCCAATTAATTTGTTTTCCCCCCCGAAAAAACCCCGTTGTGAACTAGTTTTAGAGGTTTTTATATATCTAATATTGTCTTCGTGGTAAAGAGCGCATTGACGTCAACGTAACATCGATTTTCTTTTCTTTTAAATCTAGCTAGACGTTGACTTTGATGTGTATGTACAAGCGGCCATAAGATTTCCATGCAAGAATATTCAATGTAGTGTGCGTTTCGACCATGAGAATGTTACGGAGGTCGAGAGAAAAGTTTGAATTAACTTACATTTGTCTCTTTTGCTCACCCATGTTTTTTCTTGGGATTAGTAGTTTACCTTGAATGTCAGTGAGTTCTTCTTGTATGTATCTCCTTTTCGGTTTTTTTTTAATAGAGGATTGACGTTGCTTTTCCTTCAATTATGTTATTCTAACCCTTACTACAAGAACAATGATTTCGTTAATAATTGCTCGACTGATTACTTGAGAAATTGTTAGTTTTTATTACAAATCCAAATCGCAGGTATCAAGTTTTCCTTTTCGAGGTTCAAATATAAATTGCAAGACTAGGTTCAAGATGCTAGAGTCCCAATTCGGAAAACTTCCGTGATTTCCGTGTATTACAATGGAAGAGCATGACGTGCGACTAGGCACAAGTATTAAGTCCGATCCGAGTCTGATAAGACCTTATCAGATGACCCTTCAATATATTCAATCTTCAAATGCATTTGATTTTCTTTTTTCAGGTTACCGTTCAGCTGCTACGAAATGCATTTGATGTTCGAGTTTTCGTTTCAACGAGTAATTGGGTCCACGCTTACAAAATTAATTCACTTACCAGAGTTATGATCCTTTTGCAGAGACCTTTTCAGGTCACCCTTTAATATCTTCACGGCTACAAAATGCATTTGGTTTTCATGTTTTCGTTTCGTCAAGTGATCTCTAGTTTGCGTTAGCATAATCACATCACTTACCACAGTGAATCCTGATTATTACCCCTTCCCACTAACAAACTATCCCTTCCATGATAAACGCTAGGGAACCACGCTATAGAGGCGACCCTTCTGGCCTTCGGGCGGCGAATATCATACTAACATTCCTACCCTTCCCCTGGTGACTGTAAGGACGTGGCCGGCGTCGTTATTGATCATTGAAAGCTCGAATCACCGAAAATTGCACAACGAGAATGATTTGCTAGTCCCAAGCGTCATTCTGTGTGTTCTTTGTGCAATTTGGTTGGTTCAGGTCAATCACGGAGAGCAACTACGAATTGTACAGTCTACCCAAGCTCAAGCTCAAGCTCAGAAAAAACCCCGTTGTGAACTTGGCACACTTTCGTTTGTTTATTGTGTGGTCGCTTGCGCGCGCGGAAGTTCAGCGTGACGACGCTACAGTCAGCCGGGTTACCGTTAGTTTTGTTTGTTTGATCGCTTGCGTGCGCGGAAGTTCAGCGCGACGAACGCGCGCCTTAGGTTTTAAGTTAGTAAATAAGGTAAAATTTAGTAAACCAGAACGTTTAATAAAAGCATTCGAGCCGGTTAGGCTCGAGAAAGTAATACTCGGAACTCTTACCGCGCGTCGTTGTGTTTTAATTCTACGGTCTGACTAGTGCCGAACCAGGTGCTACAAGTGGTGACAGCGGTGTCCACTGTCCAAGTGGGGACAGTGGGTGCCCACCCATTAATTAGTGATAAGTGATAGTGATACAGAAAATATGTGCAGGAAGGCGGATATCAAGTGTACAGAACTGAACAAGAATAATTATAAAGCATTAAGTGCGGCACAATTTACATCAGTTTTCGTTCAAAGTTAAAAAAATAGATACAGAAAACGGTGAAAGTTCTAACAGGTTGTGCCCATTTTTCGGAGCGGTGTGCGGATCGCGATAGTGTGTAATAAAGAAGAGAAAAAAGGCAAGGATTCAAAGGGAGAAAAAGTTCTGTGGAATGACAGCCTAAGTGTAAGGCCAAGAAACTTGTTAATAAGAAGAAAAAAATTGCAGCAAAAATTAGGAGTGCTAAGTGAAAATACATAACATTCATTTCTCGGTGCATTGTTAATAAGAAAAAAAACTGCAGCGAAATTAGGAGTGCTAAGTGAAAAGACTAACACATAACAAGAAGAAAAAAAAATCTGCAGCGAGAATCAGTCTGAATTGTAGATTTTTTGTTTGTTTTTGAACATGAAGTAGAAATGTGACCATTTCAATTTTTTTCTTACCACTACATGAGAGTGAAGAGGATCAATTATTCGATGAACATGAATCGCTTTTAACTATTTACTTTTTAACCCCGAAGAACTCAAAAATAACAAACCAACACGGGGTGTATACTAAATTTTGAGATTGACTGTACCTCAAACAATAACCAAAATACCCGAACACTTCACTTTATTCCTAACATCCGAAAAAAAAACAAAAATTCGTTATTTCCCGACCATCCACAGAGGGGTCCCCCCTTAGGCTCGAAATTCGGGGTTTTGTAGATCTCTCTAGAGAACCCTACCTCATATGCCCATATCGATACACTTTAAATTGCGCTTTGCAAGCATTTCCCGGTACTCCAGCATCCGTGACCTGAGTGACCTCTATCCATCCGCATAGAAGACAATGGAGTGAAGTATTAGGAATGAAATCGAATCTTTTTTCAGTGACTTTCTCGCTAGAAAGGTGATCCCCAACTACTACTTTGAAGGTTTTTGTTGCTTAATTTACGAGTGGACTGTAATGTTTCACGCTATCATTGTCCTTTAATTTGTTTCCACAGAATCGCACATCGGATGAAACATTCTTTTCCTGGTAATATCTATATTTCACTAAAATTCAATTCTGATTGTAGAAATAGTCATTCTTATAACAAGTTGGTTCACGACCACTTTGGGAAATCCTGAGCTAGACTCTTCTCGACGTGTGAGAACTGAATGTTTTGTTTTCGTGCTATTGTCGTCAGACGCTCGGAACACCATCGAGGCCGATACTGTCCGGTTCCTCGTGTACCGCAAGGCTTTGCGGACATATCTCTTCGATGTCGATAGCTGGCATCTCTTCAATTTCACCACAACTCTCCTCCTCCCGTCTTACCCACATTTTCCTTTCACGATGTCGATTGGGGACTCCCAGATACCAACCGATACCAGACGTTCTACACATCACTTGTTTTCGATAAACCTTCGCTATTATGGGACTTATCATCGTATATGTGGACATACAGCTTGAAACATTTAGAATCCGGATTCACTGTTCATTTTATCGCAGCGGTCGTAGTAGGCGCATCTGAAATCCTCTTGACAGCAATTTGTTTGGGAAATTTTTATCTTTCGATGGTAAAAAAAACACGTTGATCCATTTGGTTTTGAAAAAGTTGTGGTGGATGGAAGCCGAGAGAAGAGAATTTGATTTTGACATTAAAAACCCGGCGTGGTTTTTGTTAACTAATCGCGAGATCGCCGGAAGCGGCTAAATCGATCGTGTATGATGTGCTGAAACGTCTCCGCGAATGCACAACTGTTATTCGGATGGATCAGAGGGCGCATCGTAGTGGAATCTACGATCGGAAGCTTAGGTTGGAGGTATTGATAACAATTGAGGCAAACCCGGAAATCACGGACTACGACATCGCCAGAAAACACCGGAGAATCCGTCTGCAAGAAGGTTTTCCTAAATTCCGTTCCTGCAAGCAATCAATCAGGACCAAGCAAACCATTTTTCATGACAATTGTCATGCGAAAACAGAATAGAAACTGAGAGAGGTTGGCGTCGACATCATGCCTCATACCGTATGTTTCTATTCTGTTTTCGCTTTACGCATGACAATTGTCATGACATTTGGTTTGCTTGATCAGGACGCTAAAGCAAGTTCTTGTGGCCCAAAAAAATGCGCTCGAAAGTTGCACAAGGTTTTGACGAAGTACAAATGGATGACGCAACGTCCGTGAAGATGGATTTTGAACAGCACCCAGGCCTTCATTTTTATAAGGCGACTGACAGATGAGATGCCCCCAGCAAATTTAAGTATATTTTGGCTGATAAAATTGCCAGGAAGTTTCTGATTTGTGACGAGATTACGTTGAAGCATGTCTAATCTGGAATATTATATTTTCAAGTTTGAGTTAAATAAACTTCTATAACAACAGCTGTAATAATTTGTGAATACTTACCAATCCTCTGGTTTCTCCGGCAGTTGCCTTGTCTGTTTTCATCGACTTTGAAATGACTTTTTGGTCTGTACATTCAGCTACGATTAGAGGTTTCTCCGACGCTCGTTGATGTCCAACTGGCACCAAAATGTAGAATTCGTTTTAACAGTCAGAACGATTCTACCGACTTTTTCATTGCGGGCCCTAATGTTGTCGAAATCGATGACGATGTAACCGTCTACACTGAGCCAGTCTCAGAAATGATAATAAACACAGCTTAATCCCGTTCCAAACTGCTCTGCTTTGCTTTCTTCCCAAGGCGCTTACGATTGCTCACGGATGATCCGTTGGCCTAAAAATTGTCTTTCATAATAACAATTTCTAACATTTCACCTCACACATCCAAGAGTCAAACTTTGTATGGAGTTGTGATACGCACTCGGGTGCATTCGCTTCTTCATCCGACAATTCGGTATATGTTTTAATTGTTTTAATTTCTCATCATTAATTAGAATAATTTTGTGTTCACATTTTACACAGTTCTCGAATTTTGTCTTGTTCAATGATTCCATATTGTTGAGGGGGCGGTTAATTGTTAATGAAACTTATATACAGAGGAAAACGATCGCTAAGAGCCGTTCTCCAATTTCTAGCGTACATTTGTTTTCCTATTATGTTCAATTCGCATTCCTATACTGGGAAGATCCACCCGAGATCAATTCGCACTTTGATATTTGCCGCTCCTGAATTCATGTGATCTGGGGATGAGCGAATTTCATACCTCAATGGGTAAAAGTTTTTCCCTAGAAACTACTTCATTCGATAAATTTGCTTAATTTACTTTACATAAGAATGGTTCAATTGTATCAGGAGAGACAACTTTTCACTTACTCCCTCTCTCTCTTTCTGTCTCGCTTCATTTTGCCATAAATTCAAAATTTCATTTACCTAATCAGCATTGTTTAGTCTACTTAGAAATATTGGCTACAAGAAGTAATTTCAGTAAATTTTTGTTCGCTTTTTGTTTTGTTGAATCGATTTTGTGAACTTTTCTCTTTCTTTGATTTATAGCTACTGGTACTATTGTTATTGGGGAGGGAACTACTTTCGTATGTGAAGAGTTCGTGCCAGTTAAATGATATTCCAAACAAATGAACCCGACAAAAGTGAAAGAAAGTTGTGTGAAATGTAACCAAATTATGTTTAGAGTATAAAACAAACTGTAATTAGCTAACCCTGAAGGTGAAGCAAAACTGATTTGCTAGCAAAAGTAGCAAAATTAATATGAACAATTCATTAAATATACATTACTAAAGCTTCTTTCTACAGCTAATTAGACACGGTTTGAACAATACTATTCTTGATGATTTCACTTAAGTTTTCGCTCGTTTCGATGAGCACATCCGAAGGGTGCGAGCTGCTTTCTGCGGACGTTTCCACCGTCTGCACCGTTTTAGCGTTCTGTGGAAGTCCCTCCGGAAGGACTTCTTCTGGTTGAGTATCGCTGCTGTTGATCGAATACTGTTCCTCACTGTTGTTAACTACACTTGGGAGGGCCATTACTGGCAGATCCCGGAAGTCACTCAATTCGTCGTCCTCTTCGGCGATAATGGATTGTTTAGCGAGGTTCGCCGCATGACGACTGCTTGCGAGAAGATCATTGATAGCCACCAGTCGATCACTGCCTGCGGTCAGTGGGGTGTTGAGGTCTATGAAATCGCCGCTTTGAGGACTCAAGCTCGAGGCTCGATCCTCCACTTGTGGGTCGACCGTTGCCGGTGCTTCGGCAACAGTCTCGGAACTGGAATTGTGATCCGGATTACACGATGGAGCAGATGTATCCGGGCTTTGCTGCTGATCCGGTAGGATTGTTTCGTGAACGGGTTGTTCAGAGATACTGGGTTCGATATCGGTCATAGCAGATTGATCGTCATAGTTGAAGTTTGGATTGATGGGGGTATTCAAGGTGGCTTCTTCGTCAATGATGGCCGAGCTGCTTGGGGCGCTTTCCATCTGACCTTGGTAGGAGGAATGTGGTTCCGGTTGCCTCTGCTCTATAACTAAACTCGAGTGGTGAGGTTGGTGGTATTGGTCCATATTTGTAGAATAATTCCCGTAGTACGAGGTCATTAGGGGATTTGACATAGCAAGTTGATCGTTGGTATGCTGAGCAGCCCCATAATAATCTCGAAAGGCGTAATGCAGATCCAACGAATCACTGTTTGGAGGAATTGCATTTGAAACCGAGTGGCCTGCTAGATAACTATGATTTGCACCATACTGATGCTGCTGCTGTTGCAGATGATGATGGTAACCGTCCAAGGACTCCGCACCATTAACACCAACCATGCCATACAACCCAGGTAATCGCACTGGTCCGCTAGACCAGTCCTTACCACTACCGTAGCTATTTACCGAATGCATCCCCATTACGTTGTGATCCTCATTGTTCGCTTTGTGATCCAGGTTAAGCCGCATTATGGTATGAATGAAATGAGTCCGCACTCGTGCCGGATTGAACTCTACTCTTCCGACCACATTGGCACAACCATCCTGTGTACAACCGCAGGGGAAATTTGGTCTATCCACTTGACACTTTATTCCCGCCTGGCTGCAAGCACACGTATCCGGATCACAGTAACCTCGACACGTACACCCACACACTTCCCTAGATGTTCTAATCACCCTGCATTCGTCCTTTTCCGAGGTATCAATCTTTCGAACACCAGCCGCCTTTAACAAGGCTCTCCTTTGCCGGGTCGTTACTGGTTGCAAAAACCCGTACGATTCGCTTTCCGCTTCGGAACCACTTTCGCTTGGTTCCTCTTCGCTGTCCGTTTCCTCGCTGGAACTACTACGAGGATTCAGTTCTTGCAATTGCGCCCGGTGCATTTTGCGCTGCTCGGCTGCATGTTCCGCGAGGGTGAAACGTCTTAAAGAAAAACAACAAATTAGTATACAAACTAATGACGAATTTCATGCCAACTCGACTGGCCGTTGGCAGCACCATCTCAGATAGCAGTGAAACGTTGTGGGTGTAAAGACATGTGTCATTTAAGCCACTTTTCACACTTGAAATATTCGAAAAAGAATTATACTACTTTTTGAAAAAAGCCAAATTTCGTTTTTTAATTTTTTACAAAAATTTATAACTTAAAAACTATGATACCTATAAAATTCTTGCTAAAGGATAAAACGTAGGAAATTGTTTAAATTTTCACACAAAATACCAAAACATTTTTAGAAAAAAAATTCGCTGAAAAAGAAGTTATTTTAAAAATTAAAATTCTTTTCTCTCATAAATGTTTTTTTTTTAATTCCCAAAAATATATAATAATAACCCTTACAATTTCCAACAAGTCGTCCATACATCGGAAGATGGGCACTTTTACAGGGAAAAAGTTTTTCTAATAACAACTTTTTTATGTTTTCTTTAAAAACAATACAACTAATCTTAATTTTGTTCTAAACTCAAGGTAGCGATATAGTGTTTTTGACAAAGTTTCAGATCTTATTAAAATATGACGATTCTGTCGAAGACGTAAATTCTCTATCTGTTAAAGTTTTTGGAATATAAGTCATTTTTGTATGAAAATAATGTTTTGCTCGTAGCATTTTTGTGTGTAAATTCTCACGTTTGACATGTTTCTAAATAGAGAAAAGTTAGCAGAGCATGTAAGTTGCGATAATTTATACATAAAAATGTTACGAATTAAACATTAATAGCATTTTTTCAAATAACAAAGTGAAAAAGTTGTTGTTCGAAAAACTTTTTCCATGTATATGTGCCTATCTTCCGATGTATGGGCGACTTGCTGGAAATTTAAGGGCAATTTCTATCTATTTTTTCCAGAATTTTAGAAACAAATTTTCGAGAAAATTGAATTTTAATTTTCAAAATATTTTCTTTTCAATGATTTTTTTTCCAAAAATTCCTTTGATAATTTTTTTTGAAAACCTAAATAATTTGCTATATTCCATTCTTAGACTAAAATGTTGTAGGTGTTGGTCTGATAGATTTTTTTGAGTTTTTTTAAATTTTGAGTTTTTTTTCAACTTTTCTACTACAATTCTACTCGTCATTATAATATCAGATTATTTTCAAACACAATTCTCGTTCAAGATTTTTCAACCACTTGCAAACAACATGTTTCTCCGTTACATGGAATACATGTTTGATACAGAAAATATGATAGAATAAAGACAGCCTTAAATCGGACAATTTCTCTCTCGAGTTTTGCTCTTATCAACACATTTGGCGATTCATTTTTAATTATATAGTTAGAAGACGATAGAGGAGGGCATTTTATCACATTAAAATCCATATTTTTTTTAAATTTCCTTAATTTAATTTAATTTAATTTTCCTTCAGAGTTTTCCGATAATTTTCAATTGCCATGTTTGGTTGAAATATGTGTATTATTTTTATGGGACCCCCTTTCCATTCCAGAGGAGGGACAGGTGTCATATCAACATAGAAACATTCCTCGTATCCAAAAATCCTCACATCCCACATTTGGTTTCGTTTGCTTGATTAATTCTCAAATAATGCTAACCAACCACAAAACACCCCCCCCCCTCGCCTTAGGTAGGAGGAGGAATGTCGAACCGCCATAGAAACATTTATTGCCTCCTAAAACTTCCATATACCAAATTTGGTTCCTTTTGCTTGATTAGTTCTCGATTTATGCAGAAATTTGTGATTCATTTGTATGACAGCCCCCCTTCAGAGAGGAGGGAAGGGTCTCAAACTACCATAAGACCCCAAAAATCTTTACATAGCAATTTTCATGTCGATCGGTTCAGTAGTTTCCGAGTCCATAAGAATCAGACATGTCAATTCCATGTCAAATCGGCCAAAAAACAGAAAATTTGGACCCGACCTGCTCCGATTTTTTCGAAACTTGGTATTCATAATGGAAGTTACCCAAAATCACAATTTTTATTATAATTTTATTTAAATTACGATTTATTTTTGAAAAGGGCGTATTTTTAAAATCATTGATATTTTTTTCAAAAAATCGTAACTCAAAATCCAGATGTCTGATTAAAATATGATGTTTGACAAACCCCCTTATTCTACGCGGCGAGTGACGTGAGATATCAAAGCTTCTCGCTCCCTTGTGGAAGCTACCTAACTTTTCAACATCTTTTTGATACCCGAGTCGATAACATATAAGGACACGACTTCAAATCTCACCTAGTGACAAATTATAGTCACGCCATTCGCCTACGGGAATGCAGTGACTTGAGTAATCGCACCTCACTCGCCGCGCGGAATGAAGGGGACTAAAGTTGTTGGAAATTAATTAGCTATTTAGGAAAAATAACATTTTAAATACACTGTTGAAAAATCTTACTCAAAATTTGAATTTAATATTTAAAACTTTCTTTTATCTCAAAACACCCCCAAATCCCGAAGAAGGGATGGTCCGATTTGAGCCGTCTTTACTTTGTTGCATTCGTCTCTTATGGTGAGAGTTTTTGAAAAGCTTCGAAGAAGGTTCGAAATAAATTAATTTCCATATGTTCTACAATTACATCATTGTTAGTCCAATTGAATTTCGCGTTTGTGGAATTAGGCTTCGCGTTCCGTTGGTGTGAAGCGAAAATGGGATTTGATTCTCAGGTGAAATAACGCGCTGTAAAAATAAAAGTTAGAATAAAAATTTACTTTTCTGTATCAAACATATATTCCATGTAACGGAGAAACATTTTATTTGCAAGTTAATCAAGAATCTTGAGTGAAAATCGTGTCTGAATGTAAATTTATATTATAATGACGAGTTTTGGTAGAAGTAAAAAGAAATTTATAGCAAAAGAGAATTGTAAAGGACCAATTAGCATATCAATCAATGGAGAGTTCTGCGATTGAACCCATAAACGTTCGTTTAGTAAGAGAACGTGAATGTTCGATAGAATTCATATCAAAAAATTATTTTAGGTGGAACGTTTTTGGGAATTTTAAAAAATAAGTGTGTTTTTATTTTTAAAATAACTATTTTCAGCGACTTTCCTTTTTCAAAGATTTTTTGGTGTTTTGGAAAATTTAGACAATTTCCTACATTTCATCCTTTGGCAAGAATGTTGTAGGTATCATAGTTTTTAGGTAATATTTTTTTGTAAAAAATAAAGATAAAAACTTGGCTTTTTTCATAAAGTAGTCTAATTCTTTTTCGAATATTTCAAGCATGCAAAGTTGCTTAAATGACCCATGCCTTTACACACATAACGTTTCACTACTATCTGAGATGGTGCTGCCAACTCCTAAGACGAGTTGACATGAAATTCGTCTAATGCAAGATTAATTCAAGGAACCTACTTCGAATGCATATGTTGGAATTCCATTCCCAACGTGCATCCACCCTGTGATGGGACGCACCCGAAACCTTGCATGCGTGTGAAGTAGTATACGGTCACACCATCGAAAGTTATGGCCCTCTTGGGTCGCTTCTCGCTGCTCGCTCCCGTAGCTTCCACTGACGAGTGTCTTTTGAGATTACTTTTCACTTGGTTCAAAGCTGTCCTCGGTGGTTCAGAACCAAGCCCAGAATCCGAACCGTCACTTGCCTCCTCTTCCTCGTTCGGTTGCGTGCTGCTGCTGCTTTCGGTAGCAGTAGCAGCTTTCGTCGTCGATTCTCCTATTGCTTGCCTAACGTTAGAGAGCTCGTGTGCCTCCGTAGAACTTTGCCCATCAATTACCACATTACCGTCCACACAACTTTCCACCGCGATAAAGGTCTCGTCTTCCAGGACGGCGGAAGACTGAGACTTCGTCTCATCATTGTGCCCATTTTCCAGCGACATTCCACTGTCGTCATGTCCATTAACAACACTGGAAGTCCCATTTTCAACACTTTCCACACCATCCTCCGAGCAGTCGTAGTCCCGCTTCAGGCAGATGGTGGTGGAGCTGCCCTTTAGACTGGTCACATCCACAAGGGTTATCTTGCCGGTGGAACTACTATCCGGCTCACTGCCGACCGCGCTGCCAATCGTTGTAACGCTGGCATTGCTTAGGTTCAGGTCGGTATCGCATCCATCTAGCGCGAGCGGATCATACAGTGGATCCTCGCAGTTCAGCTCGTCCGATGCCATGATCTCGTTCGCGTCCAACGTTGGCTCCTCGGTGGGACCCATGCCGTTGGTTAATCTGTGCGGGTAAGAAGAGAATAGAATTAGCAAAACATTAGTAATTTTGAAACAAAAAGATTGAATGTGATCAATCTGAATACAAGACAAAGTTCATTCACTACTGTTTTATCGATTAATGATTCAAATGAGACAAATGAAGACAGCAATCGGGAGTCCATTCCATCCTGGATATATTCTTATCAAATGTGGCTATCCCCGAGATACTTCCATCTTCGAGGAATTTTCGTCCGGCCACTACCCTATGGCTTTGGATTTGGGATCTTCTACCGAGACGGTCATCAGTCAGCTCAGAACAGCCCCGCTTCTATAAAACTCAGTGAATACCTCTCTCCATATTGATAGCACAACCAAATATCTTATTGGGCTGCGAAATACGTACCGATTATCAGATCTAAGCAGTGGCGTAATGTAGGGGAGACGGTCCGCCCCGGGTATGATTCTCGCGAGAAACGCAATGCCGATTTTTATTTTTCGAGGAGTTATTAGCCGAGAAATGGTTTCGCTTTGGTATTTTACTTCTTCAGTACCACTGAAAACTTTGCATGAAAACATGCAGTAAAATTTAATTCATTTTAAAGTGAACATGAGATGGATGATGTAATATTCGTACATTTCAGACGCTGTCCAATTACAGGTCTAGCAGGTTTAGACGCTGTCTTAACAGGCTAACGTTGGTAAAGTTAGCTTTGATGTTTTGCTCCATATTTTCAGTACTAAATGAGAGACGAAAAAGCATTCTCGTTGAACTTCAGAGAGAGTGAGATTTTCCCACATCTCTTTCTCCATGAAAAAGAACTTTCAGTGAAAAGGAAGTGACGAAAATTTCAACATTCCACAACTCTTCGAAGACTAGATCAATTCGATCTCTGATTTTGAGGGTTAATATCTTTCTACCGGATGAACGAAGTTGCATGAAAATAACATTATTCGAAAGATAAAAGATCTACGAGAGATGTTTTTTACGTATTGTCCATAAACACTTGTTGCAATGGCTCAAGACTTCTTCGAAAGCAAACTATTTAAGTAATTATAAATATCGATAGCTCCTTGAAATTTCATTTCAGCCCCGATGCATGATGCGTCAACTGTTCGTTTCTTTTTTGCTACCGTGATGAACGAACATGCAAAATCGTTTGTTTGTAAATGCACCCAAGTGGGAAAATATGAGTTCGCACACATTTGGGCAGTTAACTGGGTATTCCCGTGTTTATTTTTTGTCGTTCCCGTGACTGAAAGAGACCACAAGCGAAATAATATTATTACGTATATATTTGAACAGACCGGAATACAATTTCAAGAGAAAACAAAACATCCATTATTCCATTTATTGAAAATTTATTTAGTACAACAATTAGACGATAACGAAGCCAATGCACAATGGTCAGGAGGTGCATTTAAGTGGAAATTGGCATCTAGAGCTTGACAGTTATTCTCTAGACAAAAACTGTCTTCGACAAAGTTGTTGCATATGATAGAGCGCTTTTTTCGAGGTTGTCAAAAATGGGGTGACCAACATTTACGATGAAATAATAATTCTAATTTTCTTATGTTTATAGATAGAGCTAAACACAGTTCTACAATGTTATAAAAACAATGTTTTTTTCTATCTCTTGAAATAACCGATATAGCGCCTTTTTTCTATGTTGTGTTAGGGTCACCATAAAAAAAACGTTTTTTTGCTCAGAAGGCGGTCTCTGTGAATGTAAGCTCACGAGCGAGCCTCGGCTGAACGAAACTATTGTAGCGCTCGTGGACTGAACTTTTGCAGAAGCAATCATACTTTCGATGCGTCATCGACCATCCCAGCGTCCTTATAAAAAAAAAAAATGCATCGGACCCTTCCCTCGTAGGAGATTTTGCGCTTTGTTTCTGGGGTTTTCGTGTCATTAGCTACTGCTTGGAGTGTCCTCAAATTTCAAATGGTCACGTTCACAGTACATATTGAGCCAAAACTTTCACACAAAGAACTATGTGAACGTTACCAAAAATGTCGACCGTTTACAAGACTGCTTGTGAGGCATCAATGTTGACCCACCGCTAGGATTACTTCTCCGTACCTTCGTGTACCAGGAGCCGCCATAGGAAACCACACGTTTCGTAGCGAACACTAACAATATCCAAATAGAAAAGTGGGTACGATGGGAAGGGTATTAGGGATTCTTTAACACACTCAGCGGACCTACTATTATTGAGGAATTAAATAAAGATTCTAAAACATGTATTTTTGATTCGAATGAAAGTTTGTAAAGTCTAAATGAAGTCTAAATTGGAACACAAACAATTGTGTGTAGTTCAATCATTTATTAACGAATTCAAAATTTGTTTTTCATACAAATGTAGCATTTTCTTTACTCTTTCATAAAAAAAATAAAAAAATTATTCATTGCTGTTTCGAAGAAATTCTCGTACTTTTCCCGTAATTCGGCACATTAGGCGGCGCACACCCTTTTCGTCCACGGTTTTGGCGATTTGATTCCACCAGTTCTTCATTTGAGTCATGTTCCTAACAAGTTTTCCCTTTGCCTTAAGCCTCCGCTTCGTGATTGCCCAGTATTTCTCTATCGGCCGGAACTGGGGGCAGTTTGGGGGGTTGAGGTCCTTCGGTATTACGCTGACCCCGTTCGTTGCGTACCATTCCATAACCGTTTTGCTGTAATGGCAGCTTGCGAGGTCCGGCCAAAACATTACTGGACGGTCGTGGGCACGAATAAACGGCAGAATCCGTTTCTGTAGGCACTCTTTTTTGTAGACTTCTGATGTCATTGTCTTGTCAGTGAGAAAGACTTTGGTTTTCTGTCCACAACTGCATATCCCCTGCTAAATCATGTACTTGCGGGCGAATTTATCCGCAAACACTAAAATTTTGCAGGTACATCCCCCCGAGCCGTCGCCAAATAAAATTTTTGACCTGGGATTTGCCCAAAGTCCGCCTTCACGTAGGTCTCATCGTCCATCAGAATACATCCGTCGAACTTGGTCAGCACTTGGTCGTACAGCTTTCGAGCACGGATTCTGGCCACATTGTTCTGCTTCAGCGTCCGATTTGGTTGTTTGCTGGCTCGGAATGACCTTATTCCTTCCCGGAGACGAATTCGTCGCACCGTACTGTGAGCGGCCTGGAACTAATTGGCCAAATCGCGGTCTGAAAGATTGGGATTCTTCTTGACGGCCTTGATGACTTTCCCACGCAGTTTCCGGTCGACAGTTCCACTCCGACGCTTCGAATGCGGCTTCCGAGCCGTCGTCAATGTTTCCTTGTACTGCTTGATAACACGCCATACGGTATTTCTGGGCATTTTAAGCTGTTTAGCTAGCTTAGATGCCGACAACAATGGATTTTCAAGAAAACTGTGCACAATTTTATCTCTCCGTTCGGCTTCCATGGCGGTTGTTTACAAAATGCTATCGTTTGGTGTTATGACATAAATACATGGTGAAAGGTAATGAATTTCCCGACACGTGGGTGAAAAAAGTTTCCAAATCCGTCCACTAGGAGCGCCACAATGAGCAAAAGAATTTGTTCCAATATTAAATGAAGCAGACTTTATTCCGTTTGGGTTGGAGGAAATATGAGTTTTCCACAGCAATTGGGATTTTTTTGACTCAAGTGTAACTTTTGAAAAGGGCGTATCGATTTTAGTAAGAGAAATCTTTGATAATTTATATCTCAAAAACTATGAGTCGAATCGAAATAGTGTTTCTTAGAAAGAGTTATAGAGTATTGATGTTAAAATGTGAAAAAATATACACTGAGAAAAACAATTAGGACTCTTTTTTTATTTACAAAAAAAACTTCAATGTGCAATACCTAAAATATATATATTTGATTTTTTTTCATATAAAATAGAAGCCATGTAGAAAATTTTAAAAATAAGTCCTAGATGGTAAAACTATTTTTGACGAAGTTTGTGAAACATCGATTTCTTATGAATTTTCGAAATTTCGATTTTTTTGTATGTTAATAATCATTTTCAGCCACAAATCATGAATCCTGGTGTGATTCAAAATAAAAAAGCTCTTCATCAATCTCCTTCTAAATGCAGCCATTTTCGAGATATTTGAAAAAAAAAACATTTCTAATTTACTCCAATTTACTTTTACTCTTAAACATATATTTTTTGCATTACTCGACAATTAATCAAGCAAACGGAAATGAAATTGTGCATGTGGAGGTTTCAAAGGGAGGGGGTAAGTTACATAACTCGAGAACTAATCATGCTAATTGAACTTAAATGTGCATATAGAGGTTTTAGGAAGCAATAAATGTTTCTATGGTGGTTCCACACACCTACCCCCTCTCTAAGGGCAAGGGGCGATTTAGGGTTGTCTTTATTCTATCATATTTTCTGTATCAAACATTTATTCCATGTAACGGAGAAACATGTTATTTGCAAGTGGTTGAAAAATCTTGAACGAGAATTCTGTCTGAAAATAATCTGATATTATAATGACTAGATTTGGTAGAAGTACTAGGAATTTTATAGTAAAAGGTAAGTAAAAAAGTAATGAACAAAAAGGTAATGAACAGTTCTGCGATTGGACCCATGAACGTGTGCTTAGAAAAATAAACGTGGATTTGATAACGAAAAACAAATTTTGGGCGGGACGAAGTTTGTCGGGTCAGCTAGTTTACTATGAAAAAGACAGTAAATTAGAAATACTTTTTTAAATATCTCGAGAATGGCTGCATTTAGAAGGAGATTTATGGAGAGCTTTTTTGTATTAAATCACATCAGGAATCATAAGTTCGTCAAAAATAGTTTTACCATTTTAGTTCTTCAAAAATAGTTTTACCATCTTGGACGAAACTCGTCTATACGAGAAATTGAGATTAGAGAAAAATAACATTTAAAATACAATGTTAAAAAATATTGCTCAAAAACTGAATCTAATATTGAAAACTTTTATATCTCAAAACATCCTCCGTTCGATATTTTTTTGCATACAGTGTAACCCGTTTATAATGCAATCGAAGGGAAGTCATAATAAGCGGACGTTTTGTGAAAAATCTTTTTTTAAGTAAATATGTACTTATGCATGTAAATAAGTCATTATATTCGCCTTTTTTTGCAAAAAAAAAAATATATATATATATGAAAATCAAACTTCGTTATGTAATTACGTAATAATAGCCGGTAGGTAAGTGTTCGCGACCGAAAATGCGAACGAAGAGCAAGTATTCCATAAACTAGTATCCTTTCAGAATTTCCAATCCTTCAAGCCACTCCCTTCCCATCGAAAGGCAGTGTGTTCATAATTACACGAACAAAAACATCCCCGGACACATCCCGACGTACAGCATAAAGGAAGAAAAAAACGAATACGAATACGTAAAAGATTCATTCCAATTCTAACTTCCGAACGTGTAGCATCGCGAAATAAATTCAGTTGTGTTAATACACCTATCCCTCTGTTTACACGGTACCTGTTTTACACGATTACACGATTTACACGGTATATGAAATAACAAATTTTGAAAAAATTGAATAATGTATATATGTAATTCATATGTAAGCAAGTAAAATAGGACCATGGTTTTGACTACGAGTGCGATTTTATGTTCCAGAACTGGCAAGTTGTCAATTTACTAGCATTTTTGGAGTCTTGATGTGTAATTTGTGTCAATCTTTCAAGCTCTTAGAATGCTAAGAATATCGACAAAAATGAAAAGTAAAGAAAAGTTATATGTTCGGCTTTCGGCTGGAAATCTCTTTGATAAATTTAATGATAAATAAAGCAAAACAAATCTACACAGTTGTTCCCGAATTCGTCGACTGTTGAACCTAGAGACGTCGGTTAATCGTTCGATTAATTCTAATAATCGAATATCTGAAATTATAATCGAGTTATTCTGTATCGAATAGTTTAAAATCAAAATATGAGTATATCGAATAATTGTCAATGTAATCGCGAATAATGAAAAAACGAATCTCTCTCAAGCATTTTAATGCATTTTTAGGTTAAGAATTAGACTATATATATTTTTTTTATCAAACCATCTAACATCGACAACGCGATAGACCACGCGACCAGAATGACAACGTGATACGTGATTATTACAAGAAATAAATATTCGCTCGATTAATCGATAATCGAATAAATGAAAAATTTAGACATCACTAGTTGAACCAGAATCGCATCGGGAGCGCTCAAGTAATAAGGATGACTTTTTACTAATCAGAATAAAAATACTGGTAGTTTCTTAAAGTGACGATAGCGAATAAACTTATTGCACTTTAGTTTCTTGAAGAATTCTTTGTTTATTTGTATCCAGAATCTATAATGAATTCCATAAGTAGATTTTTATAATTGTTTTACTTAAATAAATGCTTGAATTGAGTATATATTGAGGGTTTATTTCGTTTTACACGGTTTTACATAGCAAAATCGGAGATTTCATTCTACACGGTTTAATCGGGAACCTATCTTCAGTGTAAAGGTGTATATTACAAGTGCTTCTATTCCACAGCTGAAGTAATCCAAACGGTATTTTTTTCAAAATCACAGTGTAAATTCCTGAGCTATCGATTTCCATCAATGGTCAAAGCCACCAGTCAGTATAATTAGAGTCATAATAACCGAATTTTACTGTATTTTTATTGTAAAGCCTTTTAAATTTAACAAAGTTTGACGTATACTGATGCCGTGTGGGTCTCACCAAAATGGACATATCAATTCTTTAAAATTTATGAAGTTTCAATACTTTGCGAAATGGTAAAAAGGAATATGAATAATTTTCATAATCATAAGTACCAAGTTTCAAAACATTCGGAGAGGGTCGGGTCAGCAGCCAGTCAATTTGACGGTGGAATTGCTCATTTTGAAAGCATCCTGAATATACTTTAAATGCTTGCAACATAAATTAGTTTCCACTTTTTTTGAGCTACATACCACCCTTCCATAAACAACTTCTGGGCATGAATGAATTGTACTTGAATCGTACCACTTGTTAATTTTCTTATCCGGCCTAGGTTTTGAATTTTCGATAATTTCTGAACTTTAAGTGTTCGCTTTAAAAAATTGCCAGTTTGGTCGATTGCCGATTTTCCATTCATATGATTTTCATTTTCCCAAACTCACCCGAATATTGACGAACTATTAGCATTTCTCTGCAAATAGGTTAGCAATGTTTTCAAAGGCTTCAGCATAGTTTGGATGTCGAACTCGTTGCTGGATTATGGTTACAGCAGCAGAAGCAGCAGTCGATTGGCGTTCTACTTTGGAGTGCTTGTTTCGTCCACTCGATGATGGAACAGCGGCGCTCGATGCGGTGGTGGTGGAGCTATTGGTCGTAGCTGATGTCGATGATCGATTCTGGTGCACCTTTGAACTTGTCCTGCGACAGAAACGTGGTGACATCCCTTCTTCTTGGCACATGGCCATGTCGTGTTTGTGTGTTGATTAGCCCTATCTGTTGGCCATCTCGGCCTCGGGATGATGGCAACGGTAGAAAGAATCTGGAAAAACAGAAAAGCACTTATTAGTCAGTCAGGAGATTAGATCGATAGAAGGCGTTGATTTGCGAGAAGCGAGAGGAGCCCAACGGGAAAACTAATATTTTCCTTGCTCCTATTTTTCCAGCCTTACTCTGCTTATCAAACTGTTCAATGCGCTTCAGGTAGAATTTTCATTATCGTCCCTCTCCTTCTCACGCACGGCTTGTTCGCACTCTAGGCATATTCCGGAACAAGGTACGATAGTGAAAACCGGAGATTATCGCAAAGGACTGTTATCAAAACGGAAAAAGTTTCCACCGATCCGCTCCTGGAGAGGATTGAGTACGCGCGCGGTTTTTAAACCCTGACGTTAGGGCTTCACACGATACTCGACGGCAGCAGAAGATATGACAATTGTACAGAAAATAACATTAAACGACGAAAGCATGTTTCGTGCACCTACCAAAAGCCCAGAACTGCAGAGGCAAATATAAAAGTTTTCCCACCGCTTTTGAATTTTTCAGCTACTCAGTCAAGTATTGTATTCATGAGCAAAATACACCACACACAATATCACCACTGAACGAGTCCCGATATACCCGTCGAGTAGAAACAGGCCTCTCGGATGGTGTGAGTGTATTACCACACGAAACCAAAGCAAAAAAAAAGCGGTATCGAACCAAATGCTCGAATTTTTTTTCACAATGTTTCTCTAGCCGTGTGGATGGATACTCTAGCAGACCTTATTCAACCTAGTTGGCTTCACATTCGCTAGAGCACTGTGTGTTTGGAAGTGGCAAAACACAAATCATTCGGTGATGGCAGTGTACGGTACCCGAGAACTGTGGGAGAGAGAGCTCTACCAACGTTTTGGGGAGTGCTGTTCAATTTCTCTTCACTCGCAGTGTGTTTGCTCCACAAGACCGGAGATGAAGGTTCACTTTGGCGCCGTAAGCTCTCGATTCATACGAATCGGCTCTTTAGGGGGGTAGGGGGGGACACTCGCTCTCGATGGGGAGGGAAATAATCCAGGGTTGAAGATGGTTAGGGGCCATCTGAATATTACAATATGATTCATGGAATGGGATTTTCATTTTCGGACATGTTGTTACTCACGAAGCACACTCCATTCGCTTGTCATTCACGTTGCTTCATTAAAAACTGTTTCGTTTTTAATGTATAGAAGTTGCAAAGCAGATCCTGCAGCGGCAATCGGTAATTTTCGTTTCATTAATGTTATATTCAATTGTTAGAAACAAAATTAATTCTCATCTAACTTCAGCTAAATTGGGGGTCTTCGTAGCCACT
Source organism: Toxorhynchites rutilus septentrionalis (assembly GCF_029784135.1). Lineage (NCBI taxonomy): Eukaryota > Metazoa > Arthropoda > Insecta > Diptera > Culicidae > Toxorhynchites > Toxorhynchites rutilus. The sequence continues at coordinate 8,701,724 of NC_073746.1, forward strand.
TGGTAACGCGTTCACTTAATAAGCGATCGATCGTGAGTTCAAACTCAGGGCCCTCAATTGACCATCTTTGTGTTGTTATAGAATCACTACGTCCACGCAACCATCATCAGCTATGGAGATCGATCCACGGTGGAACAAAGATCGATTCATCCATACAACTGCTCTGCTCTGCAAGAAACATCGGGCTGCTGTTCTATAAATAACCCAACAATGATCGATTTCAACTGTCTCCGCTGTCCGGTATGCTGAACAATGGAAGAACAGATAGAATACCCTTACGCCTGAATGGCTACTACTGTGTAATTTACCATAATGTAATGGAGCAGAAAACCTAACGCCTAAATGGCTACACTACTACTGTGTAATTTACAATTTATAGAAACATAATTATATGTACATGTACACGATAAAACCCGGCTCTGTTACAGATAAAATGCTAATGAGCCTGATAAATAAATAAATGGGATAAAAAAAATAAACTTCAGCTAAAGACAAAAGTGTTTTTACTGTTTGTTAAATTAAATCATTACCGTAGTAATCAATACTAATTTATTTCTTAAATCGTCTGACTACAAGCTTTTGGGAACTATGAAGAAGTCCGTTGGCTCGTTTAGTAGCCATTTGTTTGAAGATGCATCGAAATTAGTTCTCAGTGAATTGATGAATGGTTTTCTTTTTCTTTTCTCCTGAGATCGCATTGTTAAGGATATAAGGAGTGAATCGAAAAGTAACTTTAAACATTTGTAACGTTCCTGGTTTATTCACCTGTCAAATTTTGTTTCCCATATCCTTAAAGAAGTATTGCGTCAGTTTTGATTCCGTTAGGTGAAATATGTTTTGGCATAGAAATCTCAACTAAGTACTAATCAAATGACGCAAGTAATACTACGTTGAGACGGCGAAGTTCCTCTAGGAACGTTAGTGCCATTGAAGAAGAAGGTGAAATATGTTTGTGTATGATTGAATCACACGTCAGCATTGTTAATTTCATGCGCTAAATGTAAATCTACACAAGCCTCTCTCTTAGCAAAAAGACTTCCATTCCGAAGAAAGAATGTCGGGAGTGAGAATTGAACTTTAACGTGAGAGGTATGGATGTTAACCACTTGGTCTGATCACCTCAAAGGATACTACTTTAGAACGCATCAAAATTTTACAAAAAAAAAACTCTTTAGCAGAAAGTTTTGCTTCTTGATATCCAACGTATCTACAAGCTAATCTATATTTGTTCCAATCCACATTTTATAACGCATAAAACTAACAATGCTTACGTGTGATTCAATCATACACAAACACATTTCACCTAACGGAATCAAAACTTATGCAATACTTCTTTTCAAGAAGTCTCTACACCCAAAATTATTTGTTAGCGCATATTTTGTCATTCCGATTAAATGAGCCCAAAAATAACAGAAAATGCACTACACCCATACCTTGCTATACGGCCGCTCTTTATACGGTATTTCGCTATAACTGCGCTCTTCAATTCAGACATGTTTTCGATTTACGGCCTAAAATGTTTCGTTATAACGGCAAAGAAAATTGAGGATTGGTTCAAAAATCACCAAAATATTTGCGAGACAATAACTTAGGCAACAAAAAAATAGGTATGTATACAGACACATATTCCATGTAACATGAAGTTGTTTTATTTTTGTTTATAGATTATTGTATGTTTTTATACATGTATGTTGTATGTATTATATGTTTTATGTTTATGTTATGTATGTATTTTTTATTTAAATGAAATAAATTTAAATGAATTTAATTTTGATTCAAATTGAATAAAAAAAATGCATTTTGGATGATAAACAATGTTACATATTTAACTAATTTGGAACCGATCTGATCGAATTTGTGAGAATTTGTATTAGAATAATTGATTCCTTATACGGCTTTTCGCTTTGCGGCCAAATTTCGTGGAAAGTATCTAGGCAGTAAAGCTAGGTATGGGTGTACTCCCCAATACATATGTATAATATATCTGCTAGAGCCAATATGAGCCAATATGAGCGAGCGAAACAGGAGACATTTTGAAAATAGCCGGCCCAGACCGAGATGGATATAGATCTCCTTTATGTTCTTCTTTTTACTCTTAGAAAACACTTTCAAACTTTATTTTATAATGAGGTGTAATATTATCAACCAACATAATGCTAGAATCGAATACAGATCGGACTCGATTATATATAATCGCAATTTCACTTTCAACGTTAGTTTTCGAATCCAATACATAATCTAATCACAAAAAAAGTTATTTTTCTATTAATGTTTGACATTCATACATTAATGAAAAAAATGTTTTCTTGAGATTCGATTATGTATAGGATTTTAAAATAATTGTTGAAAAAAAATGATCGACTATATATAATCGAGTCCAACCTGTATACGTAACCCGCGTAAATTCGAAAGTTGCGATACTTTTTTAACAGACCTCGTATATTCATTGAATTGTGCCAATTAGAGATGAAACGGATATACGGTAACTAACCGGTATCCGGCCAATATTTTCTATCCGGCCGGATACCGGATATTAGGAAAGAATTGATAATTTCTCATTAAAACACGATAAATCATATTTTTTCTCGAAATTAAATTAATATTAACTCAGAACATTAATTCATTAAAACTATTTGTTTTATTATAATTTTTTAACCAACCGATCACGCTTCGCATCGTACACCAGTCCAGCTTCAGAGAAAACAGTCTTCTTTTGCAAACACTAGTGTAAGGAGCTGAAAGATAAACTCTAGCAAACCTTACCGTTTAGGGTATTGCTTAGAGTTTAATGACTACCGAACGTGATTGCGATCCATTCGAAATGTTTTCTCAAAAAACAGGATAACTTTGATATAACGTACATTCAACTTCAATATTGTACGTTGTATCGAAGCATAATAAAGAACTCAGAAACTATAAGAAGAATAAATTCAACTAGAAGACGAAGCCAACCTTTCCCATGATGTCTTCCTTCGTACTGTTGATTAAAGTATGATTCATTTACACTGTCATCCGGAATGACAAAATAGTTGTACTTCGGAATTGGTTAAAGGTACAAAACTAGCTTCAGTATCAAAATACAAACAATTTAATGTTCTTTCAGAAAAAAATATTCAGAAATTATTCCTTTGGACTTTGAAAATGTGTGCGTTATAACGAGGGTACAGTATATCGAAGTTCCCCTGTAGTCGATTTTTTCCTGAACGCGACGATGACTATCATTTTCATTTTCCAATTCGTTGAAACTGTCCCAAAAGATGTCGTGAGCTTCGCGTGTAAGATTTAATTTAGTTTCGTTTCTTTTGCTTCGTTTAATTTGATTTGTTTCGAAGTAAGTATGCCCTCTCTCAGATTATCATCCTTGAAGACAGTTCCAAGTTTTTAATCTTGAATGAAAATAATTGATTGATGTTCTCTGCTTATTTCAATTCGTAGTACTTACTCTAACTAAACTAGTATTAACATTATTTTAAGCTTTGCGCAGTGGCGATATTGTAACCAATGATGCACACTCGAGGTGCGATTATTGCTAGTTGAAAAAAAAAAATACATTATTTCAATATATCCACAAACAATAGTTCAATATTCCTTGCAGGTAAAATGATACTCTATTAACACTTTGGTCGCTCCGTCACCCAGATCTGAGTGACGGGTATATTTCTTGGGAGGCCTCGTCACCCAGGATTTTTAAAATGAATTTGACAGAATAGGTACTTAAATGTAAGCATGGAATATGTAGATTAATAAAAAAATCAAAAACATAAAGAACATATTTTTTATACTATACAGTAAAACCTGTTTTTGTTGTGTGCGAATTTTTTTTTTGCGCGATTTTTTTTGTGCGGTATATGAAAAGAAGCATATTTGACGAAGTTATCATCCATTTAGTTTTTTTTCGATGGTTTATATGCATTTCAGTGCGAAAAAAGCATATTTGCGTCTCAATTATCCACTTCTGAAATCATTCTTCTCCTCTCATCAAATGCTCTAAGTTGATTTCTAACAGCAACACGTTTCGACATGCAACTAAAAGCACAAAACAGCCACGCGGAACCGAAAAGACAAGCTGTCCCATCGCAAAGCAGGGAAACAAAAGGAAATTGAACTGTGAACGGCGTGGATTTGAGTTACTTTCTTGGGGGAAACTTTTTTTATGCGGCCCCTATCTACCGCACAACAAAAGTTTTTTTCAAAATGTGAACCGAACACGATTTCTTAAACCTATTGGTGAAGTTTGGCACGATTTTTTTTTGTGCGGTCCCTATCTCCCGCACAATAAAAGGTTTGCCTGTACTTTCAAACGGTTTCATTTAGTATGGTCTATTGTAAGCATGTTGTATATTTATCTGTAGGGTTGTCCCATATCAATAGACAGTTAACCCCCTTCCTGTTGACCGATTAATCTGAAATTTGGAACACGCCTTTATATCTGCTGTCTTTATGAAACTGCGTATTCCACGATCTTGGAAATCCAAGATGGCAACCGTTACAAAATGGCGAACTACATATTTTATTAAAACCCCTTGACTAGTTGACTAGGCTTGACTAGTAGAACACAGGTATTTATGAAAAATGCAAATCCAAAATGGAAACATTTTTTTTCAATTCATCAATATGGGTATCAAACGAAAAATGCTTGATTAGTAGAACACATTAGATCATGAAAAATACAAAATCAAAATGGTCAATTACTGTTATTCATACAACCAGGGTTGCCAACTATAATTTTAAAAAATCAAGAAGAATGAAAATAAAAATCAGAATAAATCAGAATAGCTCATAATGGGTTATCCGAAAAGTTAATGTCGATTTTTGGGAAAAAAAAACATAATTTTCAATCAAAGTATTATAATTTAATTTTATATCCACAGTTCTGTTTCACAATCTTTCGCCATCTTTCACCAGCTTAAATATTCTATACTCCCAGAACATGTTTGCTTCATCGTCTAAAACTGCTGCGAGCCTTTCATGTGAGAAACAGGTTGCTGGGTAATAGCTCATAATACAGAATTCATTCCACATCCCACCAGAAACAGAGCCTATCTTTCTTCGGGCGTAGAAAGCGAAAAGAATTAATAAGCATGGTTTTTTTTATTTAATTCGTTTATTTTTACAGGCTCAGTTACATAGGTTTAAAGGAGCCGAACTCCTTACTGTATTGTTACTAGTATATATACATTTTTCCTTAATTCTAATGTAAATAATATAGGAAACCGATTACTCGCGGTCGACTCGAGTTTAGAAGGGTGACATATTTTCTTCAGGAAAAGGAGGGGATATGAGGATATATTGACAATGATCACACTCACACACTCAATCACACTCATCACACTCAATTCTTAAACCTATCTTATATCTAATATGTATTTACATTTCATCTTATTCTTAAGAAGGGATCCGATCTCTCACAAAGGAAAAGGAAAAGGAAAAACTAAGGGTATAAGGACAATCACACACGAAGATCGATAGCTTTAAGGAATACATATATTTGGGACATGTAATCAAGGTCTAACCGAGCCAACACGTCTCTCACCGGCACCATGGGCTGCCTTCCTCGGGCCCGAAGGGTGTCTTCTAAATTCGATCTGGCGACAAGATACAGCTCGCACGACCAAACAACGTGCTCGATGTCGTGGTAACCTTGGCCACAAACACAAAGATTGTTGTCGGCAAGATTAATACGAAAGAGTAGCGCATCTAACGAACAGTGATTGGACATGAGTCGGGAGAAGGTGCGAATAAAGTCCCGACTCAAGTCCAGACTTTTGAACCATGGTTTGAGGCTAACCTTAGGGATAATCGAGTGGAGCCACCGGCCCAATTCATCTTCGTTCCATTTGCGTTGCCAGTTAACTATGGTATTTTTGCGGACTAAAGAATAAAATTAATTGAAGGCGATTTGACGCTGATAAATATCGCCTTCAATTGCACCTACCTTTGCTAATGAGTCAGCCCTCTCATTACCCGGAATTGAGCAATGAGAAGGGACCCAGACAAAGGTAATGACATAACAGCGTCTGGATAAAGCACTCAAAATTTTTCGTATTCTCTCAAGGAAGTACGGCGAGTGCTTTTCCGGCCTCACTGAACGGATAGCTTCGACAGAGCTAAGACTATCCGTTACAATGTAATAGTGTTCAACAGGTCGTGAGGCGACGCTGTCCAGCGCCCAGTGTATCACTGCCAATTCAGCAATATACACTGAGCAAGGATTCTGAAGACTGTGGGAGGTGCTAAAAAATTCGTTGAACACTCCAAATCCTGTGGAATCATTCATAGAGGACCCATCAGTAAAGTTCATATTATCACAATTGATATCCCCATACTTTGCATCGAAGATCGTTGGAACGATCCTCGATCGAAGATAATCTGATGTTCCATGGATATCCTGCTTCATGGACTGATCAAAATGCACAGAGAAATTGATGTAGTCAGGAAAACAAACACGGTTGGGAATATACGAAGAAGGATCAACCTGCATGGGGATGAATTCATGATATGGACTCATGAACCCAGATTGAAAATTTAGCTCGATCAGCTGTTCAAAATTTCCGATCACCAATGGGTTCATAACCTTACACCGGATGAGGAACCGAAGAGATAATAAATTGAAGCGATCTTTTAGTGGGAGTACGCCTGCCAAAACCTCGAGACTCATGGTATGCGTTGAGGGCATACATCCCAGAGCAATACGGAGACAAAGATACTGAATTCGCTCGAGTTTAATGAAGTGTGTTTTGGAAGCTGATTGAAAACAGAAACTGCCGTACTCCATCACTGAGAGAATAGTTGTTCTATACAATATTATAAGATCTTCTGGATGGGCTCCCCACCATGTGCCGGTAATTGTACGGAGAAAGTTTATTCTTTGTTGGCATTTTTTACTCAGATACCTAATATGGGCCCCCAAGTGCATTTGGAGTCGAACCAGACCCCAAGATACTTGAATGACATAGCATGAGTGATCGGTTTACCCAAAAGTTGAAGCTTTGGTTTTGCTGGTTTATGTTTCCTAGAAAAAACCACCATCTCTGTTTTCTCCGTGGAGAATTCGATCCCTAGCCCAATGGCCCAGGTTGAAAAATTGTTCAATGTATCTTGTAAGGGTTCTTGCAGGTCGGATTCTTTTGATCCTACGACAGACACCACTCCATCATCTGCAAGTTGTCTTAGGCTGCAATTTTGTGTAAGGCACAAAGGGGGCTTAAACATGAGCCCTGGGGGAGGCCCATGTAAGAGACCCGACTTACTGTCGAATCTCCGTGAGAAAAGTTCAAATGTTTCTCACAAAGCAAGTTATATAACATATTATTCAATAGTGGCGGCAGACCCCGAGAGTGTAATTTGTCTGACAAAACCTCTATTGAAACAGAATCAAAGGAATAAGTTAAAAATAAGAGTTCTCCAAACAGTTTTGTCATCAAGAGCAAAAGCTGAATTCAACCCGCACTTAAGTCGTGATTTTGAATACTACCAAAAATCCAACATTCTTTGTGTTATTGGGATGACGGATTTAATGGCACTCTATTACCGATTGGACTAAATTGATGGATCCTAGTTCATGTGCGTTACCTTCAGTATATACATTTCAGGAAAGAGGTTTAGTCATATGCAAAAATATGGATGTTTGACCAAGCAGCACTCTCAAGCAGTTCAGTCTTCTTATTGATGAATACTGAGGGCGGGCGTGAAGTTCAATAAATCGTGTAAATACAAAACAGATCTCATTCAATTTTTACTTTTAACTTGAATGTTTTACTTGACGAAATTACTTAACGTATCCACGTGGAAAGCGTCCACATACCACGTGGAAAGTTGTCCACGTGGTATGTGGACGGCCCCTTATTTGCAAGTGGTTGAAAAAACTTGAACGAGAATTGTGTCTGAAAATAATCTGATATTATAATGTCGAGTTTTGGTAGAAGTACTAGGAATTTTATAGTAAAACGTAATTTTAAAGGGTAGATAAGAAGATCAATCAATGAGTAATTCTGCGATTAGACCCATTGAACAGCGTTTAGTAAGAAACCGTAGATGTGATAACGAAAAATAAATTTTGGGCGGGACGAAGTTTGCCGGGTCAGCTAGTTCTCCAATAAAATTGCAGTTATGCATCGTCATCGAATATAGTATATAGAGTTCGCAAGTACGTTCGGTTGAATTTCATTTTTTCTTATCATTGGCAACACTGTACAATTGGCTGAAACATTATTTTTATAAGGTTTCTAATCAGCATTCGGATTCGTATTCAACAGAAAAGTAGTCCTGAGTTGAATTTGGATCCTGCAAGAAACTCGACCGATTCGCTCTGGGCGACGAAAGTGTTAAGGGATATTCATTCTATAAGAAAAATTTGATCATAATTCATTAATTGTATGTAAAGGTGTGTTTATTACTCCCTAAATCTAATCTTTTATTAGCTTCATGCACGCAGGCAGTTTCTCCCAGTTTCGTATTCGCAAAAAAGAGCTGGTATCGAATCTTGCCGGATATCCGGTATCCGGCCAGAATACTATCCGTTTCATCATTAGTGTCAATACGTGACCATCAATGACTATCAATGCCAAAGCATTGAAGCATTATGTTATAATACTGTGAAATACTTACAAATATAAATTTTCATCGACAATGAACATAATTCCAATTCATCTCCGATACAACCCTGCCGTTGGATCGATTCACAGCGCACAGCCCCTTCCATGGCCCCACGCATTTCATCACTTCCCTTTCTCTTGCTCATCGGTCGGTCGTTCGTTTTGCTGCTTCCGACAACACACTTTCAGCAGCGCCTCGTGTGGCCAGCTTCGCAGTAGTGAGCGCGCGGGTCTGGTATTACGACCGAAACAACATTTAATAAAACCAAACGGAACGACGACGAAACGCTCGAACGTTTTGATTCCGGCGAACGTTGGAAGCTTTATTAATGTTAGTGCTCGGAGCCGGTCGAAACCAGCTCACTTGCGAGCTGTGTATATATAGATGAGAAACAAGCAACAGCAAAAAAAAAAATATAGAAACGGAGAGAATCATTAAAACACGGAACAAGGTGATAAGACAGACGCCCAATGATGACATTTGTCGCAGCCAACACTGTGCGCTATGACACGATTTGCTGCGAAAGGAATATTGATAATTTTGGTATAACCCGCCAACAGGAGAGATGATGATAACAACCTTGTGTTGCGACGGAACGAGACGGAAAGAGGCAATATAATGTGATTGTCGTCATCATTATTGTTGAAATGCTTGCGTTGGGTGATTCGAATCCCGCCGTGGCAATTTACTATGCTATTACCAAGCAACCACACAAAGGTTAAGATTTTGCATGTTCGATATGCTCCGAGAGGGGCCCTGCCATGAAACAGTGGAGCATGTGGAGCGCACATTGGGTCTAGCGTATGCTGTTTTGTTTGAGTATCGTGGATCGAAGCGAAACACATTGTCTTGTCTTGCTGATGTTTGTGCTGTGCTTTTTTGGTACAGATGTTTTAAAATTGAACGGCGAAACAAAGTGCTGACAATTAAAAAAATGGAATTTGAACTGTCAGCCGAAAGTTTGTTTCTCCACTTACAGAAACATCGGAGTTGTGAAATTGCAACTTCGTAAATGAAAAGCACGGATTTTATGGAAAATTCCTTAAAATCGAGGGGAACTTGAACACAAAACCTCCAAAAATTAGCACCTACACTGTTCACCTTCCGTACAACAGACATTGGAAAATAACAAACGATTTCGTGTGAATGTTGTCACAAGGCGTGATCTACTTTGGAAAGATGTTCGTGGAATGTTCAACCGAAAATCTGACATTGAATAAAAACGGAAGGGAAATATAAATGTTGAGTTGTCCGGAAGGTTCGTGCTGCCACTGATAATTTAGCCATATAATGCCAAACCGATATAGTGGTTCTCAGATTTTCGTGATTTTCGTGGTAGTTTTGTTACTTGTTGCAAATATTAAACCCGTATTTTTAATTTTTTTATTCTTGTGCCCATTTCTGTTTCAGGGTGATCCGTAAAATTAACATTTTCCCCATTTTTTCAAAAACTGATGTTTTAAAAAAAATCAATGAAGTTGTCTTCTAAATGGCAACAAGTTTGCGAACAAAACGGCGCATATTTGACTTAAATTGGATAATTTTAAGTATGTTAAATTAAGCGTCAAATTTCGATCAGAAAAACGACATTTCTTTTTCCCCAACCATATATATTTTTATATTCTTTCCTTGAAAGCTGAGGTTTTTTTACATAACATATCCAAAAATCAAAGATATGTTTTTTCCGTTTTTTTTTTAGTAATGATTTTTCAAAATTAACATGTTTTCAGTCTTCGTTCAATATCACTATATGACTAGACTGGATCTTTGCAACTAGAATGCAATTTGATAGCATATTCTAAATTTTTTTCAAAGAAGACTATCCATTGGTTTCAATTTGATATGTTGATCATCTAAATCGGTCCAGCAGTTCAGAAGTTATAAATTTTTGAAAAAAGTCATTTTTGTTAGAAAAACAGGAAGTGGGTTATATCTATGGTATAACTGCAAGGGTGACGTAGGACTATCGTTGATTTAGAGATCATTTGTTTGAAGTTGAATCTAAAACCATCATGATTGAATGAATAAATAAATATTTGGGTGACTTCAAAAACGAGAGTGTTACGTTGGAGACTCAAGGTTTTATGCATCCAATATTGGATACAAAAAACCTTGTTCTGAAGAATAATCTTCAGAAGCTTTCCTGCTAACTGCACTTGATTGACAAATCACAAAACCAAATGTATGTGGTCGCAGTATTATATGGATAGAAAACATTAAAATAAACTCGCTTGAATGTAATTTTCAATTCCAAGGGGAACTGGCAGATTATTTTTCAGCAACGATCATTTCTTTCCAGGTTTCCTCTCGATAACCAGCAAACGAAAAGAGTTACGCGCGTGTATGTGTGTGTGTGGCGGCTGCTTCTATGTCTTCCCGAGGAACCGTATTTCGATGCTGATACTCTCTTGGTCACGAGAGTATCAGCATCGGCTTTTCTGCGCTCCCTCACAGTTAAAACAAACTGATTGCATTTCAGGTCAGGTCAGGCCAGGTAATGAATCCCTCGATCCCTCGCCGTTCAGCTCGTTCAGTAACGATGTTGTCTTGTCGATGTTCTCAGGCGTCGTGCACAAATTACGTAACGCTAAAAATCCGAATTTTGAACCACCTCTCCCCCCCCCCTTTCGTAACGCAATTTCCTATCTCTAATAAACAGAAAGTAACGCAACATCTACCCCCTCCCCCCTTATCGCGTTACGTAATTTGTGCACGACGCCTCACGAAAAATGAATCGGTTTCACCACCAGAATATCATTTCAGTATGCTTTTCGTGCGTGATTGAATCGAGAGAAGGTGTGGTTTACGATGGCAATTTGGAAGGCAAACTAGAGGAGAATGAACTCTCTGAGTATGAAAATTTCGGTGACTGAGCAATAATCGATTGAAAATTATATAATTTTCGCGATACGAAACATTTTCCGTTTTTCATGTTATGCATCCAATATTGAATACGAGATTATCCTACTGATGGGAAAGAATAATCTTCAGAAGCTTTCCAGCTAATTACACTTGATTGAAAAATTACGAAATCAAATGTATTTGGTCGCTGTGTTCGCCATATAATTAGAAAACATTAAAATAAACTCTTTCGCATGGATGTATTCTTCAATTCCCAGGGAACTGGCAGATTATTTTTCAGCAACGATTAGATCTTTCCGGAATTTTCTCGATGCTGTATGGCATCCAAACGAAAATTCTCGTTTCAGTTTGGCCTGCAAAAAACTTTTCTGAACTCTAATCCATCAAATTTGGAGCCCTGAAAAGGGCCGTTGATTATATGCTAAGCTAATATAGCACGCTCTCCTTGGATTCGACGGGCCAGCTGAATGTCCTTGGGCATGATGTGACGCGTTTTGCGTAGATAGCACACAAATTTGTATCTTCGAATAAGCCTCCTGCAGCGTCATAACCGCGGAACTTTGGAAGCGCAAGTCGGTTTTGAAGTCCTGAGCAATTCCACGATCCAAAAGCTGCAAAGGTAGCTTGCGGATCAGCAATTCGGTCGACTTCCGATAGCGATGAATTTCACGCAAAGTTCCCGGTCGATAGCGATGTGGCTTCTTCACCTATCCTGCGGCTGGTGCGCTTATCCGAGCTGCTTTCGTGTGCCTTACCACTGAAAGACTAACTAGCTATCTGCTTGGTTCCAAACAAACGAGTCGTCACGGTGCGAGAGTAGAGTAAGAAATGAACGAAAGCAAAGGAAGCGTCATTTTATAAACCATAAAAGTATAGAATCTAAACCCCACCCTTATTATATTCGTTGCTTACCCTGAGAGAGAAACGAATAACATCGAAGTAAGTATACAGTAATGTATTTGAATCCGGACACTTTGCGTTACATTTAATACCATACCGCAGCCACAACATTTTCTGCATGTTGAATTAATGCGATTGATAAGTAACTATCAAGAAACTATCAGTAACTATATTAGCAACTATTAATCGCATAAATTCAACATGAAAAAAATGTTATGGCTGTGGTATGATATTGAATGTAATGCAAAGTGTCCGGATTCAAAAGCATTACTGTAAAAAAGAGTTAACTCGACTGAAATTTTTTCGGTTCGGCCTGCAAAAACGAAATTAAGAGCCCCCGCCGACTGCAGACTGACTTGTCGACCGATAATTCGGTCGGCTTCTTAATCAGTACGGAGAAAAAAAGTCTGTAGTGTACAGCATAATGCATAGACGTAAGTATGAGCTTCCCCATCTCACATTCCAATAAGATTAATGGGTTTCCAAGTGGGCGCGCTAATAAATAGCAATCATATAACTCTTGGACATTTTATCTTTTGTATAAAATGATTATCATACTGTTCCGTTGATCCGAAGCAGAATGAATCACGCTTAAAGAAGGAATGGATTTTTTCTTGGAATTTAGTCAGCAGAAATAATGCCCTTTCCCAACAATTAAAAACGACAAACGGTAAACAGTTTCATCAAAGTGATTTCTTCGATATGGGGATATATTCACTACATCATGTCATATATTTCATATTTTTCATTATGAAATCCATATCCATGGCACCTATCGGTATCGAATTATCATCGACACCACGATTTTCGCTAAATGCTCCTTTCAGTTCGGCATGTAAAAAACTTTTCTGAACTCTAATCCATCAAATTTGGAGCCCTGAAAAGGGCTGTTGATTATATGCTAAGCTAATATAGCACGCTCTCCTCGGATACGATGGGCCAGCTGGATGTCCTTGGGCATGATGTGACGCGTTTTGCATGGATAGCACACAAATTGGTATCTTCTAATAAGCCTCCTGCAGCGTCATAACCGCGGAACTTTGGAAGCGCAAGTCGGTTTTGAAGTCCTGAGCAATTCCACGAACCAAATGCGGCAAAGGTAGCTTGCGGATCAGCAATTCGGTCGACTTCTGATAGCGACGAATTTCATGCGAAGTTCCCGGTCGATAGCGATGTGGCTTCTTCACGCTTCCTGCGGCTGATGCGCTTATCCGAGCTGCTTTCGTGGTGCCTTACCACCGAAAGACTAACGAGCTGTCTGCTTAGTCCCGATGAAACGAGTCCTCACGGTGCGAGAGTAGAGTAAGAAATAAACGAAAGCAAGGGACGTGTCATTTTATAAAACATAAAAGAATCGAATGTAAACCCCACCCTCTTTATTGTATAAGCTTACTGTATACTCACGAATATAATAAGGGTGGGATTTAGATTCTATACTTTTATGGTTTATAAAATGACGCTTCCTTTGCTTTCGTTCATTTCTTACTCTACTCTCGCACCGTGAGGACTCGAGCTCGTTAGTCTTTCGCAGACAGCTCGTTAGTCATTCGGTGGTAAGGCACACGAAGTCAGCTCGGATAAGCGCACCAGTAGCAGGATAGGTGGAGAAGCCACATCGCTATCGACCGAGAACTTCGCATGAAGTTCGTCGCTATCAGAAGTCGACCGAATTGCTGATCCGCAAGCTACCTTTGCAGCATTTGGTTCGTGGAATTGCTCAGGACTTCAAAACCGACTTGCGCTTCCAAAGTTCCGCGGTTATGACGCTGCAGGAGGCTTATTCGAAGATACCAATTTGTGTGCTATCCATGCAAAACGCGTCACATCATGCCCAAGGACATCCAGCTGGCCCATCGTATCCGAGGAGAGCGTGCTATATTAGCTTAGAATATAATCAACGGCCCTTTTCAGGGCTCCAAATTTGATGGATTAGAGTACAGAAAAGTTTTTTACAGGCCGAACTGAAAGGAGCATTTAGCGAAAATCGTGGTTTCGATAATAATTCGTTACCGATAGGTGCCATGGATATGGATTTCCTTATGAAGAATATGAAATACATGACATGATGTAGTGAATATATCCGAAGAAATCACTTTGGTGAAACTGCATTATAAAATTATTTGTGTACGAATGCCGCAATCGATAGTCGACTCTAATTTGCGCTGGGTAATTTCCTCGGAGGACTCGATTCCTCCTTTGAGCATTAATAATCTCTTTCTGGCAAAACGATGTGGTATGAATCACATTATTTGAATGATAGAATGAAGAAGTTTTCTGCCAATTTCCTTCAACCTCCAAATATCTTTCTCCCTTTCTCCTTTCTCACAACACCCATTTCTAGTTTGAGAAATTGTTGAGTAAACATTGTTTGCCAGTGCGCGTAGAGCGGGAATTCCTGAAGATTCATGGCACCTCTAATAAATTGCCGAAAGACGTGGTCTTACGTTGATCGCACTTGATTGAAAAAATCAAAAACGAAATGTATTTGGTCGCAGCATTATATGAGTAGAAAGCAAATAATTGCTCGAAAATGACTTGATTTTCGCGATGTGAAACATTTTCCGTTTTTCATGTTATGCATCCAATATTGGATACGAAAATTTCCACTGATGGGGAAAAAAATATTCAGAAGCTTTCCTGTTAATTGCGATTGATTGAAAAATAACAAAACCAAATGTATTTGGTTGCAGTGTTATATGGATAGAAAACATTAAAATAAACTATTTCGCATGAATGTATTTTTCAATTCCCAGGGGAACTGGCAGATTATTTTTCAGCAACAATGATAGCAACGAGAATTCCGCGCGTGTATGTGTGTGTGTGGCGGCTTCTCCGATGTTTCAAGCGGAACCGTGGCATCACTCTGCTCCTGATGGATTCCCTTTTGGCCTTAGGTGCACAAACAGGCTCTTGGTGACACCGTTCATCAGCGCTTTCATGATAAACGAAATTAGCTTCACAACAACAGCGACAACATGCTCCAATCGCTGTTCAATCATAACTGAGTGGGTTTACGAGCGGCGCTCGCTTATATACCGATTTTTGATTTCAATAGCCTGTTTTGAAAGCAATTTTAAGACTATTGAAACAAGTTTTCGGATGAAAAAGTAACAAGTATATGACGCGTAGACATTTTATCTTTCAAATGAAGTGTTTATCATACCATTTCGTTCAGTTGTTTAAGAGCTATTAACGCTCAAAATCTCGGTCTCCAGCGTAACGCTTTCGTTCTCGAAACTTTGGTTTTACACCCCGGTATAGAAATGAAAGACGTAGTCCTACGTCAAAAGGTGAAACATGATATTTTGGACCATTTTTTAACTCCATGATTAACTTCAAAGAGAATCCAAATATTATGCTAATATAATATTTATCGAGAAAAGGCTTAAGATAATTGGCTTTAATTTGATATGCCAATCATCTGAATCGGTCGAGTAGTTCAAGGGTTTGAATTTTTGAATAAGTCATAAAAAGGTGAAAAAACATTTTTCGTTCCACCCTAGAATGGAAATGGGCACCCTAATAAAAAAAAAAAGAAAAATACGGATCTAATATTTTGGGATAAGAAACAAAACTTTAAATTTTCACGAAAATCTGAGAACCACTATATCAGTTTGGCATGGAATGACTGAAAAATGGATCATGTACAACAGTATTGGAAGAAACAGATCTTGGGGCGAGTGAAACGAATTACCATCATTTCAACTCCAAGGTCGGTCTTCTCTCGGACAAAACCGGGCTCTATGTCTGGTGGGATTGGAAGATATTGACAGAAGATACTAAAATCATTCATTATAGAAAGAAAAATCACTCCAAATAAAATCTAATAATTGAAAAAAGGTGCCAAATTTTTTTTTATTATATCAATTTATCAAGAATAAGTCGAGATAATGTGCCATGAACTCTAATAAGTATAAAAAGGCTAATTCAAGAAAAATCTATCCTTTTAGATACATTCTCTGATTATATTTTTCTTAAAAAACACAACTAGCAATAGACTTAAAACAAAATTTACAACATTCAGTTAAAAAAATTAGAGAAATACCTTTTTTTAATTAAAAATTATAACCATAAATTTACCCGAATGTACCATTTATATAATTAATATAGAAGATATTTTTATATTTTATTCTGATAAGCGTTTCAAAAATGATCACATTTATACATAAATTTAGTATAAATGATGGACTTTCAAATTCGATTCCAAACATTATCTAGTCATTTGAATGACATAGGTCATACACGTAGAAAAAAGCTGTCAATTTCAAGCAGTCGTCATAAAGTTCATAGAATGAGATAATGGAATACGTTGAAAAAGCAAAAAAAAGAAGACAGATAATGCGTTGGGAGGAGATAAAAATATTATAACACAGTGAGATTCTAGAGAATTATGAGAAACACAAGGTCACCCGAATCGCCTTTATCTGGAAATTTACCTGAATGATAAATAATCCCGAACGAGAAAGAAATATTTTAAAAAGGATTCGAATTTAAAGTTGAACACAACCCGACAACTCCTTTATTAATTTTTGCATTGAAAGATGAATGATACATTTCAAAGCAAAAATTCATCAAGCAAAAATTCATCGGGCAAACGTAATACACCAGGCATAAGCTAGCGCTCGGTAGGACCTGCAAAAGGATCTTCTCCTATGTTTCAAGCTAACTGGGCAATCGGTGGAACACAGGTTTGATTGCGAGAGGCCGCCGCTTCCGACGGCGAATCGGCGGCCGACTCGGTTTGCGCCGCCTAATTCATATACATTCTAAAAGCTATTCTTTCAGAAATTATTTATAAAAAAAAAGCAATGAACCTTTCCTTAAAGTTATTTAAGCACATACTTGTAGGAGTTATCATTATCGAGTATTGTAGATTTGAAAAAAAATCCAAAAATGTATCGCTGTCCCCAGAAGACATTCTAGACCAGCAGTACTTAACTTTTTTTCAGACGGGCCACAAACACGTGTTAGTCATGGTGTCGTATGTCGCCGCAAAAAAATAAATAAAGAAGGATGGTGTCCAAGACACGACCGTGTTGTTAACGTACGGAATCCTAATCGAATCGGTTGTATGGTGAGGTGGCGGTGTCGACAGTAACCGTTGCGGAACAAATTTTCACCTTCAGTTTTCCACCGAAGGTCATGTTCGGTGAAAAATACATCCTGCTTGAAATGTACTGCACTTTGATGCCTCTTCTAACTCGGAAACAACGTTCGAATTCACAAAAAAGTCACCAATAATCACCAGATGGCAGCGAGGCTTTCCAAATGGCTTTTCTCAAAGCGGAGTGTTTAGTTTAGGTTCCAAATTGGTCTTTTTTAAGGCTAGAGGAGAATGAACTGAGAAAGTCTGATAGTCTAAGAACGCCTCCATAATTCCAAAGATCATCATCATTACACTAATCAATCCGAACACGCTCCTAAATTCATAGAAGCTCTCTTCCAGCTAAAAATCATAAAAATCAATTCGCTTTTGATTACTTCGAATATTATTTCAGAATGCATCGAAATTTTTAAAATAACTCTTTAATCGAAAGCATAAATATTACTCTTCGGCTTTGCTTTCATTTGTCAGAGCAAACTCTACATTATGCTTACTTCGTGCATATTTTAAGAATGCATTTAGAGGCTTTCAAAGCAGTTTTTGAACTATGGAAGAAAATTTTTAGGTCAATAAGTAACAAACATCACTCATACACCTTTTATTTTTCGAAAATGAATGTCAGATCACTTCGTTCAGCCGACACAAAGATAGTAACGCTCAAATTCTTGCACTCCAAACGTAACTCTCTCGTTTTCGAAATTTTTACACCCCAGTACAGATGCAAAAATGCAGAAGCACTCTCCACGAGACGGCATGAACATCGACGAGGTGCATTCACCAAACAAAATTGCTCCACTGTGTGTAATATTCCTTCCTTTTCTTCGAGCAGCTGTGTTTGACATCAGCATCGAGACTGCTATCTGCTTGCTGGAGCGACACTGTAACTTAAATAATGAAGATCATTGAATAACAATAAGAAAAGCTCAACGTCAGTCCCTAGGAACCGACACGGGACTCAACGTGTAAAAATCGATGTTCACTGAAAAACAAATCTACAAAAAGTTTTTCAAAGATCGAAAAAATCGGATGGAAAGGATGGAAGAAATCGGAAATCGAAATGCAAAAGATCGATCTGCCAGCAACTGAACCCAAAGGCACAGCGCACAGCGAGAGTACATTTGTCTCTCTCGCTCGACCTTATGTTAATTATGTACGAATCTAGCCGTAAGGAACTTTCGTGTAAGGAAAACTAGAAATAAAGATTCATTCTTGTCCTAACTATACGATGTATAATCCAAGTTCGCCCAAACCTAATTCAATCATGTATAATTTACACTTTTTCTAAACGAATTTAGATGTGTAGCAAACCAGTCCACGAATTAATACGAAGCTGCTCTAAATAATAGACAACGGTACTCGATATAAACAAAAGATTTTTAGCGCAGAAAGATAAGAGAATCTTGTTCAAGGGAAAATTCCGACCAGTACTTGTTACCGTTCAGACTCATATTCCAAACAGGCTCAAATTCCGTACAATTCATTTTAAATTACTTGAACCCCTATGTGGTTTAACGTAGGATCTATAATGAAAAACGTACTTTTTCATTTATTTCACGTCATTCTCAAAAGCTCCGAGACAAAAATTTGAAAGAAAAAATACTCAATGTGCATCTTACTACAGTGTATCAATAAAAATTATAAATATTATTATAAAATTATAAATATTAAAAAAAATATATATCTAGAAAAGCACATTCAACACATTCAAATATGAATTAGAGTAGTACTGAATCTCTAAATAAAAAAAAAATAAATTTCAATATTTTTTTAGTACTTCAATTTTTGATATTTTTTTTTGATAATTTTACTTGATACACCGTAGTAAGATGCACATTCATAATTTTTATCTCGAATCTTTTGAGGATGAAATAAATGAAAAAAAAGACGGGTGGGTAATGTCGGGGACATAACCGGAGTGACGTAGGACTATACAAAGGGGACAGCTTTTGTTAAATATATATTTTAAATATATTGTTTTATTTTCTTCTTCTACGTGAATACCTACCTATCTGCCTGAAAAATGGATTAGTTTACTGTTTACTCTTTATGAATATGTTGATGGTTCTGAAAAGAACCTTTGGTGTTGTGTTTTTGTTATCACTCGATATTCCCATCTTGTTCGGTTAAACCTTCCTGTTTAGCTATTGCGTTTGCCACTCGCCACAGCTTTCACAGTTGGAAAATTTCTTCCCATCCAGCTTTGTGACATGTTGTACAGTAAATTACATTCAATGCAACTTGCCGAAGCGCCACTCAGTGTCGCATTGGAGGCGATTTTAACCTGTAATTGAACATTTGCGATGACAGTGGTACAGTGCCGACTTTCAATGTGGGGTCATAATTTGGATCTCTATGTTTACAAAAATGTCCAACTAAATAAGTCGCATTACATGTCCGTCCAATTAGCTAAATGTCGAACTAATTGTAAATTACTGTACTTTCAATCTGGAAACAATTTATGAATTGGTGAAAATTGAATAATCAGGAAAGTCCCCAACTATCAATAAGCTCAGAACAACTACCAAATTCACATACTCATCAGATCCTGGCAAACAAATTATGAAAACATCAATTTGTGTTTTATTATTATTTTGGATAATGTTTTAGAAAGCATTGAACTTTATTTCCTAAACTCTTTTTTGGAAGGTTTAATGGCCCTGAAAAGCGCCTTGTTTTATGGAATGGTTCCAATTTAGAAAACTTAGTACTCGTGGTTTTGAAAAAAAAACCATTTCGAACGCCCTCGATGCCGCCTTGTTCTGGATTTTCCACCAAAGCAGATTGTATAAAGAACAAACTTTTTTCGTCTTCTACCTGCTGCCGTTTTGCGATTGCGTTTGCCACTCGCCTCTCGCTGCAACTGCCTGTTGTCTTGATGTCCACCGAACCGAATGTGTTCTGTTCCGAATGCGGGTTTTCTTATCGTCGCGAGCAGCTTTGCCAGCTAACTCGATCACTTCGGCGGCCGAAACTATATAACGCCGGCTAGGTGGACTGGTGCACTGGTACTAACGCGCTCGGCCTAGCTACCCTTGCGGGGAACTCCAGATCAACACGGTTCGAGCGGGATTTTGCCTTTCCCTTCACTTTTCCTCCTTTACCATGTCCAGACATGGCTGCTTGGTTGGTTTGTTGATGTGTTGTGATGCGAACCGATGTGGTGTACGGTTTGAATGAGAATGATCGTTACGGCAGCGGAGCGGGGATTTTTAAGCTGACTGGCTGGCTCGAGAATTACGCATGTGTGAGACTGCGACCAATGTTTCGTTCATTTTTTTTTTCTTTTTCCTTCCCAATCGTGCTTCATTCTATTTCGCTGCTGCTCTGGTTGCCCGTTTTGGTCGGTACGATTTGAGGAGCACAAAATGGACCAATCAAAAATGGGCACATAGGGCATTTTGACAATGCTTGATATTTTACAATTATTCAATTATTTATCTCATGAAAAATGAAATGTTATTCATTATGATAGATGCGTAGATATATTTCCTATCAATTGATGCAAAAACCTTTGCGATCTATTGAGAAATGCTCGAGTTATAAGCGTTCCAAATCTTGCATTTTTTCCTACTTGTTCAGTGTCTAGATTTCCATTTCACCCCCTATATCTTCCGGTTAGACGTAGTCCTACGTCAAAAGCACGTTTTTCACTATAGATCCTATGTTGAACCACATAGGGGTTCAAATAAACCGCCAAAATATCTTATTTAATATCCTATACAATATTTGCCATACAGCTGGTCATTTGGTTTGGGGGCACTGTTTACTCCCTTACCCGGCCAGGCTCTTTACTGAACATTGATATAAATAATTGAATAAGGGAAACACCCGGTATTCTTTAGAGTATAACCTTCCGTATAACAACTATAAAAGGTAACAAAACAACATTTTGTTCAGTGAATTTAGTTTTTGAAATGAAGTGTTCTCAATTTGAGTCAAAAGGGTACAAGTATAATTTAAAGAATAGACTGTGTATTCATTGTAAACCAATAAAATTGTTACATGACGGAAACCACAGTCAAATTCATCAGAAATAGAAGACTTTAAAATACTCGAAAATCGAATTGCGTTCTTATTTCCACTCGTTTGTCAGCCCTTGCGAATATCCTTGTGGTTTGGTCATACCACGCGCTTCAAGTCACTGGACCGAGAACGCAACGCTCTACGCGATGATGGAGTCGCGTGGTGAATCATCGCTTTTCCCCAGCTCCATTCGGTCGAAACAAGCACCAAACAGATGAACGACAACAAAACTCTGCGCCTTGAGATCGTGAACGATTTTTTGCCCCACTCAATAGCAGTCTTCAAGCGTCTGCCAGTGTTAATCTTCGAACGGCCGCGATATCTCATGTGTTAATTTCGGTGTGTGTGCGGGGGTCTTGTTTTGTGTTTTCATGTGTATGTCGTTTTTGGTGCCGTCAGCGTTTGGAATTGAATCACTCGTTGCAAAAGTGCAAAGTAGGAGTACGAAACTCAAGCGTTGATATTTATATTTAGAGACGGCGTCAATGGGAGTCGGGATGGCAACACTGCAGAATCTATTTTCTCTCTCGATGGAGAGGTTTTTGTTTGAACGGAATAACCAGAATTGAGAGAGCACCATCACGCTAGCGCTAACACATTCATTTGTTTTTGTCCCGATTCATGTGACTCGTCAGGGTTGCAGACGGACGGTGGGAAGTTATCTCATTGCTTTTCTGATCGAGACAAAGCACCCAAACTTCGACATTGATTCGGTAGTACAAAATTGAAACAAAAATCATTGCTAAAAATATTTGTTTCTTGTTATATAAGAATGAATTCCTGTAAATTTTTCAAATGAGTTTCAACCCTGAAATAACCTCGCGTTTGTCTTTTAATTTCTAACGAATCCAAACAAATTCGTAGCTTGTGATTCCCAAAGATGTAAGTGATTCAGGGTTTTTGATCGATTGCGGTTTCAGGTGGGCGTAAAAATGACCATCCGGAAGAGTCACGGGGATGGCTGTGATTCTCACAGAGGATCCTAGGGGGAGAAAAAACAACACACATTAAATTTCTGCACGTGCCGTGTTGAATTAATCTCTTCTGCTGCCTCTATTAATCACTTTGGGCGAGATCGAGCTGTGTGATCATCAATTCTTCACCGCTTCGACAAAGTGCACTCCGCAGCGAGATGCGCGTGGAGACACAAGGTTTGTTTCTTCTTTCTCACGTCTCACTGCCACAGTAGAGTGGCATTGTGTGTGGCAAACAGAGTTGCCAACTATAATTTTCAAAAATCAGTAAAAATGAAAATAAAAACACTGATGGTTAATTACGAACCGAGGCTGTCCACATACCACGTGGACAACTTTAGGGGGGATAGGGGGTACGAAACTGTCCACGCTTGTCCACGGTGAGGGGGCAGGGGTTTTAGATAATGTCTACGTGGAACGAATACATTTCAAGAGAGTTCGTATGTTATTGTTCATATCTGTAAAATTGATCTGAATGATGATTTTTTACTGCGAAACATAAATATGCGTACCTCTTTTTTTCGATTTTTCCCTTTTTATTTTTACTATCCTTATTCAATATATAAGATATGCATAGTCATTTTTTCGAATTTTCCTATTTATCTCAAATATCCTCCAAAGTATTCTATCATCCTAATTTGGGTGAATACAGAAAATATATGAACCACGCAGATCTATGATGAGTTATACGTACGTGGGAAAATCCTTCTTTTATATACAGTGACGTCACGATTATATCACTCTCGAATTTATCACTGAAAATGTTTCGCTTTTATCACGTTTTTCGAAAAATGAAAAATTATATTAAAAGTTCAATTTGCCGTTAAATTATTGAATGAAAAATGAAATTTAAGCAGAAATTATTAAAATATTTTTGAGCATACATGCCGCCTATCGAGATTAGCTGTATTCATGGAAAAAATTCTTACTGCTGGATTTGTAGTGTATACCACATATTTCTTTGAAAGCTTGGAAGCATATTATTTTCATAAGCTCAGAATCAAAAACTATGAATAATTCTGAGCAACTTTCTCTTCGATTGTGTGAAATGAGATGCACGACCAATGGCGTTTCCCAGTTTGAACCGTGGAAGAGACAGTCATAATAGATTTATTCTTGTGCAGTGACAATAAGGCGATATAAGCTAATGGAAAACAAAAATCACAAATCGCTCAACAATTCGGTATACACCGTACGACAACCACAAGAATGCTAAAGTAGAAGGATTAATTTGTGAAACTGTATGTTTCGGCTATAAGCACTATAGAAAAATTTAAATATGCTGCTGATTGTAGAATTGTTTTAATGTTCAAATTAATTGATGGTAGATATTCTATACTTACTTTAACGGAGAATACAGCATGGACAATACAGAGACGGCTGTATACGGCTGTGGTGGCTGATTGACGCAGATTGTTTAAGTTCAGCGATTCGTGTCTTAATTTTAAAGTTTGTGCAATGGATAATTTCAAAGAACATTTTTTTCAATTACTTGAAGACCTATGATTTGACGGTGACCAGGTATATAATTGCAACGAATCTGCCTTATTTTTCAAAATGAGATAAACGTTAATTCATTTGGAAGAAAAAAGGCGTCACATGAAAACCGGACAATTTTCATTTCAACTTTTCTGGTATTAATAAACCATTGATGATAATTGGAAAATCGAAGAACTCTCGATGTTTCAAAGCGAAAACTATTTCTTGAATGCTTCATAAATCAGTTTGTTCTGGAAGTTCCCGAAAATACTACAACATAGGGGCGTTCCGATAATAGATAACTGCATTGCGCACGATTGCTTTTAGAGATGAAATTTCCTCTGGCTGTGGACTGATTAAAGATTGTCCAACTGATTAAAGATTGAACATGTGTAAATTCAGAAATACTAGACAAGGTATGAAAAAATAACATTCAACGATCTAGCAATTTGAATATTGGCAGCACGTCAACCACAATCACAAAATCTTGGAAACAATTTTATGTGGTCCAAAACAAATATATATTTGGTTAATGAAGACAGAATTTCTGTATCCACCTTTTTTATGATTGCTAATCCTGGTAATTAAATAGTGGTACCGGACCTCGAAGAAGGAAGAATATTTCACACAAAACTTTCCGACAGCCAAATTATCGGTATAATGAATGATCCATCAGAAAAGGATGAAGATAGCGATGTTGGGAAAGATGGTGATGAAGAAAAAAAAGAAGAATAGTTACAGTAATCAACCGGAAATATCAACTCTGAAAAACAGAATGCAATTCATGCAAAACTTCAATTCAAAATTTGTATAATACGATAGAATGGGAAGAACAAAAAAACTCAAGTTTAGCTACAATGTCTTTCACACAATGTCTTCGAGAAAACAAAAGAAATTGCTATGAGAAAAGTACTGCAACTATAATTTCTTTATATCATGTTATACTGTGTCCATGTGATAAATATTGTATATCTGTTTCCAACATATCACGTTTCCATTTTATCACGCGAAATTTTTTTTCGAGACTTCACTATATGAAGATATGCATAGTATTTTTTTTCGATTTTTTCTAATCATCTCAAATATCTTCCAAAGTATTCTATTATTCTAATTTGGGTGGAAACAAACTCAAAAAATATATGGACCACACAGATCTGATCAGCAGTGATGATAAGTTATACGTATATGGGAAAATCCTTCTTTTATATATAAAGATTGAATAAGCTCATCTCTGTATTGAGAAGAATTTTTAAGCTTTCCGCCCACCATGTGTATTCTGCATTCATCAATAAGAAGACTGAGTTGTCTGAAAATGTTGCCCGTTTGACCGGGCATATTTTTTCCTATGGTTGAACTTCTTCCTTGAAATGTACAGGGTTTTCCATTTCGGGCTTCCGAAAGTATACAGCCCTGCGCAAACAACCGTTTGACATAGCTGTCAACCAAAGCGTCATATCGTTAGTTGAATGTCTGCCTTTTTACAATATGGATCGTTTTAGCATCGCACAACGTGTTAATTTTGTTAAATTATACTATAAAAATGATGAAAAACCGGCAAATGTTTTTCGAGCATTACGGACGGATTTTGGTCGTCATGGACGGCCTACAGAGCACACAATCGCTAATGTAGTGCGTAAATTCGAACAAACTGAATCCGTAGCGGGTATTGTGAAACCTGTGCATCATCGTAATGTGCGTTCGGCCGAAAATATTGCTGCTGTTGCTGCCAGTGTGGAGGATAACCCGAATGTTTCGATTCCACGGCGTGCTCAGCAATTGGGCTTGTCAAACACATCATTGTGGCGAATTTTGCATTTGGACTTGCACCTACATCCATATAAAGTCCAACTGGTACAAAAATTAGAGCGTGGTGACCATGGAATGCGTCGGGCATACGTCGATGGGGTGAACGAACAACAGCAGCAAAATGCTGAATTTTCGCATCAAATTTTCTTCAGCGATGAGGCACATTTCGAGCTCGGTGGCTATGTGAACACCCAAAATTTCCGTATATGGGACTCAGAAAATCCACACGTGACTGTTGAGAGGCCATTGCATCCGCCAAAAGTCACTGTTTGGTGCGCATTATGGTCTGGTGGAGTCATCGGGCCGTATTTCTTTGAAAATGAGGACGGCGAGACGGTAACTGTGAATGGTGAGCGCTATGGCCGCATGTTAACCGATTTTTTTTGCCACAAATTGAAGATATGGATACGAATGACATGTGGTTTCAGCAGGACGGCGCCACGTGCCACACAACACGACCGAACATGGCCATATTGCGAACGAAATTTGACGGACGCATAATTTCGCGTTTTGGTGATGCCAATTGGCCGTCCAGATCATGCGATTTGAACCCGCTAGACTTTTTTTTGTGGGGTTATGCGAAAGACCGTGCCTATGCCAACTCTCCGCAAACTCTTGAACATTTGAAAGACAACATTCGTGAAGTTATGGCCGAGATACCGCCCCATATGTGCCGAAAAGTCATCGAAAATTACCTGTTCCGGATCAAGGTGTGCGAGGGAGCCCTAGGTGGACATTTGAATGGTGTTGTATTTCACACATAATGGCATAAACCAAACTTTAATTTGAAATAAAAGTTTCATCGAAATTCGAATTCTAAGTGTGTTTTATTTCAATTTAATTTCAGAATTTAAAGTTGGAAAACCCTGTATATTCCGAAAAACGCGCATGAACTGGGAGCATTCAATTTATTCTAATTAGGAATAGAAAACCGAGAATTCCACCAGGCTGGAGATACCCAAAGACACAAAGAATGTTGGGATTCTTGTAATATTAAAAATCACCATTCGATTTAGCTTCGGTTCTTGACGACGAAACTACTTCGTTTTGATTTTTTGATAATTTCCAAGGTATTCTAAAAATGGAAGATGAAGAACAAATTCTTTCGTGGGTGCAGGGGCCGTATCTCCGGAGATGTGTTTCTTGAAGTGATGTTTCTCTTTATTGATATCTGGTATTTTGGGCTTTTATTCGGTTGTCTGGAATCTTCGTTATGCTACCGAGGACAATGAAATCGAAACCATGATAAACATGGGTACGAAAAACGCTACAATGTATGTATTACATATTCACCCATATCCCGGAACCCGATCGGATTTGCTATTTCGTATTCCGAACGAGATTGACTTTTGCATTATGTAATCCAAGGTTGCAACATTTGCACAACCCGATTAGATTTGACTAAATCAGAATACAGAATGCAACATTGTTCTAATTTTAACTCCGATCGGATTCGAGAATAGCGGTTATTATTTGTAGAGAATGTCAAATCAATTACAACAACGTTGAGCTAAGAAAATCTCGGGCAAGTGAATAGAACCCCGAAGCTTTCAATTGAAGGAAGTCCCATGGTCTTAGTCTGGTGAGATTGGAAAGAAAATCTGTATAATGAGCTTCTACCAAGCCCAAGCAACCATTCGATGGAATCCAACAAGTACTGCTCGCAGATGAAGGTATTAAAATCAGCGATCCAGAACGCTTCTAAGGAGAGAGTGCATTCGCGAACACGAATGTACACTGTTGATCATTAGATGTGACATTCGGGTTTTGAGGCCACATATTCTCTATTAGATCAGCAGGTTCGAACGCAATTTAGAATAAATTTTAATTGTTAATTTTTATTTTCAAAGTTTGTTTAATCCACCAATCCATTGTCATTATCACTTCCCAAAAACAGAGCAAAAAAGCTTAATGTCGTCAAGGCGAATAGTAAATAGGGCGGGTATCGTTTCTTAAAATACATTCTGTATTGTTTCTTCGATAATTGTCAATAACAGTTTTCAAACAAAGTGTTCGACTTCATTGACTGATTTTTTGAAAACTCATACAGCTCAGCCAACTTAAGTCAGTTTTCAATGAAAATACCCGAGAGTAGATTCACAACTGATATTTTGATATGGATTTGTAGATAATGCAAATGGAATTCGGAAGAAAGCAATAAGTTTCCCGGACAATGTTGAAGAACATCTGAGATTTATAAACAAATCGGTACATTTAATAAGACTATATTTTTTATCAATAAAAAACGTAGAATAGAAAAGAGAAACAAACTTGAAAACTTGAAATGAAGTTTAAGGGAACAAGTTGAGTTTTCTTGATTTTTTACAAAAAACTGGACAAAAACCACGTGGACAACAAGGGGAGGGGTATAAGGAATGTCCACGCTTGTCCACGCAGGGGGATGGTGTCTGAAATCATGTTTTTTCTGTCCACGTGGTATGTGGACAGCCCCTTCAGGATTACGCGCTTGAAGCATTTAAAGACATCAAGTAATGATTTTTATTCAAAACATAACGATTTGAACCTGTCTTCGGGCGTCATTTTCAGATAGATTATCTTTCACACCTTCAGAAATTGTGGACACTGTACCTTCGGTGGCGTGAATCGCTTCGGAGCAGATTGGTAATAAACAAAAAAAAGAGTAAGCATTATACAAATACGAACAATAGAGTTTTATTATGTAGGCTTTCATGACAGTCCTCATTTCCAATAAAAAAAATCTTTGGCAGGGACATTCATTACGTACAGTTTTTATTCTGATAATGTAAAAAGTACACAATTCAAGAAAAACCAGGCTAAACTGAGTGCTTGTCAGGATATCAGAGAACGTGCCGAAAAGTCTGGGAAAACGTGAAAAATCAGGTAAGATGGCATCTCTGGTGGCAAGAGATGGCGCGGCCCCTGTGATGGGGGGAGACTTTCGTGTTCATAACTTTTGGTATACTCATCATCGGTATTATGTCCGTGTCTGTTGTTGGCTCTCCTCTCTCTCGTCGGGGCGGTTCGATAGCATTGGATGCACGAGGTAATGAATGTATATTGCAAA
This sequence comes from Toxorhynchites rutilus septentrionalis, assembly GCF_029784135.1. Classification (NCBI taxonomy): domain Eukaryota; kingdom Metazoa; phylum Arthropoda; class Insecta; order Diptera; family Culicidae; genus Toxorhynchites; species Toxorhynchites rutilus. Next base: position 8,730,513 of record NC_073746.1, read on the forward strand.
ATTTTGATTCAGGGGGCTCTTATTTTCGTTTGATGGCTTTTGTTTCCCATATCTGATGTTCGGTTTCGCAACTGATAAACCGCAAGTATTTCTTCTGCCGGACGAAAGCTACTGCACAGCATAACGTTTATCCACACCAGGAAAAAAAAAAGCTTTCAGGTGCAACGATGAGAAGCGGGAGGGAGCGAATCGTCATTCGGTTTAGGATGCCCGGTTGACAATAACGATGAGTGGGACACAAGGAAAGGATGGGAATTTATCGGGGTATGAATTTACTTTCGTATTGTTGTGCAACAGTTAAACAACGTTCAAGTCACAGCGTAGTAGAATCATCAACTGCAATACGATACTGTTAGTATTGTATTAATATGCATAATTCTAGCGCAAATGGTGTATGGTCCTTCGATTATTTTAGATGGCATGACTGGATGGTATGACTTTCGTTAAAGGTTAAAAAAGGAAATATCATAAATACTTGTCAAGCTTGATCTAAACATGTCTGAGAAGTCAAGGTAAGTCCGACCTGAATTTTCAATGGAAGGACACAAACAAAATCGAGATTAAAAAAAAACATTAATAACATCAATCGGTGCAGGAAAGCTGGATCCACGTTTCTGTGCGTACCGGGGCTAGTGAGAGCATCTTCTCTTGTTCAAGGTTCGAAAGAAGCTTTCTCGATGACATGCCATGCATCTACATGAAAGCAACGCATGGAAAGCCAATGAATGTGTTTATACGAAGGGTTAACTCCAACGCACTCAATGTCTCTACTACGTTTCTATGCTTTAGAAATCTTTCAACCCGTATCATCCCGCTACCGCAGAAGAGTAGTTCAATTTTCGTGAAGGAAATACTCTCAACGCAGAGCGGTAGAAATAGAAAAGGCAGACTGACCAGGGGGTGAAATGGTCTGAGCAATAGAGAAGAACTTAACGATCTTGGTGACAATATGAATGGAAGCACGTTGAGAAAACGACGCATGTTGTTTTCGAAAGCTATGATGAAAACCTTTATCTGAAATATCATCACTAATCTATTATTATGTTTTAATAATTGTAAAGTTTCGAGCTTGCGATTTTTTTTTCAAGAAGTTTCGCATTGAAATGAAACGGTAAATTTTTCTATACCGCCAGTTTCATAAGAAGCGAAACACTTGGAGTAGTTCAGAGAAACACTATTTCAATTCTATTCTTGGTTATTTAATCCACATCCACACTTTCGATTTTGTATTCGCATCAAGTTCGTCCACTTCTTCGGCATTCACGTTTGGAGTGCCTCTTGAACATTCCAACACATCCACCACTAACTTTTCAGTATACATGTCTAATCTTTGCCACAAATGCTAGAACATTGCCTTTGAGCTGAAGAGGATTGGCTTGAAATTCAGCGATGTTTAAAAGATATATGTAAGTCGTATATGCTAGCCTTCTTAATCTTAATTGGCAAGACAGTTCTTGAAATCCAAAATCAATTCGATCTCGTCCTTCAACTAAAACTCAAGCATTAATACTAGTGATGAAACGGATAGTTTGGCCGGATAGTCAGATATTCGGCAGCCGGATATTCAGCTCTTTTTTGCGAATACGAAAGTGGGAGAAGCTGCATGTATTCATGAAGCAAATGAAGGATTGCATTTTAGGGAGTAATAAACACAGTTTTACATAAAAGTAATGAACTACGATTGAATCATCCCTCGATAGAGTATCTAGTTTTCTAAAAGAAATATTGAACAGATATATAAGATATAGGCTGTCAAAAAAAAAAGTCCTGCGGTATTTCCGCAAGGTGTCGTTGTAAGCGCGTAGTTCTAGTTGTATTCATTGTATCGAGTCATACTATAGCTTGTTGGAAAGGTATTTTAGCGCGCTATAATATAGTCCTTGACAGTGTTTTGTTTGGTTAAGTCGTTCGTGAGTTATAGTGTCGCAAATATGGAGCAAAATAAAGAGAAAATCCGACATATTTTACAGTACTACTATGACAAAGGCAAAAATGCATCTCAAGCTGCCAATAAAATTTGTGCAGTTTATGAACCCGATACAGTTTCCATTTCCACCGCACAACGATGGTTTCAACGTTTTCGTTCTGGTGTAGAGGTCGTCGAAAATGCGCCACGCTCCGGAAGGCCGTCGTCGAAAATTGCGACAAAATCGCTGAATTAGCCGAGAAAGACCGACATAGTAGCAGCCGTAGCATCGGCCAAGAGCTGGGGATAAGTCATCAAACCGTTATTAACCATTTGAAGAAGCTTGGATTCACAAAGAAGCTCGATGTATGAGTGCCACACACGTTGACGCAAAAAAACATCTTTGACCGTATCGACGCATGTGAATCGCTGCTGAATCGCAACAAAATCGACCCGTTTCTGAAGCGGATGGTGACTGGCGATGAAAAGTGGGTCACTTACGACAACGTGAAGCGCAAATGGTCGTGGTCGAAGCCCGCTGAAGCGGCTCAGACGGTAGCCAAGCCCTCATTAACGGCCAGGAAGGTTCTGCTGTGTGTTTGGTGGGATTGTCAAGGAATAATCTATTATGAGCTGCTTCCCTATGGCCAAACGCTCAATTCGGACCTGTACTGCCAACAACCGGACCGCTTGAAGGTAGCACTCATGAAGAAGAGGCCATCTTTGATAAACAGAGGCCGCATTGTATATATATATATATATATATATATATATATATATATATATATATATATATATATATTGCGACGTTTAAATTCTGTAAACATACCTACATACCCGTAGACGACCACTAAAACTTTTGGGTTAACGCCCAGGGTTTTAAAGAAGCGTTTCTTCCAACCCGTTGCCTAAAATTGGAAGCGCTTATCGCGTGTGATTGGAGTCGGAGCATCCCCCAATTACACTGCATCCAATATATATATATATATATATATATATATATATATATCTTATGGACTCGGTAGATATGTAGGGGTTTTTAGATAGTTTGGAGGCGATCTGGCGTAGTGGTAACATCCATGCCTCTCACGCTAAAGGTCACGAGTTCAATTCTCACTCCCGACATTCTTCCAAAAATGATGTAAAAGTGACGAACCAGCCAAATGAGTTGAAAGTCACTATAATACAGATAAAAAAAAAAAAAGATAGTTTGAGATCCCTCTCCCTCTCTAAGGGGGGCTGCCATGCAAATGAAACACAAATTTCTACATTACTCGATAATTTATCAAGCAAATGAAACCAAATTTGGCATATTGAGGTTTTAGGGAGCAAAAAATGTTTTTATGGTGGTGACACTCCTTTCCCCTCCCTAAAGAGGAGGTGGGAGGGTGTTGAACAACTCGAGAACTGTTCAAACAAATGGATCAAAAAGCATATAAAGCATATAGAGGTTTTAGGGATCGATAAACGTTTCTATGGTAGTTCGACACTCCCCCTCCTGTCTAAAGAGGGGCTCCCGTACAAATAAAACACAAATTTCTGCATAACTCGAGAACTAATCAAGCAAATTGAGCCATATTTCGTGAAATTTGCCGGGTCAGCTAGTGTAGAATAAAATTGAATATATCTGCATCGGCACAAACTCGCCGGACAACCTAATGAGCTATCCCGATTTCTTCCTGGTTTTTATTTTCATTCTTCCTGATTTTTGAAAATTGTAGTAGACAACCCTGGTGACATTGCTCAATGGTGCAAACATTATCATGCATACGGTATACGGTCGATTTAGCCACTTTCAGCGATTTCGTGATTTTAGTTTTTGAGATTTTAGTATTGAAAAAGATGTAGAATCCGGTAGTGGTAGTGGTAGTGGTAGTAATAGTAGTAGTAGTAGTAGTAGTGGTAGACTCCGGAACCACATTCGGTTCAAAAATGTTTCTACAATGTTGCGAAATATATTCAAAATTGAATAATACTTCACATTTAAATTTAGTGAAAACTTCTATTATCGATTGTCTCTATATTTTCGTTTATTATTACGCCCTGTGTTCAGGTCCCGAAGATAGCATCTGAAGTTCCAGCCAGGGATACCAGGTGATTTTTTCAAATGTCTTCAAATGGTACGAAAAAATGTCTTCGAATGTCTTCACAATCATATCGAAGAGAACTAAAATTCATAACTTACTTTTGAACAAAGTATGATAGCTTATTCAATGCTTCTTCCAATAAATGTGAACAAAGAATACATTGCGCAACTGCGAACTAAATTTTATGAGTTTAGAAATGATAATTGGCTTGATAAACCGTCGATTGAGTGAATATCGCTCCAGTTCTTCCCCAAAAACGGAACTGTAATAACTCAATTTGTTTATTTCAGCTCTGAAGTTTTGGTGGTAACTCAAACCAGGTCCATAAAATTGTTTACTGAAACTTAATTACTATCCATCTGCGTGGATAGTGGCGAAAATAATAATTGTGGTCAAACCAGGAAAAGACCCCAAACCCCCCACCAGTTATAGGCCAATAAGCTTGCTCTCAGCAATCAGTAAACTGTTTGAGAAACTTCTTCTCAACCGTTTATAAGCATTCGTTAATGAAAATAATATTATTCCCCCAGAGCAGTTTGGATTTCGAAGGGGTCACAGCACAATCCATCAACTGCTAAGGCTCAAAAATAAAATTCAACATAAAGCAGTTTCTAAGTCCACAGCTATGACATTGTTGGAGGTTGAAAAAGCATTCGACAACGTTTGGCATGATGGGCTTATTTACAAACTTTGCCTTCTAAATACTCCAGTTTATCTGGTTAAAATTATCCGCAATTACCTCCAAGATCGAACATTCAGAGTTTTATTGGGCAATGTTGAGGCAGGAAACTGTCTCATCAATGTTGGTGTTTCTCAAGGTAGCTTCCTGGGACCATTGTTATACAATATTTTTACGTCAGATTTTTCTAATTTTCCAGCTGGTTGTAACTATTTCTTCTTTGCGGGTGATACTGCAATTACAGTTAAAGGAAGAACCCCTCGAGAACTGACTAATAAACTTCAAAAATGCCTTGATACCTTAGTTTCCTACGCTAAATCGTGGAAAATTAAAATGAATGCTTCGAAAACTGACACCATCATCTTTCGTCATAGACTTTCTCCCAAGCTTATACCAGCGCCTAATTGTAAAGTAGTACTCAATGGTGAGCCAATAGAATGGTCTTCACATGTCGCTTATCTTGGCTAACCATTGACTCCAAACTACTTTTCAGTCAGCATGTGGATAGAGTTTTGTTTAGAAGCACAATTTTAATCAAAGCTTTATACCCGCTAATTTGTCGTAAATCCAAGCTCTCCAGATCTAATAAACTGGCCGTCTATAAACCAATTATTTCACCCGCCATCTATTATGGTTCACCGATGTGGGATTCTTGTGCGGCAACGCATCGTAATAAAATTAAAAAAAAAACTAGAACAGGTTCCTTCGAATGATTCTGAATATTCCATATGGGACAAGAGTGGCTGACATTCATGAGTTAACGGGAATATAAAATACTGAGACAAAATTGCTAGATTTTAGGAACAACCTTGCTAGCAGATGTAGGAACTCAGAGTTCCCCCTAATAAGAATTTTATTTTAAAGTTTTTCCTTGTAAATATTAGTTATAAGATGTAAATAGTTTGTGTTAGTTTTAGTTTTAGTCAAACTCCACTAGTTGCAAATGCACAAATACCCCCAAGTTGAATTTTTAGAAAATAAACGAAAACAAACAAGATAGGTTAAATTCTGACAGAATGAAGATGAAAAGCGAGACTGCTGTATCACTTGTACATAATTGAACTATGTAAATATCTAAAATAAAATATTAAATAAAATTGAATTTAAATAAAAAAAATTAAGACTCATTTTAAGATTCATTCTGTATTTGGAAGTCATAAAATAAAGAACTCCCAAACTAATATAGAATCCGTCTTTATCTTGGACTGAGGTTAGGTTAGGTTAGGTTTTGAATTAAAGAGACTTTAAACTCCGAGAGTTCATTCGTTTCTTTAAAGGACTGAAGAATACAACACTCTTCATCAACTTTTTCTTTAGTTAATAATTCAACTGCAAAAACGTTCCAAATGTTGGGTTTGTTATAGAATCCGATAGATGAGGTTCTGACCTATCAAATACAGTTGGGAATGAGTTTGCAGCTTAGTCATGGCCAAAAGAGAGAGACGATGTAGAGAAGTCGATGATGTCAGTTAGCAATCAAATTAGGACAAAATAACAGAATAACAAATATCAATCAAGGCAGCAGAAAAAATACTCAAAATCATGTTGGAACCTGGATAAACATACGCTGTGTTATAATTTGGAAATGGTTGAATTATGGGGCTTTCTTCCCGAATACACTTCACGATGAAAACGAAATGAAGTGTATCCGCGATTACGACACCTGGATACGAAATTAGTTCTTGACAAGGCTTACAACTTTCAGATTAGCCCGAAGGCAGATTTGCTAAAATCTCAATGAAAATTTTCACTTGGCGTTATTTATTTACTTGAAGCACGTTTTTGTTACCCTTTCAGGAACAAAGATGGATGTAGGACTAACGTTAAAATGGTAACGGTTTTTTTCGAAGTTGCATTTTGAATCAATTATCAATAATGTTCTGGTCTTGATTTTAATTCTCAATGAATGAATATGATTTTTTTAAATTTATTTTGGCTTAACGTCTTTACAACATGGCCCGATTCACAATTCCAATTCCGCGGGCATCCCGTGCTCACCATGTCATGCTTCGCTTGGTCTAACCACCTTGCTCGTTGTGCTCCTCGTCGTCTCGTGCCAGCCGGATTCCCGATGAACACCATTTTTGCAGGATAGTTGTCCGACATTCTTGCACCATGTCCTGCCCAGTGTATCCTTCCAGCTTTGATCACTTTCTGGATACTCGGTTCGCCGGTGAGTCGCGTGAGCTCGTGGATCATCCTTCGCCTCCATACGCCGTCCTCCTGTACACCGCCGAAGAAGGTATCATTGTCAGACGTTACCATTGAGCCAAAGTAGACAAATTGGTCCACTACCTCGAACTTATCGCCGTCGATCATCACACTACTACCTAATCGGGTCCTGTCGTGCTCGGATCCGAAAGCCAGCATGTATTTGGTTTTGATTTTCAGTCCAATTCTCTCTGTTTCGTGCTTAAGTCTGGTGTAATGTTCAGCCATCGTCTCGAATGGTCTGCCGACAATGTCTACGTCATCAGCGAAGCAAATGAATTGACCGGATCTATTGAAAATCGTACCACGCAAGTTAAACGCCGCTCGTCTCATAACACCCTCTAGCGCGATGTTGAACAGTAGGCAAGAGAGACCTTGTCGAAGCCCCCTGCGGAGCTCGAATGGATCAGATAATCCACCCGAAATTCGCACACAGCACTGTATTCCATCCATTGTAACCTAAATCAGTCTTGTCAGCATCACGGGGAAGTCGTTTTCGTCCATGATACTCCATAGCTCTTTTCGTGTTATTGAATCGTATGCGGCTTTAAGGTCGATGAATATATGGTACGTGGGGACTCTGTACTTACGGCATTTCTGGAGGATCTGGCGCAAGGTGAAGATTTGGTCAGTAGTAGATCGACCTTCGATGAAGCCAGCCTGATAACCTCCCACGAATCTGTTTGTCAGTGGCGATAGAAGACAGATGATGATTTGGGCTCTTTGTTGGCGGCATTCAGGACGGTAATTGCACGAAAGTTTTCAGTCTAGTTTGTCCCCTTCCTTGAAGATAGGGCAAAAAACCCCATCTTTCCACTCCTGCGGTAGTTGTTCTGTTTCCCAAATTCTGACGATCAGCTGATACAGATAACTAACCAATTTTTCTGGGCCCATATTGAAGTTCCGATCCGATGCTATCTTTGCCAGTTGATTTGCGGTTCTTCAACTGTTTAATAGCATTCCTTACTTCACCTATCGTTGGGGGTGGTACATCTTCATTATTTACTGTACCAACGTTATTTTGGTCCTCTGCCTGTACGCCATTCAGGTGTTCATCGAAGTGCTGCCTTCACCTTTCGGTCACATCACGTTCGTTCGTCAGTATGCTCCCATCCTTATTCCGACACATTTCTGCTCGCGGCACGAAGCCTTTTCGGGATGCATTGAGTTTCTGGTAGAACTTTCGCGTCTCATGAGAACTGTGCAGCTGTTCGAGTTCTTCACACTCCTCCTCTTCCTGGCGGCGCTTCTTTTCCCGGAAGAGTTGAGTTTGCTGTCTCCGCTTCTGTCTATATCGTTCCACGTTCTGACGGGTAGCTTGACGCAGCATGAGTTCCCGCGCAGTGTTCTTCTCCTGTAACTCTTGCTGACACTAATCATCGAACCACTCGTACCGTCGTCTTCGTTCCATTTGTCCTAGGATGTTCTCCGCTACGCTGTTTATGGCTGTTTTAATCATGCTCCAACAGTCCTCAAGAGGAGCTTCGTTAATGTGTTCCTCTTCCGGCAGCGCAGCTTCATGCGAATGTGAGTAGTTTTCGGCGACATCTGCTTGTTTCAGTTGCGTAAGGTTGTACCGTCGCGGGCATCGGTACCGAATGTTGTTCACGACGCAGTTTTGGGCGCATCTTAACCATCACTAGGTAGTGGTCCGAGACGAGGTTAGCGCCTCGATAGGTTCTGACGTCAGTTATGTCCGAGAAATGCCAGCCGTCTATCAGAACATGGAACATGGCTGTTTGATTGGGCGACCTCCAGGTGTATTGGTGGAGGAATTTGTGTTGGAAGAAGGTACTGCGTACGGCCATATTTTTAGAGGTGACGAAATCGAAGAGTCTTAGGCCGATTTCATTTGTTAACTGGTGTGCACTGTACATACCAATTACAGGTTCGAACTCCTCCTCTTTACCGATCTGGGCATTGAAATCTCCGATGATGATCTTGATGTCATGTTTTGGTAAAGTCTCCCAGTAGGAAACATGTTTCAGACAATATTCAATCCCAAAAAGTTAGTAATCTTATCGAGACCAAAACGTTCACTCAGCTGGAAACGATCAATACCCTGAATCGGGCTCAAGCGTTCAATCGTCAATTATTAAGTAAAATATCACAATATGAACCAACCTTTACCAGCTAAGCCTCAGAAACTGGACTTCAAAGTGTATGTTATTTGTGACATGCAACCATTTAGCCATAATCAAAATTATTAATCATTAAATTCAATCTAGTAGCGATAAGAGAATAGATCTAAGGCAAGATGCGTCTGATAAGGGTTCAACCGTTGAACAAATATCGTTGCAAATCTGGACCGGAACGTGAGGTCTTATTTCGTACAAACTTCTTCAAGTTGAATACTTTTAGACTTTTAAAGCACGATACACGAAACCATACTATCGAATCGCGTCTATGATCGGCGTAAAGTTAGGGCAGATCAAAATTTTCTTATACAACTATGCGCAATCATCTGCTCCTAGTCATTGTCCTGCTCCAAATTTTCATAGACTTTTAGGAACAGTCAGAGCGAACAAAGATTTACGTTTTACGTAAACACGTAAACGTTTAACGAGTTGATGAATCATCAAAGATAATAATGGGTTTTCAGACAGAATAAACATTTTTCAAATAGAAATTGTGGTGACCCTATTCAATAAGTCGTCCTAGCACCTGGCTGCACTGCAAGTGCAGCAAAGTCAGTCTAAAAGTATCCTCACGTATGTAAACACATGTACAGAAATAAAGTTAAATTTAATTGATTCATTTCGTCGCGTTATTTGCTCCTCGTCATTTCCGACCCACATTTGGTGACCCCGACGTGATTGAAACGGACTCCAGTCGAAAAAACGCTAAAACTAAATCGACAATCGGATAATTTTGCTTTTTTCCGAAGCAATAAACAAAATGGTGGACTCAGCTCCAGCGCAGCAAAATATTGCAGCAGTGGCAATTAAGTTGCCAGATTTCTGGAAGAACGATCCACACATGTGGTTCGCACAGGCGGAGGCGCAATTCCATCTGGCACAGGTTACGAAAGATGAAACAAAATTTTGGCACATCATTGCAAAAATAGATCAGTCCGTAATATGCCACGTCTCGGACTTAGTGTCAAATCCTCCACTTGAAAATAAATACGATGCAGTTAAAGATCGACTGATTGCTCGTTTTGCTCTTTCGCCACAGGCGCGACTCGAACAATTACTTGGTTCTTGCGATTTGGGTGATCTTCGACCCACACATCTTCTCGCCAAGATGCAGGAAAGCTCCACGGGATTGAACGTCGACGATGCATTAATGAAGATGCTATTCCTCCAAAGGATGCCGCAGAATGTTCGAGTGGTACTGAGCATAAGTGATGGAAGTTTGCAGAAACTAGCAGAAATGGCCGATAAAATGATCGATTCATCTACGGTCACTACCGCAGCTGTTCAGATTCCAGCTCAACCCACTGGACAGAATGCTGATTACATCAATCTGAAGGAAGAAATTGAAGTTCTTACAGCCGAAATTCGACGCCTCAAGACTACCCCAGAACGAAACCATAGTAGATTTCTTCAAACTCGAGACCCCGTGGCGAAGACGTTTGCTGGTACCACCGTAAATATGGCAATCGATCGTTGATCGTTGATCGTTGAATAGATCGTTGCAGAGAGCCTTGTTCATTCACACGTCAAAAAATGGGTGGATTATATCTATGATATAACCGCAAGGTTGACGTGGGACCACCTTAGCTTAGTAATAATTTGTTTGTATTTATTAAACTTTTGATTGAATGAAACAATTTCCGAATTCAATTGAATTCAATATATTTGCGTTGTGAGACCGTGTTAGGGAAACGCACTCTAGTCTACACGAAGGCAAGCGAGTACAAAAGTATCCACAGTTTGCATGTATTTGCAATGCCGATTTCCCCAGACACCTTGGTTTAGAAGTCTTTATAGGTAAACAGATTTCAGTCGGAACAAAAATACTCCCGATCTGCATGAACTTGCAATCCCAATTTTCCTAGACAACTTGGTTCTGAAGCCTGTGTTGAGGAAACATTTTTTAGTCGGAACAAAAATGCCCCCGATTTGCATGAATTTGCAATGCCAACTTCCCCACGCTCCTTGGATTTGAAGTCTGTGTTAGGGAAACACATTTCGGTGGGAACAAAAGCTTCCCCTACTTTCATGTATTTGCAATGTCGATTTCTCCAACGCTGCTTGGTTTTGAAGTCTGTGTTGGGGAAACCGTAAAGCGGGCCAATCAAAACGAGGCAGCTAGGGCGTTCAGATAACGCTTAACATTTTACAGTTATTCAATTATTTTACTAATGAAAAATAACATTTTGTTAATTGTGATAGATGCGTAGAAATATTCCCTATCAATTGATGCAAACATCTTTCCGATCCAGTAGAAAATGTTCGATAAGTTATAAGCACTCGAAATCTTGCATTTTTTCCTGCATGTTCTGTGTTTAGGTTTTCATTTTACCCTCCATATATTCCGGTTAGACGTAGTCCCACGTCAAAAACTAGTTGGTTGCCCGCCTGAATCGGCACAGGTGGGTAGCAATGTCCAAAACCGCCGACTTGTAATTTTCGACAAAACAAGCAAGATTCGTTTCCTCATCGACACAGGCTCGGATGTGTCCATCATTCCAGCGACAAGACAGGATAGAGCAGGAGCAACAGTTTCGTTTTCTCTACATGCAGCAAATGGAACAAAAATACAGACCTATGGGAGTAAATTTATCGCAGTGGATCTCGGCCTTCGACGATGTTTCAAGTGGCGCTTCCTAGTGGCAGATGTAAATATTGCCATCATTGGTGCGGACTTGCTAGCACATTTTGGATTGCTAGTGAATCTAAAAAACCGGCTCTTGATTGACGAGACAACGAAACTACGAACTACTGGTAGTTTGTCGGAAGTGCCTCTCCATGGAATAACGGTGGACGCTCAACATCCGTTTCGAGACTTGCTGACATCGTATCGAGAAATATTAATTCCGTCATCAATTCAACAGGAAGTTAAGCACGATGTCACACATCATATAATTACACGGGGGCCTCCGGTGGCTTCAAAGCCGCGTCGTATGCATCCAGAAAAACTTCAAGCAGCAAAAAACGAGTTCCAAACTATGTGCGAAATGGGAATATGTCGCCCTTCGAGCAGCAGCTGGGCAAGCCCTCTCCATTGTGTTCCCAAAAAAAAGTGGTGAATGGAGGTTTGTGGGCGATTATCGGCGCTTGAATAAAGCTACAATCCCTGACAGGTACCCCGTACCTCACGTCCACGATCTTGTCAACAGATTCCAAGGTAAGATCATTTTCACTACGTTGGATCTTGTCAGAGCGTATTATAATATTCCGGTGGAAACTACAGATATTCCAAAAACGGCCGTCATCACTCCTTTCGGTCTGTATGAGTTTATGCGCATGCCATTTGGCCTATGCAATGCAAGTCAGACCTTCCAGCGGTTCATGCACAAACTTTTCGGAGATTTGGACTTCGTTATCGTGTTTATCGACGATATTTGTATAGCGTCAGCAAGCATGGCTGAGCATAAGGAACATGTCAAAGTTGTCCTCGAACGCCTCAAGACATACGGTCTTGTAATAAATGCCGAAAAGTGTGTTTTTTCGAAACCGCAGGTAGAGTTTCTAGGATATTTGATTGATAAGGACGGAATACGTCCCATTGCCTCACGTGTTCGCGCTGTTCTTGAATATAAGATACCAACAGTCTGGAGCTGATCTGGCGTAGTGGTAACATCCATACCTCTCACGCAGAGATCACGAGTTCAATTCTCACTCCCGACATTCTTCCAAAAATGGAAGTAAAAGTGACGAACCAGCCGAAATGTGTTGAAAGTCACTATAATAGAGAAAAAAAAAAAAAAAAAAAAAAAAAAAATTTGGTTCTCAAATGGGGATCAACACTAGGGTAGGAGCCTACCTGTTGGTCTCAAATGTTCCTATCTCACGCCTCCACGAAGATCATATGACGACATTTTTAGATCGGGCGTGAACTGGAAACACACACCTGGTCTTGGCTCCGAGAACGGGTGTCGAAAGTGGCTAAGTGAGGGGGTGCGAGCGAGTCAGAGCGCTATATCTCTCCCGGGGAAGGCCTCCCGGGTCATGGAGGCCTTGCCAACCCGCTGTCTCCCGGGCAAAGGAGATACACCCAGAAAATGGAGCTACGTTCACGAAGAATACTCAGAATGCGATCGCCCGAGGAGGGTCCCCGAACTGGAGCTGGTCCTGGAACGGGCGTAAGAGCGAGCGGCCAGCGGCTGGAGGGCGATGTGCAAGAGCGGGCCACCAGCCGGGTTCAACCCGAAGAGCTACCGCCACACGGAAACAGCAGCCATCGACATCACCAACGAAACGCTGCGCCTACGAGGCGTGTTGCGACTGTCAGACGACAGTCGTCCACACTTGTGGGTACTACTAGGCGACGGATCATGTGGACACATGAAATGAATGAATTCGTGATCCGCGCCTATTACATCTGCACTGCTTTGGAGACGGACATGAGCGGTCGCCCTCGAATACTCGCAATGTTCGAGGAAGCGTATCCATAGTTCGTCGGGAGGCTTGACCAAAACGCGATGAACGCGAGGCGTAGAGCGATTGTACGCAACAATATGCTCTCCCAAACGCAAGTCGACGAGATCAAGCAGCAGGTGCAGAGAGAACTAAGCTCCAGAACAAGCAGAGCAAGCGATGTGTCGAGACGAAGTTCAGTACGGCTGAGCAATTCATTCGCGAGTGGGGCACGCGAATCAGCACCAGTGGAGGCCACAGTACAACAACCCCCTGAGCCGGAAGATCCACAGCCAGATCAACAACTACTACGCGATCTGGTCTTCCATTACGACGAGGCGATCTCACAGTTCCGCGACACGGACCCTTTGTCGCGCCCCAGGATCCCGAAGTTGCAGCATTCCCGCAGGCTGACAAGTGCAGTAAAGCTCATGAACGAGCACGTTCTTCCGCTGCACTTGGTTGATGCTGAGAACATGGAGGAGCTGCAACTGAAAGTTTACTGTGCTGCTGTGGCGACCGCCAAAAGTTTAGGATACCGTATTAGGCCAAGAGGCGGACTGCTCCAACATCTCCGTGAAAGGCGTGAGCCTCCATGGCGAAGGAGATTGGAGCAACGGATCCTAAACAAGCGCGCCGCAATTGGAAGACTGATGGCGTACAAAAGAGGCAGCAGATCGGCGAAATTATGTCGCCAAGTTGCTGTGATCGTGCGGCCTACTGAACTTCGCCAGCTGGGAGCTCACCAGCTGACGGAAAAACTCGACACACTGGTACAGCAATTGAGCGTCCTAACTAAACGGCTGAAACGTTACTCTGACTCTGCAAAGCGCCAGGAACAAAATCGGATGTTCAGAGATAACGAAAAAGCGTTCTACGACCACATTAGCGACGAGAAGCCCGACTACCGCGAAGGTTTGCCAGATATTAGCGATGTGACGAACTTCTGGGCTGGTATTTGGGAGACCCCAGTAGAACATCGCGACGGGCAAATGTGGTTAAGACGGGAGGAGGAGAGTTGTGGTGAAATTGGAGAGATGCCAGCTATCATCGTCGGAGAGAACGATGTCCGCGAAGCCTCGCGGTACCTGAGGAACTGGGCAGCACCGGGCCCCGATGGTGTCCAGAACTTTTGGCACAAGAAGCTGACCGTCGCACATCCAAAGATAGCTGAGTGCTTCAACAAGGTGCTACGTGACCCACACAACCTTCCTGAATTCGCCACCCGTGGCGTCACCTTCCTCCTCCCGAAAGACAGCAACACATTGAACCCATCAAAGTACAGACCGATAACGTGCCTATCGAGTCTGTACAAGATATTAAGCAGCATCATAACCGCCAAAGTTTCTGCCCACTGCGAACAACACCATATCATCGCAGAAGAGCAGAAAGGATGCAGAAAAAATACGCATGGCTGCAAAGACCAGGCCATCATCGACGCAACCATAGTCGGCCAGGCGGTTTATAATCAGCGGAACCTAAGCATGGCCTATATCGATTACAGGAAGGCTTATGACTCCATACCTCACTCGTTTCTCGTCCGGGTATTGGAGCTCTACAAAATTGATCCCGTCGTCGTTAGGTTCCTGCAGCATGCGATGAGGCAGTGGAGCACGTCTCTGCACCTTAGTGATGGGGAAAATGTGTTGCAGTCTAGAACGCTGCAGATAAAGAGGGGGATATTCCAAGGCGACTCTTTCAGCCCGCTTTGGTTTTGTCTGGCACTGAACCCCCTCAGTAGAACGCTCAATAGAAACGGTCATGGCTATAAAATAAGGTATGGCGACGGCGCCCACGAAGAAGTGACCCATACCTTTTACATGGACGATCTCAAGGTCTACGCTGATTCACGTCAGCGTCTAGGTGTAGCTATCCGGGTTGTCGAAGACATAAGCAGGGACATCTGTATGGAGTTCGGCCTCGACAAGTGTCGCTGTGTCCACCTGCTGAAAGGACAACTTACCGAATCCGGAGGCTACGAGGTCTATGACGGCGAGTTTATAAGAGACATGGTTCGTGGCGAATCCTATAAATATCTTGGATTCCGACAGCTCACCGGGATTCGCCACTCCGACATCAAGACGGAGCTGCGAGACAAGTTCTTGAGTCGAGTGAACTGTGTCCTGAGGACTTTCCTCAACGCGGGGAACAAGGTACGCGCGATCAACACATTCGCGGTTCCCCTGCTGACCTTCAGTTTTGGTGTAGTCAAATGGAGCAAAACTAACCTAGAGGACCTTGAGAGGAGGATGAGGAAAGCATTCAAAGAGGCCGGAATGCACCATCCTCAATCGGCACTGGAGAGAGTTTCACTACCACGCAAAGAAGGGGGACTTGGAATCGTCGACATTTCTGCCCGGTGTGTTGCCCAGGTACGACAACTGCGCGAGTACTTCGCAGAACGCGCCAACCAAAACGCGCTATACCGGGCTGTCTGCGCCGCCGACAGAGGATACAGCGCTCTGCACTTGGCGCAAGCGGAGTACCAACTCAACTGCAATCTGCAGACAGTGGAGGAGAAGATTGCAGCTTGGAAGCAGAAGGCAGTGCATGGTGCCCACCCCCATCAACTGGACCGGCCACACGTCGACAAGGCCGCATCTAATCTGTGGCTAACGCGTGGTGAACTCTCTTCAGTAGTAGAAGCCGACATGATAGCCATCCAGGACAGGATAATGCCGACGAGAAACTGCAGGCGGTACGTCTGGCATCAAGACGTTGATGACATTTGCCGGATGTGCCATCAACCAGGTGAAAACATAGAGCACATTATGGGAGGCTGTCCCGTTTTGGCCAACGCAGCCTACACCGAGCGCCACAACAACGTGGCCCGTATTGTTCATCGACAACTGGCGCTCCAATGTGCTCTACTGGAAGACAACGTACCAAACTACCGGTACCTGCCTGCACCTGTCCTGGAAAATGACCGTTTCAAGCTGTACTGGGATCGCACTGTTCTGACCGACCTCTCGATCCACCACAACCGCCCAGATATAATGGTTTACGACAAGAGCTACCGCAAAGTCACCATCATCGATGTCGCTATTCCACTGAACCAGAATCTGGAGGAGACCCACGGTCGCAAAATCTGCAAGTACCGACCATTGGCCGTGGAGCTCAAGGAACTGTGGGGGCTAAGGGAGGTCCCAAGAATTGTTCCAGTCGTTCTCTCTGGAACTGGAATTGTCCCGAAGACACTTCTGGAAGCGCTAAAGGTGTTGAATATGGAGAAGGAATTGGCCGGCATCCAAAAGTCGGTCATCCTTAGCACCTGCGCGATTGTCCGACAATTTCTCGGTCAGGACTGAAACAGCACGAGCATGCAGATACGTGCATTCCGCAGAGCCTAGTCCCCCTTTGGCATTCAGAAGCCCGGGGGCAGGTGAAAATTCTGGCTAGGTTCGCCTAGTTAAGAAGTGAGATAAGTCTGCCAAAAAAAAGAATCTTAGTGTAACCAAAGTGGTGAGGTTCAGAAGAACAAGAACAGAACAGAACAGTGGTGAGGTTCTCAAATGGGGATCAACATAGGGTAGGAGCCTGCCTGTTGGTCTCAAATGTTCCTATCTCACGCCTCCACGAAGATCATATGACGACATTTTTAGATCGGGCGTGAACTGGAAACACACACCTGGTCTTGGCTCCGAGAACGGGTGTCGAAAGTGGCTAAGTGAGGGGGTGCGAGCGAGTCAGAGCGCTATATCTCTCCCGGGGAAGGCCTCCCGGGTCATGGAGGCCTTGCCAACCCGCTGTCTCCCGGGCAAAGGAGATACACCCAATAAAATGGAGCTACGATCACGAAGATTAATTAGAATGCGATCGCCCGAGGAGGGTCCCCGAACTGGAGCTGGTCCTGGAACGGGCGTAAGAGCGAGCGGCCAGCGGCTGGAGGGCGATGTGCAAGAGCGGGCCACCAGCCGGGTTCAACCCGAAGAGCTACCGCCACACGGAAACAGCAGCCATCGACATCACCCAAGAAACGCTGCGCCTACGAGACGTGTTGCGACTGCCAGACGACAGTCGTCCACACTTGTGGGTACCACTAGGCGCCGGATCATGTGGACACACGAAATGAATGAATTCGTGATCCGCGCCTATTACATCTGCACTGCTTTGGAGACGGACATGAGCGGTCGCCCTCGAATACTAACAATGTTCGAGGAAGCGTATCCAGAGTTCGTCGGGAGGCTTGATCAGAACGCGATGAACGCGAGGCGTAGAGCGTGGTGAAGGACTTGCGCCGGTTCCTGGCATTGATTAATGTCTACAAACGTTTCGTACCACATGCTGCAGAAGTTCAAGAGCAGTTACGAAAGCTAATTCCTGACAATCGAAAAAACGACAACAGAAAAATTTCATGGGATAAAGAAACATCTCATTGTTTCGAACGATGCAAACAATCGCTAGCCGAGGCAACATTGCTTCACTATCCCGACGCATCAAAGCCTCTTGGGCTCATGGTAGATGCATCTAACAGCGCTGCGGGCGCTGTGTTGCAACAATACGATGGTGAAAGCTGGAAACCCATTGGATTTTTCTCTCAAAAATTTTCTACTAGTCAAAAAAAGTACTCTACTTTTGGTAGAGAATTAACTGCTGCACATCTAGCAGTGAAATACTTCCGGCATTTAGTGGAAGGACGAGAATTCACCATTTTCACTGATCACTTCCCGCTGACTTGTGCTTTGACCACGAATCCGAGTAGCCGTCTCCCCCACGAGGAGCGATATCTGGCATTCATAGCGGAATTCACAAGTGACATTCGCCACATAAGTGGAAAAGACAACATCGTTGCGGATGTTTTTTCTCGAGTTGATGCGGTAACAACCGGGATCGATTTTGATGCGATCGCTAAAGATCAACAAAATGACCAACAATTGAAAAAAATTCTGTCGTCGAAAAATTCTTCCTTAAAACTCGAGCTTCGGACATTTATTCATCTGCGCTCACCGTTGGTTGTTGATGTATCTACTAACAAAAACCTTCGTCCTTATGTTCCAGAAAACCATCGAAACAGCGTAATGACACAACTTCATGGATTAGCTCATACAGGTGCTCGTGCAACAAGAAGGTTGATCACCGCTCGATTTATTTGGCCCGGCATGAACAAAGATATCAACCAATTCGTGAGAACATGTCAGCAGTGCCAATTATCAAAAGTAACAAGGCACACCGTAGCACCTTCATCTACTTTTGATATACCCAAAGCTCGCTTTCGGAACATCCACATCGATCTCGTTGGACCATTTGCTCCTTCTTGTGGAAATCGTTATTTGTTGACCATCATTGACCGTTACTCGCGATGGGCGGAAGCGATTCCACTTAGCGAAATGACTGCGCCAACCGTCGCTAAAGCTCTCTACGCAGGATGGATAGCTCGTTTTGGGACTCCAGAGACGATCACATCAGACCAAGGGAGGCAGTTTGAGTCAGAGGTTTTCAAGGCTTGGTGTACATCATATACGTACCACTGCATACCACCCGCAGTCCAACGGAATTATCGAAAGATTTCACCGAACTCTAAAAGCATCCCTCATGTGTGCCGGTGGGCGGAATTGGCATGATCGGCTTCCTTTAGTACTACTAGGACTTCGCTCCGCTTACCGAGAAGACTTAAAATGTTCATCTGCAGAGTTGGTGTACGGTCAAGCCCTCGGAATTCCGGGAGAATTCTACGACCATCCAACAACAAACATCGATCGTTCAGAGCTATCAAGTTTTTTGCACAGGACATTCAGCGAGTTAAATGCACCAGTTCCGATCCACCATGCGAAAGAAAAAGCGTTTGTACACCAAAAATTGAAAGATTGTAGCCATGTCTTTCTGCGAGTAGATTCGGTAAAGAAGCCGCTCCAACAACCATATGAGGGACCTTACGAGATTTTAAAAAGGAATGAAATTTTTTTCGAAATCTCAATTCGAGGAAACAAGCATATCGTATCCATCGACCGTGTAAAACCAGCGTTCATATGCGATGGAAGCATCTCGCGTCATCCCCAGGACGACACTAAAACCGTAGTTACACAATCAGGACACAGAGTTCGTTTCTTAGTGTAACTGGAGGGGCATATGTGGTAACCCTATTCAATAAGTCGTCCTAGCACCTGGCTGCACTGCAAGTGCAGCAAAGTCAGTCTAAAAGTATCCTCACGTATGTAAACACATGTACAGAAATAAAGTTAAATTTAATTGATTTATTTCGTCGCGTTATTTGCTCCTCGTCATTTCCGACCCACAAAATAATGAATGAAAATTAATTTCTTCGCATCAAATTAATGTTCAATGTGAATAGAAAACTTTGTTCTCTTCATGTGATAGAACAATCTCTTTAAAAAAAATTATCTGAAGATAATTTTATATTATGAAGATGAGTTTTAGTAAGAATATCTTAACAACTCCTGAACTTTCTGATAAAATATATATCTGATACACATTCTGTTATGATTACAACAACATTCTCTCAAAATTCTCATATCTTTGAACAATAGTTTGTTGGATGAAGATTGGCAGTAGAAAATTGCCAATTGAACATCATGCCTTATTAAAAAAATGAAATGGAATATGTATTCTAAAAGAAAATTAATATCTGATTTTAAAAAAAAAGATGGTCCTTTTCAGAACATGATCATACATGAATCAAATGTTTAATACCATTTTAAACCGTGAAGGATGGCATAGTACTGTTGTATATTCTTCCATACAGTTATAGGACTTCATTATTTGAATTGTAAGCTTTAACGAAACTGATTCATTGGCAAAGTTCTCTAGAACTGTGTAATACTATTCGTAAAATTCAAAAATACATACCAGCAGCTATTTTTCTCTCGCAGTTCAATTCTCCAGTCCGTGGCTGAAAAGTAGAGCATCTGTTATTGTATCACTTCCGGAACTGTTGATTCTTCAATAACCTACCAGGTTGTGCTTTAGGGAACCATATAAACTAAAGCTGGTGACACATCCTTCCACCAACAACTTCCGAGTAACCGATAAGAATTCAAGTTCCTCCCTACTCCCTTTTATGTGGTACACAGTAAAATCCTTCCTAGCTTCAAATGTGGGTAGCTTCACTCATTCTCGCATCACATTTTGCCCTCAAACCATTGTTTGACGTTACGATGCAAAACGCCTTCCTTTATCCTTGTAACATTAGATTCGAAGATATCATTTTTACCATCGGAAAAAACACTTTCCACTGCATATGATGGCACTCTCTCTCTTGCCCGAACGTTTTTACTTTTCACTATTAGCGTAGACCACTATCATCGAGTTGTATTATTGTACAGTGCTCTCATAGCTCGAAAGAAAAAAAACTTGATATCGCTTAAAAAAAAATCCACACAACTCTGCACAGCACCCACGGATATCTCAAGGACTACGGGGAGGACTCTCCGCGAAACTGGGCCCGAAGTTTCCGCCGAGGCACAACACCCAGCGAATGTCTCTACGCTTTTCCGTTCCGTTTTAATGAAACGATAATTCTGTATGGTGTTCAGTAATGACATATATAACACTCTCCACACACTGCAGCGTATATTTCGTATATAAAACGCTATTCGCTCTAGCTGGCAATAATCGGTTTGGTGCTTTGCGTTCACTCTGCTTTCAGTGTATGAGAACTGACGTCAAAATTTGAGTCTTTCGAAGGGCAGCGCCGCTACACACAAAACGCAAACATGCAGAAAAGCGAAAAGGCCTTTTCAGAATCTGTTTCGCGAAAGAAATAGGGTAAAGTGACAAATGTTTCATGTTGTGGTTCTCATCTTAAATGGTTGTATTGCATTCAAAATGCTTTTATCAGTCGATTTTGAATAGTTTGCTAACATTTATTTAATGGGGTATTGCCTTGTTATGACTATGGGAATTGAATTTCCCATCAGTCTTGTCGCGGACCGAGAAGGCTTGTTGTCAAAAAAGCCAAACTTAAAATTATATTTTAACAAGACCAAGATCATTTTTATGATGTGGTATATTTTCAGAAATTATATTTGCGTCGCTATAGTAAAAAGGAAGTGGCACGCGTACAAACTCTAAAATTTAAAAAAAGTAAAATTTTTGACATGAAAAATAGCACTGTAATCCATCCATTCCATACCAAACCGATATAGCGGTTCTCAGATTTCCATGAAAAGTGGTAGATTTGTTCTTTATCGCAAACAATAAGACCAGATTTTTTTTTATTTTTTCGTTAGAGTGACCATTTCTGTTTTAGGGTGATCCTTTTTTGACTTTTTTCATAAAATGACTTTTTCCAAAAATTCATAACTTTTGAACTAGTCGACTGATTCTAATTATCGGTATGTCAAATTAAAGCAAATGACCTCTTATTTTTAGTTAAAATACTTCAGTAGCAGAAAATTTTATTTTATTAATATTGATTGTAATTGTTTTTTATTGTTTTTCATGGTCTCAGGATCAAGGGTGCTATTTTGTTTTATATTGACGTAGGACTACGTCTAACCGGAAGATATAGGGGGTGAAATGAAAATCTAGGCACTGAACAAGTAGGAAAAAATGCAAGATTTGGAACGCTTATAACTCGAGCATTTCTCAATAGATCGCGAAGGTTTTTGCATCAATTGATAGAAAATATATCTACGCATCAATCATAACGAATAACATTTCATTTTTCTTGAGATAAATAATTGAATAATTGTGAAATATCAAGCATTGTCAAAATGCACTATGTGCCCATTTTTGATTGGTCCATTTTGTGCTCCTCAAATCGTACCGACCAAAACGGGCAACCAGCGGCAGCAGCGAAATAGAATGAAGCACGATTGGGAAGGAAAAAGAAAAAAATGAACGAAACATTGGTCGCAGTCTCACACATGCGTAATTCTCGAGCCAGCCAGTCAGCTTAAAAATCCCCGCTCCGCTGCCGTAACGATCATTCTCGTTCAAACCGTACACCACATCGGTTCGCATCACAACACATCAACAAACCAACCCAAGCAGCCATGTCTGGACATGGTAAAGGAGGAAAAGTGAAGGGAAAGGCAAAATCCCGCTCGAACCGTGTTGATCTGGAGTTCCCCGCAAGGGTAGCTAGGCCGAGCGCGTTAGTACCAGTGCACCAGTCCACCTAGCCGGCGTTATATAGTTTCGGCCGCCGAAGTGATCGAGTTAGCAAAGCTGCTCGTGACGATAAGAAAACCCGCATTCGGAACAGAACACATTCGGTTCGGTGGACATCAAGACAACAGGCAGTTGCAGCGAGTGGCGAGTGGCAAACGCAATCGCAAAACGGCATCAAGTAGCAGAAGAAAAAAGTTTGTTCTTTATACAAACTTATCGAAATGGTTTTTTTCAAAACCACGAGTACTAAGTTTTCTAAATTGGAACCATTAAATAAAACAAGGCGCTTTTCAGGGTCATTAAACCTTCCAAAAAAGAGTTTAGGAAATACAGTTCAATGTTTTCTAAAACATTATCCAAAATAATAATAAAACACAAATTGATTTTTTCATAATTTGTTTGCCAGGATCTGATGAGTATGTGAATTTGGCAGTTGTTCTGAGCTTATTGATAGTTGGGGACTTTCCTGATTATTCAATTTTCACCAATTCTTAAATTGTTTCCAGATTGAAAGTACAGTAATTTACAATTAGTTCGACATTTAGCTAATTGGACGGACATGTAATGCGACTTATTTAGATGGACATTTTTGTAAACATAGAGATCCAAATTATGACCTCACATTGAAAGTCGACACTGTTCCACTGTCATCGCAAATGTTCAATTACAGGTTAAAATCGGCTCCAATGCGACACTGAGCGGCGCTTCGGCACGTCGCATTGAATGTAATTTACTGTCACAAAGCTGAATGGGAAGAAATTTTCCAACTGTGAAAGCTGTGGCGAGTGGCAACAAATCGCTAAGGTTCAGCCGAACAAGATGGGGATATCGAGTGATAACAAAACAATAAACTCTTTAGATTGAATATAATTTTGTGATCCTCAAAAGGACCCTTTTTAGCCTGCATGTGAATCCAACGAGCGAACAAATCGTAATGAATGTATTTTTTTGCCATCGCTCCCTTTTAACGCTCATTCGTTCGTCTCGTTGGACTCGCCCCTCTGGCTGAGTCTGCCGATTTATCTCTATCCTGTGAGTGTGTACCGCTAGAGTATAAAACACGCGGACCCCAAAAAAATATCATATTTTCTTTCAAACCGTAAACCCGTGTGGTTGTACGGCATCGGCATCGTGGACGTAACAAAGGAGGACAAGTTGAGGGAGAGGAAAAGTCCCACTCGAACCGTGCAGGTGTGCAGTTCCCCGTAGGTGTATCCGCCAATTGCTCAGCAAGGGTAGCTAGGCCGAGCGCGTTAGTACCAGTGCACCAGTCCACCTAGCCATCGTTATATAGTTTCGGCCACCGAAGTGATCGAGTTGGCTGGTAAAGCTGCTCGCGACGATAAGAAAAACCGCATTCAGAACAGAACACATCAAGACAACAACAGGCGGTTGCAGCAAGTGGCGAGTGGCAAACGCAATCGCAAAACGGCATCAGATAGCAGAAGAAAAAAGTTTGTTCTTTATACAAACTGCTTTGGTGGCAAATCCAGAACAAGGCGGCATCGAGGGCGTTCGAAATGGCTTTTTTCAAAACCACGAGTACTAAGTTTTCTAAATTGGAATCATTCCATAAAACAAGGCGCTTTTCAGGGCCATTAAACCTTCCAAAAAAGAGTTTAGGAAATACAGTTCAATGCTTTCTAAAACATTATCCAAAATAATAATAAAACACAAATTGATTTTTTCATAATTTATTTGCCAGGATATGATGAGTATGTGAATTTGGCAGTTGTTCTGAGCTTATTGATTTTCACCAATTCTTAAATTGCTTCTAGATTGAAAGTACATTAATTTACAATTATCTCGACATTTAGCTAATTGGACGGACCTGTAATGCGACATATTTAGTTGGACATGTTTGTAAACATAGAGTTCGGGGTCCAAATTATGACGCCACATTGAAAGTCGACACTGTTCCACTGTCATCGCAAATGTTCAATTACAGGTTAAAATCGCCTCCAATGCGACACTGAGCGGCGCTTCGGCACGTCGCATTGAATGTAATTTACTGTACAACATGTCACAAAGCTGCAAAGCAAAGCAAAGAAATTTTCCAACTGTGAAAGCTGTGGTGAGTGGCAAACGCAATAGCAAAACAGGAAGGTTTAACCGAACAAGATAGGAATATCGAGTGATAACAAAATACAACACCAAAGGTTCTTTTCAGAACCATCAACATATTCATAAAGAGTAAACAGTAAACTGATCCGTTTTTCAGGTAGATTTTCAGGTTCACGCAGGAGAAGAAAATAAAACAACATATTTAAAATATATCTTTAACAAAAGCTGTCCCCTTTGTATAGTCCTACGTCACTCCGGTTATGTCCCCCACATTACCCACCCGTCTTTTTTTCTAGAAAGCTGAACGTGCTTTAATTTGGTATGTCAATCATCTGGCTCGGTACAGTAGTTAAAGAGTTATGAATTTTTGAAGTATTTTTACTAAAAAGAGGTGATTGGTTTTAATGTGATAAGTCGACCATTAGAATCGGTTGAGTACTTAAAAAGTTATGAATTTTTAAAACATTCAAAAGTTATGAATTTTTGAAAGAAGGCAGTTTAGGAAAAAAGTGAAAAAAGGGATTTTTCGGACCACCTTAAAACGGAAATAGTCATCCTAACGAAAAAAATAAAGATATACAGGTCCTATTGTTTGCAATAAAGAACAAATCTACCAGTTTTCACGAAAATCTGAGAACCACTATATCGGTTTGGCATGGAATGGTTACTGTGAGCTCGCCTGGATATTCAGCAATACAATTAATTCTAATCATTCACTATTCATTCACAAATACAACAAAATATGTAAAACAATAGCAAAAATGTGTGAAGCCATGGTTTTGTATCCCAACCACACATATGTAGGAGATGAGATGAAGATAAGAGAAGAAATTCTTAAATAATTAAAATAGGTATATGTATATGTAAAAGAAATTTCCTCCGACTTGCACTGTGATTACGCGTATTCTAGAGCTTGCCACTCCAAATGCATTCAAGGCGTGTTATTTGGCATAGAAATCTCAACTAAGTACTAATAAAAATGACGCAAGTAATACTACGTTGAGACGGCGAAGTTCCTCTAGGAACGTTAGTGCCATTGAAGAAGAAGAAGATGTATATGTAAATATAAATCGATTATAAAGTTTCATTTTGTGCTTTGGCTCTGTGTGAAAGTTAATTCATGGACTACGCATACACACGAGCAAGACGTGAGAATATTCCTCCACAAACAAGGAGAGGAAAATAATATAAGAGCGAAAAGAACCAGCGTTGCCAAATGTCTTTTACAATAATTCAGATGCATGAGAAGTATAAATAATAAAATTGGGAAACATTGGCACCATTGGTCCGAAAGAGTATACGAAAAATGAGCAATTACCGGATATCTCTGTGGCTGATGCATATCACTAGTTCGATGGAACGTCAGTCCCTACTAGAGGTGGGCAAAACGGTTCACTTTAATGAACCGTTCAGTGACCAACCGTTCACTTAAGTGAACTAGTTCTTTTGAGCAGTTCACTCACTCTTTTGTACAGTGGCGGGATATGTCCGATATTCATTAGAAATAACTTAGCACAATGAAAAATCAAACTTTGATTTTGAAATTTTAATTTTGTTTGAGTCGTTATTCATTATTTTCAGCATAAACTAGCATTGTGCTGCTTTGCTTATGATGTATTGCAATAAATGCTATAGCAAAACTGTACCCAAGCCGAGAACGTCCATCTCAAAATTATCGAGCACAATATGATATAATATAAAACATATTTCATATTAGCGACGCGAATTTCACTGTTTAACAAGACTGTTTAAATAAACTTTCAGCTTTCAACTATATTTTATAAGTGAGGTAGATTGGCATAACAACTTACTGAAATATTTACCCTGAACTCCAAAATATGAAAATTGATAAATAACAGCTGACAAGTCCGGTCTCGACGTTACCATTAAATACATCAGACCGATCCGATTAACTCCCTGTACGGCTTGTCTGTGTACTCGTTACGATCTTTTCCTTTTTCCATCTTCAAACGCGGTTCCATCGGGATGGCAGAGGGCTTGCAATCACTCATCCCAAAACGTTCGAGAACACTTTTAATATACGCATGTTGATCAATCGTCATGACTTTCGCTTCACGATCATAATGAATATTGAGTCCCAGCAAAAACATCTCCGCAACGCTCGTTGTCCTTCTTTAGTCGCCTTCACATCATTGCTATCCGTTTCCGGAATGTTCCAGAAGTCCTCCTCTTCGGCCACTTTCTCGACGCAGTGAATAACATCCAACTGTTGCAAATATACTTTCATTCGAAAGCACCAGTTATTAAATCCGTTGTCGTCGAAAGGTTTAATCCGCAAGAGGTTCGCTTCCTTCTCCATATCGAATCTGTTCTTTTTAATATCACTTCCGAAAACTTTTTACAAACTGAGGTATCCCAGCAAACATTAAATCGTATAATTTTGCACGTGTCAAGTCTTACAAGAAATCCGAATAAATCATAATCGCATATAATATCAATCAAAGTATGTGTCGTGTATGTTTGAAATCGCATAAAATGCAAAAACTCGATTTTATATACCATTATCAAATTAAGTCGCAATTCGGTATAACAAACATCAGGTTTATGATATACATTGTCGTAAAATATATTTAATCCGCATCATATGCGTATATTACGCTGATGCAGTTTGTGTGTCGTATAAGCGTATAATTTAAATCGATTCAGTACTGTAGCAAATCGTGTTGCATGCTGAAGAAAATTATGAAACAGTAAATCATATTAGATCCTAACAAAGAACATATTACATCATATTGAAATGTCAATGAAATGCTGATGCACTCGAAAGTTTCAACCGCTGTTGAATTAAATTTCAGATAGCCGCGCGAGATAGCTGGTGGATGATAATCCAGACGACCGGAGTTCGAACACACATCGGAGCAGTTTTCACCAAACATTAATCTGTGCTATTTTAAACATTCATATTCCACGCCCAACACAAGTCAATCAAATAATTATAATTTCTACAAACATAAATACTCATATATAGAAATGGCGATTCGTGAGGATAAACATTACACGAAAATATTTTGCACCGTTTGTTTTTTTTTCTATGTCTGTAATAAATCGTATATGAGTATGGCAAAAGTCGCTATTATCGCCGGTCAAAGTTGCATATTCATCCAAACAAATTCGGTAAGCATTTGCCATGTATGTATATGGCCTCCACTTTTGCATGCATATGCCAGTTAGGCGCATTATATGCCAACCTAATTTTAAGGCATATGATGTTGTATATACGCTTGTTATGCGATTTAATGTTGGCTGGGATGGCTGCCCAGCAAACATTGAATCGTATAATTTTGCACGTGCCAAGTCTTACAAGAAATCCGAATAAATCATAAACGCATATAATATCAATCAAAGTATGTATCGTGTATATTTGAAATCGCATAAAATGTAAAAACTCGATTTTATATACCATTATCAAATTAAGTCGCATATCGGTATAATAAACATAAATTTTATGATGTACATTGTCGTAAAATATATTTAATCCGCATCATATGCGTATATTACGCTGATGCAGTTTGTGTGTCGTATAAGCGTATAATTTAAATCGATTCAGTACTGTAGTAAATCGTGTTGCATGCTGAAGAAAATCATGAAACAGTAAATTATACTAGATCCTAATAAAGGACATATTACATCATATTGAAATGTCAATGAAATGCTGATGCACTCGAAAGTTTTAACCGCTGTTGAATTAAATTTCAGATAGCCGCGCGAGATAACTGGTGAATGATAATCCAGACGACCGGAGTTCGAACCCATATCGGAGCAGTTTTCACCAAACATCAATCTGTGCCATTTTAAACATTCAATTCCACTCCCAACACAAGTCAATCAAACAATTATTATTTCTACAAACATAAATACTCATATAAAAAATGGCTATTCGTGAGGCTATAATAAACATTTCACGAAAATATTTTGCGCCATTTGTTTTTTTTTCTATGTCTGTAATAAATCGTATATGAGTATGGCACAAGTCGCTATTATAGCCGGTCAAAGTTGCATATTAATCCAAACAAATTCGGTAAGCATTTGCCATGTATGTATATGGCCTCCACTTTTGCATGCATATGCCAGTTAGGAACATTATATGCCAACCAAATTTTAGGGCATATGATGTTATATATACGCTTGTTATGCGATTTAATGTTTGCTGGGTGGGCCCATAACCTCTTAACAGTAGTGAAAATAAAACGCGTGGTTTACATGTGAAGGATAACATACGAATGGTATTTATTTGACATAACAACAAGTTATACACTGTAAAGAGAATGTATAGAGAATGAATAGTAATCAATTATTAGCTACACCTACACTGTTAACAGAAACGCCTCTATTACAACGTTAATGCTTACCGAATTGGAACAGTTTCTGGGATTTTACATTGATTAGGATCTCGATGAATCCAGTGGTTAACTATTTTCATCGTTTGTGGAGATCTGACGAACCTAGGTAGTGCGGACTGAATCAAAACGGCTGTCAAAATAGATCCAATTGAAATGTCAAAAAAGATCCAATGATCAGGAGTGTTATTTTTCTTATGATAATCAACACTATGAAAAATATATACAGGTATTGTTATCAGAGGCAAAAATAGTTAAATTTATAAAATGAACGAACTACATTTTTCCGTCAATTTTTCAATTGACCACTGTATCTCTGAAAGAACATCTTATATTGCAAGGTATCAGAACCTGAAAGAATATAAACAACCTACGAATAACGCTTAGTTCACTCCAAGATTTTAATTATTTAACATCGGCGAATTTCGATACATACATACATATCAAAAGTGAAATGTTTTGAAGGCGTTATTTTCTAACGTCGGTGAAAACAGCTTTGCTAATGAAGTTAATCGAATGAAATCCGCTTAATTATGATCCGCTAGTCCTGGTGATGAATATACCGCTAAAGCATTCAGCGCTTCGTGTTGATGATGGACGTTATCTTCTGAGTCAACTATCGGCTTAATTGTGGAGAAGGCATTACGGTTTCTTACGAGGTTTCTTTTCCGGTTGAAATGTAATGACGTATTTGTAACCTGTAAATGTGTTTGAAAGGTTTGCTACACTTTTGGTTTTCAATAATCGAAACATCGTACTTACTCCACAGATACGGGAACCCTTATTCGGAACTAGTTTGTCGTCTCCGCAAAAATCAACCCAGCGCGACTGTAAATACGTTTCCGAGGGTATACGATAAAAGCTAACGCGAACATTTTCACTCATATTCGGGCAGCCTTTCACTGAGCAACACATTTTTAATGTCCACTTTTCCTGATATAACATTTCTCCGAACGAAATAAAAACAAACAAAGTCACAGTCACGTAAATGTTTACTCCTGCGATTTGAAAACATTCGATGAAAAGTGAAACGAACAGTTGCCAGATGATTTTAAAAAAAAAGTCTGTAAAAATATGTGAAAGTCTGTTAAAATGTGGAAATGTCTGTAAAAGTGTGCGAATCTGTAGAAATGTCTTTTAACGTTAATTTTCATATAGCGAATTCGTTTTTAAAACTGAGTCAGTGCCAAACTGACTCTGTAATAAAAAAACCTTTTCAGTTTCACGAATGCGGTGGTTTGTTGGTGTGCGTTATATAGTTTGATTTGTTTATATTAGCTACGACAAATGTACAGTGTCGACATCTGGTGACGATATTCGTGCTTGGGAGGTAAATTATTCTCTATCAGATCAGAAGGACCAAGTGCACTGTAAAAATATAAAAGTTTGAATGAAAATTTTTACTTCATATTGTTTGATTCCCTAACACATGTAGTTCTAACACTCACTTAACCATTTGTCAATGCATTTCCTGTTTGATCCACAAATAATTACTATTATAATATAAAATCATCATTAGATCATGATTTTGAAAGCAGGTTTATTCCACCTGAATATCCATCATTATTTCCGCCTCCCAATGAAAGAACACGTAGCTTAATGCTGTCTACTCGAATATACTCTTCAAAATCAGAATCCGAATTGGATTACGATTCCAAAAATACAAAAGCAAAAGCAGTAGGTTTCATAGTCTTTATTTTCAGATTTTCCAAAACAATACTCGGAACTTGACAGTTCAGTATAGTTGTATTGGTGAACCCGAGTGCCAACCCGTGAAACATCTCAGTGCGAAACTAACAGCTTTCGGGGCGAACTAGTGCGACACTGAGTGCGAAACTGAGTGAATAAAAAAACGTTTTGACAGCAGTTAGTGCGGCACTAGGGTTGAAACTGAACAAAAACGAATTCGCTAATAGATTCATTCATATTTTGTACATCGCGATGCACTTAAGATTGTATTTTGTATATTATTGAATATTTTGTATATGTATATTTTGTATATATACAGCCATACCATGCCAAACCGATATAGTGGTTCTCAGATTTCGATAAAAAGTAGTAGTTTTGTTCTTTATCGCAAATGATTAGACCCTTTTTTTAATATTTTTTCGTTAGGGTGACCATTTCCATTTTAGGGTGGTCCGAAAAATATTTCTTTTCTCACTTTTTCCCAAAACTGACTTTCTTTCTTTAAAATTCATAATTTCAGAGCCACTGAGCCGGTTTAGATTATCGGCATATCTAAATAAAGCCAATGAGCTAGCTTTTTATTAAAAAATATCGAATTTGCAAAAAAATGGATTTTGTTTTCGTAATTATCGAATGCGTTTGTTTTTTTATTGTTTTCATGGCTTTGGACTAAGGGGCGTTATATTTTTTATGTTTTTCTTGAAAGATGAGGCTGTTTTACATAACATATCTCGATTAAAGAGATGCTTTTTTTTCGTTTTTGAGATATGATTCTTCAAAGTTAGGTGATTTGAGATATGATTCTTCAAAGTGTGGTCCGAAAACTAATTTTTCCCCTTGAGAACGCATGGAATGGCTGTATGTATATATATACTAGCTGACCCGGCGAACTTCGTCCAGCCCAAAATTATTGTTTTGATATGATTTCTTTAGAACGAATTTCTAAACTTTTCCTCATCATAACATTGCTCTATGGGTAGAATACAACAAATACAGCAAAATGAAGATGGCTCAAAAGAGACCTTTCCTTCATCGGATTTTGCGATTAGCAACACATTTGGCCTTCCATTTTGACAATGTTTATTCATATAGATAGATGGATAGAAGATATAGGAATGCGTTGTTTTGCATGAAAATCCATTTCCACTTTCGAACAAAGATTAACTTCGCTAGTGCAAATATCGAGTGGCCTAACAACGCTCATCATGTTGTAATTTTAGGTGATATGGGAATTCAATTTTCCAAATTTTCCGACATTCTTTCAGAGTTTTCCGATTTTTTTTTCGGTTTTGCTCTCCACTATATTGATCTACGGGAAGAGACAAATACAACAAAATAAAGAATGCTAAAATCGGGCCATCCCTTCTTCGGGTTCTCCGTTTACGAACAGATTTGGCTTTCCATTTTTATTTATATAGATAGATATAGGCTTACAATGCGAGGTTGAAGGGATGCTCATGAACTGGGATGAAACGATCTCCGTTATTGCTTGGATGTAGTCAATCTTAATATTACTCAAAGATGTTCAGTCAGGGCTTTGAGAATCCACTCATTGTTGTTTGCTCAAAAGAGACCCCTCTAGGAGAGTCATTTTTAAGGAAATTAGCGACGCACATGTTGCCGTCCACACGTTTGCTAAAATATGATTCGCTTGGCGCCGGTAGCGCTTATTCGGATTAGTTTGTTGCCAGTCGTTTTTGACATTATCGGGCAATTACAATCTGTTAAGTTTTACCCATCTCATCGATAGTTCTCATAGGTTCTCGACTCTGTTCCCTTACAGTCATGAAATTTCGAAGTGTAGTATAGTAAATGTAAAGCATGTATAGTAAATTAATGCAATTTTTCATTCATCGTGAAGAATCGTATCGTCTCTTTCGCCCGCAATGATGTCAGTGCAAAAGTACTTATGAAATTATAAAAAACGTAGACGTGTACAAGTTATTGTTACCAAACAAAACACCAACAGAATGCAAAAAATACTGAAGTATTGTCGTCGGCCACTGAGCGATACTATGCTCACGACATCACTGCGGTGCGACCTATTTTGCGAACGTAACCACTGTGGTTACGCCGGACGGCAAAGTGTTAATGAATGACTCAAAAAATAGGTCTAACGTCATGTGTTTTGATATAAACTAAATATGAAAACTGTTTATTTATCAAAACTATGGAAAAATATCATACGGTGATTAAAATATATTTGATGTGATGAATAGAGCCTCTCATTTTTCATAAACCTGTGAAATATTGTTATATCCAAAAAGTCTGCAACAAAAATTAAAAGTATTTTACAGATATGTCTGTGAATTTACAAACATATCTGTAAATCTGGCAACATTGGTGGTATGAGAATTTATTGCAAGAAATCACTTGAAAAAATGCATGGATTTGCTTGAAAATGAGGTGAATTGAGTCCACACCACTTAGTAACGAACCGCTTGAGTTCAGGTTTTGAATGAATTTTCAATGCACCACTCCACTCCAAGCACTTTAAGTTTTTTGAAGATATCTCGTGGTCCCGTTTTTCGAAAACAAAATTATAAACGGCGCACTAACACCCAAACGATATAATTTCCAATCTCACGCGTAATGTTGACATTTGAATACACGTCAAAATAGAGCCACTCAATTTATCAATTTTGACCAAGACGGTTTAGAAAATTGGTGGCAGTTGCTATGATTTACACTGTACTCATCAGTTGTACATGAAAAAAATTATTATTATTAGGACCAAATCAAACTAAACACTAACGTGGTGTCACAACTTTTCTTGCTTGTTCATTGTATAGAGCGGGGGTCTGGCAACACTATTTCAACCAACACAAACTAAGCGTAGGCAGCATCAGCCAGGGTTTGCACTCAGGGCTCACGTATTGTTTACTGTTTGGAGTAGAGCAAGACGGGTCGATGGTACCAAGACGGGTCTATGGTACTAGGTGAGGCCGTTTCGTCACTAAGTTGGTTAGGGGAGCGGTATATAAAAAAGTACGGAAGAAGGCAGAAGGGGATTTTTTTCCTTGAAGCGTGAAAGAGACAGACTGATCACGAGCGAGCTTGGGCACAAGCGTATTGTGTTTTGTTTACAAACAAAACACAGTAGACTTCCAAGATGGCTGAAGAGTGGTTTTAGCAAGTTAGCCCACCTTAGAATATACTTCTACGCGCCTTGGATGGTACTAGGTGAGGCCGTTTCGTCACTAAGTTGGTAGGGCAAGACGGATCTATGGTACTAGGTGAGGCCGTTTCGTCACTAAGTTGGTTAGGGGAGCGGTATATGAAAACAGCACGGAAGAAAGTAGAAGGGGAATTATTTGCTTGTAGCGTGAAAGAGACAGACTGATCACGAGCGAGCTTCGGCAATAGCGTATTGTGTTTTGTTTACAAACAAAACACAGTAGACTTCCAAGATGGCTGAAGAGTGGTTTTAGCAAGTTGGCCCACCTTAGTATATACTTCTAGGCGCCTTGGGTTAGGGGAGCGGTATATGAAAACAGTACAGAAGAAAGCAGAAGGGGATTTATTTCCTTGAAGCGTGAAAGAGACGGACTGATCACGAGCGAGCTTGGCCACAAGCGTATTGTGTTTTGTTTACGAACAAAACACAGTAGACTTCCAAGATGGCTGAAGAGTGGTTCTAGTAAGTTGGCCCACCTTAGGATATACTTCTACGCGCCTTGGAGTAGAGATTGGCGAGCGCCCACGAGCTGCTCATTTGAGCCAATTCGTCAGAATGAGCATATAATCCACGGTTTTTTTTTATAAATGAACCACGATTCAAAAAAGAGCCGCGGTTCAAGAGTATCGGCTCAAAAAAGGGTTAGGCTACTCACTAGGCCCACTAGGGGGGAATTCCCCACCGGTTGAAAATCACTGGTATAGAGGCTTCAAACTTAAAAGTTCATCCGCGTTCATGGTGTTGTGACAACAGTTACTCGACAGTCGACATGGGCTTCACGTTTACATGGCTTCAGGGGCTTCAGCATCTAGAAAACGCATATCTGTAATTGCATCTACTACACTTTATTGATCATTCTAAATATATGAAAATGTTTTGGCAACTGTTGCATTTTGTTTCTGCTTTTCACAAAAATGACTAGTATCGAAACTTATTCCTAACAGGATCGTTTATAAATTTCCATTTGTCTTACTACAAAGTATGATCCTACTACTCAAATGACTAGCATAATAGTTCACAAACGTTTGCTTAATAATTGTGGGGGTTATAGAACATTTGGCATTCGGGGGAAAATTTCAGAATTCTATGTTCACGGGTTTGATGGAGGGGGAGCGCTTTGCTGGTGATGTTGCTGCTGCTGCTGCTGTTGTAATTGTTGTTGCGCTTGTTGTTGTAATTCGTGCTGTGGAGTTTGAAGCAATTGTTGTAACTTCAAAGCGGAAGGCATGGTTCTGAAGTCGATCGCGGGAGCTCCCGCTCCGGCTGCACTTTGTATGTAAGCCAGCAATCTACAGGGAAAAGTCAGATGACAAAATGGTTTTGTGTGTTGTTTCGATCATCCTTACCGTCGCAACTCATCCAACGCATTTGCCTGCATCAGGATGTAGTTTTTGGCCAGCAGCAGGGTTGCGATCTTGGACAGCTTCCGCACGGATGGCGAATGTGCGTAAGGAATCACGCTTCGCAGCTCATCGAGCGCGTCGTTCAAATCGTGCATCCGGCGTCGCTCCCTAGCGTTGATGTTCAGTCGCACAGACTTACCCTGGCGGTTCTTTTGCTTCCCCGCGGCGACCGGTGCTGTCTGGTGGTGGTGAGGCGGTGGCGGACTGAAATGACTTTGGTTCGGTAAATTTAAATTTGTCCAAGACAGTTATGGTAACAGTTTTTTATGATACCTTTCTGCGCTCCCTGAAGGGCGGTTTTCGTCTGTTAACGAGGTTGATGCTGAAGCGTGTGGTTGGGCGAAGAAACCTCCCAATCCGACGGTTCCCAATGGGGTTCGTCTACCAGGCACGCTTTGCGGAGGACTCGGTGTCGGTTCCGGGTGAGTATGAGAATGCACAGAGCTGCCGGCTGGAGGGCCCAGATGGAAGTTGAAGGGATTGTGGGGATCCATAGCTATGTTCTGTCTGTAGAGTAGAAATAAACGAAGCTTATAGTTGATTTATTCTACCTATAGCTTGCCCGTTCGTTCTAAGGCTACGATGTACTTTTCTCAGATCCTGCTTCATCAAAAAAATCCCAATCCAATAAATTGTTCCTAAAATCACTCAACTCACCAAAGGAGTACTGAGAGACAGTCAAGTAGATGCTGGAAAGAGGTGGTATCTAGAAAAATCTTTATTTCGGTCTCTCATAATTTTTAGCACAAACTAAATATCCGCAGAGGATTTTTTGCATGAAGATCCTAACGAAATCGAGATTTATTCATTGTTAAGGCTGCCACTTCAATCTTTGTTTGGTAACGCATAAAATAAACAACAATGTGTTTATGTGATCTACGATATAATTTCCTTTGCAAATCACGACTTCACGTCCGGTCGCTCAACAACAACAAAAAACCGCGTCCAAGGATAATGGGGAGAGTCAGTTTGTGTGGAAAATTTACTCCAAGGCGCTTTATTGTTGGATCGGTACATGCTGCCTTCGCTCTGATATGGAGCGCTACATCAAGTAGTAACATTCCTAATTCTGGTCGAAGCGCGGAGGACATCATTGGATGCGCAACCGGATAACTCGACCGAGGCGGAGGCGTCGGTAATCAGCCAATCCGCCAAGGGGAATAGACAAAGGTAAAGATCCTTCGACGAAGGCGATCGATAGTGGCAAGAATGAAAAAGATTTGGCGATGGTTTCGAAACCGGTTGACAGTGCTACGAACGTGGCTATTTTAGGTAAATTTCGACTTTTCTGTGTAGTTAGATGTGTGAAAGATGTTTGGAATATTATCAATAAAAAATTTTTTCTTACGGCAGATTTGATGTTCTTCTGTCAGTTTCGATTGGGATTTCCAGTGAAAATAGGTAAATGCTTAATTATTTTAAAAATGTTTGCCACTTTGTTACGCAATTCGTTCTATTTTGTAGAAATATCGCTATTCTGTGTGGTTGTCATATTTGACAACGTATTCGCATAAGAGCCCCCGCAGACTGCATACTTTTTATCGGCAGAAAATTTGATCGAGTTGGCCTGTTAGTGCAAAAACCGACCCAACTGAATCGGTATAATGTGCGCATATGCATATCTCTCCATACTGATCAAACTATCGGCCGTGAAACAGTCTGCAGTCTGCGGGGGCTCTATGAGACACCCGTAACCAGCGTAAGCCACATCAAGGAAAACGAAGAACGTGCGACATGCATTATCGAGGATTACTGTTTTGATGTCCCATCCGAGTACGTACGACGTGGTGCCGATTTGAGGAAGCAGGAAAGGGAAAGGAAAACCTACAGGAAACGCTTTTTCAATAATTTTATAAAATTAAGAATAGAATAAGAATATTAAAAAGAATAAAACTATTCGCAATACAAAATAATTAAAGGGTGTGTCACATCAAATTGCATCACGGGAAAAACGCTGTAGAAATTTAATTTTTAGGAATTATATCTTCAGCTTTCGCTTATAATCAGATAAGAGTGTATAGATCACGTTGGCCATGCTTCACTGTCAATTTTTCGTAAATTTGGAAAAATGTCGTCGAACGAAAAAGAGCGTCGTGAATTAATCCTGTGCACTCATTTCGAGAATCCAGAGTTGTCACATCGGGACATCGGTAGGATGCTGGGAATCGTCCAATCCACGGTCAGCAGAGTACTAAAACGATACTTCGAGAACCTAACCATCGACCGGAAGGTGAAGAACGGCAAAAATGGTTGCTCCGTCAGTGAAAAAGATCACAAGCGCGTAGTTAAGCAGTTTAGACGTGATCCGAGAAGTTCGGTCCGGGATGTCGCCAATAAGCTGAATTTGTCAAGTTCATTCGTCCAGCGGACCAAGCAGTGGGAGGGCCTGCGTACATACAAGGTTCAGAAGGCTCCTAACCGCGACGAAAGGCAAAACATGGTGGGGAAGACGCGAGCCCGGAAGCTGTACACCGAAATGCTGACGAAGCCGCATTGCCTGGTAATGGACGACAATACCTACGTCAAAGCGGACTTTCGTCAGCTGCCGGGCCTGCCGGGCCTCCGCATAGGACAAATTCAGCGTTCCGGAGGAGATATCCAAGTTTGCCAAAAAGTACATGGTGTGGCAAGCGATCTGCTCTTGCGGAAAGCGGAGCGCCCCCTTCGTGATGACCGGCACGGTAAACGGGCAGGTTTACCTTAAGGAGTGCCTACAGAAGCGCTTACTACCACTATTGAAGCAGCACGAGGGCCCGACCACCTTCTGGCCGGATCTCGCTTCGTGCCACTATTCAAAGGACGTGTTAGAGTGGTACGAAGCCAACGGGGTCACCTTCGTGCCAAAGGAAATGAACCCGCTCAACGCGCCGGAGCTTCGCCCAATAGAGAAATATTGGGCGATTACGAAGCAGGTCCTCCGGAAGAACCCAAAAGTTGTCAAATCGGAGGCGGACTTCAAGAGAAAATGGATTTCTGTTCAAAAAAAACTACAACCTGACGTTGTACAGAACCTTATGGACGGGGTAAAGAGGATGGTGCGAGCATACGGGCTTGGGCTCGAAGTATGAATAAAAAGAAAATGCCAAAAGTTGTTTAATAGTTTTTATTTTACTGTCTAAAATTTTCAAAAAGATCGGTCTACTGGGCGAATTTCTACAGCGTTTTTTCCGTGATGCAATTTGATGTGACACATCCTTTATTTGAAAAAATATCGTCATTATCCAACCAATGGAGGGCCAACAAATCAGCCATTACTAAGTTCGAAATTGAGCCAACATTGGACTTACAAACTGTAGTTTTGTTTGACATTTATGCCTACCAATTTTTATTCGTAGGATGTACCAATGATTAGTAGGGTAGAATATGACTAACGAATTGGTAATATTTATCAAAAAATTGGTCATATATACTAATTATTCCTCTCAGTGTAGAAGTTACTAGAGTGAGCAATTGAATGCGCGTTTCATTGGTTGAATTCGATTCCATCCGGGAAATACGAATACAACAATAACAATATTATTATAATGTTTATACCATACATTTCATTAATTCATAGTAGTACGGATGGTTTGTACTGCAGTTTTTTGCGAACCCCGTATAATAGGTATTTGTTATTGTTGTCAATTCGTCTTTAAATCGTCTTTAAGTTTGATCTTCATTCAATAATTTATCCGCAAGTTGGACCCCGCAAGAAACTCTGAAACGTTGTGTTGAGCGACGAATGTGTTAATGAGAAAATGTCAATTTGGGCGATACCAATCTAGTTCGATGTACCGTTCAGAATCATATTCCGGACAGCATCATATTTCGGACACTTTGTTCTAATATCTTGAATTGCTTAATGCACAGATGATATAACTATAAAATTAATACCACAATTGCTGCTCTAGAGTAATCTCTTGGTTTCACTATCATTTCATATGAGAACTACATTTGAATTATAACATAATCGCCAAAAGTCTGACAACACTACTCATTATCGTTTGTGTTTGACGTTTGCTTAGCGTGAGCACGTAGAATTTACCCGTTCTTCAATATTTAAATTTCTCCCGTGTTTCATCAGTTCTCATCATCGTTAACGGTTTACTGTGATTGCTTGGTAAGTGTTTCGCAGTTGATTATAAAATATAATCAAGTGTAATGTAATTTTCGTCCAAAAAATAACAGAATAAAGTGTCCGAAATTTGAATTAATTCTGTCCGATATTTGATTTAGTGTCCGAAGTTTGATTCTTATTCGCTTCATTTGAAAAGCATTTTATTCGATGATTTTTTTATGTTTTGAATCAAATAGGTACCAAAGTGGAAAGCTTAAGAGCATATTGAACAAATTTATTGAAAATATCAACCAAATAATACCTGTGCATAAAGCTTAGATCTATTTTCTGCATCATATGCCTTAAGCGTCCGAAATATGATTCGGAACGGTACTGGGAAAAAGGTAATGAAGATGATAGAGTTTCGAGCGACATAGCATGCGCTGCCATAACTATTTCTCAAATAGTGAAGTCAGTCGTTGTGTTTATCTTTGATTGCCCACCGCATCCATGTGAAAATGCTATTTTCAGGAAGTAATTTATCAATTAAAAACGTACATTGTTTTATAGTTCCCGCTGAATATAAGGCTAATGTGATAGCGTGCAGTGAATATTTGTGAAATCACAAATAGACAAAAATATAATTTTCTTACTATTAACTGATTACATTTATTGGCTTAAATGGTTTTGAATAGAAATTAATGAAAGCTTTTAAGTGCGCAGGATAAACATACATCATCATATTTGTAGTTCTGAGCTCTAATGTAGGTGTCGCATGAGCTAATTCAGTTTTGCGTAAATTCGTCAATAAAAACATGAGCTACCCTGATTTCTTCCTGATTTTAATTTCCATTTTTCCTGTTTTTTCAGAGCTATAGTTGATAACCCTGGTGAAACAGAGGAAAACTTCACCCAGTCGGGTATAGAAACACTATTTCAGGAGAGAATTTTATAGAAAATTACGACTTTGGTCAAATTGCTTGTTGAAACAATCGTAAATATGCAACACTCTAACTTTCTTACCATATACTGATCACATTTAATGGTTGAAATGAATCTTAATAGAAATAAAATGAATAATCACGACCGAATCTTGCTTTTAGGTGCGTAGAATAAACATACATCATCACTTTTGTAGTTCTGGGCTCTAATGTAGGTGTCGCATGAGCAGATTCAGTTTTGCGTAAATTCGTCAAATACAGACAGTAAAATGCGTGATGTTTCGTATAATTAATCAGGCTCCATCTAGGTCTCAAATATCTGAAACACAATCCTATTGGAATCACATAGGCTTGTGTCCCGAATGTAAAAGAAAAATGCAGCAAACATGTTTGTGTTCCAAGGGTCGACAAATAGATGGCGTCTTACCACCCCCTTCAAATCTTTAATACAATCAAAAATTCTCGACCCTCTAAATATCTCAAAAAGAGAGTAAAAGACAGAGAGAATCCTTTCGCTTAGGCCGATACTGAGATAATCATATGAACGAGCAAAATGGGATGCTGCAGGTACAATGGAAGCACATAAACACAAGTACACAGCTTACTAAATGGATGAATATACATACCACTCCGATAGGATTCTTCTCGATGACACTGTGTGACAGTCAACCCTTCCGTTCTAATTCGAGAAGCGCCGCGAATAAAGCGTGTGATGGAGAGAGGTTTTCCACAAAATTTAATTTTCCAGCCTCATTCCTCGCGTCGGGATGCTCGACTCTGTTAATGTTGTAGCATCAAACGTTCTCCGCGAAACGATGTTGGGTTACAAAACACTTGATAAGTTTTCCGCTTCCACGCTGGCTTTCGTCTGTATTCGCCAATAACTCACTGACGGGCAAAACTTTCCTTCTTTTTTGGTGCGACCACCGTCGAGCTGTTTTCTCATCCGCTTACGGAAGGACCACCTCGATAATGATGGTTTTGCGGTTTACTTCAATCCCTGTGCCTCTGGTGCTCTGGTTGTAATTGTTGTTTCACAATTTCGGGTGATCACCAGTGATGGCGCCGCTGTCAGCCATTTGGCTCGTTTAGGGTATTTAAACGAAAGCTCCAGGGAGTGCACACATACAAACGTACAAGGTCCTTGCCGTACGTACGTGTGTGTGTTTGGTTACAAGGGTTGTATTTGCCTTTGTCTGAACTTTTGTTTGGTTTTCCGTTGCCGCTCCGATCCACCGCCAGATGCTGGATGCTTTGAATGGAGCACAGACCCTGATTTACGAAAAACCGAAATTAATTAGTTTGCTATTTGTTTTAATTAATGAATCCTTGAACAAATACTTTACTTTTTGGTGGCAGGCTAGCCTGCCAGTAGTTGATGAACCTTGTGTATGATTTTATCGCGGAGGTAACGTAAATGCCGAACCGAACACCTCTCCCCACCAGCAACACATG
The DNA here is from genome assembly GCF_029784135.1 of Toxorhynchites rutilus septentrionalis. Classification (NCBI taxonomy): domain Eukaryota; kingdom Metazoa; phylum Arthropoda; class Insecta; order Diptera; family Culicidae; genus Toxorhynchites; species Toxorhynchites rutilus. The sequence goes on from NC_073746.1 coordinate 8,772,119, forward strand.
TAATATTTATAACAACGATAACAACAACTGAACTACAAAAACTAGTTTCATCACTTCTCGAGGGAGAGCGCAGATTTTTTTTTGAATAGCATCCTTTTGTGGTCCTGCAGAGGTGTTTGTGTGCATCTTTGTGGAGGTTGGTATTGGTGCCATAATGTGGCGCGCGTAATAAATGTAGTTGTCGATTTTATTATGTGGATTCCTCGCAGTTGGTAAATGATCAGATGGTGTGAAAGGAAAACTACGCATGAAAAAGCATTTTGTGGGTAGTTGGACTCCTTACGCCGCGGGGAAAATGAGGGTAAACGATTTTTGTGCTGCTTGAGCGGATGCTGGCGTTGTTGCTGGTAATTTGTATGTTGCCATCGTTGCCAGAGAACACAATAACCATTCAAAATTGATTGAAAGGAGACGGATTTCGCGCCAACTCGTCTATGGGATTGGCATGACCCTCTCAGAACTTAATGAAACTTTATGGGCGTGAAGACCTTACCTGAGTAAACAATTTAATGAAATGATAGATAAATGGTAGATGAATAAGTGCCCTATAACTCTTCCATACATTGCAACTTGTGCATATTTAAGACAAAAAAAAACAATTTCTAACAAAAATTAATGGAAATTAAGTTTATTTTTTTTCAGTGGTAGCCAATGGTAGCCTGACTGATTTCGTCCCATGCTTCAGCAATCCAATCGATGCTCTGCCGTAGAGATACATTTTTCAGACGCTGTTCGGAAGACAAGTCCTTGTTCTCCAAAACAAGTTTTAGCATTAGTATACGCTTGTATCTCGTTTTGATTGCGTTGATCACTGACTGATCCATTGGCTGACATTCTGCCGTCACATTTGACGGTAAGTAAATGACTTGAATCAATTCGTCATCACTCTTCAAATCATCACATCCGTCGTAGTGGGCAGTATAGTTATCTAAAACCAAAAATTGCTGTTGGCTCTAAACCTCGTTCAACATAAAACTTACGGACAGCGAGAATAAATTCATCATAAAACCATGTGCGGAACAATTGACGAGTCATCCAAGTATTTTTCGAACTATAATAGGACACCGGTAGTGATTCCTTAACTCCACGAGGAAATTCACGAGGGTTGCCGGCTATCCCAATGAACATCAGCTTCATTTTCAAGGATCCAGTTTACGTCCCGAGGCAACTGTCTCGTCCCATAGCGCGATAGTGCGTGATGTCATTAGCTTAGTAAAGAGGGCTGACTCATCTGCATTAAAAACTTGAGCTTTTGTCAAATTCATTTTCAATATTTTCTTCATGAGCATTTCTTTGAATTTAAGATCAGCCTCCTTATCTGCAGAAGCTTTCTCTCCCGCGTCTACCAACATACGCAATCCAAACGCATTGAAATATCAATTCTGCTTTGACTTTGATGGCACCTAGAGTAACAATAATATTCGACTCACGTTGCTGCAATATCCATAGGCAAAGCGCTTCCTCTACCAATGGAAAATTCTGCTCCTTCATGGTCTTACGGTTTTCTACGCAATGTTCCCTGAATTTTTCTAGTTTCGCAAATCGACAAATGGAGGATGCTCCGACACCATACTTTTCTTGAGTGTTTCGTAGGAACTGTTTCCTGTCTCAAACTCTTCTATTATTGTAACTTTCTCCGCTAAGGTGAGCGTTGTATGCTTTCTTTTTACACCTTCCTTGTTATTCGTCCCGGAGTTCGACGTTGATGTTCCTTCCATCGTGTAAACTGAATAAATTTGAGGCAAATACTTCTTCAATACATAAAGTTAACGTATGAATTCACAAGGTACCTGTATCGCAAGATTCACAAGAGAAAAATAAAAAAAAATTATGAAGCACACGAACCAGCTACTCACAATACGTAACAACTTAAGCGAACAAAAACATAAACCAAAACAAACAATTCGAGCGCTCCTCGCTTAACTTTGACATTTGGGGGGTTTCAGTTGTCGTTTCACGGGAAATTACTTAAATATGCGTAAGAACACACTGGACGGCTTCCCCGCGCGGAATTTGCAATGACAGACCGCCGCGGGGCCTCGATAATGGAATGTGAATGAGATAAAACACACAAGGCGGAGCGGGTACGGCCGGTTCTAAAGTCACTGTTGTAAGGTTCCTCATTCTCTGCGGTGGCTCGATGGAGATGATGCGCCGCAACGGTTTTGTGATAGTATTAGTGTTTATGCGGTGCACATGAAGCAAGGTAATAGTTAATGTACTATCGGTGAGCCAATACGTGAAAATCACTCTGCGGTCATGTAGCTGCGGATTCTCGAATACTACCCAAATTATCGAGAAATGCAATATTTCAGACGTGTGCGATCAACTTCTTTCTCCCTCTCGCTCAGGTAAACATCCCTCTTCCGTTTTCCACCATTCTGTCTTTATATACCTCCCCTCTAATCCGCTTACTGTCCAAACAGTTGTACCTTGTACCATAGACTCGTCTTGCATCCGTCTATAAAAATATGATAATGGCCGCTAGTGAAGCCGTCGAAAGCCGCTGAATGTGTTTTTCATCGAGCTCCTGCTGCGACTTGTCATTGCGAGAATCGCGCGGGAGAGCCGTCTAGTGTGTTTCCACGCTATGATGCGCACAAAATTACTTCAAAATGGCTACCGTGGGTGAAATTTCTGTTTTATTTATAATTTTTTTACATTTGACAGTTTCATGCATAACAGGGTGTCCTAAACAGCTTCAAATGATCTAAGAATAGGATAATGAAGAAGTATCAATTTGTTTATAGTTAAATTATCGATGTTGAAGCACTGGTTCATTTTACCAACCCTGTTCATTTTAACCTCATTTCCCCTACATTATAATAACTTGCATATAATTCCTTTACATTTCCTTTTCACCAAATATCGTAATATTAATTAAATTCACCATTTTTAAATTCAATACAAATCCAACGCTATTTATTTTTATTGGCAACACTGAAAAAATCGGCTTTGTTCACAAAATTTATCGAAATCAGCCAATCAGAAATCAGAACGACTGACAGAAATTTGGTCCGTAAAAGACCCCCTATTGTCTGATCTTATCTTAGTTCACGCCCAGAAAGTTTCATTAAGTTCTGAGAGGGTCATGCCAACATCTGGTCGAGTTGGCGCGAAATCCGTCAGGAATATTTTGTTGCAATAATAATTAAGTTTGATTGTTGAATATAAGGACTTCATTTAATGAATGAATGAATTGGACATTGCTAGAACACCTAACATGGCTCATTGACAAAATAATCCAATATTTTGACGCTTCTAATTAAACTGCATGCATTTGAAGAATGTCACGGGTCAAACGCTAGTTCTCCCGCCTGGGCTGCTGCACAGAATTCAAACGAACAAAATTGGAATCGAATCCCACAGCTTCCCTCCACTGGCAACAATCGAAACAGGATCGTCACAAGGCAGCGAAGCAAATATGAAGGTAGCAACCGCCACTCAACTTTCGGATTCCGTTCGATTTTGGGGTGTTAATGGCGGAGGATTCGCTCCCGAACGTTTGTTATCGCTGCTCCATTGAACACATTCATAAAAATCATGTACCCATAGTGCGCGAATACCGGGGAAATCTCGTCACCAGCTCTGATTGTGTGGATGATGGGGTGAGAGTGTGGGAGGTGAACCTGCTCGTTCCACCCCACCGAATCTCGCATTAAATTCTCTTTCAGGCGAACGGGAAACCGCACGAATACAGGATGCCGCTGGATGCTGACAAGGGTGGTTACTGGTTGGGACGGGTCAACAAATGAAGAGAATTTCAATTGACGAACCACCCTCGGGCGGTACTTTCCGTCCATGGTATTAACAATCGAAGGCAACACTAGGCTTGAGACGCTCCAACGAACAGCATCAACGCCAATTGTATATTTATTTTCTTCGATTGTATTCTCGTTGATTTTCGACGGGAGATGAAGTCGTTGGTTGATAATGAAACGCATGGTTTGTGGGCTACCAGAGAAACTATGAAGTTAAAAATATTTATAACTTAGTTTTGATAATGTCAGCTTAATTTTTGAATTCAATATAATCGAAAATTTCACAAAAAGGAGGGTTTATTTTTAGAAGAAAACACACGTTTATTGTATTAAAAAGAAAAACTCTACTTTATTTAAAGTATTTTCCATCGAAAGCTATACATTTTTCCCATTTTTTTTGACAAATTGTGGATGCCATGCCAAAAAAAAAACTGTTTTTTTTTAGAAGCAAACCATTTTGAGGCATGTTCGTAACGATTCAAGCGCTGTTCAGCAAGTTGGTGTCCTTTCGAAATGGGTGGTATTCGGAAGAAGACAAGAGTAAGCCGCATGTGGAAGAACTTTTCAAGATTTGACTCAACAGTTTCCCTGATCGGCTTTGATGTGTGTGATGGCGCATCATCATGCAACACAATCACTTTGTGTTGCCATTTTGGGTACTCTGGTCGTTTTTCACTCAAAACTCGATTCAAAGCGTTCAGCATCAATAGATTCGCCTGGCTTGAGTAGTTCATAGTAGGTAAAACCTTTCTGATCCCACAAACACAGAGTATTGTCTTCCGTCCATAGCGATGGCTTTCCTTGCTGTCTTTCGTTCAGTTCATGTGGAACCCATTTCCTGAGCATCTAGGTCCTTCCATGATCTTAAAATATATGCAAATGGTCTCTTTAGTCAAATCCAATTGATCCGCGAGTTGTGGTTTCGTTTGAGCGTCCAAAAGTGCTTGCAATTTACTACTGTCTTTGAACTATTTCGGACTTTTCCACACTCTTTGTTTATGTCGAAATCACCATTTTTATTTTTTTAACCACTCAAAGCATTGCGATTTTCCAAGGGTATATTATTTTGTGAGCTTTCACAATCATCCACAAAAGTTGACATGCTCAGAGCTCTCCAAACCTATGCTGCAGAGTGAAATTTGCTTTTTTTCAAATTTTAAACCTTTGCCAGGTGTCGAAACAAGGTAATGTTGCCAATAGGATCAATAGGATCACATTGACAGTTAGAACCAGGGTTGCCACATTTAGTTCTGTAAAATTTTCTGAAAAATCTGTTTATCTATATTTCTAGCCAAAAAATCTGTATACAAAATCTGTATTGAAAAGTTAAGGGAAACGAATGAAAATGAAGGTTTATTTCCACTTTGAACTTATTTTTCTTATTTATGGGTTGTTAAAGTCGTCTCAATACAACAAAATAAATCATGGAAAAGTTTTCCTCCTCTGAATTGTATGATGTTTATACATGGTTTTGTCGAACTTTGCCTTCAATTTCATCCTTGACGCTTCTCCTTGAACCGATACATAGGTCTTCGCTTTCAAAATAGAGTACATTATTGTGGGAGCCAACCGGTTCCCGGACTTTGATTTCATGGCATTGTAAAGCAAAAATATTCGCTGATGAATGTCATCAAAAAATATCGCACAAACGACCTTAACAATGGATACAAAAATGTCCCATCAAGCGTTTTGACATCCAACAGCTGGGACCAAATTATATCTGAGACACACAATTTTTGCCCCATATGATTCGGCTTGAGTAGCCTGAATTCGTTATCCAAATCTTGTATATTACTTGCTTCTATGAATTGAAGAAATTTGCGCATCAAACCATGAAAGATTGGTAGCTTGACAAAATTTTTAGGGTTTATCATCGGCCGCATTGTTCCACTAGTTCAATATAGAATTCACAACAAATCGATTTGAAGGTCAACTTTCCAGCTGCATCCAATCCTTTTTCAGCTTCTACTGCATCGATACCAACGCAAACATCCTCAGGCTTCTTCAGAATGTCTTCAAAATCTTTCACATCAAGGTCAACGTTAGCGAATCGCTGTCATAGCTCTTCAAACATAAGTTACCCAGCAAACAATAAATCGCATAACAAGCGTATATATAACATCATATGCCCTAAAATTTGGTTGGCATATAATGCGCTTAACTGGCATATGCATGCAAAAGTGGAGGCCATATACATACATGGCAAATACTTACCGAATTTGTTTGGATGAATATGCAACTTTGACCGGCTATAATAGCGATTAGGTTGAAATTGAATTGCGATCGAATATGAATATATTCATGAATTGTCAAAGCACCAAATACGACTTTTGCCATACTCATATACGGTTTATTACAGACATAGAAAAAAAATCAAATGGCGCAAAATATTTTCGTGAAATGTTTATTATAGCCTCACGAATCGCCATTTTTATATATGAGTATTTATGTTTGTAGAAATTATAATTGTTTGATTGTCTTGTGTTGGGAGTGGAATATGAATGTTTAAAATGGCACAGATTGATGTTTGGTGAAAACTGCTCCGATGTGGGTTCGAACTCCGGTCGTCTGGATTATCATCCACCAGCTATCTCGCGCGGCTATCTGAAATTTAATTCAACAACAGTTAAAACTTTCGAGTGCATCAGCATTTCATTGACATTTCAATATGATGTAATATGTTCTTTACTAGGATCTAATATGATTTACTGTTTCATGATTTTCTTCAACATGCAACACGATTTACTACAGTACTCAATCGATTTAAATTATACGCTTATACGACACACAAACTGCATCAGCATAATATACGCATATGATGCGGATTAAATATATTTTACGACAATATACATCATAACATTGATGTTTATTATACCGAATTGTGACTTAATTTGATAATGGTATATAATAATGGTATAAAATCGAGTTTTTACATTTTATGCGATTTCAAATATACACGATACATACTTTGATTGATATTATATGCGATTATGATTTATTCGGATCTCTTGTAAGACTTGGCACGTGCAAAATTATACGATTTAATGTTTGCTGGGTACCCATAAGTTACCCAAAATTCGCAAAATTGAGAACATTCTTTTGCAACTGACGTAGTTGATAAGCGATAGAACAATGTTTAGGAACAGCATAATCGGTTTAGTCATAATATCGTTTAAATGAGTCAATATACGATTGGCGGATTGATTATGGCCATACTTTAACTTGGAACGAAAAGAACAGTTTAAGCTCTAAAAAACGCTCAAAATTTCGTCTCAGAACTGCCTCCAACGAAAGGCATATCGTTGCGTTGCGTTCAACATGTTTATAAATCAAGGTATCTATGTATGCACTGTAATAAGTTTAATATTTAAAATTGAATTAAAAAAAAATCTGTAAATTCTGTATTTTTGCTGAAATTCTGTAATTCTGTATATACAGATTCTGTATCTGAAATTTGGCGAAAAATCTGTAAAATTCAGAATATTCTGTATATGTGGCAACCTTGGTTAGAACCATTTCTTTTCGAATTCGTGTTTCATATTTATGTACCTGCTAATCCTGTAAATATATCGATTTCATTTTTCGAATTTCTCTCATTTATTTTGTAGAAATTAAATTAAGCACACTGAGATATATTTTTGATATCTCATTTTTTGCATTCTTTTCATGTTTCACCTATGGAATACTGAGAAAAAAAAATTTATCTAAAAAGACACATTAAATTGATATTTAAAAAACAGAGACAACAAAATTTTCACTTCATCAGTCTTCAGATTCTGCTAATGTGCTCTGGCATGCTCTTTACCAGATTTGCTTAGGTCCTGTAGTACCAGCTCTATTCAGACGCTCTCCAGGGCTTCAAAATAGTTATTTTTATTGGTAACACTAGTTTCGTCAACCCTAGCATCGAGGATCGGACACAAATTCGCGATAGGGTTGATTTCCGGGCTTTAAGGAAGCCATTCCTGCGGTTTAATCCGACAAGACTTGATCTTCTTGGTGGTATGCTTGGGGTTGTTGTCCTGCTGAAATATGAACATCTCTTCAAGGCCCGTCTGGATCAGCGGAACCACCAGATTTTCCCACAGGATCTTAATATAGGAACTAACGTCGATTTTCACGACTTCACACTACACTAGAAAAAAAACTTCCATTTTTCCCCTGTTGGGGGTGAACCACTGCGTCCAATATTTTGAAATATTGTGGTATACTCCTTTTTTTCTACTACGCTTCAAGCTTATCTACTGCTTATTGATGAAGGAGTAAACTGAAAGCTATAGCGAGACAGATGCCAATAAGGAATAATCTGTTTGATAAAATTTATAATCGTGATCGGTGAAACAGACCAAACTTCCTTGTGCTCTGAAATAGCCTTATCAAGGTGTTGAAATCTGCGTCTTGTTAGAGCTCCACAATTGCAGAGCAAATGTTCCGAGGATCTGCTTTCGGCATTTCAAAAGCGGTAAATATCATATTGTACTAAACCTATGTTTGACTATGACTTCGTTTTCTGGCTGATAAATGTGCGCTTCTGGACAACTTTGCTATTTAACCCCTGTGTTACCAGACGACGACGAACAGTTCGACCGGAAACTGGGAGCTGAAGGGTTTCCTGAATGTTACTTACCAAGCAAGCAAGGTAGCGCTGACACTGCACTTCCTAGCGATAGTCCGGTACGATTCATCGATCACATCATATCACGAATCACCAACTTTCGGATACACAAGGGAATTGCACCTGTACAAAAGCACTAGGTCGAGCCGTTTCCGTCTAAACTTGTCATAATGTCAAAACAATCGAGGGGTCTTCCGATGGAGACTTATCGAAAACATATCGATTTTCGAAGTGGGCACAATTGTGTCACTTTTTTTTTTAATACAATTGTAATTTTTGTAAATCTTTTTGACGTAGGACTACGTCTAACCGGAAGATATAGGGGGTGAAATGGAAATCTGAACACTGAACAAGTAGGAAAAAATGCAAGATTTGGAACGCTTATAACTCGAACGTTTCTCAATAGATCGCAAAGGTTTTTGCATCAATTGATAGGAAATATATCTACGCATCTATCATAACGAATAACATTTCATTTTTCTTGAGATAAATAATTGAATAATTGTGAAATATCAAGCATTGTCCAAATGCACTATGTGCCCATTTTTGATTGGTCCATTTTGTGCTCCTCAAATCGTACCGACCAAAACGGGCAACCAGAGCAGCAGCGAAATAGAATGAAGCACGATTGGAAAGGAAAAAGAAAAAAATTAACAAAACATTGGTCGCAGTCTCACACATGCGTAATTCTCGAGCCAGCCAGTCAGCTTAAAAATCCCCGCTCCGCTGCCGTAACGATCATTCTTTGTGTGGACACCGACTGGACAACATCGTTGCTGGACGGGCTGGACGGCGAGGGATCGAGTGCCTTTCTCAAGGCAAGAGGGCGGAGGTGGTAGCGCTGGAGTAAAGTAGAGTAGAGTTTTCAAAGGGCCTTTCTCAAGGCTAGAGACGAATGAACTGCAAAAGTTTAAAGTCTCTATAATACAATACCTTCCTTCCTTCCTTCCGTAACGATCATTCTCATTCAAACCGTACACCACATCGGTTCGCATCTCAACACATCAACAAACCAACCCAAGCAGACATGTCTGGACATGGCAAAGGAGGAAAAGTGAAGGGAAAGGCAAAATCCCGCTCGAACCGTGTTTAGTTTCGGCCGCCGAAGTGATCGAGTTAGCTGGCAAAGCTGCTCGCGACAATAAGAAAAACTGAATTCGGATCAGAACACATTCGGTGGACATCAAGACAACAGGCAGTTGCAGTGAGTGGCGAGTGGCAAACGCAATCGCAAAACGGCAGCTGGTAGCAGAATAAAAAAGTTTATTCTTTTTACTTTGGTGGCAAATCCAGAACAAGGCGGCATCGAGGGCGTTCGAAAAGGTTTTTTTCAAAACCACGAGTACAAAGTTTTCTAAATTGGAACCATTCCATAAAACAAGGCGCTTATCAGGGCCATTAAACCTTTCAAAAAAGAGTTTACGAAATACAGTTCAATGCTTTCTAAAATAATATCCAAAATAATAATAAACATAAACATAAATTGATTTTTTCATAATTTGTTTGCCAGGATCTGATGAGTATGTGAATTTGGCAGTTGTTCTGAGCTTATTGATAGCTGGGGACTTTCCTGATTATTCAATTTTCACCAATTCTTAAATTGTTTCCAGATTGAAAGTACAGTAATTTACAATTAGTTCGACATTTAGCTAATTGGACGGACATGTAATGCGACATATTTAGTTGGACATTTTTGTAAACATAGAGTTCGGGGTTCAAATTATGACCCCACATTGAAAGTCGACACTGTACCACTGTCATCGCAAATGTTCAATTACAGGTTAAAATCGCCTCCAATGCGACAATGAGTAGTGCTTCGGCACGTCGCATTGAATGTAATTTACTGTAAAACATGTCACAAAGCTGGATGGGAAGAAATTTTCCAACTGTGAAAGCTGTGGCGAGTGGCAACAAATCGCTAAACAGGAAGGTTTAGCCGAACAAGATGGGGATATCGAGTGATAACAAAACAATAAACTCTTTAGATTGAAGATAATTTTGTGATCCTGAAAAGGACCCTTTTTAGCCTGTATGTGAATCCAACAAGCGAACAAATCGTAATGAATGTATTTTTTTGCCATCGCTGCCTTTTAACGCTCATTCGTTCGTCTCGTTGGACTCGCCCCTCTGGCTGAGTCTGCCGATTTTTCTCTATCCTGTGAGCGTGTACCGCTAAAGTACAAAACGTGCGGATCCGCTGAAAAATATATCATTCTCTTCCAAACCGTAAATCAGTGTGGTTGTATGGCATCGTTCCACATCACATCGCATCAACGGATTGGTGCCGGAGCACCAGTATACCTAATAGCGGTTATAGAATTTCGGCCGCCGGAGTGCTCGAGTTGGCTTGCAAAGCTGCTCACGACAACAAGAAAACTCGCCTACAGAACAGAGCACATTCGGTTCGATGGTAACAACTAGTTTCAGCGAGTGGCAAACGCAATCGCAGAACGGCAGCAGTTAGATGAAGGAAAAAGTTTGTTTATACAGACTGCTTTGGTGACAAAACCAGCCACCGTAAAACACCGCGCTTTTCAGGGCCATTAAACCATTCAAAGAAGAGTTATTAAAAGTTATTCAAAATACCAATGCATTCTAAAGTGACATAATATGACATATAATATAAACTGATTTATTTTGTTTATGCTTGTTCTTGAACTTATTGGTGGTTGGGGCCTTTTAAATTGATCATTCAGTTTTCACAAACCCATGCTTGGTTTCCGAATTAAAAGTGGCTTCAAATTACAACACATTGTATGCAGGATGGCATTGACGAATTTTCTCGGTAGCAAGAACTGCTTTCTTTGGTTGATAACTGGTGTTGAAAATTGACTGACGTTACATCTGCATTGCATAGAAAATTAACTAAGGAGCAACATGATGAGCTATGTATTTCCTGCTGCTCTGTTCTTTTTGTAAAAGGACTTTAATCCGAAGGTCATCCGTCACTGTATTCACTGTTGGTTTTTCAGAACGCTTCTAGCTCGTTTATTTCTCGACAGATCGTAGAGTTCGTCTCCAAAACCTCAGCTCTTTTTCATTTGTATTTACTTTGTTTGCGGAGACTACAAATCTTACAATTCATTCGTCTCCGAAACCACAGTTTAAGGTACGGAAATGTGCTCAATAGTGAAATATATGATAGTGAATTAGCTGATAACCACCTATGCATTCCCTATCACAGCCATCATTTTGATTGTCCGATATGTGTATACGCCGAAAGATGCCCGGCGTTGAACATTTAATAAGTACAAAGCCTTCAGAAAAAAACAATATTCAAGTTTGTAAAAAAAACGCAAAAAACACAACACCAAAGGTTCTTTTCAGAACCCCCAACATGTTCATGAAGAGTAAACAGTAAACTAATCCATTTTTCAGGTAGATAGGTAGGTATTCACGTAGCAGAAGAAAATAAAAAAAATATATTCGAAATATATACTTAGCAAAAGCTGTCCCCTTTGTATAGTCCTACGTCACTCCGGTTATGTCCCCGACATTACACACCCGTCTTTTTTTCCCTCAGTTTTCTCAGTATTTCATGTGTCAAAGAATATAATAAATACGAATTAAAAAAAAAGATTACAGTGTTTATCTGTGTAAGAAATCGAAAAAAAATTTCAATTCAACTTTTAGTTGACAAACAGACGAAAGAAGGACAGATGGAAAATATTGAATGTTAAGAGAGCACCGAGTGAACAATCCTAATTTAACAATCTTATTTAGCAGTAATTGCTGGCATAAAACCCAAGAAAAGTGGGTCTTCGTAGCCACTTGGTTACGCGTTCGCTTACTAAGCGATCGATCGTGAGTTCAAACTCAGGACCCTCAATTGACCATCTTTGTGTTGTTATAGAATAACTACGTCCACGCAACCACCATCAGCTATGGAGATCGATCCACGGTGGAACAAAGATCGATTCATCCATACAACTGCTCTGCTCTGCAAGAAACATCGGGCTGCTGTTCTATAAATAACCCAACAATGATCAATATCAACTGTCTCCGCTGTCCGGTCTGCTGAACAATGGAAGAACAGATAGAATACCCTTACGCCTAAATGGCTACTACAGTGTAATTTACCATAATGTAAAGGAACAGAAAATCTAACGCCTAAATGGCTACTACTTCTACTGTGTAATTTACAATTTATAGAAACATAAACATATGTACATGTACACGATAAAAACCCGGCTCTGTTACAGATAAAATGCTAATGAGCCTGATAAATAAATAAATGGGATAAAAAAAACCCAAGAAAAAGCAAGGGACCAAAAAAGATTGACCATATTTTCTACGAGCTTACGAACTTATGAACGGATTTTCATAATCCGCGTGGCAGTCAAATCGAAAATTACCAATGATTTCTGTAGAAGATTCCCATTGAATAATAAAAAAAAATTCCCAAATACAACATTTTCGTAGTCTTTCTTCGAAAACCGGATCATGTTCTAGACACAACCCTTTACTTTTTTTATTTCACAGCGTTCATCTGTTTGGAATTTAGAAACATGTAATGCAAAATTTATAAAATTCATTGATTAAAACGTTTATCAGCATATGTCACCACAGTTTAGCATTGCCATCTTCACTACGATATGTGAATAAAATAATTAAATTAAATAATACATTTGATATCACCGCTTCATCGTTTATCAACCTGATCAAATTTCAACATAACTGGTAATTACTCCAAAACTATGCCACCTTTTCAATTGTGTGTGTCTTTGAATGGAACTTTTATCTGCATCTTACTCACCCTGCGGATTTCATTTGATATAACTCATGACCTAACTCTTTTTTCCTCTACTGTTTTAAATAATTAAACAATTTATGTTGTCTTACAATTTATGGCGACTTACATGATAAATTGAAAGAAATATTTCATCGTTGTCAATGCAAACATTCATACATTCAAGCAGCATTAATGTTGGTTTGATGTAACCAATAATTTTTCAACCACTCTCCCATTCCTAAAAGATGATTTTAAAACGCGGAGGAAAAACAGAACTGGAATCATAAACAAATCAAGAAGGGTGCTGTATCGCAGAAACCTGACAGATTGTGCAGAGGGAGAACTGTTGAACCCTCGCAACAAATGACGTGGATGAGATTCCTGTTTTTACAGCGCGTATAAAAAACTAATAAATACACAAGCTCGAGCAGGATTATCTAAGCAATGCTTGTTATTTCAACCTCCCCCTCCCCACTTTTGTCCGTTGACGTACACTCGAAACGAATTTAACCGAACGCTGCGAGCCCTGCGAGAAAAATCTGTCATATGTTATTCCGCTCTCACCTGACCATGTCGGGATAATGCAATTCAATCCTCGGCAACAATGCTTGTAGAGCTCGTGAGCATGTACGGCTAATTCCAATTTCGATCCTCAAACACAGTGCCTGCTAAAAGATTGGGGAATAGCACAACAGGTTTCCGTTGTACTCGAACTTATGCGGAATGCTCAAAACCATCGTTGGGAAGTGTGTTGAGTAAACCCTCATTTAATAGAAATATGCTGGCATAATGCGGATTTCTTTTAACCCTCCTGTACTCGCGTGCAAAATCATAACACGTATAAAGGATGTGTCACATCAAATTGCATCACGGAAAAAACGCTGTAGAAATTCGCCCAGTAGACATATCCTTTTGAAAATTTTAGACAGTAAAATAAAAACTATTAAACAACTTTTGGCATTTTCTTTTTATTCATACTTCGAGCCCAAGCCCGTATGCTCGCACCTTCCTCTTTACCCCGTCCATAAGGTTCTGTACAACGTCAGGTTGTAGTTTTTTTTTGAACAGAAATCCATTTTCTCTTGAAGTCCGCCTCCGATTTGATAACTTTTGGGTTCTTCCGGAGGGCCTGCTTCATAATCGCCCAATATTTCTCTATTGGGCGAAGCTCCGGCGCGTTGGGCGGGTTCATTTCCTTTGGCACGAAGGTGACCCCGTTGGCTTCGTACCACTCCAACACGTCCTTTGAATAGTGGCACGAAGCGAGATCCGGCCAGAAGATGGTCGGGCCCTCGTGTTGCTTCAATAGTGGTAGTAAGCGCTTCTGTAGGCACTCCTTAGGGTAAACCTGCTCGTTTACCGTGCCGGTCATCACGAAGGGGGCGCTCCGCTTTCCGCAAGAGCAGATCGCTTGCCACACCATGTACATTTTGGCAAACTTGGATAGTTTCTGCTTGCGAATCTCCTCCGGAACGCTGAATTTGTCCTCTGCGGAGAAGAACAACAGGCTCGGCAGCTGACGAAAGTCCGCTTTGACGTAGGTTTCGTCGTCCATTACCAGGCAATGCGGCTTCGTCAGCCTTTCGGTGTACAGCTTCCGGGCTCGCGTCTTCCCCACCATGTTTTGCCTTTCGTCGCGGTTAGGAGCCTTCTGAACCTTGTATGTACGCAGGTCCTCCCGCTGCTTGGTCCGCTGGACGAATGAACTTGACAAATTCAGCTTATTGGCGACATCCCGGACCTAACTTCTCGGATCACGTCTAAACTGCTTAACTACGCGTTTGTGATCTTTTTCACTGACGGAGCATCCATTTTTGCCGTCTTCCGCGTCTTCCCCACCATGTTTTGCCTTTCGTCGCGGTTAGGAGCCTTCTGAACCTTGTATGTACGCAGGTCCTCCCGCTGCTTGGTCCGCTGGACGAATGAACTTGACAAATTCAGCTTATTGGCGACATCCCGGACCTAACTTCTCGGATCACGTCTAATCTGCTTAACTACGCGTTTGTGATCTTTTTCACCGACGGAGCATCCATTTTTGCCGTTCTTCACCTTCCGGTCGATGGTTAGGTTCTCGAAGTATCGTTTTAGTACTCTGCTGACCGTGGATTGGACGATTCCCAGCATCTTACCGATGTCCCGATGTGACAACTCCGGATTCTCGAAATGGGTGCACAGGATTAATTCACGACGTTCTTTTTCGTTCGACGACATTTTTCCAAATATTGACGAAAAATTGACAGTGAAGCATGGCCAACGTGATCTATACAATCTTATCTGATTATAAGCGAAAACTGAAGATATAATTCCTAAAAATTAAATTTCTACAGCGTTTTTTCCGTGATGCAATTTGATGTGACACACCCTTTACTCGCGCACGGTGTCACAGACCGAAAATTGAACTTCTCTGTAATGTTGCCATTGGGTATTTTTCAGACTTTATTGGCATTTATTTGAAGGACAGGATATGATTGAATGAAAAAACTCCAAAAAATATGTTTTCTTCATCTTTATTATGTTTTATTAGTCATCTAATTCAGCCTCCTCAAAACAGAGTAATTTTTGATACTCCAATACAAATAACGAAATTCGAATTTTTCACTGTTTTAAATTAAAAGTAAGTAACTGAATATAATTCATGAAGGTATAAAGAGCAATAAAACAATATAAAAACGTATTAATCGATTGTGGTTTCATTGGAGTAAGAATCAGAACATAGCATAACTGCATGCTCGAAACAAACATGTTTTTTACATTTCATGCAGTTGTTACGTATTTTCGGGTCTTTTATCATAGAGAAGAATGTATAACGACCTTCTATATAATTACCAGATGATAAACGTTCTGGAATATAAATTTGGCATATTTCTAATATGGTTTGTCTCTGTATTCTTGGTAAACTAAGAATTAATGCCTTTTTTTTAGATGGGGCATGAAAAATGATATAAAAGGATTTCTAGGAACCTTTTCTCCCTTTTCTTTTTCTTGTTTTCTTGTCGATATTGTCCATTATAAAACAATATCCCCGAAACTCTAACTG
The DNA here is from genome assembly GCF_029784135.1 of Toxorhynchites rutilus septentrionalis. Taxonomy (NCBI): domain Eukaryota; kingdom Metazoa; phylum Arthropoda; class Insecta; order Diptera; family Culicidae; genus Toxorhynchites; species Toxorhynchites rutilus. The sequence continues at coordinate 8,788,264 of NC_073746.1, forward strand.
TTAATAATTAGCATAAGCCACCGATTAGTTTATAGTTTACTGTTTACACTTATTCCACAAGTGAAATTCTTTCACAAGCGTGTATATGTATGATCATTATATTTAGCGAATAACTATACGAAAGTCAAACATTTATATTTTGCTTTTGAACGTATAAGTCTAATGAAGAATATATCGACGAATAGATAATATATGGATCCGTTCAATCCAGTCAAAGAATCAAATGTGAATAGTCCGGTAATGATCTTATGCATTATATTCAATAAATATTCCACGCCACTAACAGTAATTTATCCATTCCATTCAACAATATTCTAGAATACGAAGAAAGGCACTTGTCCAAAAAAGTTACTTCTATACTCGCGTCGGTGTGTCAGACCGAAAGTGTTAAAAAAGTGGCACACGTCTCCTACTTACCAACACATGTGGTACGCTAAACGATGACGAACGACGAATAACGAAGCTAGAGCGAATCGCAAAGTCGTAGTGTTGATATTTTCTGAGAAATGAACGAATTATTGATTTCTCGGTCTGACAGACCAATGCGCGAGTATAGGAGTGTTAAGGATGATATCGTTCTCTGATAATGCTGATGCTGTATCGGATGCCCGTGCCATTCTGTGGGCGTTACTTTTTACGATTATTAATATGATCTCCGTAATCTTGATGGTTCTAAATTTTTCATATGTAACCACTCTTAACGGTACATGGATCAAGAATTCATTTAATTGGATGTGTGACTTAATGGGTTAGGGATAGAAAAATATGAGACAACTTCGTGAAACAGAAAATCAATATTTCAAAATTACTTTGTATAAAATTCCAGCTGTGTTTGTTCGGAATACGACTTCTAAAGCGCCCCCACAATCCCACAGAGCGCCCAAAAACAGTCTACGCTCCACCACAAACCCAACGTTCGGTCGAAAGGAAGCAAAAGTTAACCAGAAAGCGAGCTGGAAAATATGTTTGTACAACCACAAGCCGTAAAACTTTGCACAAATTAAATGCACTGTTTGTGTTTGAGCACAACCATCCATAGAAATGGCAATGGCATAATGCTTATTCCGTCAACGACCGCCGGAGGATCTTGTTAACGAGGGTCATTGATGCGGAAATCGACAGCTGATTGCGAGAAGAGCAGAGCGAGAAAAAAACGCCACTATCGCCAAATGATCCCCTCCTTCACACAACTCACAGCGCCAACCGATATAAAACAAGAGTATCAAGAAATGCTAATAATAAGCAAATTAAAAATTTCTCGATTGAATTTAAATGAGTTTACTCTTCCTCCCGCTCGACCTCCCTTTGGTCCGTTTCAGTCAGGGGGTTGCAATTCAACCGTTCAACGCTCGACGAAACGTGAATCCCGGGGCTGATGAAGAAAAAAAATGAGGGGAGAGGGACGATGGCCGATGCCAGTCCCACCGCCCCACCCCACCCACTGTGAAAATATTCACTGCAAAAGCAAATTTAATTTATTTCTCTTTTTATTCCGCTGAAATTTCATCCCCATGGATCCCATTGCGAACACCCACATTGCTGCGTTCTTCACCCCGCTGAATGCTGCTAGTGGAGAAGCGCGGATACCGTGCGGATGATGGAAGATCAGCACTTTGTCATATGCAAACATCATTTTCATTTTGGCGATTTTAAGTGAGTGCTGCCACCAACTGTTGTTGCAGGAGGAAGGTATTTTTTCCACGAGCGCTTCATCAATATTTGAATAATTAAAATATGATAACAACTGGACACACTTCACTGAATGCTGATGCCGAGGTTCACAAAGTAGTTTTCTGGTGAGTGCTCGATTTTTCACACCAAATGGCACCAATTGCTTGGGCGTTGTCGAAACAATATCAATGACCTATACGTTGTTTGAAACGTATATTCTTTCAAAATCAGAGTGTTTGATTTCGTGGGTAGCTTTTGACGTAGGATTACGTCTTTCGGGAATATATTGGGGTACAAATTGAAAATCGAAAATCGAGCACATCTTAAAAATTGTCCAATTTCAAACGCGTATTGCTCAGTCACTTCATGATGGATTGATGAAATTTTTGCGTCAATCGATTTCGGCACTCCATAACAATTTTTTATAAAATAATATATGTCATGAAACTAACTATCGAACAAGTGAAAAATCTCAACCACTATCCTAACGGAAGTACCCACATCTGATTGGTCGAAATTGACGACACATGCGGCGGTTCCCTAACAGAGACATCTAAACCAAGCTGCCTGGGGGAAATCAGCATTGGAAATACATGAAAGTAGGGGTAGCTTTTGTTGTCATCGAAATGTGTTCCCTAACAGAGACATCTAAACCAAGGTGCCCGGGAGAAATCGGCATTGCACATATATGCAAGTTGCGGGCAATTTTATGTTGCAAGTGAGGTGACTGACACGATTAATTCTAGCAAATAAAATGTGAATTTGAAACTTTAATTTTGGTTGCTTCGTGAAATTTTATATCAATGACCGATCATGTATTGTGAAAAATTTAGCACAAGTGTAAGTGTAAAATTGTATATGGTGGCATTTGTTTTTTTTTTTTTTTTTTTATCTGTATTATAGTGACTTTCAACTCATTTGGCTGGTTCGTCACTTCTACTTCCATTTTTGGAAGAATGTCGGGAGTGAGAATTGAACTCGTGACCTTGAGCGTGAGAGGCATGGATGTTACCACTACGCCAGATCGCCTCCACAGGTGGCATTTGTGTTAAAAATGACTTGATATATGAAACGATTTACTTCAATTTTCCTAAATAGAAACCAAAGTTTGTTCCCGTTCGAGAGCTTGTCGTTCGGTTTAAGCTGTTTAAGCTGTAAAGTTGTGTTCATTTTTACCCAAGGAAAGTTCATACAGCGAGAAAAGTTGGAAAAGTAAAGAAATATTCGAAAAAAATGATTTCCCATTTGCTTTACATATAGTATTAGGTGTTGTTAGTCCAGTTTAAATTCGCATTGGGTTGAATAAACACTCAGAAAGTAAAAATTGTAAAAGAAAATTACCTTTCCCAATTCAAATATGTTTTCGCTATATTGATGTAACATGTTTTTACTGATGGGAAAAATTGATAATTGTTTTCGATATTGATAATTATTTTATATTACATTGATTTTGAGTTTTTGAGTTTTTTTTTCATTATTCCATCCATATATAACACAAGGAGGCATCTCGTCTAGAGTCACAGAGGGCGGTTTTCATCATATATCATTCCACTTCGGCATCTTTTATCTGATACGCACCATCTAACGACTAATTATCATCCTTCTATTATCATCACTCGGTTGTAAACACTGGTGGAGTGAACAAACAATATAACAACCAAACAAAACGGCCCTTTTCAGAACCACCAATTCATTATCAAAGAGTTTAATTCTTCAAACATATCCAAAATAAACAGATAAACAGCCTAACGGAATCCTACGTCTATGCGGTCGTGTCTCAGACACAACCCTCCTGTGACTTTTTTGTGTCCACGATGAAAAATGGGACACCAAAGTTCAACCCCCGTCGGAGAGCCATTTCTCGTTTTGACGTAAGATGACGTCTTTCGGGAACATATTGGGGTACATATTGAAAATCGAAAATCAAGCACATCGTGAAAATTGTCCAATTTCAAACGCTTATTACTCAGTCATTTCATGATGGATTGAGGAGATTTTTGCGTCAATCGATTTTGGCACTCCATAAAAAATTTTTACATTGAATAAAATGATATATGTCATGAAACTAACTATCAAACAATTGGAAAATCTCAACCCCTATCCTAACGGAAATACTCACTTCTGATTAGTCGAATTTGACGACACGTGCGGCAGCACATGTACTTACAATTATTGGTTAGTTATATCCTGATGGATTTACGAGATATTTGAATCAATCGATCTGACCATCCATAACAATTCATCACAATGAATAAAGAGTGTGTCACATCAAATTGCATCACGGAAAAAACGCTGTAGAAATTTAATTTTTAGGAATTATATCTTCAGCTTTCGCTTATAATCAGATAAGAGTGTATAGATCAAGTTGGCCATGCTTCACTGTCAATTTTTCGTAAATTTGAAAAAAATGTCGTCGAACGAAAAAGAGCGTCGTGAATTAATCCTGTGCACTCCTTTCGAGAATCCGGAGTTGTCACATCGGGACATCGGTAAGATGCTGGAAATCGTCCAATCCACGGTCAGCAGAGTACTAAAACGATACTTCGAGAACCTAACCATCGACCGGAAGGTGAAGAACGGCAAAAATGGATGCTCCGTCAGTGAAAAATATCACAAGCGCGTAGTTAAGCAGTTTAGACGTGATCCGAGAAGTTCGGTCCGGGATGTCGCCAATAAGCTGAATTTGTCAAGTTCATTCGTCCAGCGGACCAAGCAGCGGGAGGGCCTGCGTACATACAAGGTTCAGAAGGCTCCTAACCGCGACGAAAGGCAAAACATGGTGGGGAAGACGCGAGCCCGGAAGCTGTACACCGAAATGCTGATGAAGCCGCATTGCCTGGTAATGGACGACGAAACCTACGTCAAAGCGGACTTTCGTCAGCTGCCGGGCCTGTTGTTCTTCTCCGCAGAGGACAAATTCAGCGTTCCGGAGGAGATTCGCAAGCAGAAACTATCCAAGTTTGCCAAATAGTACATGGTGTGGCAAGCGATCTTCTCTTGCGGAAAGCGGAGCGCCCCCTTCGTGATGACCGGCACGGTAAACGGGCAGGTTTACCTTAAGGAGTGCCTACAGAAGCGCTTACTACCACTATTGAAGCAGCACGAGGGCCCGACCATCTTCTGGCCGGATCTCGCTTCGTGCCACTATTCAAAGGACGTGTTGGAGTGGTACGAAGCCAACGGGGTCACCTTCGTGCCAAAGGAAATGAACCCGCCCAACGCGCCGGAGCTTCGCCCAATAGAGAAATATTGGGCGATTATGAAGCAGGCTCTCCGGAAGAACCCAAAAGTTGTCAAATCGGAGGCGGACTTCAAGAGAAAATGGATTTCTGTTCAAAGAAAACTACAACCTGACGTTGTACAGAACCTTATGGACGGGGTAAAGAGGAAGGTGCGAGCATACGGGCTTGGGCTCGAAGTATGAATAAAAAGAAAATGCCAAAAGTTGTTTAATAATTTTTATTTGACTGTCTAAAATTTTCAAAAGGATCGGTCTACTGGGCGAATTTCTACAGCGTTTTTTCCGTGATGCAATTTGATGTGACACACCCTTTAAAATAATATATTATATGAAAAATAATTATCAAACAATCGAAAAATCTCCAAACGGAAATACCTCGTACTGATTGGTCGAAATTGAAGATACGGAGAAATCGGCATCGCAAATTTATCAAAGTGGAGGGAACTTTTGTTCCTACCGTAATGTGTTCCATAACAGAGACATCAAAACCAAGTTGCCCGGAGGAAATCGGCATTGCAGATATATGCAAGTCGGGGGTATTTTTATATTGCAAATAAGTTGAGTGATACGATTAGCGATGCACTGCTGAAACGGAACGAACTCGACCCATTTTTGAAGAAGGTGGTGACTGTATGATGAAAAGTGGATCACGTACGACAACCTAAAGCGAAAAAAGTCGTGGTCGAAGCGCGGTGAGCCGGCCCAAACCATCGCCAAGCGCGGATTGACGGCCAGGAAGGTTTTGCTGTGTGTTTGGTGGGATTGGAAGGGTATAATCCACTATGCTGCTCAACTATGGCCAGACCCTCAACTCGGTTCTCTACTGTGAGCAACTTGACCGTTTGAAGCAGGCGATTGTCCAGAAGCGGCCAGAAATGATCAATAGGAATGGTGTTGTTTTCCACCAGGACAACGCTCGGCCTCACACATCTTTCATGACCCGCCAGAAGCTACGGGAGCTCGGATGGGATGTCCTATTGCACCCACCGTATAGTCCGGACCTTGCTCCAATCGATTATCATATTTTCCGGTCCATGCCAAACTCCTTGGTGATACTAAGTTGGCCTCAAAAGAGGCTTGCGAAAACTGGCTGTCTGAGTTTTTTGCAATTAGAAGGGGGGGTTTCTTAAGGGGGGATAATAAGTTGCCTTATAAATGGCAACAAGTTTGCGAACAAAACAGAGCATATTTGACCTAAATTGGATAATTTAAAGTATGTTAAATTAAGCGTCAAATTTCGATCAGAAATACGACATTTCTTTTTCCCCAGCCCTATATAACATCATATGCCCTAAATTTTGGTTGGCATATAATGCGCCTAACTGGCATATGCATGCAAAACTGGAGGCCATATACATACATGGCAAATGCTTACTGAATTAGTTTGGATGAATATGCAATATGCAAATATTTTGCAATTTAAGATCATTTTTATTACAATTTTCACTGTACAATTTGTTTTCTCAATCATATCAACTAAGTTCTGATTACTGTTATAATACATATAATAAATCAATCTGGCAACCTTGCAAAGCGATGGGCTGCAATGTGTCAAATTCGATTAGTATATATCAAAGATTGGCGTTCAATGGCGTAGTTCTCTTCGTTTTGCTGCATGTTTCATTAGAAGGAATGTTCGCCGTTGTTACTTTCATCGAACATCAGCAATTTCGAGTGCTGACAGCTGCGACGTCCTGGATTAAAGATCCTCACTGAACGGATAGCTTCGACAGAGCTAAGACTATCCGTTACAATGTAATAGTGTTCAACAGGTCGTGAGGCGACGCTGTCCAGCGACCAATGAATTGCTGCCAATTCAGCAATATACACTGAGCAAGGATTCTGAAGACTGTGTGAGGTGCTAAAAAATTCGTTGAACACTCCAAATCCTGTGGACTCATTTATAGTGGACCCATCAGTAAAGTGCATATTATCACAATTGATACCCCTATATTTTTCATCGAAGATCGTTGGAGCGATCCTCGATCGTTGGTAATCTGAATATCCATGGATATCTTGCTCCATGGACAGATCAAAATGCACAGAAGGAATTGATGTAGTCAGGGAAACAAACACGGTTGGGAATATACGAAGAAGGATCAACCTGCATGGAGATGAATTCATGATATGAACTCATGAATCCGGAGTGAAAATTTAGCTCGATCAGCTGCTCAAATTTTCCGATCACCAATGGGTTCATGACCTTACACCGGATGAAGAACCGAAGAGATAATAATTTGAAGCGATCTTTTAGTGGGAGTAGGCCTGCCAAAACCTTGAGACTCATGGTATGCGTTGAGGGCATACATCCCAACGCGATACGGAGACAAAGATACTGAATTCGCTCGAGTTTAATGAGGTGTGTTTTGGCAGCTGATTGAAAACAGAAACTGCCATACTCCATCACTGAGAGAATAGTTGTTCGATACAACATTATAAGATCTTCGGGATGGGCTCCCCACCAGGTGCCGGTAATTGTACGGAGAAAGTTTATTCTTTGTTGGCATTTTTTACTCAGATACCTAATATGGGCCCCCCAAGTACATTTGGAGTCGAACCAGACCCCAAGATACTTGAATGACATAGCATGAGTGATCGGTTTTCCCAAAAGTTGAAGCTTTGGTTTTGCTGGTCTATGCTTCCTAGAAAAAAACACCATCTCTGTTTTCTCCGTGGAGAATTCGATCCCTAGCCCAATGGCCCAGGTTGAAAAATTGTTCAAAGTATCTTGTAAGGGTCCTTGCAGGTCGGATTCGTTTGATCCTACGACAGACACCACTCCATCATCTGCAAGTTGTCTTAGGCTGCAATTTTGTGTAAGGCAATTGTCGATGTCGCTTACATAGAAGTTGTACAAAGGGGGGCTTAAACATGAGCCCTGGGGGAGGCCCATGTAAGAGACCCGACTTACTGCCGAATCTCCGTGAGAAAAGTTCAAATGTTTAACAGAGAAGGTTGACTGTAAAAGTAATAACACTTCGGATAAACGAATCCATGGAAACTCTGCTATCGAAGGTGAACAGACAGACAATGATGAATTCATAGATGAACATTACGAAAACATATCATTGGTGAATGAAGATGTGCATGAAGCTGTGAACAATGAAATCTTTGTGCCAACAAACAATGGAGAAAATTCGAACGAAGAAGAATATTTGGATGAAAACTATGACTTACGCTACTGACCTCAACGTACGGTACGGCATACTCGTTAGAATAGTATAAAAAGGCCATATTAGCAAAAATCGTATTGTTTAGGATAAATTATGATTTATTGTTTTATGATCTCTTATATTTATAGGATTTATTAATGTATGTGATTGTATGTGATTTAGAAATGTATGTGAAAGAGGAATAAATACAGTGTAATCTTCATCAGCTATTGTAAGTAATTTACACATGATCAAACCTACATCACAGTATCTAACGTCTGACATATTCTCTGTGTGTATCTTAGCGACATATATATCTAGAAAAGAAGATTTCATTGGATTTAGCAAGGAATCACATTTTAGCTTCAAACGAACCCTTTGATTAACCAAGGTGATTTGTTCTTTTCAGCTCCTACTACGCCAATAATGTTTGAATCGTTAGTTATAAACCAGTTATCTATGAAATCAGTACTGATAATGAATGCAGAAAATATTATTTTACAATTGCTTTCACCGTGTTCTACTGAAATGACTTGATTTTTTCTAGTTTTACTCGAATTCATAGTAATAGATACGTCATGTTTCATTGATTCTGATAGTCGATTTGCCACTTGGATAAAAGGATTTACTCCGGGGTGTATTAGTTTTTTTTCAAAAAGTGTAAAGAATTTTCGAAAAGATAAGCTGATAATGTTGATAACTTTCCACATTTTTCCACTTCATCAACGATATGACATATGTTATGCATATTACTTGTTATATATTGAATACCGTACAGCAATTTGAAATTATTTATGAAGTCGATGAATAATTCACGGGCGACAGGTAGAAAATGCTTGTTTCTTGTGGCAGAACATATACGGGTTGCACAAAATAATGTCGAAAAGTGATTATAGAAAACTCTTGGTAAATAGTTTTTGAATAGAACTATTCCAACGCGGTTTAAACAATAACTATATTCAAGACCTATTCAAAAAGAAATAAATTCTAAAGAACGCATACGACGATGCAATTCTGATGGGAATGTTATGCTACACAAGTACTTCGAGATCTCATTTTTTTCAAATGTACTTCATTTTAGTTTACTAGTTAGAGATCCCATCGATTGAGAAGCCTACGCATCACCCCCAATTCTAACAGATGTAAAGAATCGGCTACAATGACATCTTCTATTATATCAATTGGTAGATTTGCAAGAGGAGTATCAAGAACTTGATGACATTGATATTTTTTTTCACGAAACATCTCGTCCACTCGTATAGGAGCAGATCTGGATAAATCATTGTGCGGGATGTAAGACATTATTGTCCCTCTGTAGTACATTTAATGCAACCGAATTGATCGTTAAAATTCACAACCCCTTGGATGAATGATCTTGCTGGGGTATCACATATAAAACAACGGATCTTACCTGTTAAAATGTGACCATTTACTACTAATCCCGATTTCAATATTGGCAATATTTCATCCACAAAGGGTGAGAGATATTCGAACACACATTTCGGTTTACCAAAACAGTGGTAAACCATCTATGTTGATACTAAGCGATATTGTCATTGGCATAGTAAGATTATTGAAAGAACGTTGAAGGCATAATTCCAATCCTTGATGCCAATATTGTCCATTCCCTTTCATATTGAGTATGGTTACACTTTTTGGTGTCTGCACCAGAGTCCTTGGATCACGTGGCATATTCAATTCCAGGTTCGTTTTCAAAATAGTAATCAGTGATTTCAGTGCAGTTTGAGATATCCGATATTCAGAAGTCTATTTTTGTAAATCCATAAAAAATCTATGGTTTCCTGTAATAGATTGAAATTGAATACGTTTTATGAAATCATTAAAAATTGAAAATAAATTACCATCATCAATTAAGTCATTGAATTGCTCTATTCCTGCAATCTAATCAAAATACAAATTGTTTTGTTTTGGTGATTCATTAAACATTCCATTTTCATCTGTTAATTGATTATGAGTTTTGCTCATATTTGTTTCGATCCGTTTAGCTTCTCTCCAGCGATTACGATGTTTTGTGAGTAATCGACTATAAGAGCCACATTTTTAAAAATTTAATTATTTTAGTCTTCCATATGTTATCAGACATTACTGTTATGAAACGAAACTTGTCAATGTTAAAGCATTTCATTGCCATTTCAATTTGATGTAATATGTTTTATTAGGATCTAATATTAACTTAACTGTTTCATGATTTTCTTCAGCATGCAACACGATTTACTGCAGTACTGAATCGATTTAAACTATACGCTTATACGACACACAAACTACATCAGCGTGATATACGCATATGATGCGGAATCAATCTATTTCACGACAATGTACATTATAAAACTGATGTTTATTATACCGAAATGCGACTTATTTTGATAATCTATATATGTAAAAATCTCGTGTCTCGGTGTTTGTTACCGAACTCCTCCGAAACGGCTCGACCGATTTTGATGAAATTATACTCAAAATACTTGGTAGGTATGAGAATAGGTTGTAAACTATATATGATACCGGTAGGATACCAATAACCATACATTTAATACCGAATAAGGTGGCTCTATGCAGAAAAAAAGATCTGGATATTTTGTTTCAAAAATTTGAATTCATACTATACATATAACCTTAAATTTTGATCCCAATTCCCTATTTTTAATTGCGATTATATTATTTTTGTGTCAAAAATATTCTAATAATTTAACCGTTGTTCGTTTTTTCAACAGAACGAATTCATTTAAGTTGTTCAATGACTGATGGTGTAACGCCCGCTTCATTGAACATCCATCTACAAATACACAAGTAACATCAATTCATCTAAAGCAGGGAGCATCTCCGACGATCTGGAAGCCTTTTTGAATGAGCACAATGAGTTGTCGAAATTCTTCAAATCACATTTGCTCGGATTACAAAATGACAATCACGCTATTGGCATCAACCCTGATAAAACATCAGCTGGAGAGGACGTGTGTAGATCCAAAGCACAAGCGCTGCTGGAATCATGATAGCACGGTGACACTAGAAATTTAATGCGAAGAAAAAACAATAATCTGGAATTCATCGTTGACACACACCGTTCATACGACCCTCGCTATCTTCTTCTTTAATGTCACTAACGTTCCCAAGTTTTGCCTTCTCAACGTAGTACTACTTGCGTCATTTTTATTAGTAAATAGTTGAGATTTCGATAACGAACAATACGCCTTGAATGTATTCTGGAGTGGCAAGCTGAAGAATACGCGTGACTACAGTGCAAGTCAGAAGGGTTTCTTTAACGAAAAATCTCTTGCATAAACATTAGATCAACGAGACCTCGTCACAGATACTTAATTCATTATGAACATCATTTCTCATTTTGATTTAATATTTATGAACATGCGACGAAACAAACAGAGGGCGCGCTCGAAGGATTTTTATGTTTATCATATGGTGATTTGACATGGTCAAGAAACGCCAATTCAAGATATCGTAAGCTGTGCCAACAATTTATGGTCGACATATACGCGATGGTAGAGATTGAACGACTGCAATTCTTACTACACAATCAACAAAAGCGGTGCGAGGAATAATACATTCACTTGCGAGACACTATCATGAGCAACGCCGACACAGTTTTAGTTATAGCCAGGCCAAAGCGCAATGCATTGTCATGACATTGCGCGTGTGTTCAAACACAAAATGAAGTTCGATCGTATTCGTCCTCACATATTGTTGGTTGTATTCTGTTGAATGGAAAAAGCGCAATTTTGCATTCTGTTCAAGCTCAAGTCCAATCGAGTTGAGCAAATGTGACATCCTTGCCACGCAATTCGACGTAAACAACATTGGTCTCCATGTTCCATTTCTATGAAGCAAAAATAGTAATGGTTTTCCGGGTGGAATAAACACGCAAAATTTAGCATTCAAACACATTCAAAACAAATTTAGCAACCAAGCGAAATCGAATCATTCATTCAAATTTCAACAATTTAGAATTGTTTCCGGAATTATGCCGATCAGATAGAGAGTAAATTGAACCACAAATACGGATGACTTATTTTGACCATTGCGACAAGGCGAACGAATTTAAGAGTGTATAAGTCGATTTCGATCGAATTGTAAAATCCGATCACTCATATGTATATATGAATATTGAGTTCTACAAATCGGTGAAGAGTAATAAAAACATCCATGAATAAAGGAAGCAATATGGCTGTGTTTCAAACTTAGATTATCGATATGAATACTCCTCGATTGAATGACAACGATAAAATAACGCGATTCCAAACAGGCCGATTAATCAGCTCCATTGAAGTTAGCTGGCGTATCGCTGTTTTCCAATTTATGAACGAGACCAAGCTGTTATAAACTAAGCCATGTTGAAAATCACATGCAAGTATTTTCTAACAAGGAGACAGCAATAAATATTGATTTTTTATATTTCATTTTTTCTACTTTACGACAAACTTATATTACTTTTTTCAGTAGACGTTTAACTTTTAAGAGATCAAACATGTCAGTTACGTTAATGAAATACACCAAGAAACATCATATAACCTTTCGTTCGAATCATTTAATTCGTTTTTTTATCGGTCACATTCGATTTATTTTAAAGATCGTTAAAATATTCAAACACACTTACAATACATTAGTGTGTTTTATTCAACACCCAAAATATTCACTAGAAATAATATATTTGGCAGAACAACGTTTGCCTGGTCAGCTAGTGATATATAAAATCTAGTTCTTACATTTTGTGCGATTTCAAATATACACGATACATACTTTGATTGATATTATATGCGATTATGATTTATTCTGATTTCTTACATTAACACGTGTAAAATTATACGATTTAATGTTTGCTGGGAATGCAATCGGGAAGCCTATCAAACTTTTTTTATCGGCCGGTACTGAATCAGTGTAGTGTGCGCATTTGCATATCGCTCCATACTGATTAAGTCGTCCGACCAATCAATCGGCCGACAAAAGTCTGCAGTCTGCGGGGACTCTTATTGCAGCAAAAAGTTCGAGCTCTCTCCAAGTCAGCCGAGAAAAAAATCATGCAAAGAATTATCTTTCGAATACAGCCAAACTCATGGCAATTGACACCATTTACGTGTGTTTCCTATCAATTCGAAGTTCCATACTTTTAAAAACACCTTGCACATTATATTTGTTTTTAAACACGATATTTTAAGACAACAGTGTTGTATTGAGATTTCAACGAATATTTCCAAATGCCAAATGCCTACCAAAGAATCTAATTCAAAAGTTTGTCACGTGGCGCTTCGGTCACTTTTGCCAGCCAGCGAAGCCGCTCTGCTTTCGGAACGGAAGTGAAACTCTCGGAAATATGCAATTACATCTGGGAATAAAATAGTCAAAAGGATACAAAATGCATATTCCGCATTATGTACAATATAACTAATAGCACACACACTCCCTCTCTTTCGCATCCCCCTGCCACAGCATCCCTCTGTAAGCACTCTGATGTCAGCGGCAGAAGCATTTCTGAAGTTTCACATCTTCCCCTGGAGAGTGCTTTGTGCTATGCTGTCGCTTGCTGGGAATGGATTCTATTCAACCCACGCACACACACACACATGCACACATACAGCTACACTCTCGCCTATGCACTCACTCACATTAGATGATTGGAGAAAGTTATTTTTGAACGGTACGATGTATTGGAACGACAGGATTCCGAATACAATTGATTTGGTGCTCAATGCCAACTGGTGAGTGGTGGGAGGTGGGCGGTGGGAAGCATCCTTTCTTTATTTGACATACATGGAGTAGGTTGTTTCCGATCTACTTTTAAAGTCAATCCATCAAAACTCCGATTCGTGCGCGCGACGAAAGGAGAGATGATTTAGGCAATCTAGTCCCTCGGGACAAGGGTGGTCCTGAGCTAAGGGGGGGTTGAAAAGCGGATTCCATCTTCGTGCGAGTGTGTTTGTATACATTGCGAGATATGAAATGATTTCTAGGGATTTCCTTCCGATGATTTATTACGAGCTCGAGACGGGAAGTTCTTGAAGAAAGTTGCAACAGCCCGGGTAAGAATGTGTTGAGTCTGCAGTAGACGCATCTCTAGTCTGTGACTTACAGAAACCCCTTTGAGGGTTAGGAAGAAATATTTCCATTTCTGATTTCTGACTCTTGTCACGAATGCAGGATAATTTGCATAGCAAAACGGGCTTTCAATGGAATGGTTGAATACGAAGAAATAGGATTTGAAGTGATTTCAGGCCGAGTTTTCTCTTTAAAGAGAGATACGATTTGAAAAGAGATTTCGGAATTTATGCTTGAATAGAAATCACCTTAGCTTCTGTTCTTCAACAATTATAATTCAGTACAGAGTGGTCTCATGTGGTTATTGGTCTATCTGATTTCTCAACTGTCAGATTCATTTATGATGAAATTACGGGGAGGATTAAACCGAATCCCCACAGTGTCAAAGGAAATGTGTTACAAAAAAGGAGCTACCTAACTAAAGCATCGTCTCCTATGTTTTCAACTAACCGGGTAATCGATGGAACATAGGTTTGCTTGCGAGAAGCTACCGCTTCCTTCGGCTGCCGCTGATTGCGTCACCTCAGCGGCTTGGGGCAAACTCGCTACCTTATCCTCGTTAGACGGATTCCTCGTCCTCATTACATTGATCTCAGTTTTATCCCGAAAAAATAAACTTATAAAAAAAATTGCGCTGCGGTGGCGTTAACTCTTCTTTGTATGATTTTTTCTTCATTGGTGAAATAAATCATAACTTGTGAACATAATATGTCAACCGATTTAGACATATCAAACTAAAGCTAATTAGCTAGTCATTCTCGGAAAAATGCTACGCTTGCAAAAATTCCAGGTTTTGGTTTTGTCATTATTGATTGTATTCGTTTTATATAGTTTCACTGTCTCGGGACCAAGGGCGCTATATTTTTTTATATTTTTTATGGAAAGCTGAGGATTACACATAACATATCTCGGAATCAGGGAGGCTTTTTATTCGTTTTTGAGTTATGATTTTTCAGAGTTACCCGATGGTCCAAAAATCATTTTTTCCATCTTTCCTCAAAAATGACTTTTTTCAAAAATTTATTGCTTCTGAACTACTGGACCGATTTAGATGATCGATATATCAAATTAAAGCCTACTAGCTAGACTTTCTTGAAAAAATGACACAAGATTTTTCGGACCATCGGTTAACTTTGACAAATCATTACCCAAAAACGAAAGAAAACCGCCTACCTGATTTCATGATATGTTTTGTGTAATTCTCAGTTTTCCATAAAAAATATAAAAAAATATAGCGCCCTTGGTCCCGAGACCATGAAAACTATAAAAAACAAATACAATCAATGATAACGAAAACATAATTCAAATTTTCTGCTACTGTAGTATTTTTCCAAAAAAGACCAGCTAATTTAATTTAATTTTTACAAATTAAATTAACAATTTAATTTAATTACACCTGAATTGGTCCAGTGATTCAAAAGTTATGAATTTTTGAAAAAAAGTCATTTTTGGCAAAAATGCGAAAAAATTGATTTTTCGGACCTCCCTAAAATGGAAATGGTCACCCTAACAAAAAAATAAAACGGGTCTAATAATTTGCAATAAAGAACAAAACTACCACGAAAATCTGAGAACCACTATATCGGTTTGGCATGGAATGGCTGTATATAGACATTTTATATCGATTAGAAATTTTATATTTCGAAAACTAAATATCATACTTCAAAATGACCGGTTTGGTGGAAAAGGGTATATATTTACTGTCAGTACAGGGTGGTTTAAAATTGACAAAACGGATGGTATGAAGACTTTTTCGAACCAAGATTCTTAATAGATTACAGATTTTTTGGATTTTATACAGAATATACAGATTTTTTAAAATATCTATAAAGAATCTCTATTTTGGAATGCGAAAGTGAAATTATCGCTCACACTGTCGTTAAATTCTATTTTGCTAAGTTCTTGTTGTTAGGACTGAGAATACCTGAAAAAAAAGATACGTTTTGTATTACGTCTTTTGGGAATATATTTGGAGTACAAATTGAAAAACTCAACATTTGAACATTGATCACTTCACGAAAATTGTTCATTTTGATTTTTTTTCAATAAATTCTTGATGAATTTATGAGATGTTGCAATCGATTTGAACACTCTTCATTCATCTATTATAATTTAAATCATTATAAAATTCTCAATAGTGAATATGTTAAAATAACGTCGATTTTCTCATACATTTGTGTCCACAATGCGTTCCTCTAACACGAATTATAAAATCGATAAAGCCCGTGTTAGGAAAACGCATGTTTAAGATCTATCGAGTTGCACGACGTGACTTACAAATTAACTTAAATTACGATTATAATCTACGAAAGTGTGATACTGTTATACGTGAGTATACGAGTTATGATATTGCGCCCTAAATGTCCCAACCAAAATACGAAGGGAAAATACATCCAAACCAAAACACGAAATACTAAAACGAAACAAATTATTTATAACAGAAGCGGAGGTAATTTATTTTTCTGAGCGGTTTATTCATTCCGGTTACTCTTTCAGGGTATGACATAAAAAAATCCACTTGCATAAATTTGTTTTACCGCGTTTTGTTCATCGATGCACCCCTCGGTTTTGACAGCTGGTTGTTTACATCTGACTCAAACATAATTTTCGTATCTGTTTAGTCAACCATCGGTACTTCGCGTACCTGCAGGCATAAAATAGACCCCATTCGTGGTCCCTAGCTTCCTGTCCAGTAACTCCTATCCCTACCTCCCCGTGGTGCCGGCTGGGGTACGAGCAACCATAGTGAAGATCGGGTAACCAACCCCGGTGGGATCTTGGTCGTATGCTGACAGGGAAGGGGGCCTATCCGAGCGTCTGTTCACCATGGAGGTGCGGCTCAAAACGGCGTCTGATAAAAAGAGCTGTGCACGACGGTCCTCCTGCGAGACAGGGGGTAGGTACAGGCCCTGCAAGCCATCCGTAAAAATAAAACGCACAGGAAAATTCACAAAAAAGTTCGAGACAGGACAATCGGACTAGACCCACGCAAAGAACGCGGACTAGAGATTGGAAACTCGGAACATGGAACTGCAAGCCTGTCAATTTTCTTGCGAGTACCCGAATTCTTTCGGAAATATTGAAAGCCCGCAATTTCAACATCGTAGCGCTGCAGGAGGTGTGCTGGAAAGGTTCGATGGTGCGATCGTTCCATGGTGGGTACACCATCTATCAGAGCTGCGGCAACACACACTAGCTGGGTACAGCTTTCATCGTAATGGGGGAGATGCAAAAACGGGTGATTGGTTGGTGGCCGATCAATGAAAGAATGTGCAGATTCAGAATGAGAGGCCACTTCTTCAATATCAGCACTATCAACGTCCACAGCCCCCATCTAGCTAGCACCGATGACGATAAAGAAGAATTCTACGCGCAGCTAGAGCGTGAATACGATCGCTGCCTAAAACACGACATCAAAATCGTTATCGGTGATTTGAACGCTCAGGTCGGCCAAGAGGAGGAGTTCAGACCGGTAATTGGTAGGTTCAGCGACCATCAGCGAACCAACGAAAACGGCCTAAGACTTATCGACTTCGCTGCCTCCAAGAACATGGTCATACGTAGCACCTTCTTCCAACACAGCCTCCAATACCGTTACACCTGGAGATCAGTACAGCAAACAGAAACACAAATTGACCACGTTTTGATCGACGGTCGGCACTTCTCAGATATCATCGACGTCAGAACCTATCGTGGCGCTACCATCGATTCAGACCACTACCTGGTGATGGTCAAACTGCGTTCTAAACTGTCAGTCGACAATAACATAAGACATGTCATCGGGTATGAACAACGAGGACAACGGAACGAATGGTTTGACGACGAGTGCAGAGCGCTCCTGAACGATAAGGATGCAGCAACGAGCGACTCGACAAAACGTGGAACGATACAAACTGAAGCGAAGGCAGCAAACACATCTCTTTCGGAAAAAAAGCGCCGCCTGGAAGAGAAAGAGTGTGATGAGATGGAGCTGCTTTATCGTTCTCGAGAATCGCGGAAGTTCTTCAAGAAACTAAACGCCTCGTACAAAGGCTTTGTGCCGCGGGCCGAAATGTGCAGAAACAAGGAAGGAGGGTGGGGGTCTCCGTAGCCACATTGGTTGCGTGTTCGCTTAGTAAGCGATCGATCGTGAGTTCAAAACTCAGGGCCCTCATTGACCATCTTTGTGTTGTTACAGAATAGCTACGCCCACGCAACAATCATCAGCGATGGAGATCGATCCACGGTCGAAATAAGATCGATTCATCCATACAACTGCTCTGCTCTGCCAGACACATCGGGCTACTGTTCTATAAATAACTCAACAATGATCAATCAACTGTCTCCGCTGTCCGGTGGTCCAACTGGATAATGGAAGAACAGAAAGAATACTCTTACGCCTAAATGGCTACTGTGTGAATGTACCATATGTAATGGTATAGAAGGAATACTGGCGAATGACAACTACTGTGTAATGTGCTAATTATAGATATGATAACCATGTGATATGTACACGATTAAAATTCGGCTCTGTTACATCTAAAATGCTAATGAGCCTTAAATAAATAAATGGGATAAAAAAAAATAAAGGAAGGAGGCATCTTGACGAACGAACGTGAGGTGATCGAAAGGTGGAGGCAGCACTACGATGAACACCTGAACAGCGCGCAGACAGGAGACCAAGACGGCGTTGAGGAGGACTGCACCGGTGCAATGAATAACGACGACGTACCACCCCCGACGATGGGTGAAGTTAAGGAGGCCATTAATCAGCTCAAGAACCACAAAGCAGCTGGTAAGGATGGCCTCGTAGCGGAGCTCTTCAAGGGACGTCCGAGAAAACTTGTAGAGTGTATGCACCGGTTGATAGTCAGGATCTGGGACACAGAACAGCTACCGGAGGAGTGGAAGGACGTAGTAATCTGCCCCATCTATAAAAAAGGCGACAAGTTAGATTGTGGGAACTATCGTGCCATCACAATCCTGAATGGTGCCTACAAAATTTTGTCTCAGATCCTCTTCCGCCGTCTATCGCCAATAGTAAGTAGATTTGTGGGAAGTTATCAGGCCGGATTCATGCCCGGTTGCTCGACGACGGACCAGATTTTTACATTGCGGCAGATCCTCCAAAAGTGCCGCGAGTATCAGGTCCCTACACACCTCATTTTCGTCGACTTCAAGGCCGCATATGATACGATCGACCGACGACAGGTATGGAGGATCCAGGACGAACACGGCTTTCCCCGAAAGCTGACAAGACTGATTCAGGCAACGATGAACGGTGTGCGGTGCAGTGTGCGGATCTCAGGTGAGCTGTCGGAATCATTTGAGACTCACAGGGGACTTCGACAAGGCGATGGACTCTCCTGTCTGCTCTTCAACGTGGCGCTGGAAGGTGTTATGCGGAGAGCGGGCTTCAACATGCGGGGCACGATTTTCAACAAGTCTAGTCAGTTTATCTGCTTCGCCGACGACGTGGACATAATCCGAAGAACACATGCGACGGTAGCCGACTTGTATACCCGACTGAAACACGAAGCAGGGCTGATTGGGCTTGGGATCAATGCGTCTAAGACTAAATACATGCTAGCTGGAGGGACTGATCGCAACAGAGTTCTTCTTGGTAGTAGTGTTGTGATCGACGGTGACGAGCTTGAGGTGGTGGAGGAATTTGTCTACCTTGGCTCGTTGATAACAACTGACAACAACAACAGCCGTGAAATTCGAAAACGCATTGTCAATGGAAGTCATGCCTACTATGGGCTCGGCAAATCCTTGAGGTCCAACAAGCACCGACCCCGTACGAAGTGTACCATGTACAAATCCCTAATTCGACCGGTTGTTCTCTATGGGCACGAAGCATGGACGATGCTTGAAGAGGACTCACAAGCGCTCGGAGTTTCCGAACGCCGAGTGCTCAGAACAATATACGGTGGTGTACAGGAAAACGGAGTATGGAGATGGAGAATGAACCACGAACGGGCGCAACTCTACAGCGAACCCAGCATCCAGAAAGTCGCCAAGGCTGGACGAGAGCGATGGGCAGGGCATGTTGCAAGATTGCCGGACAGAAGTCCTGCAAAGATGGTGTTCGCATCGAATCCGGTAGGAACAAGAAGGAGAGGAGCCCAGCGAGCGAGGTTGGACCAGGTGGAGCAGGACTTGGCAAGAATCGGTGCAGCCGGGAGTTGGAGAACTGCAGCCATGGACCGGGTATATTGGATAAGAGTAGTGAACCAGATCTAATCTCAATGGGATGTAGAGTCATAGCAAATGAATGAATAAATAAATAAATAAATAAATAAATAAATTAGTCAACTTTTTATGCGTAGTGACGAGTTTTTGTAACGCTGAGGATGCTTCCGGAACATTGATGGAAAGCAAATCTCAACACAGATCCGCAATTTGATTGTGCGTAAGGAATATCAACAAAACATTGCTGAGGATGCTCATACACTGTTTGACAATTCCCCATATTTCATCCTTTGACCAGAATTTTGTAGGTATTATGGTTTTTGGGTTATATTTTTTTGTAAAAAATCAAGATCTAATTCTTTTTTGAATATTTCAAGTGTGCAAAGTTGCTTAAAATAGCCATGTGTATACACCTACAACTTCGGGAACATAATGGGGTACAAATTGAAAATCTAAAGTCGAGTACATCGTGAATGTTGTCCAATTTCAAACGCTTATTACTCAGACATTTCGTGATGGATTGATGAAAATTTTGCGTCAATCGATTTCGGCACTCCACAACAATTTTTTATAATGACGAAAATAATGTATGTCATGAAATTAACTATCGAACAATTGAAAAATCTCAACCCTTATCCTAACGGAAATACCCTCTTTTGATTGGTCGTAGTTGACGACACATGCGGCGGTTCCCTAACAGAGACATCAAAACCAAGCAGTCTGGGGGAAATCGGCATTGCAAATACATAAAAGAAGGGGGAGCTTTTGCTCTCGCCGAAATGTGTTCCCTAACAGAAACATCAAAACCAAGCTGCCTGGGGGAAATCGACATTGCAAATACATGAAAGTAGGGGGAGCTTTTGTTTCCACCGAAAAGCGTTCCTTAACAGAGACATCAAAACCAAGATGTCCGGGTGAACTCGGCATGGCAAATATATGCAAGTCGGGGGCATTTTTATATTGCAAGTGAGGTGAGTGATACGATCAATTCTAGCGAATACAATTTAAACTTGGAACTTTAATGTTGGTTCCTTCGTGAAATTTCATATCAATAACCGATCGTGTATTGTGAAAATTTTTGCACAAGTGTAGGTGTAAAATTGTATATGGTAGCAGTTGTGTTGAAAATAACTTGATATATGAAACGATAAAAAAACAAGCCAATAAAAACCAAGGTGTGTTCCCGCTCGAGAACGGGTCGTTCGGTTCAAGCTGTCTGTTTGGTTGTGTTCATTTTCACCCAAGGAAAGTTTATACGGCGAGAAAAATTGGAAAAATGAAGAAATATTAGAAAAAGTGATTTCCCATATGCTCTACATATAGTATTAGGTGTTGTTAGTCCAATTAAAATTTGCGTTGGGTTGAATAAACACTCAGAAAGTATAAATTATAAAAGAAGATTACCTTTTCCATTTCAAATATGTTTTCTCTATATTAAAGTAACAAGTTTTTACTGATGAGAAACATTGATAATTGTGTACGGTATTGGTAATTATCTTTACATTGGTGAGTTTTTTTCCTTCATTTCATCCATACATAACACAGGAGGCATCTCGTCTAGGGTCACAGAGGACGGTTTTCGTCATATCTCGTTCCACTTCGGCATCTTTTATCTGATACGCACAATCCAACGACTGTTTACCATCCTTCATCATCATCACTCGGTAAACACTGGTGGAGTGAATAAACAAAATCGAACAACCAAACAAAACGGCCATTTTCAGGGCCACCAAATCAGAGAGTTTACCGATGTAATTTTTGGGTTTTTTTTTTAATTGACAGTCACTGGTTTTTCAAAACGTGGAGTTTTTGGTTTTGAAGCGACGGCATTAGAGAAGGGTTTCTCAATGGTTCGATGTTAGATACGATACTTAGAGTAGACCTTCATCTCGTATCATTTTGAATCCTTGCGAATCAGAACAATAATCATTTGAATGAAATGAGATTTACTCTTTTGAACAAAAATTGAAAAGTATTGATTCCAGAACTGAATGTTTATTTCCATAGCCTTTGGAAGAATGCTGTAGAGGGCTGTTTTCGAGCGTTTCACATTTTAAGCTAGTTCGAAAAAATAATTTTACCAGCCCAGATGTTCCCTGTCCTAACTGATTCCATGGTGCGAATGCGTTCAAATGGCTGTTAAAAATTCGGGCTGAACCGAATATATCGCCGTTTCGATTAATTGCAGTGAAAATAAATGGCTCTCGTTGTGTCAAGTGTATTAATTTGCACTGAATTCGAATTTTTTTTTGTGTGCGCTCGTTTTGCATCACATCTGCAGACTCTCTATCTCTCTTCGCTCCGAACGAGAATCTCTGACGTCACGTGATGTGTCGTGCGAAATCCCAGAGCGTTGCTATGGCAATGGCCAGGGAGCTTATTTTCGAAGCAAAAGGGCGCACTCTGTTGGCTTGGTGCTGCTGCTGCTGCTGATGCTGCCGATGCTGCTGGTGGTGATGCAATTTCATAATGCGCGTGTACTGTTGCTGCTGTCAGAAGACGAAAAGGGAGAAGCGATTGTGTCCGGACGGGAAGGACTAGAGTCATGGTGGGTGGTGAAAGGCTTTGCGTTTTTTTTCGTTCGCTGCCAGACTCCCTTCCACCCCCAATTTGCACCTGTGGCTTGAGGCGAAACAGGCACCAAAATGTTTGATTGCTTTTGTCGGCACTTTTCAGGACAAATTTGATTGAATTGGCTTTCGAGCTCACGGTTTGTTAGCTGCACCAATCGATTCCACCAAGTTTATTTCATTATTTTATTGTACAATTTGTGGCTTTTGTTGTAAATTCGATCAGGGCGCGATGTACAACGGTTGTGTGACGACAGTAATTACATTTTCCAATCGCGGCTTCGATAAGCTTTACAATTTTAGGATCATTTAATTAAATTTGCTTATCATTTTATTGCAGCAGCATGAACAAGCAGCTCAACCAGGTCGCCTAGCCGATTTATGACTGTTTATCTTCGTCCGCATGCCACCGAATTTCATTTGCGTCCTTATTTCGCTTTGGGGGATTTTTATTAGATTTTGCCATCAAAAGAGACATACGAGAAAGGGAAGCGCTCTGGCAGTGCCAACGGGTAGAGCCCAACCCTGGCAGAGAAGTGAGGGTGAAACAAGACAACCCACGCAAACACAAAACACACCGAACAAAGGAAAATTAGACCTAATCTTATAATCAATCATGTTTGCCCTGTCAGCCGTAAGCGCTAAACAGCATCCCGGGTTTGCAGAGAGATAGATGTGCTTTACAAGCAGTGACAGTCGGTACGATTTAGGGTGTTATGTGAGAACGAGAAAAAAAACAGGGATTGCAGAGGTGGTGGAAAATGATGGGGCACTATACGCATCACAATCGGTTCTTTTTGTCTCTGCGACAACCGAAACCGGGCAATTTTCTACAGGGCTCTCGACCTCGAACACTTGGAACATCCCAATGCGTTTGCCCGGATCTGATAGGGGGTGGTTTCCGCAATTTCACCTCGACGAGAAACCATTGCGGGTGCTGTTTCCCATTCATTTCGATCCGATGTTGCGTGCAAGTGCCCTCTGGGTTGCGTAGTTCACTGAGTCACATCGTTTCCACACCCCATCGTTGGGAGACGTAATTAATCTAATCTGAGGCCCTCGTGTTTATTCGTCACCCCTTCGGAGTTGGCCTTCCACACACCAGAGGCCGTAGCGCCGTAAGTGTGGGGTGGAAGGGTGGTAAGTGGATAACGGTGTACTTAAACCTTGGTGGGACGTTTCGAATGGAGATGATAGTGGGTTCATGAAGTACGTTGTGCATAATAGTGTTCGAGGAGTTTCCCAGTATCCGAGTAAGTTGAAAAGTGTGTATACTGTGTGGAAGATGAGCTTTTTTACTGATTTATCAGTTTTGAGAGGTTCGTTGCATGTACCAAGATGACGTTTCCGTGGTCATAACCTGCTCCAAAAATTGGCTTCAAGTAACATAGTCAAGCCGAAAAAAAAATTTTTACAACGATCTTAAGTGCACTTTATCAATCAGCTTGTTTCAGAGAAAACTTTGGTTCGGTCGTTAATTAGCACTGACAAACCATTTTACCGTAGAACTAAAGGGTGTGTCACATCAAATTGCATCACGAAAAAAACGCTGTAGAAATACGCCCAGTAGACCGATCATTTTGAAAATTTTAGACAGTAAAATAAAAACTATTAAACAACTTTTGGCATTTTCTTTTTATTCCAGTATGCTCGCACCTTCCTCTTTACCCCGTCCATAAGGTTCTGTACAACGTCAGGTTGTAGTTTTTTTTGAACAGAAATCCATTTTCTCTTGAAGTCCGCCTCCGATTTGACAACTTTTGGGTTCTTCCGGAGGGCCTGCTTCATAATCGCCCAATATTTCTCTATTGGGCGAAGCTCCGGCGCGTTGGGCGGGTTCATTTCTTTTGGTACGAAGGTGACCCCGTTGGCTTCGTACCACTCCAACACGTCCTTTGAATAGTGGCACGAAGCGAGATCCGGCCAGAAGGCCCTCGTGCTTCTTCAATAGTGGTAGTAAGCGCTTCTGTAGGCACTCCTTAAGGTAAACCTGCCTGTTTACCGTGCCGGTCATCACGAAGGGGGCGCTCCGCTTTCCGCAAGAGCAGATCGCTTGCCACACCATGTACTTTTTGGCAAACTTGGATAGTTTCTGCTTGCGAATCTCCTCCGGAACGCTGAATTTGTCCTCTGCGGAGAAGAACAACAGGCCCGGCAGCTGACGAAAGTCCGCTTTGACGTAGGTTTCGTCGTCCATTACCAGGCAATGCGGCTTCGTCAGCATTTCGGTGCACAGCTTCCGGGCTCGCGTCTTCCCCACCATGTTTTGCCTTTCGTCGCGGTTAGGAGCCTTCTGAACCTTGTATGTACGCAGGCCCTCCCGCTGCTTGGTCCGCTGGACGAATGAACTTGACAAATTCAGCTTATTGGCGACATCCCGGACCGAACTTCTCGGATCACGTCTAAACTGCTTAACTACGCGCTTGTGATCTTTTTCACTGACGGAGCATCCATTTTTGCCGTTCTTTACCTTCCGGTCGATGGTTAGGTTCTCGATGTATCGTTTTAGTACTCTGCTGACCGTGGATTGGACGATTCCCAGCATCTTACCGATGTCCCGATGTGACAACTCCCGATTCTCGAAATGAGTACGCAGTATTAATTCACGACGCTCTTTTTCGTTCGACGACATTTTTCCAAATTTACGAAAAATTGGCAGTGAAGCATGGCCAACGTGAGCTATACACTCTTATCTGATTATAAGCGAAAGCTGAAGATATAATTCCTAAAAATTAAATTTCTACAGCGTTTTTTCCGTGATGTAATTTGATGTGACACACCCTTTACGTCTTTCATTAAGGGTGCCAAATCAGAAAACAGGTCACGTTTTTATGAAATAAAGTTAACGTTAATAACTATAATATTTTTGTCGCGAACGGATTTTGGCGATTTGCATACCAAACGAATCGGAATTTCCCTAAGTTTTGTTTCATATGCTATACATTACAATCCTATAGTCTGTATATGATTTAAATTGATGAAAGTTGGAAGCATTCCTATTTCTTCATACATCTGTTCTGTCCGTTTGTGTGATTTCCCGAACAGAGATGTCAATAACGAGCAAGTTATCGACGAACAACGAAGGGGAAATCGCAAGAGTAAAGTCTCCGTGAACAAAGGAAAAGAAGAAGAACGAAGGGGAATATTTGCCTAGAGTATAAACAGTGGAACTCGCTGAGGCAAACTTTCATTCCACTCCGACCGTCACGACATTACCTGATTTTTAAAAAGCTATTTATTTCTCTTTTCAGATTGTCTACCTGCGATTCATCAACCACCTGTCTGCCCTTGAGCAGTGTTGGAAAAAATCATCTTCGCTAAGATCAAAAGCATAGATTTTCGGGCTAGGTTCCATCGAAAACCTATATATTCCAAATGAAAATTAAAATGACAGATCCAGGCAACCATTGAATATGAGCAAATGAGCTTTTGTCTTTCAATATGTTTTGATGTTTATTTTTTCCACCCAGTGTCATTTTCATCTTGATTATCGGAAACGTCAGAACTGAATTTCATTTCAGCCAAATGAATATCAGCTGTTGTTAACCTGAGGCTGCTGTGTGCGGTTGGGTTTTGCAGTTGCCGGATGCCGTAATCGGAAACACCTTATGAAATTCCCGATGTAGCAAATGACTTGACGGTAGCTAAAACCACTTGTTGTATCCATTCTGCATATGCCGTTGCTACCCAGCAAACATTAAATCGTATAATTTTGCACGTGCCAAGTCTTACAAGAAATCCGAATAAATCAAAATCGCATATAATATCAATCAAAGCATGTGTCGTGTATATTTGAAATTGCATAAAATGTAAAAACTCGATTTTATATACCATTATCAAATTAAGTCGCAATTCGGTATAAGAAACATAAATTTTATGATGTATATTGTCGTAAAATATATTTAATCCGCATCATATGCGTATATTACGCTGATGCAGTTTATGTGTCGTATAAGCGTATAATTTAAATCGATTCAGTACTAAATCATGAAACAGTAATCATATTAGATCCTAATAAAGAACATATTACATCATATTGAAATGTCAATGAAACGCTGATGCACTCGAAAGTTTTAACCGCTGTTGAATTAAATTTCAGATAGCCGCGCGAGATAGCTGATGGATGATAATCCAGACGACCGGAGTTCGAACCCACATCAGAGCAGTTTTCACCAAACATCAATCTGTGTCATTTTAAACATTCATATTCCACTCCCAACATAAGTCAATCAATCAATTAAAATTTCTACGAACATAAATACTCATATATAAAAATGGCGACTCGTGAGGTTATAATAAACATTTCACGAAAATATTTTGCGCCATTTGTTTTTTTCTATGTCTATAATAAATCGTATATGAGTATGGCAAAAGTCGTATTTGGTGCTTTGACAATTCATGAATATATTCATATTCGATCGCAATTCAATTCCAACATAATCGCTATTATAGCCGGTCAATGTTGCATATTCATCCAAACAAATTCGGTAAGCATTTGCCATGTATGTATATGGCCTCCACTTTTGCATACCTATGCCAGTTAGGCGCATTATATGCCAACCAAATTTTAGGGCATATGATGTTATATATACGCTTGTTATGCAATTTAATGTTTGCTGGGTACTGTCTCGCCAAATAAAATTTATTTTGAACTTAAATTCACTGCCAGAACGAATATCGTTTCGGATGTGATGAATATCAATTTGTTGCTTTTGATATCCAAAGTATAAATAACAGCGAAGTTATGAACCCCACTCAATGTCGCATTCATTCATTATAGCAAATTTGCTCATGCAACAGCGATATGAAACAAAATGAACTCGTTTGTTATTGTCATCAATATAATGAGGGCAGTGTGTTTCATGCTGAAAAAAAGTCATTTACACTGGAACAAAATCATATTCGTTTCTCGTGAATATTTGTTGATATTCTAAGACACTGCCCTTGAGGACTACAATAATGAGGGAAAACCCGGTCAACCGACCCAGGCATACCACATGGCACCAATAAACGATATCGATCGGATTCCGGCAAGAAGCCACTATTAGAAAGAAACCGCTATGCGTTATTGGATGGCCATACCGAGGAGGAATCAACTACCGAGAAAGTAAATGTTGAGAAAAAGATGAAAGTACCACCTTATTTCAAAACATCGAGAGACATAGGAACTTTGAGGTCTGAACAGCTGGCGCTTAAATTGCAGCCAGTTTTTGAAATATGCAGCATCGGGATTAAAATCACTAGCCCCACTTTGGAACAATATAAAATAATAGGATCATACCTGGAATCAAAAAAGCATAAGTTTTACACTCACGATACCCCGTCTGAAAAACCATTTAAGGTGGTGCTGCGAGGTCTTCCTGCTATTGAGTTGGAGGATATTAAATAGGATCTGGAACAATCATACAATATTCATCCCTAGGCTGTATATCGGATGACTCGGCATAAAACACCATACAATGGGTATTCCAATGTCTTGCACCTGATCCACATCAAGAAAGGATCAGCCAACATAACTCGCCTGAGAGAAATCAGTGAGATCTCCAACATCTCGGTACAATGGGACCGATACAAACCTCTACATCGGGATGTAACGCAATGTTCGAATTGCCTTGGTTTCAGACACGAAACAAGAAACTGTCACATGAAAACTCGTTGTGGCAAGTGTGCTGCTGACCACCTAACACACACTTGCAGCCTTCCAGAGGAGGAACCTCGCAAGTGCGTTAACTGTGGCGAAAGTCACCAAGCCACCAGCCGTAGCTGTACAAAACGTGCGGATTTTAAACTTATCCGGAAGCAAGCTACTGATAAAACGAATTGGAAGAAGGTTCCAGAACTTACTGACAAAGAGTTCCCTCCAATGGTTTCTCGTACGATTCCTGTTCTTCCTCCTCTTCCACTCCCTACAGGTCGCCCCCAAACGGTCTCTTTTAGCGAAAAGCCAAAAAGGAGTAAC
Source organism: Toxorhynchites rutilus septentrionalis (assembly GCF_029784135.1). NCBI lineage: Eukaryota > Metazoa > Arthropoda > Insecta > Diptera > Culicidae > Toxorhynchites > Toxorhynchites rutilus. The sequence continues at coordinate 8,817,091 of NC_073746.1, forward strand.
CGAGCTATAGTGAGGTTGCAGCTATTGGTTTACCACCTACGCCAACACCTTCACCTCATTTTTCTTCTACTGAGGATCTTTACAGCATGATAGACTAGAAGTTGTCGCTACCAACAGGAACAAGTGCAATTTTGCTATGCTAAATTTTCATTACAACCATGAATCGGTTATCTCTAAGACTAATCAATTGGAATGCCTGTTCTCTCAAGAGTAAGGTCATCGACTTTACTGACTTCTTGGTGACAAACAGCATCGACGTAGCTATCGTTACTTGTTTATTGAGAATGGATCGTACTGGTTCTGGTGGAGGAGGTGTTGCCTTAGCCATCAGAAATTACATTAGAAATCGACTTATGCCGTGCCTGAAACTCAACATCATCGAAGCTATAGGGGCGGAAATCACAACATCGAGTGGGCCTATTATCGGGATTGCAGTCTACTATCCCAAACAGACGTCGATCAGAGATGGCTCGGCGTTGCTTCTTAAAAACGATATCATCAAGCTGACACGAAGGCAGTCGAAATACGTCATCGGCGGAGACATTAATGTTCGACATCAGTCCTGGGGAAACCAAAGGAGGAATAAAAATGGAGTGACTCTAAATGATGATCTATAGTGTGGGCACTACGGATTCTTAGTCCAGCAACCCCCATTTGCATTTCTCGTTCTGGAGTACATTCCATAATTGATTTCTTTATTACCAACATCGATCGCAACATCGGTGATCCTATTACTCTCAACGAATTGAGTTCGGATCACTTCCCAGTGATGGTTGAATTAGGAGTGAATGTCGTAGTTAGGAGGCCACAATGAAGGCGGGACTATCATCGCGCGAATTGGGTGGAATTCCCAACAGCTTATTGACAACAACATTGATCTCCATCAGCCTCTTGAATCTGCCGAAGATATCGAAGCAACAGTCAGCTCTATTCAAACTGTAGTTATTCAGGCTCGCCAAAACCACATCCCAGAAACGATTCAGGTGAGTGAATCTGTTCAAATTAATTCCATTACTAAACATTTGATTAGGCTTCGGAACCTCTATCGAAGGCAGTACCATCGTACTGGTATCCGAGAGAGGAAACGATAGTATAATCAGTTAACCAAGGTTATCCAGCCCAGAATGATTGATCTCCGTAACGAAAAAATAGCAAAAGATATTAGTAAACTTCCGAACAACTCCAAGCTATTTTAGAGGCTCGCTAAAATTCTCAAGACCAAGTCTAATCCTATTCCTCCTCTTCTTCAATCTGATAATTCAGAACGATTGATAACATCCGCTGAAAAGGCTAATGCAATTGGCAACCATTTCGCTAGTTCACACAATCTTGGCCAGAACATTACAAGTCCATTTGAAGCTTCGATGAATGATACTGTAAGGGCTATTGGCAATATCCATTCTGCACCTCAAGAGAATGGAATCATCTCGACTGATGAGGTTATCTCGGTTATACGCTCGTTGAAGAATATGAAGGCCCCCGGCTTCGATAGTATATTTAACATTGAGTTGAAACATCTTACTAACAACTTATATGAAATTATGACCTCTGTCTTCAACAGATGTCTATCACTTGGCTACTTCCCCTCGAGTTGGAAGTTGGCAAAAGTGATCCAGATACTAAAACCCGGAAAAGATCCTTTTTCTTCAAGGAGCTATCGACCAATTAGCCTTCTCCCAGCATTTTCGAAAGTATTCGAAAAAAATATAATAACGCGCATTCTTGCTTTTGCAGATGAACACAATTTATTTTTGGTGCGAGTTGTATCTTGTCGCCAGATCGAATTTGGAAAACTCCCTTCGAGCTGGAGGAAAGCAGCCCAATGTGCCGGTGAGAGATGTGTTGCCTCTGTTAGACCTTGATTATGTTGAGATTTCCACCTTGAATTATAGTTAACCACTATAATGAACACACAATCGTAAATTGGTTTTCAACTGATTATATTTTATTCGTCTAAATTATCCTAAGTGGTCGAAAGACAACATGTTGTTGTAGTGATACATTATTACTGATCATACTAATAGTTTACAATTATTTAATCTGGCCGCACTGCCAATACGATATAGAACTATGCAAATGTTCAAGTATAGAAACAATGAGCCAACTCGTGTGCCACAGTTGATTTCTACTTCTACACACTTGTGTTCTCACAAGGAACGGTTGAAAATGGAATTGTTTACAAACACATCGTGATGGCCTCACAATATTTATTAGATATACACCCCTATTCTGTATTTCGATCGATTCGAAATATTTCGAACGGCTTCATAAAATTCCATTCTGTATTCCGTTCGAGTTGTTTTTGCATTTCGTTCGATCTGTTTCTCTTCGAACATTAAATGGGCAAAATGTTCGGAATAAGGAATGCGAACTTATAACTCGAACGAAATAACGGTTTCGAACGAAATGGAAATCCGTCGGAATACAGAATAAGGCTGATAGTGTTTCTTCGAAAGTGAGATGTGTTTTTCAACAGATTACATGTCCCAAATATATGATTTCCTTAAAGCTATCGATCTTCGAGTGTGATTGTTCATACATCCTTTTCCCCTCCTTTTCGTCCTTCGCGAGCTATCGGTTCCCTTCCTACTAAAGGGTGTGTCACATCAAATTGCATCACGGAAAAAACGCTGTAGAAATTTAATTTTTAGGAATTATATCTTCAGCTTATAATCAGATAAGAGTGTATAGATCACGTTGGCCATGCTTCACTGTCAATTTTTCGTAAATTTAGAAAAATGTCGTCGAACGAAAAAGAGCGTCGTGAATTAATCCTGCGCACTCATTTCGAGAATCCGGAGTTGTCACATCGGGTCATCGGTAAGATGCTGGGAATCGTCCAATCCACGGTCTGCAGGGTACTAAAACGATACTTCGAGAACCTAACCATCGACCGGAAGGTGAAGAACGGCAAAAATGGATGCTCCGTCAGTGAAAAAGATCACAAGCGCGTAGTTAAGCAGTTTAGACGTGATCCGAGAAGTTCGGTCCGAGATGTCGCCAATAAGCTGAATTTGTCAAGTTCATTCGTCCAGCGGACCAAGCAGCGGGAGGGCCTGCGTACATACAAGGTTCAGAAGGCTCCTAACCGCGACGAAAGGCAAAACATGGTGGGGAAGACGCGAGCCCGGAAGCTGTACACCGAAATGCTGACGAAGCCGCATTGCCTGGTAATGGACGACGAAACCTACGTCAAAGCGGACTTTCGTCAGCTGCCGGGCCTGTTGTTCTTCTCCGCAGAGGACAAATTCAGCGTTCCGGAGGAGATTCGCAAGCAGAAACTATCCAAGTTTGCCAAAAAGTACATGGTGTGGCAAGCGATCTTCTCTTGCGGAAAGCGGAGCGCCCCCTTCGTGATGACCGGCACGGTAAACGGGCAGGTTTACCTTAAGGGGGTATTCTAGTGTAGAGACACGAATTTCGGACGTTTTTTCGAACTCCGTAAAAATAAAACAAAGAATATTTTTACTATCCATTATATCATTATTCGTTTATCTATCTTTCAACAATAAAACAAAAATAGGACGGAAAAAAAATATTCATAATTAGAATAGTTACATGCTGGTGAAGTGAGGGTGTTCAAAAAAAAGTTGTGCCATGGCGTACACGATTCCAGTCCTTCTGGTTATCTGAAACAAAAAAAATCGAACAGATTTTGAATCAGTAAAGATGTCGCTATGGCATGAACCTCGGACAAGTCAAAAACATGGGTTTTAACAAAATGGCGGCCGTTTGAAAACAAAAATGCTGTTTAAAACGTTTTTTTTGCGTTTACCGATTTTTTAAAAATAGTAAAATTAAAAAGTTATAATTTTTTATTGGTTCATGCGATAGAGAGATGTATGCAGATTATTTTCATATAAATTTTACATAAATCGGTTCAGTAGAACTTGAGATATCGTGTACGCCAGTTAGAAAAAAACTAGTTCCGAGAGAAACGCGTTTGAAGTTCCTTGTGATGGCCGTAACAGGTTAGATACCACATCACTAAGATGGCTCTAACTAGGTAAATAATAGGATTTTCGATAAGTCCTTTCTAGAGTATATTCTTGAATGCCTAAACTACAGAAATATGGTAAAAAAAATTTCGATTTTTTCAGATTTCTAGACTAGAATACCCCCTTAAGGAGTGTCTACAGAAGCGCTTACTACCACTATTGAAGCAGCACGAGGGCCCGACCATCTTCTGGCCGGATCTCGCTTCGTGCCACTATTCAAAGGACGTGTTGGAGTGGTACAAAGCCTACGGGGTCATCTTCGTGCCAAAGGAAATGAACCCGCCCAACGCGCCGGAGCTTCGCCCAATAGAGAAATATTGGGCGATTATGAAGCAGGCCCTCCGGAAGAACCCAAAAGTTGTCAAATCGGAGGCGGACTTCAAGAGAAAATGGATTTCTGTTCAAAAAAAAACTACAAGCTGACGTTGTACAGAACCTTATGGACGGGGTAAAGAGGAAGGTGCGAGCATACGGGCTTGGGCTCGAAGTATGAATAAAAAGAAAATGCCAAAAGTTGTTTAATAGTTTTTATTTTACTGTCTAAAATTTTCAAAAGAATCGGTTTACTGGGCGAATTTCTACAGCGTTTTTTCCGTGATGCAATTTGATGTGACACACCCTTTAACATGAGAATAAGTTAAATTGTAAATACATATTAGATGTTAGGATAGTTTTAATAATTGAGTGTGAAGTGCAGTGTGAATGTGAATGTGAGTGTGAGTGTGAAAACACATCTCTTTACATCTCATCCTTTTCCTAATGAAAATGTGTCGCCCTTCTAAACTCGAGTCGACCGCGATTAATCGGTTTCCTATTTCATTAACCATAGAAATAAAGAAACAACATGTTAATATATGCTAGTTGAAATATAGTTAAGAGTTTGGCTCCTTTAAACATAGGTAACTGAACCTGTAAAAATAAACGGATTAATAAAAAATATATATATTTTTGGATGAGCAGTTTGGATTCCGAAAAGGCCACTCTACCATTCACCAGCTTCGTAGAGTATACAACATAATCAGACGAAACAAGTTTCAAAATCATCTGCTATGGCACTTCTTCATGTTGAAAAAGCATTTGATAATGTTTGGCATAATGGTCTCCTATACAAGCTTCAGAACTTTGGTTTTCCTACATACTTGATAAAAATTATCAAAAATTATCTTTCTGATAAAGCGTTCAATGTTTCTATAAACAATATTTCATCAGAGAAATTCATCGTGAATGCAGGTGGTCCTCAAGGATCCATCTTGGGACCAATTCTTTTGAATATCTACACTTCAGATATTCCCGCACTCCCATCTGATGGGAAACTGTCATTATTTGCAGATGACGGTGCCATCATTTACAAGGGCAGAAGTATCACAGAACTAAGATCTAAGCTTCAAAGAGAATTTGACGCTCTGTGTGGATATTTCAATAATTGGAAAATATTCATAAATGCAGCAAAGACACAAGTCATATTGTTTCCCCACAAGAACACTCCAAAGCTTGTTCCTCCTCAAATTATGACAGTCAGTCTTAATGGCAATAGTATTGAATGGTCTTCAGAAGTAGTGTATCTGGGTCTAACTTTCGATCGAAAGCTTACTTTCAGAGCACACACTGACAAAACAGACACAAGATGCAACATTATAATCAGGTCATTGTATCCCCTGATCAATAGATACTCTCGATTATCTCAAACGAATAAACTTGCAGTATACAAACAAATTATATTCCCAGTTATCGTATATGCGATGCGCGTTTGGGAGTTTATTTACAAATTACACAAAATTAAAACTTCAACGCATACAAAACCAATTTTTTCGTATGATTCTAATCTCTTCAGCCAGAACGCGAAATTCGGAGATACATCAGCTGGCCGGGATTAAAACCTTGGGTGAAATTATCAATAATAATTGTATGAAATTTGAACAGAGTTGCGCTCTCTCAATACACGGATTAATACAAAATATGTATGTATATGCTACCTGATTTTCCAGTCGTTACCTTTCAAGGTAACGGCTTCGTATTAGGGTAGATATATTTATTTCCAGTTAGATAAGTAGTTTAAGTTGGGACAATGTGAATCATTTGGGGAGGGTATCTTATAAGTTAGATTTAGGTACAAAAAAAAGAAAAGTAACAAAAAACTAGAAAAGTTTAAGCTAATTTTACAATAGGAATATGAACCAATCGGATAATGTGTATGATAAAAATCATTACAGAACTTGACAAGGCAACTTAAAGATGTAGAATCCTAGGTTGATCACTTGAAATGTATTATTATATTTTAATGTAAACAAAATTAAGAAAGAAAAGACGGGTGGGTAATGTCGGGGACATAACCGGAGTGACGTAGGACTATACAAAGGGGACATCTTTTGTTAAATATATATTTTAAATATATTGTTTTATTTTCTTCTCCTACGTGAATACCTACCTATCTACCTGAAAAATGGATTAGTTTACTGTTTACTCTTTATGAATATGTTGATGGTTCTGAAAAGAACCTTTGGTGTTGTGTTTTTGTTATCACTCGATATTCCCATCTTGTTCGGTTAAACCTTCCTGTTTAGCTATTGCGTTTGCCACTCGCCACAGCTTTCACAGTTGGAAAATTTCTTCCCATCCAGCTTGTGACATATTGTTCAGTAAATTACATCTAATGCGACGTGCCGGAGAAACACTTTGCCACTCACTGAAACTAATTGTTGCCTTGATGAGCGCCGAACCGAAGCTGCTCTGTTATTGATGCGGGTTTTCTGATTGTCGTGAGCAGCTTTGCAAGCCAACTCGAGCACTCCGACGGCCGAAACTCTATAATCCCTGTTAGGTATACTGGTGCTCCGGCACCAATCCGTTCGGCCTAGTTACCCTTGCGGATCAATCAGTGAATGCGACCAACAGGGAACTGGAGACCTGCACGGTTCGAATGAGACTTTGCCTTTCCCTTAACTTGTCCTCCTTTGTTACGTCCACGATGCCGATGCCGTACAACCACACGGGTTTACGGTTTGAAAGAAAATAAGATATTTTTTTGGGGTCCGCGTGTTTTATACTCTAGCGGTACACACTCACAGGATAGAGACAAATCGGCAGACTCAGCCAGAGGGGCGAGTCCAACGAGATGAACGAATGAGCGTTAAAAGGGAGCGATGGCAAAAAAATACATTCATTACGATTTGTTCGCTCGTTGGATTCACATGCAGGCTAAAAAGGGTCCTTTTCAGGATCACAAAATTATCTTCAATCTAAAGAGTTTATTGTTTTGTTATTACTCGATATCCCCATCTTGTTCGGCTAAACCTTTCTGTTTAGCGATTGCATTTGCCACTCGCCACAGCTTTCACAGTTGGAAAATTTCTTCCCATCCAGCTTGTGACATTTTTTTTTTTTACAGTAAATTACATTCAATGGCACGTCGCATTACCACCACTCAGTATCGGATTGGAGGTAATTTTAACCTGTAATTGAACATTTGCGATGACAGTGGTACAGTGTCGACTTTCAATGTGGGGTCATAATTTGGACCCCGAACTCTATGTTTACAAAAATGTCCAACTAAATAAGTCGCATTACATGTCCGTCCAATTAGCTAAATGTCGAACTAATAGTAAATTACTGTACTTTCAATCTGGAAACAATTTAAGAATTGGTGAAAATTGAATAATCAGGAAAGTCCCCAACTATCAATAAGCTCAGAACAAATGCCAAATTCACATACTCATCAGATCCTGGCAAACAAATTATGAAAAAATCAATTTATGTTTTATTATTATTTTGGATAATGTTTTAGAAACCATTGAACTGTATTTCCTAAACTCTTTTTTGGAAGGAATGGTTCCAATTTAGAAAACTTTGTACTCGTGATTTTGAAAAAACCCATTTCGAACGCCCTCGATGCCGCCTTGTTCTGGATTTGCCACCAAAGCAGTTTGTATAAAGAACAAACTTTGTTCTTCTGCTACCTGGTGCCGTTTTGCGATTGCGTTTGCCATTCGCCACTCGCTGCAACTGCCTGTTGTTGTCTTGATGTCCACCGAACTGAATGTGTTCTGTTCTGAATGCGGTTTTTCTAGGTGGACTGGTGCACTGGTACTAACGCGCTCAACCTAGCTACCCTTGCGGGGAACTCCAGATCAACACGGTTCGAGCGGGATTTTGCCTTTCCCTTCAATTTTCCTCCTTTACCATGTCCAGACATGGCTGCTTGGGTTGGTTTGTTGATGTGTTGTGATGCGAACTGATGTGGTGTACGGTTTGAATGAGAATGATCGTTACGGCAGCGGAGCGGGGATTTTTAAGCTGACTGGCTCGAGAATTACGCATGTGTGAGACTGCGACCAATGTTTCGTTCATTTTTTTCTTTTTCCTTTCCAATCGTGCTTCATTCTATTTCGCTGCTGCTCTGGTTGCCCGTTTTGGTCGGTACGATTTGAGGAGCACAAAATGGACCAATCAAAAATGGGCACATAGTGCATTTTGACAATGCTTGATATTTCACAATTATTCAATTATTTATCTCAAGAAAAATGAAATGTTATTCGTTATGATAGATGCGTAGATATATTTCCTATCAATTGATGCAAAAACCTTTGCGATCTATTGAGAAATGCTCGAGATATAAGCGTTCCAAATCTTGCATTTTTTCCTACTTGTTCAGTGCCTAGATTTCCATTTCACCCCCTATATCTTCCGGTTAGACGTAGTCCTACGTCAAAAAAAGAATTTAAGTGAAAAAAAAGGCAAACTTTCATTCTTCGTGAGGAAATCGACAGAACAACATCGTTGCTGGGCGAGCAGGATGGCGAGGGATCGAATGCCTTTCTCAAGGCAATGAGGGTGGAGGAGTAATATGATGGATAAAGTGAAGTTTTCCAAGGGCCTTTTCGAAGGATTGAGACGAATGAACTGAACAAGTTTAAAGTATCAAGCAAGGAAGGATAGCTAACTTTCAGTATCGATCTGTATTCAAAGCAAAAGCAATTTTTGTTGAAAATGAGATATTTTTCATGAAAAATCTTTAAATAGAGATTTTGAAAAAATCGAAAAAAATAGATATAAAAAAACTGATAAAAATTTCAGCCAAATCGAGTCCATATGATATGGTGTATCGATATGAGATATCGATACCACCAGTTGAAATAATATGGTTTCGAGAAAAACGCGTTTTCAAATTCGTACAGCAATACTCTATGCCTTGAGGTGACTTAATACTTTTGGCTGTAACTTTCCAACGAAATCAGATATCGAAAAATCGTTTTAGGGCAACATTTCTGATGCAAAAAACAAAAGTTCATTTTTTTCGGTTTTCCAGATCGGGGTCCCCCTTAAGTTATTAATTTATTTGGGATCGTGTTCCAGTCGCAAAACTGCTTTCAACTAGGATTGCATTTGCGCCAATCTTGATCATTATGAAACAGTGCTACTCTCTTCGAGGTTGTTGAGATTAGCAGATAGAGTTTATTTAGTTTATTTAGTCACCAAGAAAGTAAATGCCGTTCTGGAATTTTGTATGTGATTTGCTTTCGCTTGCCAGTAGCAAAACTTTCCTCACTAAGGATGACAGCTGCGCTTATTTCGAGCATGTATTGTTTTGCGAGCACAATAATCAGTCATCAAACAATTATCGTCAAATGATTCTACAATAAAAAAAAAACATTTCAGGCCGACCAAAGCGGTAGAAAGGTTATTTTAAAATTCGTAGCATTATAAAATAATATCCGCAGTTATACGCCAACGTCAACAATGCGGTCGTGTCTTGAACACAACCTCCTATATTTTTTTCGACTATAATCGTTCACCCGTGGGTTATTGTCGGTTCAACTTCTGGCCCCTATAGGCGAATCTGGATTGATAAAGTTAGGTTCTCAATTTTTGCTTCCATCGAGCATAAACTTTAAACATAGCTAATTAGCGGATATTCGTTCCCAAAATTGATAACAATTACGTTGACGATGGCAGTGAGGAGCAGAATCCACATCCGGGCCAGTGAAATAAAAGTAAATTAAATTTTATCTGATTGAGCGGGATTCAGTGGCGTGGCGGGTGATGCGATGTCCGAGAGCGTTGAAAATATTACGCTGGTGGGCTTCCGTGCTGGGCTGCTTGGCTCGTTGTCAGGAGGAGGATCATTTAATTAAGAACTTATCTTGTACTTTTTCGTCTTCTTCCCTGCTGCAGGAGGAATCCACTTATGTACGGACAAAAAGTTCAAAGAAATCGCTCCGGCAGCGGCTTTTATCATTCGTCGGGACGATGGCTTCAAGAGAGGTGGTGAAATTAATTTTCCCTCGAAAAATAGACCGAGGGGCTGTTGTTGTTCTGTTTGCAGAGGCATTGTTTATCGTGATGGAAAATTGAGAAATTCGGAAAGCGGACTCGATCCTAAAGGCTTCCTTCAGTGCTTAAAAAGTGTCATCTGTTTTCTCGTGATATTCTCGTTCGACAAAGCGACAAATGTTCTCTTGGCTCGATGATGGAATATTAAAAAAGAACAGATGGAGTTTCCTTCCTGCGAAAAGCTTCAAAGCTGAAACAACAAAAACAGACCAGCCATCCCTCATCGGGAGCAATAAATGAGCCATTATGAAACAGTAAATCATAAACACTCAAATACGCAGAAAAAAAGCGTTTGATATAATGAAATCATTAATCATTTTCAACGCGGTAATACGTGTATCCGGAGTGACAACTGTTATTTGTTAGCATAAGATGACTTTTCATCCGTAGCAGAGATTTCCACAAAAGTGGTTGCTACTGACTCTCTGTAGTACCACTTGGTTTTTATTCATTAGCTGATGGTTTTTCGTTTGGATTACCTAACCCAGCCTAACTGCCACACGTACTTTTAATACTCTTCATACATTTGAACCTCTATGCGTAAAAGAGCTAGGACACATGAGCAGTTTTGCCACATCTGCACCAGGGGTTAAAAATCTTTCTCATCTGTTTTTTTTTCAAAAATCTGTACCATCGAAAATATTCCTTGTGAAGAAAAAACTAATTTATTAGCATGAAAAAATATACTCATTTATTTACTAGAAATAAATTTACATTTACATTTACAGATCATTCGTGTGTATGATGATGCTTATACACAGTTTGTCTGAATCTATATGGCATACTATTATTTATTAACATTTTCGGGTTGCCGCCACGATGTATGATCAAATCTGTTGATCTCCAAATAGCGTTCATATTATCGTTGCTGAGCTGATTTCGAAACTCATTTTTGTTCTGATTATATTCAGAAAAAAAATCGCTCGACAGTTGCCGAAGAGTGAGGCATAGTGAGAACGTTACAAACAACACATCGAAACGGCGAAATGCGACGTCCGTTCTTTTTAGCCATTCAATTTTTGTCCAGCAACCCTGCACATGCTCGTTTTTGGAAACTGTGATTTGCTTGCTGAGTAATTAAATTAATTTTTTTTCAGTTTAAGCTACGTGTTGGATAATATAGAACCACCTTAAAACGGGATGCTGGATCTTCTAAGACATTCGTTTCTACAACGATTGATTGAACTGGTAAAAGCAGCGGACTGCTTTGCAACTATGTGTGACGTCTTTAATTTCTACATAGGAGGGTTACTGAGGCATGTAACGATTCATTAACGGATTTAGAACGCTATCACGCAAAATCGTTATTGCGATATATGTTATGTTGTATCAGCCATTTCATGCCAAACCGATATAGTGGTTCTCAGATTTTCGTGAAAAGTGGCAGAATTCGAATTTTCTGCGGATATAGTATTGTTTCAAAAAAGGCTTGGCCTGATTGGCTTTAATTTGATATGTCGATCATGTGAATCGGTCTAGTAGTTCAAAAGTTATGATTTTTTGAAAAAAGTCATTTTTGGAAAAAAAAAAGAGGAAAAAGTTGATTTCTCGGACAATCCTAAAATGGAAATGGTCACCCTAATGAAAAAATAAAAAAATACGGGTCAAATGTTTTGGGATAAAGAACAAAGCTATCAATTTTCGCGAAAATCTGAGAACCACTATATCGGTTTTGCATGGCTGGTATACTATAAGACGGGAAATTAATCCAGCAATTTTCATGCTTAAAATATGAACAGTGAAAATAGTAAAAAAGTTAACAATTTGACGACTGAAATGGGTATGGGTAAATTGGCAATTCGATTTTACTAGCCACTCGTATCCCCCCACAACGCAACGAGTAATTTCCTTACATAAGGGTTTGTTAGCTCATAATGTAAGTCGATGCGTATTATGAATTAATCTCCTTTTGCCGATAAAAGCCATTCATCCGTTGGAAGAATCAATGAAGGGATGCTCTTGAAATGATCTTGGAGATGATCTTGAATGGTTTTACGTTATTCTCTCCAAAGATTTAACTAGAACCTGACTCAAAAGGTTATAAAATATATATTTGGCATGACGAGTTTTTCCAAAAATTGTTTAATCACAAGGAAGAAGGCATGTGACTCTCGTTCAAACACCGGAATATTTTCTTTATAGATGGCGAACAATTGACATTTACATACGCTATCAAGCATCAGATTAACACCAAAGACGATCTACCCGTTTATACAAAATCGTACAGATATCCTTACGTACACAAGGAGGAAGTAAGAAAACAAGTTTCACAAATGTTGGACCAAGGAAACCGCCATTCTAATAGTCTTCTCCTATTTGAATAGTGCCAAAAAAACTTTTCGGGCAAAAGAAAGTGGCGTTTGGTAATAGATTATCGTAAACTGAATGAGAAAACTATCAACGACCTATATCCTATTCCCAACATAACAGAAATTCTAGACAAATTAGGGAGATACGTGTACTTCTCAACAATCGATCTGGTATCTGGTTGGTTGGTAAATGACTGGACTAAGCGTACCATCGGTACTTCGCGTACCTGCAGGCATAAAATAGACCCCATTCGTGGTCCTTAGCTTCCTGTCCAGTAACTCCTATCCCTACCTCCCCGTGGTACCGGCTGGGGTACGAGTAACCATAGTGAAGGACGGGTAACCAACCCCGGTGGGATCTTGGTCGTATGCTGACAGGGAAGGGGGCCTATCCGAGCGTCTGTTCACCATGGAGGTGCGGCTCAAAACAGCGTCCGATCCCCATGTTAGGGGCGGCTGATCACTGTCTTCGTGCCAGCGGGGACTCTAAAAAGAGCTGGCACGACGGTCCTCCGGCGAGACAGGGGGTTGGTGCAGGCCCTGCAAGCCATCCGTAAAAATAAAACGCACAGGAAAATTCACAAAGAAATTCGAGACAGGACAATCGGACTAGACCTACGCAAAGAACACGGACTAGAGATTGGAAACTCGGAACATGGAACTGCAAGTCTCTCAATTTTCTTGCGAGTACCCGAATTCTTTCGGAAATATTGAGAGCCCGTAATTTCAACATCGTAGCGCTGCAGGAGGTGTGCTGGAAAGGTTCGATGGTGCGATCGTTCCATGGTGGATATACCATCTATCAGAGCTGCGGCAACACACACTAGCTGGGTACAGCTTTCATCGTAATGGGGGAGATGCAAAAACGGGTGATTGGTTGGTGGCCGATCAATGAAAGAATGTGCAGATTGAGGATGAGATGCCACTTCTTCAATATCAGCATTATCAACGTCCACAGCCCCCATCTAGCTAGCACCGATGACGATAAAGAAGAATTCTACGCGCAGCTAGAGCGTGAATACGATCGCTGCCCAAAACACGACATCAAAATCGTCATCGGTGATTTGAACGCTCAGGTTGGCCAGGAGGAGGAATTCAGACCGGTAATTGGTAGGTTCAGCGCCCATCAGCGAACCAACGAAAACGGCCTAAGACTTATCGACTTCGCTGCCTCCAAGAACATGGCCATACGTAGCACCTTCTTCCAGCACAGCCTCCAATACCGTTACACCTGGAGATCACCACAGCAAACAGAAACACAAATTGACCACGTTTTGATCGACGGTCGGCACTTCTCGGATATCATCGACGTCAGAACCTATCGTGGCGCTACCATCGATTCAGACCACTACCTGGTGATGGTCAAACTGCGTTCTAAACTGTCAGTCGTCAATAACATAAGACACCAGCGCTCACCACGGTACCACCTACGACGACTACAGGAGCCGAACGTTGCTGCAACATATTCGCAGCGTCTTGAAGCTGCGTTACCGGGGGTAGACGAACTGGATGTTGTTCCCCTCGATGAATGCTGGAACTCCTTAAAATCAGCAATTAGCAGCACAGCAGAGACCGTCATCGGGTATGAACAACGAGGACAACGGAACGAATAGTTTGACGACGAGTGCCGAGCGCTCCTGAACGAGAAGGATGCAGCACGCGCAGCCATGCTGCAACGAGCGACTCGACAAAACGTGGAACGATACAGACTGAAACGAAAGCAGCAAACACATCTCTTTCGGGAAAAAAAGCGCCGCCTGGAAGAGAAAGAGTGTGAGGAGATGGAGCTGTTTTATCGTTCTCGAGAATCGCGGAAGTTCTTCAAGTAACTAAACGCCTCGCACAAAGGCTTTGTGCCGCGGGCCGAAATGTGCAGAAACAAGGAAGGAGGCATCTTGACGAACGAACGCGAGGTAATCGAAAGGTGGAGGCAGCACTACGATGAACACCTGAACAGCGCGCAGACAGGAGACCTAGACGGCGTTGAGGAGGACTACACCGGTGCAATGAACAACGACGACGTACCACCCCCGACGATGGGTGAAGTTAAGGAGGCCATTAATCAGCTCAAGAACCACAAAGCAGCTGGTAAGGATGGCCTCGTAGCGGAGCTCTTCAAGGGAGGTCCGAGAAAACTTGTAGAGTGTATGCACCGGTTGATAGTCAGGATCTGGGACACAGAACAGCTACCGGAGGAGTGGAAGGACGGGGTAATCTGCCCCATCTATAAAAAAGGCGACAAGTTGGATTGTGGGAACTATCGTGCCATCACAATCCTGAATGGTGCCTACAAAATTTTGTCTCAGATCCTCTTCCGCCGCCTATCGCCAATAGTAAGTAGATTTGTGGGAAGTTATCAGGCCGGATTCATGCCCGGTTGCTCAACGACGGACCAGATTTTTACACTGCGGCAGATCCTCCAAAAGTGCCGCGAGTATCAGGTCCCTACACACCACATCTTCGTCGACTTCAAGGCCGCATATGATACAATCGACCGACGACAGCTATGGAGGATCATGGACGAACACGGCTTTCCCCGAAAGCTGACAAGACTGATTCAGGCAACGATGAACGGTGTGCGGTGCAGTGTGCGGATCTCAGGTGAGCTGTCGCAATCATTTGAGACTCACAGGGGACTTCGACAAGGCGATGGAATCTCCTGTCTGCTCTTCAACGTGGTGCTGGAAGGTGTTATGCGGAGAGCGGGCTTCAACATGCGGGGCACGATTTTCAACAAGTCTAGTCAGTTTATCTGCTTCGCCGACGACGTGGACATAATCGGAAGAACACATGCGACGGTAGCCGACTTGTATACCCGACTGAAACACGAAGCAGGGCTGATTGGGCTTGGGATCAATGCGTCTAAGACTAAATACATGCTAGCTGGAGGGACTGATCGCAACAGAGTTCTTCTTGGTAGTAGTGTTGTGATCGACGGCGACGAGCTCGAGGTGGTAGAGGAATTTGTCTACCTTGGCTCGTTGATAACAACTGACAACAACAACAGCCGTGAAATTCGAAGACGCATTGTCAATGGAAGTCGTGCCTACTATGGGCTCCGCAAATCCTTGAGGTCCAACAAACTCCGACCCCGTACGAAGTGTACCATGTACAAATCCCTAATTCGACCGGTTGTTCTCTATGGGCACGAAGCATGGACGATGTTTGAAGAGGACTCACAAGCGCTCGGAGTTTCCGAACGCCGAGTGCTCAGAACAATATACGGTGAAAACATACAGGAAACGGAGTATGGAGATGGAGAATGAACCACGAACGGGCGCAACTCTACAGCAAACCCAGCATCCAGAAAGTCGCCAAGGCTGGACGAGTGCGATGGGCAGGGCATGTTGCAAGATTGCCGGACAGCAGCCCTTCAAAGATGGTGTTCGCATCTAATCCGGCAGGAACAAGAAGGAGAGGAGCCCAGCGAGCGAAGTTGGACCAGGTGGAGCAGGACTTGGCAAGAATCGGTGCAGCCGGGAGTTGGAGAACTGCAGCCATGGATCGGGACTATTGGCGAAAAATTGTGAAGAAGATCTAATCTCTCAACGGGATGTAGTATCATTATAAATAAATAAATAAATAAATCTGGTTTCCATCAAATCGAAGTTGATGAAAAAGATGTTCAAAAAACCGCGGCATTACGAATTTGTACGTATGCCTTTTGGACTCAAAATTGAAGGAGGTTGTGTTCAAGAAACGACCGCGTCACGCTGTAGTTTAATTCAAGTCGCTTGTTCATAACTGCGGATATTAATTTATAATACTACGAAAATTTTGAAATAACCATTCTACCTGTTTGGTCGCCCTGAAATGTTTTTTTTTATTGTAGAATCATTTGACGATAATTGTTTTATGATTCATTCTTGTGCTCGCAGAACAATACATGCTCGAGATAAGCGCAGTCCTGTCATCCGTAGTGGAGAAAGTTTTGCTACTGGCAAGCGAAACCAAATCACATACAAAATTCCAGAACGATATTTACTTTCTTGGTGACTTCAAACAAAATAAACTCTATATATAAAAGAAGTAAACTCTATATGTTAATCTCAACAACCTCGAAAAGAGTAGCACTGCTTCATTATGATCAAGATTGGCGCAAATGTAATCCTAGTTGAAAGCAGTTTTGCGACTGACACGCGAACCCAAGTAAATTAATAACTTATTATTGAATTGTGTATTATTGAATAACTTGGTATTCCCCAAGATTTTTTTTGATGCACAACCTGAACACCTGCTTCACCATAGCGTCAGTTCAATGCATTGATGTAATGTCAAAGGCACCAACGAAGCATTTATGATGACAGAAAACAAACAATGTTAACTGCTTGGAAAAAGGCTGAATATTTGACTCAGCAGAGATTCATTACTAAAACCCTAGTGCAAACATTTCCCTACCGCTATCTCCCCGCCATGTTTATATTAATCATTACGGCTGCATAATTTGCAACACCAAACAATCGTCAATCATATCATAAAAAAATAGACGATTCATGCATTGTCACAGTGCCAATGCACACGGGAACAGATACAAATGGGGGTTGAGCGTAGCGAAGATGCACTATTTTTACGTACGGGTTATGAAGCACGCACGACCGCACACAAATATCCATATATCGATGGCTTGCAGCAACTAAAAATACACACACTTATCTCCGTTTTGCTCTCTTCTCAACAGAAGCCCTTTCAGTTGATGTTACCAGTCTAGATTAGCTTAGCTGTCATCCTTTGTGGAGAAAATTTTCCTACCGTCATGCAAGGCAAATATTCCCCTTCGTTCTTCTTCTTTTCCTTTGTACACGGATACTTTACATCCTACGGTTTCCCCTTCGTTGCTCATTCGATAAGTTGCTCGTTATTGATATTTATTGAACAAATGTATGAGGAAATGGAAATGCTTCCAATTTTCATCAATTTAAACCATATACAGACTGTGGGATTGTAATGTATAGCATATCAAACAAATCATAGGATATTTCCGATTCGTTTGGTATGTAAATCGCCAAAATCCGTTCGCGGCAAAAATAGTTATTAACGTTTACTTTATTTCATGATAACGTGACCTGTTTTCTGATTTGGCACCCTTAATGAAAGACGTTGTTCAACGTCAATAATGCACCCTCTACACTCCTGCGGGTCATGGATAATATTCTTCGGAAACATATCGGTATATGTTGTCTCGTTTATATGGACGACATTATCGTATTCTCAGCAAGCCTTCAAGAACATTTGATAAATCTTTCGAACGTTTTTCAAACATTACAAAAACACAATATGAAAGTGCAACTAGACAAATGCAAGTTTCTCCGTAAAGAGGTTTCGTTTCTAGGCCATGTCGTCACTTAAGAAGGCGTTCAACCTAACCCAGATAAAATTGAGGTAATTCAAGAATGGCCACTGCCCAAAAATGAGAAACAGCTCAAATCTTTCCTAGGAGTAAAAGGTGTGTCACATCAAATTGCATCACGGAAAAAACGCTGTAGAAATTTAATTTTTATGAATTATATCTTCAGCTTTCGCTTATAATCAGATAAGAGTGTATAGATCACGTTGGCCATGCTTCACCGTCAATTTTTCGTAAATTTGGAAAAATGTCGTCGAACGAAAAAGAGCGTCGTGAATTAATCCTGTGCACTCATTTCGAGAATCCGGAGTTGTCACATCGGGACATCGGTAGAATGATGGGAATCGTCCAATCCACGGTCAGCAGAGTACTAAAACGATACTTCGAGAACCTAACCATCGACCGGAAGGTGAAGAACGGCAAAAATGGATGCTCCGTCAGTGAACATGATCACAAGCGCGTAGTTAAGCAGTTTAGACGTGATCCGAGAAGTTCGGTCCGGGATGTCGCCAATAAGCTGAATTTGTCAAGTTCATTCGTCCAGCGGACCAAGCAGCGGGGGGCCTGCGTACATACAAGGTTCAGAAGGCTCCTAACCGCGACGAAAGGCAAAACATGGTGGGGAAGACGCGAGCCCGGAAGCTGTACACCGAAATGCTGACGAAGCCGCATTGTCTGGTAATGGACGACGAAACCTACGTCAAAGCGGACTTTCGTCAGCTGCCGGGCCTGTTGTTCTTCTCCGCAGAGGACAAATTCAGCGTTCCGGAGGAGATTCGCAAGCAGAAACTATCCAAGTTTGCCAAAAAGTACATGGTGTGGCAAGCGATCTTTAACTGCGGGTTTCGGTGCTCGGTGGCACACACGAAACTCCCTTTAAAAATGCCTCAGGGTCGGCATACGCTTTATTATTTGCTTGGGGAAAAACCTGGAAACCTGGTGGCGGGTGCTGGTATCACCGGTTAAGGGCCGTGTACCCAGTTGTGGCGGTGCAAGTGAGGCGTGAAGCGGTGAAAATTCACGCAACCCCACGCTTAGCTTTTTCCCGACGGTGATTCATCAAAATTCGCGAACTAAAACACGCTAATTTCGTGTGTCTCAAACGTTCACCTCCATGAACAGTCACACTCTCCCCCAGCTCGGGTAAAAATATTAGCAAAGCTAATATTTTTATATTAATAAACAAGAAATTCGTTACGATGCAACGTACCTCTGAACCATCAATCAAGAGAGATATCCAGCCGCCCACAACATCTGCGGGTCGCGAAGAATGGGATTCATAAGCAACTTTCAGTTCGTACTAGATCTTAATGCTTGCTACCGGACGAGTGATTATTTTTTTTATGTATTCGCGTGTCGGGGTCATAAGTTTTCATCGTTGGGGGACCAACTCCTTTCTGTTTCTAGGGTTAACCCTACTACTGACCATCAATGTCTTGTGACTCCGGTCTCCAGCAATCACGTGAAAATGCATTAACCAACATCACAAAAAAACAAATTAAAAAAATATATAAAAATCCGAATAAAAAAAATCATTCAAATGAACATGCTACATTTTAAAATTTACTACTATAATTATTGATAAAAACATGCAAAACATATGTACAAGTACCATGGTATTTTATGCATTCTACGATAGACTATTTACAATAACAAAAATTGCACAGAGTTCAACTCATGAACGGATATGAAATATTTCATTCTGTCGGAGTTGACCTTGGAATGCATGCTATTACTTCGTTTCGTGGGGAAACTACTATTCATTGTTAGTGTGTGTGAGTGCTTCGAGCTTCGAGCTATTAACAATCATACGTTACAGAATGGAACAACGTATGCGGTGTCCCAAAGGATTCAATAATTTCCCGGAGATTCGTGATGGGTAAGTATCAAATCATATCGATATAAATTCTTTATCAGGGATACATGGGTACTTATTTTACTTGTATTTTCAACTACTAAACTAACTGCCTTGCTTGTTTCATCATTCTTCTATTCTTCTATTCTTCTATTATTTTACCTATTAACCCTCACACTATAACTAACCTACAATATTAATTTAATGTATTTTCTACATCTCCAATCCAAATTTAGCGACATTGAAAAACATATTTTAATCAGATGGCAAGGAATTGACAAAGAGCATAAGCTTGAGCTTTAAAGGAAGACGGGAAGGATTTATTGAGACTATCCGGACGCCCTGTCCCACAGACACCCTATTATGGGCCAACCTGTTCTATCCTCGATCTGGGATTTAGCGAATGGATTCAGGTGAAACTCCCTAAAGAAGCATTATCGGGATGGATACCATCCTCTCATTTGACCTCCCGTTTCTCAAGAACCGGAGTCCTTTTGTTCACTTCTTATTATTATTATGATTTATTTTTTTTAGATCTACCTACGCTCGCAAATCTGCGGCCGAGAATGTGCCCAATGGTTTACCATTCATATCTGAGACCTCGTAGGAACTAGTACCCTTGCTGGCCATAATGATGCAGGGTGTATAAATCGGTCCTAGCTTCGCATTGAAGTCCTTAACCGCGGAAGATTGAAGAAAAGTGCGTTTGAACACTCGTTGACCCACAGTAAAAGTAGGTGAGTATCTTTTGTTCCTCAAATCATACCAAGCTTTCGTTGACTCATAAGCTTTTCGCAAATTAGCTATAACTAGCTCATAAATCTTCTTATTAATTTCTTCAAATTTTTCGATTCTCTGACTGATTTCCGAATTATTCGATGAGGAGTGAATTTGGTTGAAGCATGAATGGAGTTATTCAAAATAAACTCAATTTCTGCGGTTCTGGTGTCCCATACACGCTGATTTTCTCGAACATATGTTCGAATCATGGAATTTATGGTACGATTTAGCCGTTCGGCCGGATTGGCTTGACTCCTGTGTCGAGAATTTGTCCAATGTTGCACCTCATATTTATGTAACAGGTCTTGGAATTCTCTAGACAGAAAAGTCGTCGCATTATCCGTTATTAAATATTGGGGAACGGATAGCTTTCGGAACCATTGATTTTCCACTATGGAACATAGACTTCCAGACGATATTTTCTTCACCGGAACAAGATGGCAGTACTTAGAGAATAAGTCCATTATGACTAATAAGTGTGCATTACCATTCTTGCTCCGAGGAAGTGACTGGATATAATCCATGCATATAATCTGAAATGGTTTAGTCGCAATTCGCTGCCTACCCATTTTCGGGACGGTTGAAATGGTTGGATGTTTGTTTTCTTTACACGATTCACAGTAACCGATATATCGTTTTAGGTCTGCGTTCATTCGAGGCCAGTAATATCTTCTCTTAACCCTTTCAATACATTTTTCGAACCCAATGTGCATGCTTTCATCATGTTCCTGTTTCATTATTTGCTGCTGCATCGAATCAGGAACACACTCCTTCCATTCGAACCTATAATCTAATAAATCCGACCGCGCGGACACAAATTTGAATAGCTTCCCATTTTCGATTTTGAAATCCATATATTTTTCCGGTTGACGTTCCACCGCTTTGAATAATTTTGGATACCACCCATCTTTTCTCTCGACATCTACAGCTTCGACTGATCGCGACAACGCATCAGGGACAATATTGTCCTTGCCTTTTCGGTGCTTCACTTCCATGTCGTACTGTTGGAGTGTTATGCTCCACCTACTAAGTCGGGAAGAAGATCTCCATTTCGCTTTCATAATGAAAGACAACGCTGAAGAATCTGTCACCAGAGTGAAATGCGTTCCTTCTATGTAACATCTAAATTTTTCAATGCAGCGGAGGGCAGCTAACCCTTCCTTTTTCCGCTGCATGATAATTCAATTCGGCTCCTTTAAATTTTTCCGAGTGATACGCGATTACTTTTTCTGTACCATCCTGAACTTGCGTGAGGACTCCCGCAAGAGCGTTGTCGCTTGCATCAGTCTGTACACAAAATGGTAATGTGAAATCGGGATTGACCATCACTGGAGCGGAAATCAAACGTTCCTTGATATCGTTAAAAGCCTGCTCTGCTGCACTGTTCCACTGTACCCTTTTTGGCTTATTTTTCAACAAATTTGTCAAAGGTACAGTGAGTTCACTAATGTTTTCGATAAACCTGCGGTAGTAGTTTACCATACCGAGGAATCGCCTTAGAGATCTCACGGAATTCGGAACCTCATACCCCAAGATCGCTTGGACTCGATCTGGGTTAGGTCGAAGACCGTCTCGAGATAAAATGTAGCCTAGATATGGCAGTTCATGGCAGCAGAACTTTGATTTCTCCAGATTGATGCACAAATTAGCATTTTTCAATCGTTTGGCCAACTCCCTTAATTTCGCTAAGTGGTCATCAAAAGTGTTGCTGACCACTACAATGTCATCCAAATAGACAAAAAGACAAATTCCTTTACCTGGAATTGAGAATGCGGTATATTTTCGCGATTCTTCCATTAAAGGCACCTGCAGAAAAGCTTGAGTCAGATCGATTGTCGAAAGAATCCTGAATGATCCTAAAGGGTGTGTCGCATCAAATTGCATCACGGAAAAAACGCTGTAGAAATTCGCCCAGTAGACCGATCCTTTTGAAAAATTTAGACAGTAAAATAAAAACTATTAAACAACTTTTGGCATTTTCTTTTTATTCATACTTCGAGCCCAAGCCCGTATGCTCGCACCTTCCTCTTTACCCCGTCCATAAGGTTCTGTACAACGTCAGGTTGTAGTTTTTTTTTTGAACAGAAATCCATTTTCTCTTGAAGTCTGCCTCCGATTTGACAACTTTTGGGTTCTTCCGGAGGGCCTGCTTCATAATCGCCCAATATTTCTCTATTGGGCGAAGCTCCGGCGCGTTGGGCGGGTTCATTTCCTTTGGCACGAAGGTGACCCCGTTGGCTTCGTACCACTCCAACACGTCCTTTGAATAGTGGCACGAAGCGAGATCCGGCCAGAAGATGGTCGGGCCCTCGTGCTGCTTCAATAGTGGTAGTAAGCGCTTCTGTAGGCACTCCTTAAGGTAAACCTGTCCGTTTACCGTGCCGGTCATCACGAAGGGGGCGCTCCGCTTTCCGCAAGAGCAGATCGCTTGCCACACCATGTACTTTTTGGCAAACTTGGATAGTTTCTGCTAGCGAATCTCCTCCGGAACGCTGAATTTGTCCTCTGCGGAGAAGAACAATAGGCCCGGCAGCTGACGAAAGTCCGCTTTGACGTAGGTTTCGTCGTCCATTACCAGGCAATGCGGCTTCGTCAGCATTTCGGTGGACAGCTTCCGGGCTCGCGTCTTCCCCACCATGTTTTGCCTTTCGTCGTGGTTAGGAGCCTTCTGAACCTTGTATGTACGCAGGCCCTACCGCTGCTTGGACTGCTGGACGAATGAACTTGACAAATTCAGCTTATTGGCGACATCCCGGACCGAACTTCTCGGATCACGTCTAAACTGCTTAACTACGCGCTTGTGATCTTTTTCACTGACGGAGCATCCATTTTTGCCGTTCTTCACCTTCCGGTCGATGGTTAGGTTCTCGAAGTATCGTTTTAGTACTCTGCTGACCGTGGATTGGACGATTCCCAGCATCTTACCGATGTCCCGATGTGACAACTCCGGATGCTCGAAATGAGTGCACAGGATTAATTCACGACGCTCTTTTTCGTTCGACGACATTTTTCCAAATTTATGAAAAATTGACAGTGAAGCATGTCCAACGTGATCTATACAATCTTATCTGATTATAAGCGAAAGCTGAAGATATAATTCCTAAAAATTAAATTTCTACAGCGTTTTTTCCGTGATGCAATTTGTTGTGACACACCCTTTAACTGGCTGAGTATCCTGTTTTGGTGAGGGAGAGGGTATGCGTCCCTTTTTGTCCGCTCGTTAAGCGATCTAGCGTCGAGGCACAATCTTACCTCTTCGCTATTTCTTTTCTTAACTGGGACGACTGGCAATGACCAGTCTGACCTTGAGGGTTCGATAATACCCTCTTCAAGCATGTTGTCCACTGCACGATGTATTTTCCTTTGTATTTCGGGACTCCAAGGATAAGGATTCTTACGGACAGGTGGTGAATTTTGGTACTCTTCTTTGAGTTCAATTTTATGTGTCATGTAATTGGTTTTCCCAAACTTACCAGGTTTTGCGGTTAGAAATAGTGATTTGGTATCCTCTACCTGTCTTTGCTGTTCATTATTTATTTCTATTGCATTTTCTCCCTCTTGTCCAACAATTTCTCCTACTTCGCTGCTATTGATCGTGGGTTCAATTCTAAATTTCTCCCAAAAATCATAGCCCAAAATGCATTTTCTATTTAATTGTGGGGCAAACAATACCGGTAAGATTTTAGTTTTTCCATTAAATGTGATTGGTACATCAGCGCATCCAATCACTTCTAAGTTCTGGCCCGCAGCTGTTTTCAAATTGATATTCGTGGGTTTCAGTTTTAGTTTCAATGCTTGAACTATTTTCCTTCCACCTATCCCTAAAATTGTTCTTGAAGCACCACTATCCAATAATCCTATCACAGATATCCCCAACATTTCCACCTTTGCAAAGGGTCTGTTATCTTCCCTGACATTAATGAATGCAGTTACTATTTCTGCATTCTGATCTCTACACATGCTTACTTGTGAATAGCCATGTTGTCTTAGCTGTTTTGGTGGATCAGCTATTGAAGATTTGTGAGGACTTGAAAAGTTTGTTTGACGACTGCGTTGCCTCACTGGGAAGTCGGTTTGGTGTTTTTTGCTTGGCAGTAAGGGCACTCCTTTGTGATAAAACCTGGGAAACCACACACTTCACAAAAAACGTTCCTTTGCTTAGCGCAACTTTTGAAATAATGCCCATTTTCATGGCAATTGAAACAAATCCCTCCCCTCACCGGGATGTACGCTCGAACAATCCTTTGTAATGCACTTGTTCCACTTGGTCCTGGAACTGGACTCTTAGTCCTATAAGGATTGTTCGGATGCGTACTTGAATTGTAATAGTTTTTTGTACCAAATTTATTCTCCTGAACTTTAAAGTTCGATTGTGGTTTCAAAAGCTCTTTCTGGAAACGCTGCTCAAAATCCTGTCGTTTATTATCATTTTCCTTAATTTGTTCTTTATTAGACCGTTCTCTTTTTTGAAATCTATTTTCTTGATAATTTGAATTCTTTTCCTTCCTCATTTCCTCGATTTCTTCTGTTTTATGTACAAATCTATTTTCTCGTCTTTGATAATACTGCCAATTTATTGCATCAAATTTCTTGCCAAATTCTTTCATTTTAGGTATAGTGGTAATATTCGCGGCAAGCATGGCTATTCTGCACTCGTCCCGGGTATTTCGGAAAAGGACGTCGAATTTCCGTCTCTCATCCCATGGATTGGACATGCTACGAAAAATCCGGACCATGTCCAAGTAAAAGTCCTGGAACTTTTCTTTAGCACCTTGCTTTCGATTGTTAGCCTGTCGTTCATAGACGTAATCAATGTCAATTGGTAAGAACTCATTCTTTACTTCCTGAACCAAATTCTTCCACGACCCCAACTCATTATTTCCATTTACCTCCATGAACCAAGACCTAGCTTTTTGGGTGAACAAATGGTGAAACAATTCAGTCTCCGTAAATCCTTCTGAACGCGCGTTGAACTCAACTTCTTTTAAAAATTCATTCAGCTTTCTTCCATTGTCCATCCCATCATATCGAATTGCCCACTTATGCACCGGTAAACGGTGACTATGGGTATTTATTCTAATATTTTTTTTTATCCCATTTATTTATTTAAGGCTCATTAGCATTTTAGCTGTAACAGAGCCGAATTTTAATCGTGTACATGTCACATGGTTATCATATCTATAATTAGCACATTACACAGTTGCCATTCGCCAGTATTCCTTCTATACCATTACATATGGTACATTCACACAGTAGCCATTTAGGCGTAAGGGTATTCTTTCTGTTCTTCCATTATCCAGTTGGACCATCGGACAGCGGAGACAGTTGATTGATCATTGTTGAGTTATTTATAGAACAGTAGCCCGATGTGTCTGGCAGAGCAGAGCAGTTGTATGGATGAATCGATCTTATTTCGACCGTGGATCGATCTCCATCGCTGATGATTGTTGCGTGGACGTAGCTATTCTGTAACAACACAAAGATGGTCAATGAGGGCCCTGAGTTTTGAACTCACGATCGATCGCTTACTGAGCGAACGCGCAACCAATGTGGCTACGGAGACCCCCTATTCTAATATTTTCGCGTGGATTATTTTCATTTGCAATCCTTGATTCTGGATTGGAATAGTTTTCATTATTATTCGAACTTTGCCAAGAACTATTTCTCTGTTTCAACCATGCTATAAAATCAGATGGTTTATTGTTTACTCGTTTTTCTGTGTTTTTTTCTTTAACCGGTTCCTCGACGTGTGTACTATTTTTATGATTATATTCTTCTTGATTTTTATTTTGTTTCGACTCTAACAGTTGTATACGCTGTAACAATTGGCTAACAACATCCATGAGCTGTTTGTTTTCTGCTTCTAATTTCTCTCCATTATCGTCCTGAGCTTTTTGTCGTTCAACCGTTTCTACTTCCCTATCTAACTCTTCATCAATGTTCATTTCAACCTCACTCGTATCACTCTCTACTTCTTCATTTGGATTAGCATTGTTATTTCCATCCGTGTTTTCATTATCCGGTCCATCGTTCGAACTATTTTCTTCGATTTGGTGTCTCAAACTTTCATTGATCATCTTCAATTCGGCCTCTCTAACCTCTGCTAGATGAGAGGAAGTTGAGAAATAACCATTCAACATGCTCAAACATTCCCCAGCTATCACAGCTAGAGAGTTCAAATCCTCCTCTCCACAAGCCTGACTTTTTAGTCTTTCCATTCGTAGAAGAATATGAATCAACCTAGTTTTGTAGCTCTGCTCTGGCGCTCTTTTCCCTTTCCTAATTTCCAACGCGTTTTTAATACTGTAAATTTTATCCCCACAGCTCTCTAATTCACCCATCACTGAATCCGCAATAAAATCTAAAAAAACCTCTTTCTGATTTTTTTCTTCTTTCAGGTGTGTTCGCAGTGTTCTTTCCAGTTGATTACGCGACCCATTTACTGGAATCTTGCGTATCTTCAGTTCATATTCCAACTCATCTATTGTTAAGTGAGCGGCATTCATAGCTCGATATTGCGACACAAAATGAGACATCGCCATTTTTGAGGACTGCTTGCACAAAAGGACACCAGGACAATGAATAATACAGAATTTAAAAAGATAACACTTTTATTTCATACACAATTATACAATTTAAAAACACGATCAATGAAATACTGTTACAAATAGATTAAAAATTGTTGTAAATTAAAAAAAAAAATAGAATATTGAATTAATATTATTTTTGACTAGTATAAGTAAAGATTTTAAGCATTGTAATACAGGTACTTATGTTATTGGTTTCAATTTTCTTTATAGTTTGGAAGAACTCACATTGACTTTTTTAAGAACGTTTTGCATTTAGAATAACTCCATTCGAAATGTAAAAATCTAGTTTGAATTTGTATCACTTGATTGTTGGTAGTCACATTAATCTTTCGCGTTCACTCAAGCTCTTTCCGAACCGAAAAATTGTACTCTTCTCGTCTCCACTAACCGTTCTGTTATGTTATAGCTCAATACTAGCTCTTGAAATAATGGGAATTTTCCCAGAGACTTCTGTATGAACCAATAACGAATCTCGAGTTTTTCCCTTGCACAAATAGTTTTGAAACTAATTTTTGTTGGGCGCCAAAGTGTAATTGCGGGTTTCGGTGCTCGGTGGCACACACGAAACTCCCTTTAAAAATGCCTCAGGGTCGGCATACGCTTTATTATTTGCTTGGGGAAAAACCTCGCGTTTGACTACGTTGCCTTACCACCCACTCCCTTAACCTACACTCACCTGGAAGCTGGGCTGCGACGACTCGATGTTCCGGTTGTAGAAGGGATAATAATAATTCGTCGTCTGTCGAGAAATCGCGAATTCCCGGAAAATTCCGCGAGCACTCGCGGATAACGCACGATCGCACCTTTCTCCTCAATCCTCTTAAACCCCGGATTGATCTCCTTCTTTTCACCAATCTTTTCACTGATCTTATTCGCGCGAACAATCGCCTTTTTTCCACGCGCGAAATATCCTTTTTTCTCTTAAAACTCGACCGTTCCGTCCAAAGGTTTCTTTTCCAGTCCCCTTTATACCTTTTCAAGCCTGGTCATCAACCTCTCGACCCGGTCATTCCCCTCATGATCCCAGGTACAGGTCCGAATTCCCATTTTCGGGACCTATCTAAATATTTGTCGCCCATGCCAATGCCATCTGGTGGCGGGTGCTGGTATCACCGGTTAAGGGCCGTGTACCCAGTTGTGGCGGTGCAAGTGAGGCGTGAAGCGGTGAAAATTCACGCAACCCCACGCTTAGCTTTTTCCCGACGGTGATTCATCAAAATTCGCGAACTAAAACACGCTAATTTCGTGTGTCTCAAACGTTCACCTCCATGAACAGTCACAGATCTGCTCTTGCGGAAAGCGGAGCGCCCCCTTCGTGATGACCGGCACGGTAAACGGGCAGGTTTACCTTAAGGAGTGCCTACAGAAGCGCTTACTACCACTATTGAAGCAGCACGAGGGCCCGACCATCTTCTGGCCGGATCTCGCTTCGTGCCAAAGGAAATGAACCCGCCCAACGCGCCGGAGCTTCGCCCAATAGAGAAATATTGGGCGATTATGAAGCAGGCCCTCCGGAAGAACCCAAAAGTTGTCAAATCGGAGGCGGACTTCAAGAGAAAATGGATTTCTGTTCAAAAAAAAAACTACAACCTGACGTTGTACAGAACCTTATGGACGGGGTAAAGAGGAACGGGCTTGGGCTCGAAGTATGAATAAAAAGAAAATGCCAAAAGTTGTTTAATAGTTTTTATTTTACTGTCTAAAATTTTCAAAAGGATCGGTCTACTGAGCGAATTTCTACAACGTTTTTTCCGTGATGCAATTTGATGTGACACACCCTTTACTAGGATATTATAGAAAATTCATAAGAGATTTCGCACGTATAGCGAAACCCTTAACTCAACAACTTAGAAAAGGTGAAATAATAAAACATAGTAATGATTTTATTTCAGCATTTCGGAAATGTAAAGAAATTCTCAGTAGTAGCCAAATCCTAAAATATCCTGAGTTCGAAAAGCCTTTCATCTTAACAACAGACGCCTCGAAATACGCTTTAGGAGCTGTACTTTCACAGGGCCCAGTGGGCAAAGACCATCCAATAGCGTTTGCTTCTAGAACATTGGCAAAAAGTGAAGAAAATTATTTTTAAATATATTAAAATTATTAAAAAGATCCTCATGATAAATTACTACGTTGGAAGCTTTGTTTAGAAGGATTTGATTATGAAATCCGTCATAGACCAGGAAAGCAAAATGTAGTTGCCGATGGGCTATCGCGGATAAACTATGATATAAACAACGAACAGTTTGAAGAATCTTCGGAAGACACTTCAACCCACTCTACAGACGCTGGTGATAGTGATCTTATCAAAATCACAAAACTTCCACTAAAATATTTCAAAAACCAGATACTTCTAAAAATTGGACAACAAGAAGATAACGTATCTGAGCTGATTTTTCCAGGAGTCTATAGAACAACGATTCCACGGCCGGACTACAATCCTAGAACTCTTATAGCGATGTTTCAAGAATACATGCACCGTAGAAAAAAAAAACAGGTATATTGTGTCCAGAGAGCGTTATGACGCAATTACAAGAGATATATAAAAGTCATTTTTCACATAATAAACTTTTCAAGGTTGTATTAACTATATCTATTCTACAGGACGTGCTAACTAACGAGGATCAAAACAGGATCATAGAAGAGACACATCAAAGAGTACATCGCGGGGCAAACGAGGACTATGCGGTAATCCTTAAAAACTACTAATATCCTCAAATTCGAAAAAAAATTCAGACATACATAAATCTCTGCTCCACTTGTCTAGATAACATGTACGAAAGAAATCCATATAAAATAAAACTTTCTAGTTGACATTTCGATCTCTTCCCCCGATCTGTTTTTATCTGCCGTTGATAAACTATCTCGCTTTGCTATGCGGATAAAATCAGCTATCAGGGATAAAATCGAGATCAATTAAAGACGTCAAACTTAGCCTCATTAAACTAATTTCAACATACGGTACCCCAAGAATGATTGTTTGCGACAACGAAGTCGCTTTTAAATCAATTGAAGTTAGAGCATTACTACAAAGACTCGAAGTGGAAATGTATTTTACACCTTCCAATCACAGTGAAGTGAATGGAATTGTGGAACGTTTCCATTCAACGCTCAGTGAGATTTTTCGCTTCTTCTTGAATGGCGTTAACGTTCCCTGTGGAACTTTTGCCGTCTCAACGTATTCATTAACTAGCGTCGTTCACTAATACTTGGTTGAGATTTCTATGCCGAATAACACGCCTTGAATGTACTCTGGAGTGGCAAGCTCTAGAATACGCGTGATCACAGTGCAAGTCGGAGGAAATTTCTTTGACGAAAAATCCCCCAACCAGAACGGGAATCGAACCCGAACACCCGGCATGATAGTGTGGGACGCTAACCACTCGGCCACGGGTGCAAGAGATTTTTCGCTGCATTCGACCAAAATATCCCGATTTAACTAGCAAAGAAATCTACAAAATATCTACGACACTATATAACGCAACAATCCACAGTGCTACAAAATTAAATTACGGAATTAAAGATGGACAAGAGCGACCCCTTAATCTTGAAACAATTCTTGAGAATAGAAATCAAATACGAGGGTCACTATTTATATTTCGGGAATTGACAACATTGATGTCATGTGTGCTCCCTTGGCCGAGTGGTTAGCGTCATAACTAACATGCCGGGTGTTCGGGTTCGATTCCCGTTCTGGTCGGGGGAATTTTTCGCCAAAGAAATTTCCTCCGACTTGCACTGTGATCACGCGTATTCTAGAGCTTGCCACTCAGAATGCATTCAAGGCGTGTTATTTGGCATAGAAATCTCAACTAAGTACTAATAAAAATGACGCAAGTAATACTACGTTAGTGCCATTGAAGAAGAAGAAGAAGAAGAAGATGTCATGTGAGTCCATCTGACGGTTCCATCGTAAAGTTTGACATTTTTGACGATATACGTACTCAGAACATTTTGTCATACGGACGCTATTTGTTTATTTTATATTTAGTTGAAAGTTTGGTCTCGGCAAAAAAATGGAACTGAATCGTGAACATTTTCGTGCGATGATTTTTTACGACTTTCGACGTGGATTATCACAACAAGAGTGTGTCAATCAACTTAATTTGACTTTTGGCGATGATGCTCCATCAACAACCACTGTATATTGCTGGTATAGTGAATTCAATCGTGGTCGTAGTTCGCTGTCCGACGAGTTTCGTGAAGGTCGTCCAAAATCGACATCGATGCTGTGCACGAAATGATTAAGCAAGATCGTCATGTAACCTATTGTGAGATTGAGGCATCCCTAAGCATTAGTTCCACCAGCATATATGCGATTTTACATGAACACTTAGTTGTGCGAAAATTATGTTTACGTTGGATCCCACATAATTTGACAATCGCTCAAAAAAAGGCTCGTGTCGATTGGAATAAATGCTTTGAAAATTGGTTTAAGCGCATGCAAAAGTGTATCGATCATCGTGGCGAGTACTTTGAAAAACAATAAAAATATATTCGCAGCTTAACTATTTGTTTTTGTTCCTATTCTTGAAATATAAATAGTGACCCTCGTATTTGATGAAATAACTGAGAAATTAGAGGCTTATCAAAATAAAACTAATGAATAACAAAAAAAGAGTTGAAGAACCATCTCTAGTAGACAACGATATTGTTTATAAGAAGGTTCAAGGTATAAAAAAAGAAGAAACCAAAGTTCAAAAGGCAGAAGGTCAGACATAATCGAAGAAAAACATTTATCGATCATAGGAACATAAAATTACACAAATCAAAAATAAAACGGAAAAGAAAATTGTAAAACTTTTTTAAACAATCAAATCAATATGCACTTCTAACATGTGGTATTATCCTTTAATTTCAGAAATTCAAAATATGTTGGTTTTCATTCATC
This sequence comes from Toxorhynchites rutilus septentrionalis, assembly GCF_029784135.1. Lineage (NCBI taxonomy): Eukaryota > Metazoa > Arthropoda > Insecta > Diptera > Culicidae > Toxorhynchites > Toxorhynchites rutilus. Next base: position 8,849,185 of record NC_073746.1, read on the forward strand.
AGCCTATTGGGTGTAACAAATTCATCCCAATTACACATACAAAATCTGTACGAAAATCCAATATTGATAACCACTGAGAAATTGTGCAGGGTGCAGACAGGGAATATTAAGATATATAGAAATATATTTATCTATATATATAAAAATGGAGTGATGTCTGTCTGTCTGTCTGATTCTTATAGACTCGGAAACTACTGAACCGATCGACATGAAAATTGGTATGTAGGGGTTTTTGGGGCCGGGGAAGGTTTTCGTGATATTTTGAGACCCCTCCCCCCTCTCTAAGGGGGGGGCTGCCATACAAATGAAACACACATTTCTGCATTACTCGGAAATTAACCAAGCAAACGAAACCAAAGTTGGCATGTGAAAGTTTTAGGGTGCAATAAATGTTTCTATGATGGTTAGACAGTCCTTCCCCCACTCAAAGAGGGGGCTGCCATACAAATGAAACACAAATTTCTGCATTACTCGAGAATTAATCAAGCAAATGAAACCAAATTTGGCATGTGGAGGTTTTAGGATGCAATAAATGTTTCTATGGTGATAAGATACTCCTTCCCCGTCTCTTAGAGGGGGCTGCCATACAAATGAAACACAATTTTTTGCATTACCCGAGAATTAATCAAGCAAATTAAACCAAATTAGGCATATGGAAACTTTAGGGTGCAATGAATGTTTCTATGGTGGTTAGATACCCCTCCCCCCTCTCTTAGGGGTGGCTGCCATACAAATAAAACTCAAATTTCTGCATTACTCGAGAATTAATCAAGTAAATGGGCGGGACAAAGTTTGCCGGGTTAGCTAGTATAATATATATTAAGAAATAGAACAAACTGTCAATTTATTAACGAGCTTATCATACACAAAAATTGAAGCAAAAAATCCATTAACAAATATTATAAAATATAGGATAAAAAAATTGTACACAAATTTCTATCACATCAAACCGTAGAGTCATAGCGGACAGAAACGAAGGGACAGCTTAGGATATGGGTGGAAGTGGATCGCAGGATCGCCGGACGCACAGGATTTGCGGATAATTAACTCAACAATGAACGACCTGATTGAACAAAACAACCAGCAATATCAAGTTCATTGCTTCGACAACTCGCAAGCAGATCGGTCGAACCTATATTTGATCCGATACAGGTGTTTTTTTTACATCCGTTTCTAGTGTGTAATTTTTCATCTGGTGCGCTGCGAGCGAGTAAAGCTCATAAAAAGTGGTGCGCTATCGAGAGAATCCGGCAGCAAGTCACATCATCACACACGCTACACAGCAGCGGGGCAAGTAGAAGTTTATTTTCCTCTTACCTCTTCCATCATTCTGTATAGCTTCTGTGCTCGATTTATACCATTATTTAACTTTGTGTTTCCATATCGACAAGCGTTGGCATTAGGGGTGTTCATTTCTTACATCACCGTTGAACTTTAATTGGAACTTTTTTCATTTCCAAATTACACATAATAACAAAAATTGAAATAAATAAAATTTTCAACAATAACTAATATAGAAATATAATTTCTTTTACTAATTTATATTTTCCAAATTATCATATTCTGTTCATATCGAACAGTTGTCTACTTCTTCGTTTTTATTTATATGGCAGAGGGCGGGGAGGATCCCCCATCCACACCAAAGAATATATCAGATAATGAACCTCCTCCTGAAGAGCAGGAGGATGAAACAGAAGATGAGGAGGAAAATTCTGTATACGAGATAGAAAGCTCTGAAGATGAGGAAAAAGACGAGAAGCAGGATTTTCGTCTAAAAGAATACCCTGATGGCGCCAAAGGCCCATTTATCGTATACTTTAGACGAAAATCCAAACCTCTTAACGTCATTCGCATCTCAAAAGAGTTGACACAGAAATTTTCCGAAGTTACCGAGATTACTCGGATGGGGCCAGACAAATTACGAGTTGTCGTCTCCAGTAGAACCCAAGCGAATGAAATAACGCGCTGTGATCTCTTTGCGATCGAGTATCGCGTATACGTACCCTGTTGCAACGTTGAAATAGACGGTGTAATAAACGAAAAGGGTTTGACTCGAAAAGAGATACTCGATGGTGTCGGTCGCTTCAAGAACTCCTCACTCAAAAGTGTGAAGATTCTTGCATGCGATCGACTGAAATCTGTGTCACTTAAAAATGACAAAAGAGTTCTCAATCGGACAAACTCTTTTCGTGTGACATTTGAGGGTTCCGCCCTTCCAAACTACGTTGCAATAGGTGCACTTCGTTTACCTGTTCGGTTGTTTGTACCCCGGGTAATGAAATGCAACAAATGTATGCAACTCGGTCACACGGCCGCCTATTGTTGCAATAAACAACGTTGCGCAGATTGTGGAGAGAGCCCTTGCCCGAAAGAGCGCAAGTGTCTTCATTGCGGCGGGACTCCTCATGATCTTACTCAATGCCCGGGGGAAAAAATCAAGCGTTCCTTAAAAGAACGTTCCAAGCGGACTTATGCAGAAATGCTTAAGAGTTCCGTTCCAACTCAGGACAATCCCTACTCCATTCTGCAGAACGACGAGCCTGTTGCTGACGCTCCCAATGCAGGAAGTTCTGGTACATCGCAGGGTGCCATCAGGAAAAGAAAAATTACCTCTTTTCCATCACTCCCCAGAAAGAAAACCGAAACTTCCCAAGTTGGAATGAAAACTCGAATCGAACGTGCTGAGAATAGACCGAAGCAAGTACCTCCTGGTTTAAGCGGTTCTTCTACGCACCAGGGGTCCTCAGCACTTCCCGGAGCAGCACCCAACACGTCTGCTCCTTTTTCGCGGTTGAGGCAACAGCCACAATCTGGCTTGCTTGCGCTTTCTGACCTGGTGGACAACATTTTAAATGCTTTAAATATAAATGACCCTCTTAAAAGCATAGTATTATGTTTGCTTCCGATTGTGAGAACATTTTTGAAAGAAAAATGTGGTTTTTTAGCAGCGTTCATTTCCCTCGATGCCTGATTCAGTGCTAGAGGTCAAGGATTTGACCACTGTAATACAGTGGAATTGCAGAAGCATCATTCCTAAACTAGATCAGTTTAAATTTTTAGTTCACAGCTCTAACTGTGATGTATTTTCTCTCTGTGAAACATGGCTTTCTTCAGCCGACGAGCTGAATTTCCACGATTTCAACATTATTCGCCTCGATCGAAATGACTCGTTTGGTGGCGTACTATTGGGGATTAAAAAATGTCACTCCTTCTATAGAGTCACTCTCCCATCGATGACAGGCATTGAAGTTGTTGCTTGCCAGACACAAATCAATGGCAAAGACCTCTGCATTGCTTCGATATATATCCCTACCAGAACTACGGTAGAACTACGCCATCAGTTCTTTGATACTATCGAGGCAATGCCGGAGCCGCGGTTAATCTTAGGTGATTTCAACTCCCATGGAACAGCATGGGGATCACTCTACGATGACAACCGTGCCACTTTGATTTATGATCTGTGCGACAACTTCAAATTGACAGTTTTGAATACTGGGGAAGCAACTAGAATAGCCAACCCTTCTGCACGGGCAAGCATGCTAGACACATCTCTATGCTCTTCTTCGTTATCCCTGGATTGCATGTGGAAGGTAATCCAAGATCCCCACGGTAGTGATCACCTACCAATAATTTTATCGATCGCTAATGAATCAAGCTCTCGTGAGTCAGTCAATATTTCGTATGAGCTCACGAAGAATATTGACTGGAGAACATTTGCGGAAATAATATCTGAAGCAATTGTTTCAATGCATGAACTTCCTCCACTCGAAGAGTATAACTTTATATCGTGTTTGATTTACAAAAGCGCACTTCAAGCTCAAAAGAAACGTGTACCGGCTACCACTTTCCGACGTCGTCCTCCATCACTTTGGTGGGACAGGGAGTGTTCAAAGGTCTACCTTGAAAAATCATCCGCTTTCAAAAAATTCAGGAAAACTGGATTAGTGGAATGGTTGCTAAAGTACCAAGCTCTAGAAGCCAAACTAAAAGGTTTGATTAAAGCAAAAGAGCGTGGATATTGGCGGAAGTTCGTCAATGGTTTGTCAAGGGAGACCGCTATGAGCACTCTTTGGAATACGGCTAGGAAAATGCGTGGCTGGAACCATACACATGAAAGTGAGGAATACTCTGACCGTTGGATTTTTAACTTTGCAAGGAAGGTTTGCCCCGACACCGTTCCTGCACAAAACGTCGTACGCGACATTCCACTTCAAAGCGATTATGAGAATTTTTCGGTGGTGGAATTCTCAATTGCTCTCCTCTCATGTAACAATTCAGCTCCGGGGTCGGACAAGATTAAATTCAACTTGTTGAAGAATCTTCCCGACTTGGCAAAACAGCGTTTTCTGAACTTGTTCAACAAGTTTCTGGAGCTGAATATTGTCCCGCATGACTGGAGACAAGTGAGAGTGATAGCCATACGAAAACCCAATAAGCCGGCTTGCGATCACAACTCGTATAGGCCGATTGCAATGTTATCCTGTATTCGCAAATTGTTAGAGAAAATGATTCTACTTCGTTTGGACAAGTGGGTCGAAACGAACAATTTGCTGTCAAATACGCAGTTTGGCTTCCGCCGAGGTAAAGGGACAAATGATTGTCTCGCGCTGCTATCTTCTGAAATCCAAATCGCATTTGCTCGCAAAGAACAAATGGCTTCCGTTTTTCTCGATATCAAAGGGGCATTTGATTCAGTTTCCATGGAAATTCTCTCAGAGAAGCTTCATAATCGTGGACTTTCACCAATTCTCAACAATTTCCTGTACAATTTACTGTCAGAAAAGCACATGATTTTCTCTCATGGCAGCTCGAAATCTCGAAATCGAAATGAGACAACTTGCAGACGATGGAGTTATTTCCATCACGGGTACTAATCCCGTCGTTCTGCAAAAGTCGTTGCAAGATACCCTGAACAATCTGTTCACGTGGGCCCTCAAGCTGGGTATTGAATTCTCTACGGAGAAAACTGAAATGGTCGTTTTTTCTAGGAAGCACGAACCCGCCCAATTCCAGCTTCACCTATCCGGCAAAACGATCAAGCACTCGATGTTTTTCAAATACCTTGGAGTATATTTTGACTCTAAATGTACCTGGGGGAGACACATTGCGTATTTGAAATAGAAATGCCAGCAAAGAATCAATTTTCTCCAAACAATAACCGGAACATGGTGGGGTGCCCATCCAGGAGACCTCATTCAGTTGTACAAAACAACGATATAGTCAGTGTTAGAATATGGCAGTTTTTGCTTCCGATCAGCTGCCAGGATTCATATTCTCAAGCTGGAGAGGATACAATATCGTTGCTTGCGTATAGCCATGGGGTGTTTGCATTCGACACATACGATGAGTCTCGAAGTTTTGGCAGGAGTACCCCCGCTTACTCTTCGGTTCACAGAATTATCCTACAGATTTCTCATCCGTTGCAAGAACATGAATCCATTGGTGATTGATAACTTCGAAAATCTACTCCAACTGACTCCTCAGTCAAGTTTTATGTCTCTATACCATGAGTACCTTACCCACGACGTGCACCCTTCACCAGGCATCTCCAACCAAGTTTGCTTCCCATACTTTTGCAATTCCTCTGTCATTTTTGATCTGTCCATGCGACAAAAAATCCATGGAATCCCAGACCACCTACGCTCCGATTCTATGCCGCCGATATTTTCGGCAGAATATGGGAAAGTTAGATCTGATAAAATGTTCTTTACTGACGGTTCATTCATAAACGGGTCCACTGGCTTCGGCATCTTCAATGAAAATTCCAGTGCCTCTTTCAAACTCAAAGATCCTTGTTCCGTGTATGTCGCTGAACTGGGTGCGATATACTACGCTTTAGGGATCATTGAAACATTGCCCATCGACCATTATTTTATTTTTTCTGACAGTCTCAGCTCATTTGAGGCAATCCGCTCAATGAAGGTTGATAAACGCTCATCTTATTTCCTAACAAGAATAAGACAACTATTGAGTGTTTTGGTCGAAAAATTATTCAAGATTACCTTAGCATGGGTTCCCTCTCATTGTTCGATTCCGGGGAATGAGAAAGCGGACTCGCTAGCTAAGGTGGGCGCTTTAGAAGGCACACTTTTTGAAAGGCAAATTGCTTATAATGAATTTTTCCACATTCCTCGTCAGTATACGCTCGTAAGCTCGTAATTTACAGATAAATGCGTTGTTTCTCTGATTTTCGGTAGAGAAACAGAATGTATTTCTGAGACACAAAATAGAACTCTACAAAACCTAATTTCTGAAAACAATCTTCTCATTCGCAACGCAAATAATCAAACTTTAATATCAATAGATAATCGAACTTTGTAAGGAAATTTTCTGAGCAACTTCGACAACTGCAGAATATTCTTCAACGAGGAAAAATTCCACAGCAGTGAATATACAGCCAAGCTAGGAATAATCCAAGGAGCAATGCATAATGTCAAAATACACTGGAAACTTCAGAAAATTTCTGATATCGTTCAAGTCAATAATCAAATAATCAGCAAAATGAATTTGACTTGAAACTTTGGGGAATTTTCGGGGGATTGTCAACAGTCTCCATGATTATCGTTGTTTATAGCAGTGTCATCATATTCCGGACCTACAACCTTTGTTTTTGGATGAGAGCAGTAAAGCGTGATATAAAAACTCAACGAGATTCCGAATAGGGACTTTCGGAAGTAGAAGGGGGGCAGTTACAAAAGAATCATCCACAATACTTATTGAACAACCCGATATCAACAATACAGCAACAACAAGCGATCGCTCCACGCCACACGAGGTGAACCAGGTGCAATCAGGTGCAATATTATCACACATTTACTCAACAGCATCATTAGCTATGTGGATAGCAAGGTCGTGTAAAACAGCCTTGCATTCCAGCCGGCCTTGGTTCGTTTGGACTTTTTTTTGGGTGTAATTAAAAAATAAAAAAGAAAGAGATGTCTGCTTCCATACATACAAACATTTTAACCCTTTGCGGTCGTTTGTCTGCTCTCAGCCACCACAGCAAGGAATTATACTAAATACTTTATTCAACGATGTAATAGTTTACATTTTTTCTAAACGAATTTTAATGTCTAGTGAACTTTTTCACGAATGTATACGGAGTTTCTATGACTAATAAGTAACGGTGCACGGTATAAACAAAATATTATTAGTGTGGTAGAACAAAAGGTTCTTTTCAAGGGAAAATAATTCCGACCGCAAAGGGTTAAAGCGTTGGGGGACAGAAGATTTTACCAGCCCGTTCGACGCTTCAAGACACGAAAAGCCATGGTTTCGGCCGAATATGAAATGCTTTCTGGGAACGCTAGTTTGGGTGTAGTATCGCGATGACATCCATCCATCCGTCCAGATATTAAACGAATCAAGCATAACAGAGTGTTAAAACGTGTGAAATCCAAAATTGTTTTACAGCAAGTGGATGGTAAAAGTAAATACATTCATGTCTCAATAGACACTGTACGATTCTTTCAAACTGAATTGGTTTTGAATAGATTAGTAATATGTGTTACTTTGAAAGATATTGAGGTTGATCTTATAAAAGTTGGAAAGAGGGAATATGGTCAGGAATAAAAATGTTGTAATACTTTCTGAGTTTACCGTATTAATCGCTTTATACGTCAATATAAATAAGTACTGGGTGAATTTTTAATTCTAATGTTAATTAACTTAAATGTATGGAAATATAGTTATGTTCGGTGTAAAAATTCCTCTCCAATCCTTTTTGACCAACAGATATTGGTTCAAGTTTCTCGTTCGAGAATGCTCTTATTCTGAATTATTAACCACATTTACGGTTCAAGTTTGTGTGAAAAATCAAGACTAGCGGGGATGTTGAGGTGAAAACTCTTCATGTTCCAATAATGGTCACCATTATCTGCCCCAGTGAAACATCCGCTGCGATAATCGTCTGCCAAGTGCAACTTACTCACAAAGTTCTGCGGACGGTGGAAAACTCGGCGAGATAAATTTTCCATCCTTCCTTCTGTGCCTGAGAAAACATGCCCCCGGTGCCTACGACACGCAGCCAGTATCGAGAGCTACTTTCCCCTCCAATTTACCCTTAAGCCGAATAGATGGCATCGTTTGTTGTGTCCTCTATATATTTTTTTTCCTATTCCAGCTCCACGCTGCGCTACTTATCTTGCTTTTCTTTCTCTTATTTTAAGTTCGGTTATCATCATTATTTCCCATACATTTTCCCTCCATGATGCGATTATAATAATCATCTTCTTTTCTCCGAAGTGTTTGTTGAGAGAGAGACAGAAAAAAATGGGGAGAAAAAGTAAAGCTCATTTGCTGGTTGACTGGTCGGGTAGCGATATCGCATTCAGTTTCCGTTTATAAATGAGTGTTTTCGAAGAAAGATCAAAAATAAAATGACTGGAAAAGGGGTAACCATTTTTCAGGATTTCAGCTCGAGTGCTTCCGATATTGGCACGGAGGGGATCCGCCATCTGCTCCAGTGTTCCGTCAATGATCTGAGAATCATAGTTTCAAGAATTTTCTACAAAACGTTGGTTGAAATCGGAACCATTAATTCAGCTGGCTGATTCTAAATTATGTTTGGCGGCGCTCTAGATAGCTAGATCATTAAATAATGCTGTATCCATAGAAATCATCTAAGCTCTCTGTGAGTTTTAAAAGTTGTATGATCCTTTTCGGAAAGCAATCCATTACCCTTCAGTTACCCGATAACACTTTGTGTGTTATTGTGTGTACCTTCACTCAATCCACCCTCTTTCGGTCCTTCCTTGTCGACATTTCGAGAAGAAAGGATCTGACGAACAAAAAAAAAAATGACAGTAATCCTTTTATAAAACGCAACAAAAACGAAGCACATTCAGATAAAAGCAAAATCCGTCAAGGAAAACATCTAAGAAATAAGCAATCTTTCCTCGCCACTCGCCCTGCAACGAACGCGTTCCCGGAATAGAAGGTAGGTATTTGTGAACGCAAATTAAGCTTTTTGAGAAAAATAACCGGTTACCTTGAAAGTGTTTTTCACCAGGATACGATTGATTCGAGGGTTGCAAGTTCGAGTGCTGCACTTGTTGAAAAAGCTGGAGGGTGAATTTTAGAAGGATACATCCGTGAAAACCATCGCATGAGAGAAACGAAACCAGAATAAAGATTTATGTTATGAAGATGAACGAGGTTAGAGAAAGACGTATTCCTGCTCTTTGCACGTATTTGGTAGCATTTGTTATCTTGATTAATGCTAGGGTTTAATGGCGGCGGAATGGCTTCTTAAAAGCAGTTCCAGAAACCTTTAGTGCAGCTGTTCCTTTTTCCTCTAACCGAAAATTGGCACAAACTGCGCTTCGACGAAATTTACATTGTAAAGCTGAAAATATTTTCTCGGTCGAATGAAACCGCACTCAACCGATGCACGCCCACATAATAAATATTCTCCAGCATCCGAGCGAGCGGTCGAAAATGGCGTCTTTCGCCCCCTTCAACTACTAACGCTGCGAATGATTTAAATTCGAAAACCCCGAGGGTTTCCAGCTGTTGCCAACTCGCCGTACATTTGCGCGCGCTCTACTTCCTAGAATTCAGCCATTCGCTATTTTGAAACAAAAGCGCAAGAAAAAAAGGTGTCGTAGGAGATGTCTCCCCTCCTGCCGAGTCCTTTTCTGCAGTTAGTGCTTTTTTCTGCCTGCCTGCTGTCTGAATACGGGGAGCCTTTTATTTTCGCTAGAAAGCTCAACTAACAGTTGGCCGGAAGAAGTTCGTCCAGCATACCGAAGGTCTCACAGCTTGTTTCCTCTTGTGGGAGTGGTGGATGGCAAAAGGGAGTGTGTACGACGTGGATCAACTTATTTTGAATAAGTAATTTCGGCTGCTATCTTTGTACTATAAATTATATAGCTTTATATGAATATTTCAAGTGACATATAACAAACTGTTATTTAAACTTTTTTTTGTGTATTCCCGAAGAATAAATTTGTTAGTTATATTAGAAAACTTTAAGTTTATTCTACTGCCCAAAAATATACCGGAATCGTTCTCTACTCATGGCACTATTGGCACCGTATCCCAGCTGTTCGTGTGAAACTCTGTAAACTCCTCATCAATAAATTAAGATATATGCTGTTCGGAATAGAGCTCGAGCTTGAACTTGAGCTAGGGTAAACTGTACACTTCGAAGTTGCTCTCCATGATTGGCCTGAATCAGCGAACAAACTGAAGGAGAAGGGAAGGAATGTTAGTGTGATATTCGCCGCCAGAAGTTTCGCCTCTATAGCGAAATTCCAAAAATCTTATGTGGTAAGGAACATCTGTTAAATAAATTGAACAAATTGAACCGGCTTTATTTGACGTGTGCACTTTTCATCGAAATCCAAAAAAAGTCTCAAAAGATAACCCAAAGAGCTCCTGTAGAACCAAAGCGACCGGCGATAAATTCGGTTATTCATTGCGCGTATTCTTCATCGAATTGTTATTCCGTCAGTGAAGAGCCATATTTGGAAAACCTGATAAGGTAACCGATATTCAATACATTCCGTCAATCATCGAGCTTAAAGATATAGTCGCGACGGCGGAGAGTTATCTTTGAAAAATCTAAGACGATAACCGCAAGAACTCCCTTAAAACCATTTGGATTCCATTAATTATCGAGCTTTTTTTTTGTCGAACTCTAATCGTGACGGCGGGAAGGAACTGATGAGTTAAAAAACTAAACCATTGAAGTATTTAATTAATTAAGAATTTAAGATTTTAAGAATCGATGAAATCCCCTTTCGCCATTTATTCACTCTGTTCACATCACATTACTTATTCACTCTCTTTTATCCTTGGATATATACAGGGTCTTTCAGATTAAACGCTCACGCAAAAAAAATTTAAATGAAAGACCCTGTACTTTGAGTATTGTCCAATGTCCAAATTTAAAAATCCAGTTTGAAGGATTACTAAAAATCATGCTTCGACTGCTCTCCACCTGTTTCTTTATGTACTGGAGATCCAGCTGCTTCCAGGCACTCTCCAGGGTTTCAAAATAGTTATTACCAATAAATACTAGTTTTGTCACCCATGACATCGAGAATCGCCTACAAATTCTCGATGGGATTGATGTCCAGGCTTTGTGGACGCAATTCTAGTGGTTTCATCCGACAAGACCGGAAGAAAGACTTGGTCTATTTGGCAGTATGCTTCGGGTCGTTGTCCTACTGAAATACGAACTTCTCTTTGAGGCTCTTCTGGATTAACGAAACCCCCAGAGTTCCCGTATGTTGTTGGTATAGCAATATGCCGTCATTATCTCGTCGATTTTCAAGAGACCTCCGATTCCACCCCACGAATAACACCACTAGACCATCACATTACCACAATGCTTCACCTGGAATTCCTCATTAGTTCTGCGACATATACAAATGTTGCCAACATATACCTTAGCAAACTTAAGCCGTTTTGTTTTTTTTTTGCTTTGCTGATAAATGGGTGCTTCTGAGCAACCTGCGCTTCGAAATCACTGCATTCATTTTTTTTTTAAATGAGTCAAAAGCGATAGCGTGTATAAATGCTCTAGGTCGAGGCCGTTTGTTTCAAAACATTTATTAAAATTGAAAACATAAACAATCGAGGGGCTTCCGATGGGAAACATCGATTTTCGAAGCGCGTATTTTTTATCATTGTTTTTTTGACGTAGGACTACGCCTTTCATTTCTGTATCGGGGTGTAAGTTCAATGTTTCGAAAACGAGAGAGTGACGCTGGACTGCAAGGTTTTGAACGTTTACCGACTGAATGGAGTGGTATCATAATCACTTCATCCGAAAGATAAAATGTCAACGAATTATATGATTGTTACTTATTGGTCCAAAAAATCGTTTCATTAGCTTAAAAATTGCCTTGAAAGCAAACTATTGAAATCATAACAACCTAGCTCATTGATGATGATAGGTGATCGCTATGTGTTCCCGAACACGGACGCAAGATCTAGGCACCTGGAGAAACCGTCATAGCAAATACATGCAAGCTGTGATTTGTTTTGCTCGCTTGCATTAGTGTTTGGGAAACCATAGCGGACACACGCAAGGCGTAAGTACTTTCACTCGCATCAGTTTCCGTTCTGCTTTCGCATGGAACAGTCATGAAAAATTGTTTGCGTGTGAATGCGTCCGAGCGAAGGAATATTCGCACCCATTTACTCATTCGGCTTGGTGTTCCCGTGATGCAATCCAATAGCATCAGTTTCTATTCTGCTTTCGCATGAAACAGTCATGAAATATTGCCATATCACGATAAAAACGAAATGGATTCTATGCAAGGTTATATACACTTTATTTCGTTTTCACCGAGAAATGGTGCCCTCAGTTTCTATTCTGCGTATGGAGTGATCATGAAAAATCTAGCGTTATTCTCACGAAAACAAAAATAAATCATGTATCAAACATCTTCAGTTGCTTCTACAAGACCACTAAAATTCCATCGGTTCGCTTCGGGTACCCCAACAAGTTCGAAAGAGTTGAATTTTATGTTAATAACAATTCCATACTTATACTCCTCCATCCACACACTAACAAGAAAAACTTTCAGCAATCTTTCAAAATCTTCATTCAGAATTGATTCAGATCCAATTTCAAATAAATGATTGCCGAGTCAACGGTAGTCCTACGTCTACCTTGCGGTTATGTCACAGATATAACCCACTTCTTGTTTTTCTCAATACAAATTTATTTCTTGTTTCTTGAAGTAAAACAATTTTTTTCTGTATTCCATTAATGAAAAAGAATAAAAAAAAAATTTAGTAAATGAGGGGCTTAAGATGAAAGGGGTGTAATTTCTCTCTATCGACTTTCTCTTTTAATCTTAACTTAACTGTAAACACATACCCAGGTTATTTGACAATGTGGACGATAAGTCAGAACCTCAATTATCGGTTTCTATAGCAAACTATAAAATTGGAACGTTCTTGTGCGTTCTTTCACGAAAGAAAAAGTTGATGAAAAGAAATTGATCAAGTCACTACGCCTTTCACATGACTTTCACTTCAATTTTAGATAAATAAATGGAAGGAATTCAGAAAAACTACGAGGTAGACACTTCATTTTGCCCATCAATTTCGAAAATAAAAAAAAAAATCTAAATACTGTAGATTCTCATTGTTGTGAACGTTGTTCAAATATACTAGATAAATCAGCCTCGGCAATTCAAAGAAAAATGAATGGAGACTTTGACGGAATGCCTGAACGGTCATTGGAAAATAAACTTTTGCCGAATGTCAATAAAACTAATGCTTTATTCATAAAAAAACACTAATACTAATACTAATACTAATACTAATACTAATACTAATACTAATACTAATACTAATACTAATACTAATACTAATACTAATACTAATACTAATACTAATACTAATACTAATACTAATACTAATACTAATACTAATACTTATACTAATACTAATACTAATACTAATACTAATACTAATACTAATACTAATACTAATACTAATACTAATACTAATACTAATACTAATACTAATACTAATACTAATACTAATACTATTACTAATACTAATACTAATACTAATACTAATACTAATACTAATACTAATACTAATACTAATACTAATACTAATACTAATACTTATACTAATACTAATACTAATACTAATACTAATACTAATACTAATACTAATACTAATACTAATACTAATACTAATACTAATACTAATACTAATACTAATACTAATACTAATACTAATACTAATACTAATACTAATACTAATACTAATACTAATACTAATACTAATACTAATACTAATACTAATACTAATACTAATACTAATACTAATACTAATACTAATACTAATACTAATACTAATACTAATACTAATACTAATACTAATACTAATACTAATACTAATACTAATACTAATACTAATACTAATACTAATACTAATACTAATACTAATACTAATACTAATACTAATACTAATACTAATACTAATACTAATACTAATACTAATACTAATACTAATACTAATACTAATACTAATACTAATACTAATACTAATACTAATACTAATACTAATACTAATACTAATACTAATACTAATACTAATACTAATACTAATACTAATACTAATACTAATACTAATACTAATACTAATACTAATACTAATACTAATACTAATACTAATACTAATACTAACACTAAATCACTAGCTGTATGGCAAATATTGTAAAGGATATTAAATAAGAAATTTTGGCGGTTTATTTGAACCCTTATGTGGTTTGACGTAGGATCTATAGTGAAAAACGTACTTTTTCGTTTATTTCACGCCATCCTCAAAAGATCCGAGATAAAAATTTGAAAAAAATACTGAATGTGCATCTACGGTGTATCAAGAAAAATCATAAAAAAAAAATTCATCAAAAATTTTAGTACAAAAAAATATTGAAATTTCGAAATTGTTTTTTTTTTTTGAGATTTAGAGATTTAGTACTCTAATTCATATTTTGATGTGTTTCTACGGCTTTTCTAGATATGTGTGATTTTTTTCAGATTTTTTTCAGTGTTGCGCGGTATCAAAAAATATTATTTTATATTTCCAAAGAGTGGTTAGGTAAGGGAGTAAAAAGTGCCCCCGAACCAAATCACTAGCTGTATGGCAAATATTGTAAAGGATATTAAAAAAGAAATTTTGGCGGTTTATTTGAACCCCTATGTGGTTTGACGTAGGATCTATAGTGAAAAACGTACTTTTTCGTTTATTTCACGCCATCCTCAATAGATCCGAGATAAAAATTTGAAAAAAAACTGATTGTACATCTTACCACGGTGTATCAAGAAAAATTATCAAAAAAAATATTTCATCAAAAATTTTAGTACTAAAAAAAATATTTTTGATACACCGTAGTAAGGGGTTCAAATAAACCACCAAAATTTCTTATTTAATATCCTTTACAATATTTACCATACAGCTAGTGATTTGGTTTGGGGGCACTTTTTACTCCCTTACCCGGCTAGGCCCTTTCTTATCATTCTGGAAATTTTGCAATGCATGGAAAAGGTGGTAATCGCTTGGTGTTAGCCAGTTTGAAACGTTTCTGGTCAATCGCTAGCTGCAAACGGTCCATTTGTTGACAGAAGAGATCTCAATTTAATATATTAAACTAAAATAAAAATTTAAAAAAAAAATTACAAAAAAATTAGATTTTTTTTAAAAGAATAAAAAAAAATTAAATATAAATTAAGTTGCACGTATTTTACTGTTGCAGTATCGACACCATACACACCAACCGCAATTTCAGCGGCCTGGCTTGCATTTTCGCATTTATAAAACCAAAAGAGTAAAATGTACCGAATTTTCTCTTTGCTGATCTCCATTGTTAACATCCTGTAACTCACAACAAACAAAAAACAGCAAAAGATTTTTTTAGTGTTAATGTCGCCTTTACAACGAGCCTCTAGCTGAAATTGTATGATCAATATTACACGAGATATTGATCACTAAAGCCAGCTATCGAGAAAATAATGGATAACTTTTTCCTCAACCTTATATTTGCCTTAGGCATAAAATATGCTGCAGATATTTTCTGTCAATTTGATTAGTTGAAATCAAATTCCATCCATTTCTTGAAGAGATATTACCCATAGTAATGGTAATATACAGTTCACAATCACAGTTATTTGACTGTCCTAATATGCATTGTTGGCGTAACCACCAACACTCTCAATATTAGGAAAACACGTTTTTTTGTTTTCTAGTTGACTAATCATGACTGTGAAAAATTTATATAAAATGATCTGTCCATTTGATAAATATTAACGGTCAAATGAATTTCATGAGCTTTTGTTATTTTAATTCAATTGAAAAACGCATTACGTCAGTTTCATGCGAAAAATGTATCTGTTGAACAATTATTCGCAATCTTGACGTAAAACTTGGCTACTATGTTGGTGTTCTAACTTCACTCACCTGATAAGGATAAAAACTCCGAAACTCCGAGATGTTCTCCGAAGTTTGACAGTCCTAGTAATTGTAATAAGGAACGGATTTGGAAGAAAATACAGAGTGGGTCATTTAAAGTGGAAGGATTTGTTTTTGCAATAGCAAAGTAAAGAAGTTGAATTTAAATTTTTTTTTAAATTCATTTATTTTGGTCCAAGGAGATTTGTTCTAACTACTTTTTGATTATGATATCTCGTAAATGACCGCCTCTGGCCTTGACCGCAAAATGTGCCCTTTTTTCGGCATTTTCCATCACTTTGCCCAATGTTTCGGCCGATATGGCAGCAATTTCTTGTCGGATATTGTCTTTCAGCGCAGCCAGGGTCCTTGGTTTACCAGTGTATACCTTGGATTTTAAATATCCCCATAAAAAAAGTCAGGAGGCGTCAAATCAGGTGATCTCGGTGGCCAGTCATAATCGCCGTTTTTCGATATTAATCTTCCGGGGAACATTTCGCGCAATAATTTGGTCGTGGCAGCCGCTGTATGGCATGTAGCGCCGTCCTGTTGGGACCAGTAATTGTCCAATTCATTTTCACGAACAAATGGCAATAAAAAATCGGTTATCATTGTCCGATAACGCTCCCCATTCACGGTTACCGTTGCTTCATTTTCGTTTTCGAACGGCATCAATATTCTCGTCGAAACGTCTTGGTCGTGGTCTGGACAGATGACTGGCATTACCAACACTACCAGACGATATAAATTTGGCATATAATCGACGTATAGTGTTGTCTCCAGGCGATGTTTTAACTTTATTTTTATTTTTCCACGCACGTTTAGTTAACACAATTGAGAAGTTATTTTGAATGTACAGCTGAACAATTTCAGCGCGTTGTTTAGGTGTGTATTGTTCCATGGTTAAAATTGTACTGAAATGACGCTTCCAACGCGGTATGACATTTGTTAATCTGACATCTCTGTCAAAAGTTATGGGGTTGCCAGATGCTTCCACTGTAAATGGCCCACCCTGTATATGTCATGTGCGGAGGAGATGCGCTGGATTTGATGCATTCGAAATACTAGTTCCGAAGCCGAAACTAAGAGTGATATGAATTTGCAAACCGCGTGTCAACCTGTCGATTCGGTTCGATGCTCGATGTCTGGTATGTCTTGTTCTGGTTCGAAGTGACCTGGTTATTCTAACCGGTAGCGGAACAGCGTCAAGGAAAGAGGGTCTCCAAAGAAATTTGGTACGAGAAACTTGGACGTGGGCGAAGATCCGAAATATATTCTACTGTCTTACTTTTCAATTCTTCAGCAATCGAAGTTCATTGAGGTACTCTGGAGTATTTGGAGGTGGAACATACTTATATGACAGCTGATTAATACTACGCGTCAGTAGAACGAATTATGAACTATCTTCGTCGTGGAGAGGTTCACAGCTTTTACGACTTTGATGTGTGTGTTTAAAACTCCGGGGCATCATCAAACCACAGGTTTGTGTGTCAGATTTCTTCGAGTGATCAGTTCAATTCAAACAATCTGTTATGAAGAATCTTAAAAATATGTCAAAGATGCCTAGTATAAAACAAGTCATCTTCTGAAAAAGCTCTCTTGTAACGAATTATTCTTATGACTACATCAAGGTTATGAAAACACTTGAATTGTTTACGAAGAATCAGCTGGAGGAAGCTTCAAAACCTTTATTAAATGTACTGAAAAAAATCAACAATAAACAGAGCCATATGACATTCAAAAATCACGGAAAGATTTGATTATTAAGAACATTTTGCCTTTTTGTCAGAGGAGATACGCAGCTATTGGATTAATATCTACCGAAAAATGAAAAAGATCGTAAAGGCCTTTTGAACAGTTATATTAAAACTATTAGTAATGTCAAGCTGATGTTGAAATATATACATTAGGGTGCCAATGAGTGTATGGGAAAAAATCGACCCTAAAATTTCAAAAAGTTACCCTATACAAAATGTTCACCACCTCGAAAAAACACCCTATGCCAAATTCCAGCTCTATCGGACTTAAGGGAGAGTGGCGCAAAGCGGTCAGAGTTTTTTGAAAATCGAAAAATCACCCAAGGGGGAGTAAAGGAAATCGGGGTTTTCGAAAAAAAAGTTTTGATTCCAAATGTATTAAAATTGCCCGAAACGTCATGTGTCATCTCGAAAATGTTTTTTTCTTTTTCAAAAATCGTCACTCTGGGACTTTTTTTTCGTTTTTTTTTTCGGAGTACGGGACGAAACGTATGGTTTTAAGTGCCAATAAAATTAATTATCTCGATTTTTCATTCGAAACTTGTTGCGAAATGTTGATTTGCACGATAATATAACCTATGCAAAATGTTAGCTCATTCCAATTTCATTTATAAGTGTTGCAGACGTTTAAATTTGAGTTTTTTAAAACCGAAAAATCTCCGGAAAACGGAGATTCCAATTTTTTTTTGATGCCAAATGTCTTAAAATTGCATGGCACATCGAGATTTACAGTTATCTAAAAAACATTTTTTGGGTAAAAATCGACTTTACAGACGGAAAAACGACCAAGCGCAAAAAAAATTTTTTTTTATAGAGATAACAGTGAATCTCGACGAGTAATGCAATTTTAAGACATTTGGCACTAATATTTTTTTTTAAATAACGATTTTTGGTGATCTTTCGTTTATAAATGAAGTTCGAATGAGCTAATATTTTGCAAAGGGTATATTATCGTGCAAATTAACATTTCGCAGCAACAAGTTCCGAATGAAAAATTGAGATAACTATTTTCATTGGTACCCAAAACCTTACGTTTCGTTTCGTATTCCGAAAAAAATCGATCCCAGAGTGTCGATTTTTGACAAAAATTTTTTTTCGAGATGACACTAGATCTCGACGTTTCATGCAATTTTGAGACATTTCATTATTTTTTTTTTTTTCGAAAACACTGATTTCCTTTACTCCTCCCTTGGGTGATTTTCCGACACGAATGAACAGTCAGAAGTGCAACGAAGTACTTCAGAATCATTTACCGCTGTTTTTGCATCAAAAACGATTTGATAATTGGGTAATTTGGTATCAATTCATAAAATCCGGAAAGTCATGGCATGGTTCAATGAATAGGGGCTTCAGATTCTGAACTGGTCAGCTTGTTTACCGGATCAAAACCCTGTCAGGAACTTATAAGAAGTGATCGGATGAATAATAGAGGCAGTGTACAAGCAGTATGAGTGATTTGAAGAGCTTAAACAAGCAGTGTTCTCTCCGTAGAACGAGATACACACTACAACAATGCGCAGCTTGGTCAATACCACCCCGAATGGGTTATTTGAACTGATTGAGAACTAATGATGACCTACGAATTAGGAACATATTGTAATCCATGTGAAATTGACGACAATTTTGTAAAGGAGAGAGAGTTTCTCCATCTGGTTCTATAGTTAAGAAACACTGGAATTTTCGTTTTTTGAATGTTTCGCGCCTGGTCTCAACAATAAAGTTGAAATGGCCAGTCTTATAAATGAAGATAGTTATTGTATTCTTTACTATATACTTCAATTCAAACGACTTCTTACATATCTCTGGAAACTCAGAAAAAGTGAGTGGTTCTATAGTTGTGAAACGCAGTGTATTATTGTTCTCTGAAACATATAGAACCTAATCATAACTCTTACTAGTCGCAGTGTTCACACACTCTGAGTGTGCTTGGTACAGGTTCACGCTTGGGTTCACACCTGTTTTCGTGTTCCTGGAAATGGTATGAACAACTCGGGAAATGAAGATTCGAGCGTAGCCACGTATACCACCGGGAATATGGAAACTCAGAGCATAGGTTTTTTTTTCATTTCAGAATATAGCGTCTCTAGCGAGCATCTAGATTAAAATGAGAATAGTTTTTTTTTCGCACATACACATCGTACACTAGATTGAGGCGAATAGGAAGGAACATTTGGCATATAACAGAATCGGGATCAGTGATATATGTGGGAGGTTTCAATCCTTGGCTATGAAATTTAGAGTCAAGAGCCATACAGTAGTCACTGACTGATGCATCACATGCGAAATTCTGTGGGGTATTTGTGTTTCGTAGATTGGCAGGAACCCACTGAAATGCATATTGAGGAGACAGAGTTGATTGCAATGAGATCATTTTTCATCGTTTTATAACATTTTTATGTTTTATAATAAAATATTGCTCACGAACTCTAATACATCTTCAATCATGCTTTAAAGACATGGCATATCTTTTATATTCTCTTATCTACCGAAACCCACAACAAGCAAGGACGGACAGCAACCGTTGTCCATACTGACACCTGTCAAATATTTTTTAAATCCTCTGGTGTTGTTCCCAAACCCACATCAGACAATGAATTCTGTTTCTCGATTTGTATGCATCTTACCCACACATAACAATGGAATCCCCGGAAAGCGTCATTGGGAAATAAGCAATAATTCATTTCATCCCCCGACTCCTTTCGCCTCGGTTGATTCCCCAGAGGAACCATCCTTTTGTCATGTGAAAGCTCTGTGTGTGCGGTAGTTATACGACAATATGAGTCGTCTGCGGAACCACAGGTTTGAACATTTGAATAATTCCCAAATGGTTCCCACTGAATTACTCTGTCAGCTCGTACAATGAAGCAAGGGCAATGTAATTTTCGCCAGCTGCAGTTTCGGTGCTTTCTTCTGGTGCTCCCCCCCACTGGAGCGTTGCAAAAACGAGAAGACCAAAAAACGAAAACAAACGGTGGTGCCACAATCCACAAACTTGGAACAACTTCGAATTTCCTTCTGTAAATAGATCCACGCCAGCATCCGGTATTCGGTATCCTAGGCAACGCTGTCGAGTCGCTGCACCACAGTTTTAATGGGTCCTCTCTCTCTCTCTCGACCGAGTGGGTGACCGGTTTACCGTCTTCCGGGGTAAGAAAGTTGTACCTTTTTGGGACGAGTCTTCGGCAAACGAGCAGCGAGCGACGAGTCTTTTGTATGGTTTTAATCGCTCCGCTTGCTTGCGATGTAATCTCGGTTCTTACTCTTAGCTTACCCCTCCGGATCCGCTCCCAACCCCTCGTCCGCATTACCTATGAGGGCGATTGCACACGACTATATCTAGCCCACTCCCCAACCCAACGCCCTGAGTCTGCATGGAGAGTACGCGAAGGGAGTTTTATCTTGGAAAACTTTGACGTTACCCCTGTCGTAGCGCTGGCTAAAACAGGAGCAAAACACGTGCTGAAAGTACCTGCTTCCGGTACTGGAGCAAGCCGTGGCTTCGTTGACCTGGAGGTATTTACAGCTGGGGCTTATTCTTTCTATATACTTTTTCCGCTGTCATTAGGAAAACTTTGGTCGTTATTTTGCGTTCGACGAGGATTGAAGGAAGTGGAAAAAATCAAGCCGGCAGAAAACTTTCGCCCTGTCAGGCAATGAATAAGCGGTTCAATTTTACCGGATTGGAGATTTCGGCGGGAGATTTGTTGTCGGACGAAGAGTTATAATAATTCGTAGGAGATATCATTGTTGTTTTGGATGAAATCAACACACTTTTTTTGCGGAATACTTCTTCAAATAATGATGTCATGACGTCTGGTTTCGAATGATCAAAAATCTTCATCGCTGAAAAATGATGAAAAATGAAAAATGACAATTTAACAATTAAATCCGGTTCCAAACAGCTTGAAACCAAAAGAGTCGAATAGAAAAGATCACTGTCAGTACAGGCACAGCAGTGGAACTCCATACAATTCACTGACTAAAAAGTGTCCACATTTTCATCGCTTGTTTACGTGTGGATATAATTTTTTCAGGCACACTTGGTTTGAGAGTGTATGGATTTCTAGCTGTCTTGACGCAAGGTCTTTAATGACGAATGAGAAGATGGGAAGGTTTATATAAACATGTTTATAATTACATAAGTTTATTCAAAAATTAATATTGCTATTCAGTGCAATTTTATCAAAATTCGAAAGAGAAATTAAAAAAGGAATGTTTTTTTTTCAATATTTTTATGCGACGTCTATTCAAAATCCATGATTACCTTTGCTTAATTATTAACCCCCCATTATTTGTTAATTTTTCCTGCTTTTCGTTCTTTGACCTCATTTTGAGAGGTTTAAAATTGCGACAAGATAGAAATTTGGTGTGAAAGAGGGAATTGTGGAAAATTAAGTCGCAAATTCTCTATACTTTATAATTAAAGTTTTTA
Source organism: Toxorhynchites rutilus septentrionalis (assembly GCF_029784135.1). Taxonomy (NCBI): domain Eukaryota; kingdom Metazoa; phylum Arthropoda; class Insecta; order Diptera; family Culicidae; genus Toxorhynchites; species Toxorhynchites rutilus. The sequence goes on from NC_073746.1 coordinate 8,871,301, forward strand.
TGTAGTATTTAATTTTTGAGCTTGTTTGAATGACAAATTGAAGTTCATAGAAGAATAAGATTTCATTTGATATTACGATTTTTGAAATCGACTCAATGGTTGTAAAATTATGACGTTTTGGAAGAAATCTTACTTATTTAATCAGCAAAAGGCCCCAGTGGCATGTGCTGTACACAAAAGTCGTCTCCATTCACATGAATTTTATATTTTTTTTCCAATTGTTAACTTTCAAACTTATTTCAAGGATCAACATATCATATCTTTCCATTAATCTGCAAACATGCCTAGTAGTAACTTAAAAAAAACAAACTCATAAATGACAAAAAGAGTTTTCAATCGTATATTTTTAATATATTTTTTTATAGTTTTATAGTACCATTTGCTTATTGGCGCTTTTTTAGTTGGAGTGCCTTTTAATTGGCAGTTCGCCAGTTGGAGCACGCGCCAATCAAGAAGCAATCATCCGTCATAATTGTATGTCAGTTTTACTCAGTTTTTCAATGCCATTTTTATTGAAGGGTCTTTGAACGTTAAACTCAAAAAATGAAGGCACAATATAAAAGTATTTAGTTTTGCAGTTTGTTTGACAAATGTATTCGTTCGAAAATATTTATTAATATATATATATATATATATATATATATATATATATATATATATATATATATATATATATATATATATATATATATACATATATAAAGTGGATTATATCACATCCACTATTCAAGGAAGTTAATTATGTTTTTGCATTTTATGCGAGATAAGATATACATGATCGATATTTTGATTGATATTTTATGCGATTGTGATTTGATACGAATTTATATGTAACTTATCATGGGCAAAGTTATACGATTTAATGTTTGCTGGGGTCGATTTTTTTCACTTTTTCCCAAAAATGACTTTTATCAAAAACTCATAACTTTTGAACCCCTAAGCCGATTCGGATTATCGATACATCAAATTGAAGTTAATTAGCTAGTCTTTTTTGGAAAAAATATCAAACTTGCAAGAAATTTGAATATTTTTTTTGTAATTCTTGATTGTATCCGTTTTTATAGTTTACATGGTTTCGGGACCAACGGCGCTATATTTTTCTATATTTTTTCTTGAAAACTGAGGATTTTTAACTCAAAATTAGATATATTCTTTTTTTCCTTTTTGAGTTATAATTTTTTAAAGTTAACCGATAGTTCGGAATATTAATTTCTTCCCCTTTTTCCTATTCTCAAAAATTCATAACATTTGAACTGCTAGAGCGATTCAGATGATAGATATATCAGATTAAAGCCTAGAATTATTTGGAAAAATATTGCACTTGCAAAAAAAATAATTTTGTTTTCGTGATTAATAATTGTATCTGTTTTTTATGAATAAAAAATTTTTTTTTGCCAGTGTGAAATTATTGACTTGAATCAACTATGTCGATTATCTGAATCGGTTCAGTAGATTAAAAGTTATGAATTTTTGAAAAACGTAATTTTTGGAAAAAAGGAGAAAAATGATTTTTTGAACCATCGGTTAAATTTGAAAAATCATAATTTAAAAACGAGGAAGAACACATTTTTGTATATGTCATCTAAAAAATCCTCAGCTTTCGAGAAAAAATATAAACAAATGTAGCGCCCTTGAATGAAAACTATAAAGAACAATTACGAACAATAATTGGCATGGAATATATATGATACTAAAAAATATAGTTTGGTGTTAATTTCCCGGCAGCTAAAAAGCTGATTACTAGCAACTAATTGACGTTAACGTTTCATTACCTTGTAAATTCTAGATACAATACCAACAGAGGGTATTTTAAAAAATGGCTTTTTACGGGGTGTGTTCGAAACTGAAAAAAAAGAAATTTATTCAGAAATCATATTTTAATGTTGTTTTTTAAGCGTACATACATTATTTAGTCGTATAATTATTGTATCATTCAATTTATTCCGATGAAAAAGCTTTAAAATATTTCAACTGATGCTCTCACCACATTTTAATTTTTTCAGTTCAGTTTCTATGGCGAAGCGTAAATTACACATTTGTCATCATTGGTGGAATACGACCAAAAATGTTGTTATGAATAGCACAGCAAGTTATGATTACAATACATATGGGTTTATTTTGAAAATGCATTATACATAAGCCGATAAAAATGCATTATAATATTTGTCCACAGCGTTTCAGCGTTTATATGTATATTTTCAGTTCAGTGTTTATCATGATGATGCTAACATTATATACGAACCTCCCACCTTATATATGAAGTCTCCCACCCTCTTAGAGACATCTTAACAATATGTTCAATTTTTAGAGCGTAAATCATCTGTCAATTTTTTCACTGTTTACATTTTCTTGCCACAAATCGTTGCCACTTTTTTCTCTCAAGTTCCACTTCTCTTCTCTGGTACAGGGCTTGAGGAGATCTGTTTCAAATTTGACGACGTGACATGTGTAGGCAAGCTACCGAGAGGACTTTTTTCATGTCACAATTTTTTATAAACTTTATGAGCCTGGTGCTTCTTTAGAAATTGCCCGTAATGCACTTTGCCTGATGAAAAACACTTAGTATTTCGACTGATTTATCTTCGTTTTGAGTAAAGGTTCTAGCAGTGTGAAACTAATACTTCTTACTTATATTATAATAATTTGCGGTTCCTGCGGTGATAAGTTTAAATTTTAGGTAACACTTTTAATTTTAGGAACACTTTTCTAAAAAAGTTTTCTTCCATAATCAAAGTTATTGCGGAAATTGGATGAGATACTTTTGTTTGAGATGATTTATGTACATGATGCAGATGTGAGACTTGCTTCTCTAGCAACTATGATAGCTTTACTGAATCGGTTGATGTTGTTTTGACCATAGACCTTCTTCATTGGATAGTATGTATAATGAAGAACCACATTACATCTAGTTCATAAGTAAATAATTCAGTCTGTACTAATAGAAGACGGTGTTGAAATAAATAAATAAATTAGCTTCTGGATACGTTTTGATGGTGGTGTTTCAGCTGTAAAGCATAGCAAGTAGATGGTTCATTTTTCGATAGCAAAATGATCGACAATCAGGTTTACTCCCGTTAAACTAATAGTAAGCTGTTAGGAGGACTCTGTTTTTATTAAAATTATGGTTGAATTTTGAAACATCCAAAGCTGTACCGATTTGCAGGAAGGGTGCCAAACCAGAAAACAGGTCACGTTTTTATGACATAAAGTTAATAACGTTAATAACTATTTTCATTGTGAAAGAATTTTCATGATTTGCATACCAATCGAATCGGAAATTTTCTAAGATTTGTTTGATATGCTATATATTTATTACAATTCGCTAATCTATGAACGGTTGAAATTCATGAAAAATGGAAGAGCTCCCTTTTTCCCATACATTTGTTCTGCCGATTTTTGTGCTAACCCTACCCGTATTTCGAATGGTTATAACTCGAACATTTTTTAACAGATAGGAATGATTGTTTGGGAGTAGCACGAACACCCTTGCTACAGCCCTGGTCCGGGAATTCCCTCAACAATCGGCTGTCTGGATGCCCAAAATAGAGCAGACAGATAACGGGAATTCACAGTTGACGAGTTGCAACCGGTAGTAATAACAATGTGGATTGGAGCAAGGACATCTACGCGTGCGCAAAAATAGAAGGGAGCGAAAACAGTGGACTGTACCGTTCGCTCCTATTGGGTTCTGCTCACCGTTGTTGTGCGATAGAAAGATCACAGTGGTGGAACAATCGTTATTCTACAGAAGCTCGATCGGCAGAAAACATCGCACAACTAACACCGGCAGATGTAGTTCAGAGCAATTGGGATGCTGCGCAAGGAAAGCAGTCCAGTTCGGTCCACCACGGGATGTCCATTGAGTTGTATGTGTACGGAATAGTGCGTGGAAATTCATGTTTTGAAATTCATTTACGAGTAAAATGTTGTATTATTGTGAACTATCAATTGATTGTAAATATATGTAGTTTGTGGAAGAATATACGGAGTTGTGTCATGACAATCTTAGAGTCTTGAATGTAATATGGAAGAGACTTTGAATATTAGTGCTGATAAACAAAGTGTGTATTGTGGGCCGTTGGCAATGGATCTGGAATATAGGGTTTTCCAACTTTAAATTCCGAAAGTAAATTGAAATAAAACACACTTAGAATTCGAATTTCGATGAAACTTTTATTTCAAATTAAAGTTTGCTTTATGCCATTATGTGTGAAATACAACATCATTCAAATGTCCACCCAGGGCTTCCTCGCACACCTTGATCCGGAACAGGTAATTTTCGATGACTTTTCGGCACATATGGGGCGGTATCTCGGTCATAACTTCACGAATGTTGTCTTTCAAATGTTCAAGAGTTTGCGGAGAGTTGGCATAGACACAGTCTTTCGCATAACCCCACAAAAAAAGTCTAGCGGGTTCAAATCGCATGATCTGGACGGCCAATTGGCATCATCAAAACGCGAAATTATGCGTCCCTTAAATTTCGTTCGCAATATGGCCATGTTCGGTTGTGTTGTGTGGCACGTGGCGCCGTCCTGCTGAAACCACATGTCATCCGTATCCATATCTTCAATTTGTGGCAAAAAAAAATCGGTTAACATGCGGCCATAGCGCTCACCATTCACACCTACCGTCTCGCCGTCCTCATTTTCAAAGAAATACGGCCCGATGACTCCACCAGACCATAATGCGCACCAAACAGTGACTTTTGGCGGATGCAATGGCCTCTCAACAATCACGTGTGGATTTTCTGAGCCCCATATACGGAAATTTTGGGTGTTCACATAGCCACCGAGCTCGAAATGTGCCTCATCGCTGAAGAAAATTTGATGCGAAAATTCAGCATTTTGCTGCTGTTGTTCGTTCACCCAATCGACGTATGCCCGACGCATTCCATGGTCACCACGCTCTAATTTTTGTACCAGTTGGGTTTTATGTGGATGTAGGTGCAAGTCCAAATGCAAAATTCGCCACAATGATGTGTTCGACAAGCCCAATTGCTGAGCACGCCGTGAATTGAAACATTCGGGTCATCCTCCACACTGGCAGCAACAGCAGCAATATTTTCGGCCGAACGCACATTACGATGATGCACAGGTTTCACAACATCCGCTACGGATCCAGTTTGTTCGAATTTTCGCACTACATTAGCGATTGTGTGCTCTGTAGACCGTTCATGGCGACCAAAATCCGTCCGTAATGCTCGAAAAACATTTGCCGGTTTTTCATCATTTTTATAGTATAACTAGCTAACCCGGTAAACTTCGTCCCGCCCATTTACTTGATTAATTCTCGAGTAATGCAGAAATTTGTGTTTTATTTGTATGGCAGCCACCCCTAAGAGAGGGGGGAGGGGTATCTAACCACCATAGAAACATTCATTGCACCCTAAAGTTTCCATATGCCTAATTTGGTTTAATTTGCTTGATTAATTCTCGGGTAATGCAAAAATTTGTGTTTCATTTGTACGGGAGCCCCCTCTAAGAGAGGGGGAAGGAGTATCTTAACACCATAGAAACATTTATTGCATCCTAAAACTTCCACATGCCAAATTTGGTTTCATTTGCTTGATTAATTCTCGAGTAATGCAGAAATTTGTGTTTCATTTGTATGGCAGCCCCCCCTTTGAGTGGGGGAAGGACTGTCTAACCATCATAGAAACATTTATTGCACCCTAAAACTTTCACATGCCAACTTTGGTTTCGTTTGCTTGGTTAATTTCCGAGTAATGCAGAAATTTGTGTTTCATTTGTATGGCAGCCCCCCCTTAGAGAGGGGGGAGGGGTCTCAAAATATCACGAAAACCTTCCCCGGCCCCAAAAACCCCTACATACCAATTTTCATGTCGATCGGTTCAGTAGTTTCCGAGTCTATAAGAATCAGACAGACAGACAGACATCACTCCATTTTTATATATATAGATGGCAGACATTCAACTAACGATATGACGCTTTGGTTGACAGCTATGTCAAACGGTTGTCAGCGCTGGGCTGTATACATTCGGAAGCCCGAAATGGAAAACCCTGTACTTTTAGTTTTCGCCGACGGCTATAATTTGATAAGAGAAAGGTTTCTCCTCGATGTTGGGTGCCAGCAATTTCATTGGGCTATCGATTGTGGATCAGGTACCCAACAATGATGTTGGTATCAATTGATTGGAAATATTTCTTCGCGTCTATCACAATTAATGCAATATTATTTTTCATGAGATGAACAATTGAATAACTATAAAATTTCAAGCGTTATCCAAACGCCCTAACTGCCAAGTTTTGATTGGTCCGATTTACGGTTTCCCCAACACAGATTTCAAAATCAATGTACCTGTGGAAATCCGCTCTGGAAATATACATGAAAGTCGGGGGTATTATTGTTTCCCTAGCACGGACTTCAATATTAATGTGCCTGGGGGAATCCGCTTTGCCAATACATGCATGCCGGGGGTAGTGATGTCTAAACTTTTCATTTATTCTATTATCGATTAACCGTTGGGGCATTTTTGAATACAGGTCGGACTCGATTATCCGGATACTCGATTATCCGGGATTCGATTATCCGGAATTTTAGACTCGATGATCCGGAGTATTTTATTTTTGATTTTCGGAAATTTTGAATAATTCGTATAATAATTCTATATTGAACAGCTAATATGGTTATCAAAAGAAAGGGCTTGACTAGTAGAATTCAGTTATTTATGAAAAATGCAAATCCAAGATGGCGGCCACTACAAACGGATTACATATTTTTTCAGAACCCCATCAATATGGGTATCAAACGAAAGGGCTTGACTAGTAGAACACAGTTATTTATGAAAAATGCAAATCCAAGATGGCGGCCACTACAAAATGGCGGATTGCATATTTTCTCAGAACTCCATCAATATGGGTATCAAATGAAAGGGCTTGACTATTAGAACACAGTTATTTATGAAAAATGCAAATCCAAAATAGTGCACCCGTGGCCGAGTGGTTAGCGTCTCACATTATCATGCCGGGTGTTCGGGTTCGATTCTCGTCCTGGCCGGGGGATTGTTCGTCAGAGAAATTTCCTTCGACTTGCACTGTGGTCACGCGTATTCTAGAGCATGCCCCTCAGAATGCATTCAAAGCGTGTTATTTGGCTTAAGAAATCTCAACTAAGTATTAATAAATGACGCTAGTTGATGCATACGTTGAGACGGCAAAAGTTCCACAGGGAACGTTAACGCCATTCAAGAAGAAGAAGAAGCAAATCCAAAATGGCCGCCACCGCAAGATGCGCCATATATATTTTTTCACAACCCCATCAATATGGGTATCAAATGAAAGGGCTTGACTTGTAGAATACAGTTTTTTATGAAAAATGCCCAAAAATGTATCAAAAGAAAGTTCTCGACTAGTAGAACATAGCAGATAATGAAAAATCCAATCTCTAATCCCCAATCCCCAAACAACTAATTACTTTTTGAATGGTTTCATTCAGCTTGACCTGTTTCTATGTATGTTTTAATGATATATAACACAACATATGTCGCAATAACCATTTTGAGTAATATGCGTTTGAAAACTCTTAATAAATCGTTACATTTTTTGTAGAGTGACCCCCCTATATAGATATCAAAGACATAGCCCTATGTCAAAACATGAAAGAGATGTCTGCTCGCATACATACAAACCATTTACGCATGTATACCAAACGCATTTGACCCTCCAGCACACGAAATGGCATCATTTCTGCCAAAGATGAAATGTTTTCACCCAACGCTAGTTTGGGTGTACTAAAATATTAGTCATTTTCTTAAGTTGGTTAAACTAACATAACTTATACAGTATTTTGTAAGTTTTAAATAAGAGGATAATTTTTAGACTGCCCTAACCCTCAAAATCAGTTTCCCGTTATGTTGACCCCTGGGAAAACGAAATCGACCCCAAGTGGTCGATGTCGACGATGTTTCGTTTCCTTTTCTTCAATTGTTCTATATAGCTCTCAAGATAAGCGCGCCAGAGATAGCGCATTAGACGAGGGAATAGAAGTGAATATTTTTTGCAGGCAATTAGCTAGATGTTTCCCACTTTAACGTTTTTCGTGGGAAGCGTATTTTGATAAGACCCAAAGCGAGAGCGTTGTATGGGCCACTCGTGGGGTGATAAAAATGGTTTTGTTTAGGTATCGCTCTTTATCGCGCATATAATGAGCGCGAAGGGCAGAGAAGGAATAGGGCAAAGAAACAAAAATTGTTTATTTAGGATCCCACATGGGTGGCGAAGTGGAGGATAAGAACAGGAAAATATAGATAGGGATTTCTTTGCTGGCAAAATCACCAAATTGAGCTCTTTTGACGATAGATTGAGTTCTTTTAGCGCAGAATGGAAACCATGAGATGAATTTTATGTAACAAATAGGCAGGCAGACAACCGATGCAGTTTCGGTTATCTGAGTAGGAAAGGGAGATCCTTTCTCTCCCTTTTAATTTTAAGCTAGAGTAAGAATTCACGTATATATAGTCCGGATTCTTATTCAATAAATTAATTCAATTTGGTTACACAAACCAAAAGGTTCTTGATGGTAAGGAAATAAACACAGTTCAGTTTTGGAAGCAAACTTTATCATTTATCTTATTTTTGTTTAATTTCTCAAAAAAATCGTAACTTAAAATACAGATATCTGATTAAAACATAATTTTTGAGAAAGTTGTTGGAAAATTAATTAACTTTTTAGGGAAAATAACATTTTAAATGCACTGTTAAAAAAATTTACTCAAAAATTCATTTTATCCATTTGCGGTCGTATTAAATTTTCATATGGGTGCCGTACTGGTCGGAATTATTTTTTCGTGAAAGAGTATGCATCATGTAAGAATATGAAAGCTACTTAAGATCTGTTTTTTGTCTTCATTAATTTTCCAACAACTTTTTTAATCAGGCATTTGGATTTTGAGACAAGATTTTTGAAAGAATGATCAATGATTTCGAATACGCTCTTTTAAAAAATCAATCATAATATGATAATGAAAATGAGAGGCGAATCAGAAACATAAAAAATATTTTTTGTAAAATTTTTCTTTTATGAGCTGTAAATTTGCGATGAATTGTTTCGTTCTGTATATTCAAGTGGGATTTTCCAGAAAATATAAAATTTTTCGAATTCCAAAAGAAAAGTCTTCTTTGTTTCATAAATGAGCTTCTCCCTGTTCGGCATAGAATTGACCAGCTTTTGACAAGCGGTGACAGGGGTCGCATACCAAGCTTCTAGGATTCTTTCCCATAGTTCTTGCTTGTTTTTGGATTTTTCCATACAAACCCACTACTCTACGATCTGCCAGAGATTCTCGATGGGATTTAAATCCGGTGATAGGGCTGGACTCTCCATGATGTCGACCTTGTGATCCACTGGATTGTTCGGGAACTCACAGACAATTTCAGCAAAAAAATGGTTGGCGGGAAAAAGGTTTTATTGAAACGAAGAGGTGATTACATAAACGGATGGCTATTTTTCAGACTTGGGCAAAAAGGTATCAATAAACTAGAACAGGGTTGGAAGAAGTTCATAAACCTAAAAGGAGACTATGTTGAAAAATAAAAAGAGGTCTTTTGTGTCCTTTAGTCCGGTTGGACGACCGAAGCCAGCCTTCCTTCGAATAGATTTACCATGTTCCATCAGAGTTCCATCACCCCTTTTTTTCGATAACGCGTTTTAAACGGTCAACAACATTTTCCATGCACAATTCTAACATTACGACTTCGATGCTGTTGAAAATCCGAGTTATTTCTTCTTTAAGTTCCTCCAAATTTTGTGGCTTATTAACAAAGCAACGGTCCTTCACACACCCCCAGAGGAAGTAATCGACGATGAGAAATGTTGAAATTCTTACCATAAGAGGACAAAGTTTCATTAAGGCTTCGGTTGCTCGAAAAATACGATTTCACTAAAAATACACGTTATTGTAAATTGTACATCTCGACACTAAAAATCATCCGATCAAACTGAACGAGTAGCCGAATATTATCGTCCCGAAGTGGGTAATGCAGTGTTACCATCGACGGAGCGAAAAACAATTATAAGGAGCTATTCGATTTTTTTTGCGTGAGCGTTAAATCTGAAAGACCCTGTAGAATAAACAAACCATCGAACCAAACAAACCTTTCACAGTTTTAAACATACTTTCAACATAACAATTCGCATCACTTGCCAAATTCGGAATGTAAACACTCTACACAAGTGACAGATTGTGTAGGTATTTTGGAATTTGACGCTAGGTGGCAGAATCGTCGTATCGTCGTACCAGCCGAGGAAGGAAAAAGTTAATCCTGATTTTGGAAAATAGCAGTTGGTATCGATGGTGCCGTCTGAATTTTTGCAGCAAATTCGTACAACTCTTCCCTTGGTCGTGCTAACATCATTAGGAAGCATCCGATGGGTCATTTGCCGAGAAGTTTCCCTTCCAAACATAATATCTACACATACTTTCTGCTTCAATCAGCTTTTTTGTTTCGAAAACACAAAAATAAAAAATTATAGGAGTTGTGTGTTCAAGACACGACCGCATTGTTGACGTAGAACTACGCTGTGGTTTAATTAATGTCACTTGTCCGCAGTTAGATATTATTTTATAATGTAAGGAAAATTTTGAAATAACCATTCTACCAGTTTTTTTTTATTGTAGAATCATTTGATGATAATTGTTTGATGATCCATTCTTGTGCTCGCAGAACAATACTTCGCTCGAGATAAGCGCAGCTGTCATCCTTAGTGGAGAAAGTTTTGCTACTGGCAAGCGAAACCAAATCACATACAAAATTCCAGAACGACATTTAATTTCTTGGTGACTAAATACACGAAATAAACTCTATCTGTTAATTTCAACAACCTTGAAAAGAGTAGCACTGCTTCATTATGATCAAGATTATCGCCTAGTTGAAGGCAGTTTTGCGACTGACACGCGAGCCCGAATAAATTAATAACTTAATATAACTTATTGAATAACTTTTATTTTATTTATAATTATACTACATCCCATTGAGAGATTAGATCTTCTTCACAATTTTTCGCCAATAGTCCCGATCCATGGCTGCAGTTCTCCAACTCCCGGCTGCACCGATTCTTGCCAAGTCCTGCTCCACCTGGTGCAACCACCTCGCTCGCTGGGCTCCTCTCCTTCTAGTTCCTACCGGATTCGATGCGAACACCATCTTTGCAGGGCTGCTGTCCGGCAATCCTGCAACATGCCCTGCCCATCGCACTCGTCCAGCCTTGGCGACTTTCTGAATGCTGAGCTCTACGGCGAAGTTGCGCCAGTTCGTGGTTCATTCTCCTTCTCCATACTCCGCTTTCCTGTACACCACCGTATATTGTTCTGAGCACTCGGCGTTCGGAAACTCCGAGCACTTGTGAGTCCTCTTCAAGCATCGTCCATGCTTCGTGCCCATAGAGAACAACCGGTCGGATTAGGGATTTGTACATGGTACACTTCGTACGGGGTCGGAGTTTGTTGGACCTCAAGGATTTGCGGAGCCCATAGTAGGCACGACTTCCATTGACAATGCGTCTTCGAATTTCACGGCTGGTGTTGTTGTCAGTTGTTATCAACGAGCCAAGATAGACAAATTCCTCTACCACCTCGAGCTCGTCGCCGTCGATCACAACACTACTACCAAGAAGAACTCTGTTGCGATCAGTCCCTCCAGCTAGAATGTATTTAGTCTTAGACGCATTGATCCCAAGCCCAATCAGCCCTGCTTCGTGTTTCAGTCGGGTATACAAGTCGGCTACCGTCGCATGTGTTCTTCGGATTATGTCCACGTCGTCGGCGAAGCAGATAAACTGACTAGACTTGTTGAAAATCGTGCCCCGCATGTTGAAGCCCGCTCTCCGCATAACACCTTCCAGCACCACGTTGAAGAGCAGACAGGAGATTCCATCGCCTTGTCGAAGTCCCCTGTGAGTCTCAAATGATTGCGACAGCTCACCTGAGATCCGCACACTGCACCGCACACCGTTCATCGTTGCCTGAATCAGTCTTGTCAGCTTTCGGGGAAAGCCGTGTTCGTCCATGATCCTCCATAGCTGTCGTCGGTCGATTGTATCATATGCGGCCTTGAAGTCGACGAAGATGTGGTGTGTAGGGACCTGATACTCGCGGCACTTTTGGAGGATCTGCCGCAGTGTAAAAATCTGGTCCGTCGTTGAGCAACCGGGCATGAATCCGGCCTGATAACTTCTCACAAATCTACTTACTATTGGCGATAGGCGGCGGAAGAGGATCTGAGACAAAATTTTGTAGGCACCATTCAGGATTGTTTTGTAGGCACCATTCACGATAGTTCCCACAATCCAACTTGTCGCCTTTTTTTATAGATGGGGCAGATTACCCCGTCCTTCCACTCCTCCGATAGCTGTTCTGTGTCCCAGATCCTGACTATCAACCGGTGCATACACTCTACAAGTTTTCTCGGACCTCCCTTGAAGAGCTCCGCTACGAGGCCATCCTTACCAGCTGCTTTGTGGTTCTTGAGCTGATTAATGGCCTCCTTAACTTCACCCATCGTCGGGGGTGGTACGTCGTCGTTGTTCATTGCACCGGTGTAGTCCTCCTCAACGCCGTCTAGGTCTCCTGTCTGCGCGCTGTTCAGGTGTTCATCGTAGTGCTGCCTCCACCTTTCGAGCACCTCGCGTTCATTCGTCAAGATGCCTCCTTCCTTGTTTCTGCACATTTCGGCCCGCGGCACAAAGCCTTTGTGCGAGGCGTTTAGTTTCTTGAAGAACTTCCGCGATTCTCGAGAACGATAAAGCAGCTCCATCTCCTCACACTCTTTCTCTTCCAGACGGCGCTTTTTTTTCCCGAAAGAGATGTGTTTGCTGCCTTCGTTTCAGTCTGTATCGTTCCACGTTTTGTCGAGTCGCTCGTTGCAGCATGGCTGCGCGTGCTGCATCCTTCTCGTTCAGGAGCGCTCGGCACTCGTCGTCAAACCATTCGTTCCGTTGTCCTCGTTGTTATTGAATAACTTGGTATTCCCCAAATAAATTTTTGGTGCACAACTCCAACACCTGCTTTACCATATCGTCAGTGCAATGCATTGATGACAGAAAACAAATAATGTTAACTGCTTGGAAAAAGGCTGAATATTTGCCTCAGCAGTGATTTATAACCAATACCCTAGCGTAAATATTTCCCTCCCGCTATATCCCTTCCTTGTTTATATTTATCAATACGACTGCATAATTTGCAACACCAAATAATCATTAATCATAGCATAAAAAAATTAGGCGATTGTTGCATCGTTACAGGGCCATTGCACACGGGATCAGACACAAAAGGGGTTTCAGCCTAGCGAAGATGCACTATTTTTACGTACGGGCTATTAAGTACGCACGTACGCACACAAATATCCATATATCGATGACTTGAAGCAACTGAATGTACACACACTTATCTTCGTTTTGCGCTCTTCTCAACAGAAGCGCTTTCTATTAATATTACCAGTCTAGATTAGCTTAGCTGTCACCCTTTGTGGAGAGAGTTTACCTGGCGTCATGCGAAACCAAATCACTGACAAAATTTCAGAACATTTATTTTATTGGTGAGCTGACGATAGCCTAGGTTGATGATTCCCCACACAATTGTGTAGCTCAGAACCTTAATACAATGGCGTCAGTTTTATGCAATGATTGCGATGCCAGAGACATCAACGAGTGAGTAATTTGGTCGCGTCCACAGCTCAATCCGAAACGAAGACATGTGAAGACGCAAAACAAAGAAGGACAAGCGATATTCATTGCTTTAAATACAGAACGATACTGAAAGTTTGCCTTTCTTCCTTGAGACATCAAACTTTATCAGTTCATTCGTCTCTAACATTCAAAAAGGCCATCGAAAAACTTTACTTATCCATAATATTACACCTCTAACCCCATTGCCTTGAGAAAGGCATTCGATCCCTCGCTGTCCAGCTCGTCCAGCAACGATGTTGTTCGGTCGATTTCCTCACGAAGAATGAAAGTTTGCCTCAGTATGCTAACTATTTTTCACGTTCCAAAGGCTTCATGTTTTTTTTTCTACTCATGGTCACAGTTTGGTTGAAGCAGTCATGTATAACTAAATTATATTCAACCCTTAAACAAACCGAGAGTTCCCTTGTTTGAGAAGTTTAAGATCTGCCACGTATATAGAAATACAAAAAATGAAGCAGTGAGACTGTTTTAATTAAAAGTTTTAGGCTACACCAGTTTATTTGATATTGAGCTCCTTCGAGTCGCATTTTAAATCATTTTTTTTCCATTAAACCAGGTATTATTACAGATCTTCTGTTTGGAACGGTCAACCATTTATACTCTAGGCAAATATTCCCCTTCGTTCTTCTTCTTTTCCTTTGTTCACGGATACTTTACACCCTACGATTTCCCCTTCGTTGCTCGTTATTGACAACTCTGTTCGGGAAAGCACAAAAATGGTTAGAACAAATGTATGAGGAAATGGGAATGGAAATGGGAATGCATGTTCATCAATTTAAACCTAATAGAGACTATGGGATTGTAATGTATAGCATATCAAACAAATCTTAGGGAATTTCTGATTCTTTTGGTATGTAAATCACCAAAATTCAATGGCGGCAAAAATAGTTATTAACGTTAACTTTATTTCATAAAAACGTGACCTGTTTTCTGATTTGGCACCCTTAATGAAAGACGTAGTTCTACGTCAAAAAATGCGGAGGGCTCTTAACGAGCTCCACACTGTTCAGCTCGTTAACCGATGTGAAACCTCAACCCATTCGCCAGAGTTCCCCTGGGTGTGCAAAGTTGCATCTTTGAACCGAAGAAAAAGTTCTTCTCTGTCTTCCATTACACACCCAACAAACGAGGGTTGCGAGAGGGTCGAAACGCGTGGGCGAACGGAGCAGGGGTCTTAGACGCAAAACTTTCTCATGTTGGAAATTGTTTTTCCAACTTTAAACATAAATTGATTATCCCGATGTGGTTCTGGGTCTGTCCTTTTCGCCCGTTCCCAATACTATATGGCTCCCACCCTAGATGTGGTAGTTAGCTGGCCGGAGCCTATGTGTATGCTGGTGCTGAGCGTTGGGCGTCGAAAGGGGGAAAGTTATCCATTCGGGAAAGTCGCATCTTCTTGCAGCCGCAGCAGCAGCATCACAAGCAGCACCATAACTTGCTATATATAATTTTAATTAAATTTCGATGCTGTCAGCCCGGATGTATGTTTTGATGTTATCGTAAAAAAACGAGAGTTGAACGATTGGCTCCGCAAAAAAAAATGAGAACATCATCGTTGGTATTTTTCATCACATCTTGTTGACCTTTTTTGTGCGATGTGCGTAAAGTGAATAATGTTTCAACTTTTCGAAACAAATTTCAGAATGATTGGAATACTTTGGGTTTTTACAAAATAGCACATTCTAGTGGGTCCATGAGCTGGAACACTTCATAAATAATAGTCGATAAAAAGTCGAGTTTCCGCATAGTGCCCTCTGCATTGAAATATTTAATGCATCGTTAATTGATGTTGTTTTCAAACTTCTGTTTTTCTGGAAACAGTTTACTAGAAGTTATTCTTCTGCTATGTGATTTAACAAGTCATTTTCGTTGGAAGATTTAAACGAAAGTCATCGAGTAAAGAGAGAGAAAACATTGTCGTCTAACTTTACACCGTCTTTGTTTTGTGAGATTTGAAATTAACAAGCACATGAAGGAAGCAAATAAGCACAAACAGATGGATAGACTTTCTGAGAAGGCACATTCCAGGAATGATGCAATCCGATACGGGGCGTTTCAACGGTTGCGTGAACTTCGAAACAACGTGCGATTATCGGAGAAAAACAATATCAGCTGTCGGAACAATTTCGTTCCAATGTTGCCTCAAATATCGTTTCCACTAGAAATGGTAACGGTTTGTTGTTACACATGCTAAATTCAATTTGTGTCGTTCCAAGGAGGTAGGATTCTCGTTAGAAATTTGGCTACAATTTGGATTCACCGAATAACGTATTTGAAATTTGAAAATAAAATGAGAGAAATTATGGGATCGAATTGACAAACCAACGATTTTGTAGTCAACCTTACTCCACGACTGTCCAAAATTCAAGGATAGTGTGTATGAATTTACCTTAGTTTGATTAATAATTTCTCGTTTTCTAACATCCAAACATCTAAATTTTTCACCATATGAAACCATGTAGTAAGATGGACACTTATGTATGATTGATAAATTACATTTTTTGTTGAACTAGCTTGACGTTTTCTTACTAAGCGAACGTTTGTGGGTTCAATCCCCGAACTATTTGATAATTGATCTCCAAATAGGTCTTTTCCAAAATTGATATAAATAAAATTTGCAGTTTACGGTCTCTATAATAGGTAAATCAATAAATTAGCGATGGCTGTCGGTGGTGTGAAGCTAACATTATTAACATTATCTAATCATTTATTGTTGTTATTTGAATGTTGAACACACGTAAAAACACGCGTTATTCCACCTGAAAATTCATATTCACTTTCGAGCAAAGATTAATTTCGTTAATACAAACTTTGAATGTACAGGGTTTTCCAATTTAAATTCCGAAAGTAAATTGAAATAAAACACACTTAGAATTCGAATTTCGATGAAACTTTAATTTCAAATTAAAGTTTGGTTTATGCCATTATGTGTGAAATACAACATCATTCAAATGTCCACCTAGGGCTTCCTCGCACACCTTGATCCGGAACAGGTAATTTTCGATGACTTTTCGGCACGAATGTTGTCTTTCAAATGTTCAAGAGTTTGCGGAGAGTTGGCATAGACACGGTCTTTCGCATAACCCCACAAAAAAAAGTTTAGCGGGTTCAAATCGCATGATCTGGACGGCCAATTGGCATCACCAATATGGCCATGTTCGGTCGTGTTGTGTGGCACGTGGCGCCGTCCTGCTGAAACCACATGTCATCCGTATCCATATCTTCAATTTGTGGCAAAAAAAATCGGTTAACATGCGGCCATAGCGCTCACCATTCACAGTTACCGTCTCGCCGTCCTCATTTTCAAAGAAATACGGCCCGATGACTCCACCAGACCATAATGCGCACCAAACAGTGACTTTTGGCGGATGCAATGGCCTCTCAACAGTCACGTGTGGATTTTCTGAGTCCCATATACGGAAATTTTGGATGTTCACATAGCCACCGAGCACGAAATGTGCCTCATCGCTGAAGAAAATTTGATGCGAAAATTCAGAATTTTGCTGCTGTTGTTCGTTCACCCAATCGACGTATGCCCGACGCATTCCATGGTCACCACGCTCTAATTTTTGTACCAGTTGGACTTTATGTGGATGTAGGTGCAAGTCCAAATGCAAAATTCGCCACAATGATGTGTTTGACAAGCCCAATTGCTGAGCACGCCGTGGAATCGAAACATTCGGGTCATCCTCCACACTGGCAGCAACAGCAACAATATTTTCGGCCGAACGCACATTACGATGATGCACAGGTTTCACAATATCCGCTACGGATCCAGTTTGTTCGAATTTACGCACTACATTAGCGATTGTGTGCTCTGTAGACCGTTCATGACGACCAAAATCCGTCCGTAATGCTCGAAAAACATTTGCCGGTTTTACATCATTTTTATAGTATAATTTAACAAAATTAACACATTGTGCGATGCTAAAACGATCCATATTGTAAAATGGCAGACATTCAACTAACGATATGACGCTTTGGTTGACAGCTATGTCAAACGGTTGTCAGCGCAGGGCTGTATACTTTCGGAAGCCCGAAATGGAAAACCCTGTATATGCAACGCTTATTACTATGTATTAAAATATAAAGTTTTTTAAATTTTCCGGGTTTGCAAATTTTCGTTCAGAGTTTTCTGAAAATTTTTCGATTTTTCTGAAGACGGATTATATCGGAATATTATATAGCAACACATTCGGCGATCCATTTTTATTTATATAGATAGAAGACTCCGAGTTTGGTACATAGTGAAGGATATAAAAACTATCTTCATTTATAAGACTAGCAATTTGAACTTTATTGTTGTGTCTACACCCAAAACTGATTTTTAGCTCATGTTTTGTCATCCCGATTTATGACATTAAATGACACA
This sequence comes from Toxorhynchites rutilus septentrionalis, assembly GCF_029784135.1. NCBI lineage: Eukaryota > Metazoa > Arthropoda > Insecta > Diptera > Culicidae > Toxorhynchites > Toxorhynchites rutilus. The sequence goes on from NC_073746.1 coordinate 8,889,377, forward strand.
TAACAGAAAACGTCATGACTCACAAATACAGGTAAGCATTTGTATAATATACATGGTACAGCAATATAAGATTAATACGAGCTAGCTAAACAAAAGACAAATAAGCTTTCCGCATACTTTGCCACATACACGGCCCAGACCGAGATAGATATTGTTCTCCTTCATGCGCTACTTTTTTACTCTTAGAAAAAACTTCCCAACTTCATTTTATAATCAGGTGCAATATTATCACGTATTTGCTGAACAACTTCTGAAGCATTATTAGTCATGTGGATAGCGTGGTCGTGTAAAATAGCTTTGCATTCCAGCCGGCCTTGGTTCGATCCCCATTAACGTCGTATGGACTTTTTTTTGGCACAATCCCAAATGAGATGAGAAAAGAAAACAGAAAGAGATGTCTGCACGCATACATACAAACCATGTTTAAGCTTTTAAAACAGCTCATTATTTGCGCATTTGACTCTTCGGCACACTTAATGGCATCATTTGTGCCGAAGATGACATGTTTTCTGCCAACGCTAGTTTGGGTGTAGGCACGAAACATTCAAAAAAAAAAAACTAATTCCAGTATTTCATAACTATGAAACCAGATGGAAAAACCCTCATTCTTTCACAAAATTAACGTCAATTTCACATGAATTACCTAAAGTTTCTAATTGGTAGGTCATCTTTAGTTCTCAACCAGTTGAAACAACCCATTCGGGGTGGTTTCGACCAAGCTGCACTCGTTCTTCAGCCAAAAATAAATATAAAGTTGATTTTTAGAATGCATCGAAATTTCTAAAACAACATTTTACTCGAATGTTCTAATGATCCTGAAGGACCGATAGGTTTGCGTTGTTTTGTAGACGCAGCTGAAGATGGTTGATTCATGATTTATTCTTGTTCTCGCGAGAACAATAACTACGTATATACATATATACATATAGTACACATTCTTGTCGAATTACAAACAGTGCGGCACCAGATGATTATATATTTATCCTCCATTACCGTTATCTATAATGCATAAAATCAACAATTAGAACAATCTCCGCGGTATGAAAACCGACGACGTACGTCCGATTCAATATTTCTCTTTCGCTTTGATTCTGCTCTACACTATGTTTACTTCTTGCATATTTTCAGTGTCAAAAAGGAAAACCACTGTGGTATGACATCAGCATTGAAAAACATTGCTGTCTGATAGCTGGAGCGAGACGACTTGAACGGTGATGATGATGATGTTTTGAATCGAAGAGGCTTTGAAATTCATTAGTTCATTCGCCTCTAGCCTTGAAAAATACCAAAAAAGATAATTTTGAAAGCCTTGCTGCCGTCTGGTCGCTAGCTAGATGACTGATGAATTAAGAATACTGTAATCCTACGTCAATAGAGACTTAGACTATCGATTGGTAGTGAAATAGCTGTATTTTTTTTTTACAAAAACACGGATAATCAACGACATCCGGCTTTACCCCCCTTTCCTTTTCCCTATAGAATGCTAACCATGCCACACATTTCGCCCAATAACCGGTTGTGGCAGAATTTGTATACTCAATAGCTTTAGCCTCCTGATTATCTGATCTTCTATTGAATAGGATATTCAACATGATAATAAATTTAACATCGCCACGAAATCGATTAAATCCCAGATCGACAAGGCAAAGTAACAAATAAGTGCTTTAGTTGCTCCAAACCCTATTACCTAAACATCATTCAGTATTCCATCAACGGAATTGATGCAAGTGTATTTCTAGCGAACATCCTAGCCTCGGTTATTTTCCAACGATGTACAATTGAAGGAATGTGAATGGCGCGGCATCGAAAGCTCGGCAGATGATGATGATGACGATGATGTGTCAGTTGATTGCGAGTTCAGCTATGGCGCAAAAAAAAAAACCCCCAGAAGATGATTCGTTTTCCGCTCCGGTATTATTCGATAGCAGAGATGTATTGTGCGCAGGCAATTGATAGACAAATGTGCGAACGCATACGCACACGCCCACACCACCCACACCGTGATGGGTAGCACAACTCCACAACTACTCCAGGGATCGGTCGTACAATTTTCACCCGTGGGTGTTGAGGTGGAAAATTACCTTTTGATGATATTTCCCTAGGTATGTTATTCTATTCTGCGCCTATGAGCGAATGTCGCGGTGTGTGTGTGCGCAATCCATTTCCCTCATTTTCTTCGCACTTTGTTTCGACTGAATTTAATTATCTTTTTGGTCGATTCCCTGCGAACGGGAACACTTGCACCCGGATTGAACCAACAAGAGATGTGTTCTACAGCGACTTAATAATTTTAATGGGACTCATTACGTATTAAAATACATGAGATGGAATTTGTAAATTTCAAACTCTCTTAAACCAAATATAATTTGTTTTTACTCACTGGTGGAAAAGTTCATGGCTTCTCTTAAGACAAAAAACACACTCATTCTGTTTGTCCAAGGAAGACACACGCTCTTATTTATTTTGTTCTACCGAGAAATGATTACAATGGCTGCCGGGAAGTTTTATCTTCTGCTACGACAAGCCGAGTTCAAGCCCCAAAAAACCGTTCGAACTTCAACCACTTGCACCCCGCGACTCGCTCAGACACTTGGCAAGAATTTATTCAAGACGCAAAATCCACTTCAAAAGCAAATCATGAGACTTCTTTCCGGTAATAGTTTACCCTTCTCTTGTTGTTGGCTAATGAAATTTAATTAAAATGAAATAGAAATAAGCGAAAGCGCGCGCAGTATGATTTGCTGCGGGTGGCGGAAAATAGATAGAGAAGTTATTTCACTCGCAGTGAAGTAGTTTTTTCTTGCTTCGAGTAAACACTTATGGGGCTCTTGTGATGTTTTTGTGAAAGGAGATGTTTTGCATCTTAATTTTCACACTGTGTGAAGTAATGGCATAGGATTGGGGGGTAGATTGTATAACAAATGTTTATCAGTTTTAATACCGATTTTCTGAAGAAAAAAAAAATTAAGACGGAAACAATTTCTTAGGCCAAAAACACATATTTTATTATGGAAACTCTGGTCCTAGCGCTCATATAACGCCTTGTAATGTTTTTAAAATAATACGGACAATCAATGTCGAAATAACATGAGATTAAAAAGGATTCTAAAAGATCTCTATTTATTGAAAATTCATTTTTTTCAATTAATTTTATTCATTCATCAATTGTACTGAGAAAAATAAATACACATAAAAAAATACTTATATTCTACGGCCTTTTGGCGGATAACTCAGGTGACCATAACATATTGCAAATATTGATTCAATTCTACCGTAGCAATACAACCGAATCGGCAGTCAATCTCGTCAGTGAGCATCGCATATACTTGATTCGAGCGTTCGCTTCACAAGAGGCTATTTTCCGATATACGGAATTAATTCAACCGTCAACTGTCCCATCGAATCATTTTTCTTCAATTTCCTCCAAGAGCACACGGTCCTCTTCATTCTAGCATAACATCATATATCGGCCGGCAGATGTTCCGCACGCAAGGCAATTGCGGAAAGTTTTTTTTCAGTTAGATTGAATCGAACCGAGAAAGCTAATTTCACCTTGCGAATGTAAATGCCACCGAGAACACACGACTGACCGACATTGATGGCCTCCATGTGCTACTTATCGTAAAAAGAGCTTGACAAACACACTCCAAGTCGATGCGATGCTTGTTCAAGCCTGTACATACTTATGCAGCCTCCCGTTCCCATTGGAAGCCATCACCGGTTGTACTTTATTTTATTTCCAACGTTCCCACCCGAAAAACTTCACTTCTGTCCAAGTGGCACTTGAAACAGGGGGCCGAGAGAAGTGAGGGAGGGCTGGGTAAGGGTGTACTAACAAAAATGAAAGCAAAAACTTTCGACGTCTGTCAGTGTTTGGATGTGCCGGCTGCGGGAGAGGAGAACTGTCATGAGGAGTTACGTTATTTGACAGCTGAGTGATAACAGCTCGGCGTGTTGCAAAAAAGGATGATATAAACAGCCACTCGGATGCGAAACTTTGAATTCAGCATTGAAATGTACAAAAAAAGGCCTTGGTTGGTGAGAGTGAATCTTAAAATCACCCTGCCCCGGAACAGATGATCCTTTAGGATAAATTTAGCTGGCATATGTGCAAGTATTCGTCATCCTAAGAGATGATATTTTCTGTTTCCACCAAAGGGTAGCAGAGCTGAATAATATATTTCGTTGAACATCCCTTCCCGCACAAAACATTTATTCGTCGCAAATTTAATAAACGTTGAATTTGTGTCAATCAAACTTAATTAATGCAAATTTCAATAAGCCCTAATCGCCCCCATCACGCGTACGAGGTGAACAAAACCCAGCGGCATTAATTCAACACGTTCTGTAGTCGTCTATCGAATACTGTGACTGTTTTCAGGCTGGGTACAACATAATTTGAAAAGCAGGCACCAGGATAATAGGATAAAATTATATATTCAAAAAATATTTTATGTTAGCAATTTTCATTATCAATCCTCCATACAGTCATTTGTATACTGTCTTTTCCTAAGGCACAAACATGTTTCACCGAGAGCGACGGAAGCAGATACCGAAACGTACCAACCATTGTAATTTGTCGGGAAAACGGAGCATGAGCATGGCATTTGGATGTGGCTAAACCTCAGATCAGTTATAAATTTCGAATATGTGTATTTTTCAAACCATTCTTTCAATCGAAACATTTTCTGATAATGAAACACAGGTAATAACAACACTACAATATGGCGCGGTTTGGTCGAAACCACCCCGAATGGAACATTTGAACTGATTGAGAACTAAAGATGGCCTACGAATAAGAAACTTATTGTAATTCATGTGAAATTGACGTTACTTTTGTAAAGGAGTGAGAGTTTTTCCATCAGGTTCTATACTTATGAAATACTGGAATTTTAGTTTTTTTTAATGTTTCGCGCCTGAACATAACAATAAAGTTCAAATGGCCAGTCTTATAACTGAAGACAATTATTGTATTCTACACTTTATACTTCTATTCAACCGACTTGTCACATATCTCTGGAAATTCACAAAAATGAAGTAGTTCTATAGTTCTACATTGGAATGTTCTGTGTTTTAAATTTAAATTTATGTTTGAGTGTTTTTCGCGGCACAAAAACATGTAGCGTAATTTTTTCTTGAATCGAATTTTTTCTTGAAGGATCGCGCGAAAAAAAAAATTGTTTTTTGGCCTTTGGGAATTTTAAATTTATTTTGAGTTTAGTGACCCATTACTGCTCTAATATTTTTTTAAATTTTGTTTTTCATTTGTCTAAATTTTGTCGGTATATTTGGATGTCTGTTGGAATATCCAAAAAAAAAGTACGGTTGCGCGTGAACAAGCAATCTAATGGAAGTTCACACAGTCACAAGGGCATGTTTTGTTCACATTATGCTTCGTGGGATTATTATAATAGATTTCTGGTACACAAAAAATTGGAGAACTGTCAACGCATGAATAGGGATATAAAGTTGCAAAGAAGTCATGTGCTTAAGATACGGACAGTTTTTGTTAGATTTTCTCATTCTAAAATAATCGAGTAACATTTCGAACGCTTAAGGCATTTGTTGCAAAAACAGATCCAAACATTAAGCATAGGTATTATTTGGTTGATATTCTTAATAAATTAGTTCAATATGCTGTTAAGCCTTCTGTCGGTACCTATATTATTGAAAACATAAAAAATCATCGAATGAGATTGTTTTTCAGTTGAAGCGAATAAGAATCGAACTTCGGACACTATTTATATAAAAAAAAACAAATTTCGGACAGAGGTAATTCGAATTTCGGACACTCTGTTTAAATAATGGTTTCTTGTGGTTTTAGGCTCAATTTATACACTCTGTCCAACTTCTATAAGACCACCCTGAAATTATTTCGTTTCGACACAAACAGTTAGAATTTCTACAAGATACATTCATACATTGTAGAATGCTTATAATAAAGTATATTTAACGTCAATTTCGTTCATGAGAATAGTTTGTTTATTTATTGTTTTTAAATATCATGATTTCAGCTGTCCAGTTTCTATAACACCATTTCGAATTTCATAAGGATTATCAATGAAATATTCAAAATTATTGATTTACATGTCAATAATTAGCAAACCTGCCATTTCGGCTAATAACCTGGAAAATTCATGTTGGAATACTTTTTACCAAATTCTGCTGAACGGATTTCTCGATAGTTTTATTTTTTTCCGAAATTGCGAACTTGAGCTTTTCAATCGTGGTGTCCCGCTTCCCTTCAGTGTAGATACGGCGTACATGAATCCCCCTAAGATTTTCAACAGGATTCAAGTCTGGAGAGCCAGCCAGTCAGTCCAAAAAATATATTTTTGGTCCCTAATCCATTGTTTAGTTTCCCTGCTGGTATGACTAGTAGCATTATTTTGCTGGAATGTGACGATATCCTCGCAAAAACGATAGAAGATACGATTTCAGAACATGTATGTAATCCTTGAATGATGTGAAAGCTATCTTGAGCTTTCCAGTTGCACAGAATCCCACCCAAACCTAGCACGAGCCTCCACCAAAATTCCTGGTTGAAAAATACTGTTCCTTCTTCCGTAAATCATGCCAATACCCGTTGAAACTATCAGGATCATCCAAATTGAACTTTTTTTCGTCACTGAAGATAACCTAGCGAAGTTAAAATTGAGGAACTTTTCGTTATGGTATATAGCAAAATGTATTCTTTTGAAAACGTTCTTTGTCACAACATACCATGTCCCACTGTCGGTTAATGTGAGCTTTGGCAAAAAAGACGTCTTTCGATGTAAGATGGTGTAAGAATAAGAGTTTTAACCATTTTAGCCCTCTTTATGTAAGGACTTTTTACCAAAATTTGACGAATTGTCTTCCATGAAACATCTAATTGTAGAGATTGCATTATTTGCATAAGCCGTTTTGAAGTATTCGAAACCGTTCTAATTATTTCCCGCTTATCCCGGACGGAGAGCTTCGATTTACGTGGAGCTTTCTTCTTTTTACCGTATCCTTGAGGATTCGTCAAATAATTGAGAACTACTTGATGGGATCGTCCAATCCGACGAGCAATTCCTCTAATTCCAACATTTGCTTGGTGAAATGTATCGATTTGTCCTTTTTCCCTATCCGTGAGCACGTTTACTTTCGGAATTTTCTAGATTTATTAATCAAACTAACTAAAAACAACGGAAAACGTAACTGGATTTATAGAAACTTTCCACTTGAAAAATACAAAAACATTTGTTTACGCTCAACGCTTGCAAACACACATATGAAAATCATGCAGTGTATGATGGTTACCAATACAAATACCTTAGAATATAAATTGAAGTGTTGTTTGTTTACAATGACACAAAGCAGCAAGATCATACCCTGGTCTTATAGAAGTTGGACAGAGTGTATTTCTGTACAATCATTAATGCAATAAAATGATCAAACATCCGAAAATAACCTTCCATGCGTACACAAATGTCTTAAAAATTGTCTACAACCATTGATGCCCGGTAAACTTGTAATAGAACTTTTACCACTTGTTTCTTTTAATTAACTTGAATTAATTTTGAACAACCTCTTTTATGGTATTTGCAAACATTTACCTCATTCCCTATTTTCGCTCAAAATGTTTGGCGGAACATCATCTTTGTAGCTTTATGTGTTCAAAAACTACCGTTCTGAATCATATTTCAAACACTCTGCAATAACAACTTGAAAAGCTTAATGCCCTGATGATATAACTAATGGGTTACTCTGAATAATCAATTGTGATATCAATTTTATGGTAATATAACCAGGGCATTAAGCATTTCAAATTATTATTGCAAAGTGTCCGAAATATGATTCAGAACGGTATTTAACATATTGTAAGGGTTATATTGGTTCAATGATAATCGTGTATTCGAATCCAAGTTATTTGTTGTTCAAAGTATTAAAATAATTGAAGGATTTTCACAGGTTCATAGTTTCATCTATTTTGTCATTATCTTGATGTACCAATTTCGCTTTATTAATTCTTGAATTTGCAGCTTTTTTTCCCTTTTTCATTTCTTCAAGTTTTTCTCTCTGCTTCATTCGTTCTTTCTGCTTCCTCAACTTAACCAATATTTGGATTTCTTTTTCTTCCCGTTTCAACGCAAGTTTCTTTTCCTTTCCTCAAGTTTTTTTGTGTTCCGTCATTTCAATCAACTTCTTCGCAGGTTCTACTTCTTTATACAACACTAGCTGACCCGGCAAACTTCGTCTCACCCAAAATTAATTTTTCGTTCTCAAATCCATGTTTTCTTACTAAGCGCTGTTCATGGGTCCAATCGCAGAATTGTTCAATGATTGAACTTCTAATCTACCCTCCTTTTATCTCTACCTTTTACTATAAAATTCCTAGTACTTGTACCAAAACTCGTCATTACAATATCAGATTATTTTCAGACACAATTCTCTTTCAAGATTTTTCAACCACTTGCAAATAACATGTTTTTCCGTTACATGGAATAAATGTTTTATACAGAAAATATGATAGAATAAAGACAGCCCTAAATCGGACATTTCCTCTCTCGAGTTTTGCTCTTATCAATACATTCAGCGACCCATTTTTATTTATATAGACGATATAGGAGTGCGTTTTATCACATTAAAATCCATTTCCAATCCGAAGATCAATTTCGTTAGCGCAAACATCAAATCGACTATAAGCGATTGTCAATATGTAATTGTAGAATCTATGCGAATTGAATTTTCCCATTTTCCTTCAGAGTTTTCCGAAAATTTTCAATTGTCATGTTTGGAGAATCAAACAGACAGACAGACAGATATCCATTTTTATATATAGATTAAAAATTATAGGAGGTTGTATCGAAGACACGAATGTTGACGTAGAACTACGCTGTTATTTTATTCAAATCGCTTCGAAAATCATTTTAGAATGCTGCGAAATTTTAGAAATAAGTGTTTAGTAGAATGGCAATACTTGCAAGTATCGAATATCATGCTACAGGTTATTTCGTATTATCTCAGTGGAATCGCACCTCTAGACATCGTTCGTACAACGTAAACTATGCAGCGTCACACAAGCGTTCAGCATATCATTCATACAGAGCCATACATTGGTGGCTTAAGGCGACTAAGAATATAGACACTTCTCATCATTTTATGCTATTCGTGCTGATAATGCTATTGACCTCGAAAAAAGTTGCATTACCAGCACGACATTCACTATCGTTCAGCTTGATATTTCTCAAATGATTATATGGCGCACAACTTCAACGCCTGCTTCGCTATAGCGTCAGTTCGATGCATTGGTGTAATGTCATTACTCATACCCTAGCGCAAATATTCCTTTTCCGCTACTTCCCTCTTTGTTTACATTTTTAATCGCGGCTGCATAATTTGCACCACCAAACAATCGTCCATCATAAAGGGTGTGTCTGTCCTCTGTGCATTTTGATCTGTCCATGAAGCAGGATATCCATGGAACATCAGACTATCTTCGATCGAGGATCGTTCCAACGATCTTCGATGCAAAGTTTGGGGATATTAATTGTGATAATATGTACTTTACTGATGGGTCCTCTATGAATGAGTCCACAGGATTTGGAGTGTTCAACGAATTTTTCAGCACCTCACACAGTCTTCAGAATCCTTGCTCAGTGTATATTGCTGAATTGGCAGCGATACACTGGGCGTGGAGCGTCGCCTCACGACCTGTTGAACACTATTACATTGTAACGGATAGTCTTAGCTCTGTCGAAGCTATCCGTTCAGTGAGGCCGGAAAAGCACTCGCCGTACTTCCTTGAGAGAATACGAGAAATTTTGAGTGCTTTATCCAGACGCTGTTATGTCATTACCTTTGTCTGGGTCCCTTCACATTGCTCAATTCCGGGTAATGAGAGGGCTGACTCATTAGCAAAGGTAGGTGCAATTGAAGGCGATATTTATCAGCGTCAAATCGCCTTCAATGAATTTTATTCTTTAGTCCGCAAAAATACCATAGTTAACTGGCAACGCAAATGGAACGAAGATGAATTGGGCCGGTGGCTCCACTCGATTATCCCTAAGGTTAGCCTCAAACCATGGTTCAAAAGTCTGGACTTGAGTCGGGACTTTATTCGCACCTTCTCCCGACTCATGTCCAATCACTGTTCGTTAGATGCGCTACTCTTTCGTATTAATCTTGCCGACAACAATCTTTGTGTTTGTGGCCAAGGTTACCACGACATCGAGCACGTTGTTTGGTCGTGCGAGCTGTATCTTGTCGCCAGATCGAATTTAGTAGTCACCCTTCGGGCCCGAGGAAGGCAGCCCATGATGCCGGTGAGAGACGTGTTGGCTCGGTTAGACCTTGATTACATGTCCCAAATATATGTATTCCTTAAAGCTATCGATCTTCGTGTGTGATTGTCCTTACATCCTTAGTTTTTCCTTTTCCTTTTCCTTTGTGAGAGATCGGATCCCTTCTTAAGAATAAGATGAAATGTAAATACATATTAGATATAAGATAGGATTAAGAATTGAGTGTGATGAGTGTGATTGAGAGTGTGAGTGTGATCATTGTCAATATATCCTCATATCCCCTCCTTTTCCTGAAGAAAATATGTCACCCTTCTAAACTCGAGTCGACCGCGAGTAATCGGTTTCCTATATTATTAACATTAGAATTAAGGAAAAATGTTTATATACTAGTAACAATACAGTAAGGAGTTCGGCTCCTTTAAACCTATGTAACTGAGCCTGTAAAAATAAACGATTTAAATAAAAAAAAAAAAAAGGGTGTGTCACATCAAATTGCATCACGGAAAAAACGCTGTAGAAATTTAATTTTTAGGAATTATATCTTCAGCTTTCGCTTATAATCAGATAAGAGTGTATAGATCACGTTGGCCATGCTTCACTGTCAATTTTTCGTAAATTTGGAAAAATGTCGTCGAACGAAAAGGAGCGTCGTGAATTAATCCTGCGCATTCATTTCGAGAATCCGGAGTTGTCACATCGGGACATCGGTAAGATGCTGGGAATCGTCCAATCCACGGTCAGCAGAGTACTAAAACGATACTTCGAGAACCTAACCATCGACCGGAAGGTGAAGAACGGCAAAAATGGGTGCTCCGTCAGTGAAAAAGAAAACAAGCGCGTAATTAAGCAGTTTAGACGTGATCCGAGAAGTTCGGTCCGGGATGTCGCCAATAAGCTGAAATTGTCAAGTTCATTCGTCCAGCGGACCAAGCAGCGGGAGGGCCTGCGTACATACAAGGTTCAGAAGGCTCCTAACCGCGACGAAAGGCAAAACATGGTGGGGAAGACGCGAGCCCGGAAGCTGTACACCGAAATGCTGACGAAGCCGCATTGCCTGGTAATGGACGACGAAACCTACGTCACAGCGAACTTTCGTCAGCTGCCGGGCCTGTTGTTCTTCACCGCAGAGGACAAATTCAGCGTTCCGGAGGAGATTCGCAAGCAGAAACTATCCAAGTTTGCCAAAAAGTACATGGTGTGGCAAGCGATCTGCTCTTGCGGAAAGCGGAGCGCCCCCTTCGTAATGACCGGCACGGTAAACGGGCAGGTTTACCTTAAGGAGTACCTACAGAAGCGCTTACTACCACTATTGAAGCAGCACGAGGGCCCGACCATCTTCTGGCCGGTTTCGCTTCGTGCCAAAGGAAATGAACCCGCCCAACGCGCCGGAGCTTCGCCCAATAGAGAAATATTGGGCGATTATGAAGCAGGCCCTCCGGAAGAACCCAAAAGTTGTCAAATCGGAGGCGGACTTGGATTTGATTTGGATGGATTTCTGTTCAAAAAAAACTACAACCTGACGTTGTACAGAACCTTATGGACGGGGTAAAGAGGAAGGTGTGAGCATACGGGCTTGGGCTCGAAGTATGAATAAAAAGAAAATGCCAAAAGTTGTTTAATAGATTTTATTTTACTGTCTAAAATTTTCAAAAGGATCGGTCTACTGGGCGAATTTCTACAGCGTTTTTTCCGTGATGCAATTTGATGTGACACACCCTTTAGCATCAAAATATTAGATGACGCGACAGGGGAGCAGATACAAATGGGGTTTCAGCGTAGCAAAGATGTGCTATGTGTACATACAGGTTATGAAGCACGCACGTACGCACACAAACTCACATATCGATGATTTGAAGCAACTAAATATACTCACACTTATCTCCGCTTTGCGCTCTTCTCAACAGAAGCCCTTTCTATTAATATTTCCGGTCTCGATTAGCTTAACTGTCATCCTTGGTGGAGATAGTTTTGCTACTGCCAGACGAAACCAAATCACAAACAAAATTCATGCACAATTATTTTCTTGGTGAGCCGATGTTAGCCTAGTTTGATGATTCCCCACACAATTGTGGAGATCAGAGCCTTAATAGAATGGCGTCAGTTTGATGTAATGATAGCAATGCCAGAGACATCAGCGAGTAAGTAATTTGGTCGCGCCCACAACTCAATCCGAAACGAAGACATGTGATGACGCAAAACAAGGAAGACCAAGGGATGTTCATTGTTTCGTATCTAGGACGATACTGAAAGTTTACCTCAGCGAGATCCAATATTCATGTTCTGGGCAAATATTCCCCTTCGTTCTTTTTCTTGTTCTTCTTTTCTTTGTTCACGGAGACTTTTAATCGTTCCCCTTCGTTATTCGCCGATAAGTTGCTAGTTATTGACGGCATGGGTAGTGATGCTCACAAATGAACAGAACAAATGTATGTGAAAATGGAAATGCGTCTAGTTTTCACCAATTTAAACCAGTGGACTGTGATATAAAGCAAAACAAACAAACTTACGGAATTCGATTCGTTTAGTAAGAAAATCGTCAAAATCCGTTCGTGGCAAAAAGTAGTTATTGACGTTAACTTTATTTCATAAAATCGTGACCCGTTTTCTGATTTGGCACTCTTAATGAAAGACGTAGTTCTACATTAAAACTGTCGATTCTGAGGTCGCGCATAGCCTTATGGCTGGAGTTAAGTCCAAGGTTCGCGCATTCGGATATGAAGGCGAAATAAATAAGATGAATGATACCAAAACTAACTTTAATTGTTTCTTCTTACTCCCTGGAAATTCGGTGATAATCCGAAAAAAACTTTGAAACGAAAATGAAAATGAAAGAAATATTTTTTTTTGACTCGATTACATATAGTGAAAAGAAATCGGAGACTGTATATAATCGAGTCCGCCCTGTATACTGAATGTTCCTCGCTGCTGAACGCTGCTGAACGCTGCTGAAAACTTATGATGATGATAAGAATATTTTGAATCATAGAGGCTTACAAAAGGCCAATTTGGAATATTGAGACTGGATACGAATGAAAACTTTGAAGCCTCCACATTGCAGAAATATATTATATTGCGTCCCGAAAGACGTAATCCTACGTCAAAAAGTGAACCGTGCATTGAGCTAAATAAACAAGGAAAACATTTCCAAGCATGTACAACTGCCTGGGAGTTCGCTAAGAGGTATATTAGTTGGATAGCTATCTATAACTGTGGCTGGTAACGTAGCTTTAAGTGCGATTCACATACAACATCCACGTCACGTTCACGTTCTGTCCCGTCACGTTGCGTCAATTATTCTTCCAAGCAGTTCTTATGCAAACATTTTCATACACATACAATTCGATTTGCCGTTGCTGGTGTATGTGAATGCTTGAATAGGAATTGCATGGAAGAATAATTGACGTGACGTGACGGAACGTGAACGTGACGTGGATGTTGCATGTGAATCGCGCTTTATCATTGCAACCGGAACCGTAAACCAAGAAACGATGCTTCGATGCAAAAGCAAACACTTTAGTTGTACTTTGAGTGGGTAATTCAAAAATATTCGAATCTAAATAACAACAATGGGAGATATAAAATAAGAAAAATTGAATTGACCTTCACGAAGAATTGTCCTTGATTTCGACTTCTGCACTGATTGAATCATTATGATTTAAAGCAAATACGAATATCTGTATCAGACTAAATCAGAAGAAAGGACGTCTAAAAATGTGAAAACCACAAATTTCATCCCATTCTTCTGCGTGCTCAGAACCCGGATGCTGCCCTGTACTGCAACACAAAGGCTGGAAAAGAGACCGTGTTTATTTCGCACGCCGCAAGCAATTTAATTAAATTGTAAAACGTCGGAAACATTTTCGAAGCGTTATACAAATTTACTTTACGCGAAACAACAGATTTCACTTCCACTCCATTAAGCCTTTTTTTTTCTTTGGGATTCAATAAAGATGCTCATGATTTCCCGTAAATGGCATATGCGATGTTGGTGGGGATGGAACTCGTTCATCCATTTTTCATAGATGCTCATCAGCGAGATTCACAACATGTCGTACGCAAATATTCGATTATTCAGGAGGTTTAAAGTCACCAAATATGGTTCCCATTATCGTTTGCTTGGTGCGGAAAGGTAGCGGTGGAAACACAAAGCCGTCACCACAAAATCGCATTACACATTGCTTAGTTGCAATTTGTGACCCAACGAGATGGTTTTGTACGGTCGGTTGCTCGGTCAGATGTGATTTGTGAGGATGATTTGCCGTGTGGCCAACTAACCGCCGTCAGTTATCGGCACCATATTGACATTATAACCCCAACTACGATATGGTGGCACACTTCGGGAGAGCGACACGTTAAACGGATATTAAATCCACGTGCTATTACACCGCACCACAGACTCCATCGGTTTCGGGCTTCCGGAGGGCGTCAAACTACTATACAGATTTGTGTGTTGCGCAGTCAGTGGTGTGGTGGTGGCGAGTGAAAGTAATTTGACCACCCCCTCGCCTCGATTCCATGACAGTGGCGGCTATATCTGGAATATGTTCGTCCCGTCGGATACAAAAACAGTCGTTACGGTTTAGTGATGCTGAACAGTCAATCTCGGCGCTAAATTATGCATGTTGTTTTGTGCGTAAACGATGGCGGGAATCGACGTTCGAGGGAAAAAAATCCGGCCGAGCAAGACCTGGTAGCCATCCGCACTTTATGGGGCGAAGCAAAATGACGCACACCCGAGGCAAGAAAATTGCCAACTATCAAACGCTTGGCAGCGGACGCGTCGACCATCAAAGATAATGTGAGGGTCATCGAAATAAAAGTTTACTCGCTAGCCCTCCTGTGGTTACCGATTGCGACCAGCCGTGGCTTATCGTTCCGACTGACGGTGCGGTGGTGTGCTGGAAGGATCGTTTGGAACCGCCACTGGAAAATTAAGTATTTAACAGCGTTGAATACAGAATACGGTAGACAAATGTGGCGTGGAAGACGATGCAGACGATGCGGAGGTTGGATGGTTCGAAATATTCGGGTACTTACGGGGGAACCATAATATTTTCCATGGGAGAAATACACTTTGCTTTAGTCTCAAATTTGGTTCACTCAAAACAGGCGAATCAACATCACTCATGTGAAATTAGCTACTTTGGTTGCAAGTATCTCTCTAACAGTTCATTTCATCCCACATGGGTTTGATTCGAGATCGATTTAGTTCATTCGGCTACGAGATGAAAAGTTAACCCATACTCAGTCTCATCAAAGAGATAAATAAATACTTTATGGCTCAGAAAATTAAAAATAACCCCAGGCCAATTCTCGAATATTAAAGAAATATCCATTAATTTACCGTTACGTCACTTTACCTTATAACGAGTTTAATCCCCGAAAACCAGAAACCCCCCTTAATTGTGTTATCTTTCGTTTAATGTTCAACGACACACACATACACACACTCAGAAGGGATAAAAAATATGATGAGTCCAGGGGCGCAAAGGATAACCTTTTATCTAGCGTGCATAAATTTGCTGTCCCAGCAAGCAACGAGAACGCGTGGGAGGATCGGTAACATGCACTGCATGGTCCAAACTACTCCCCAAACGTGCATAAAATATACTTCAGTACGTTAAATTGCTTGTTTTACGGTGTGCTGGCATCTTGTTTTTTTTTCTCTGCTGTAAACCACGAAAAATGGTTCTGCTCTTTTTGTTCCTTATTTTCCCCTCTTCTGCAACCCAACCGAACTTCATAGCAGCGCAGCATCGCAAATTTCCATTCCAGAACGATAATTTATGGTAACAATATGAAAATTTAATTTTCGATAAGCATCATCACCTACTCGAGGCTTTCCCCCAAACTGTAATATGAAGCTGCGGAATCATCCGCTTGGTGTGGCCGCTCTCAGGCAGCCAGGACGGAGAACAAGGCGAACGTCAAAAGTAATCCGTTCCGTCTATGATACATATGTCAGCCGGGAGAAAAACGCTGCTCTACGGTTTCAAGAGTATTTTATTTCACGAAAAACGAAAACCATCATCACATGCCGTGTGAAGCCAGCAGCGTCGCGCATGTACACTAAAACCGTCCACTTTTGTAGGTTGGATAATCATGCTTTCAACACACCGGGAAGAAATATTAATTGCAACGCGATTCTTTAACGAAAGCAGCTGTTCGTTACTCAGATGTTGGTTGGTCATCGCCATTGGTTACAGTGATTGAAAAAATCACCTGAGCAAAAACGACTCAGAGACAAGACTTAGGCATAGAAATTATCATTGGACTGATTACCGAAATTTTGACTGAATTGATTCTCATACATGTTACGAAAGAACGCTGGAGCCAGATTTGTATCTCTACACTGCTGGAAAGTACTATCAGGACAAACATTTTTCTAGCAACTGCGTTCTTTCTGGTCAAAGTTCAATTTAAAATATGTACCGTTTTGTCTCATGTTCCGAACAGTCTCAAATTCCGAACACTTCATTTTTGAATGTAAATTTAGTGAATTTTTATGTTATAAATAATTGAGTAATGCAAACCCTGACATTCTTTGAGGTATAGGGCTGGCCAGTTTTGAATAAATTTGGTTATAACTTTGCAGTACGAAGTTTTGCGTTAGAATGTTATGTACCACAATAAAGCTTACCTTTTACCCTTTTAATGAACAACAACCAGAGAATCAATTATTTGACATTTTTCTTTCGTTTAACGTCTTTATATTTCAAAATAAATTGACCAACTAACCCAACACACGGGGTAAATTGGTCAATAATAGGTATGTTATTTTTGAGCGTTTTTCCATTAGAAGTTTCCTTCCTTATAAATTAATCAATTAAATAAAAACAAAAACAGTTAACTAATATCATGTAGCAAGTAAAAAAACAAATTAATGAAAATTTCGAATTATCATCGTTGAAAATTAGTCGGACAATCTTTTCTAGCGATTTCGTCTCTCTTCCACTTTGTGGCGAACCAGAGATGCCAGGTTTGAAGACATGTCTTCATTTTGAAGACATTTGATTTTGTGAAGACATTTTGAAGACATTATGAAATATGTGAAGACATTTCAGTATGATAGCGTACGTGGATTTTTCAAAGATATTATTTCCATGAAATTCTAACTATTGGCCGAAAATATCGTCAAAAAGCAGGGCTTTAGTCTCAGCGAACGAAGCGGTCTGAATACATATTGTGTTTAGAAGACATTAGTTTATTTGCTCTCGAAAATTCGAAATGATTATGACATTGAATTCGGCCCTACTATACATTAGATTAATCTAGATCTTTCAAACGACCACTTCACAATACGAAGGTTTTCCGGTTACATACCTTTTCTACAATTAGTTTCATGGATATGGTTTGAGTTACAACCAAAATTTCAAAGCTAGAATAAACAAATAGAGTTATCACAGCTCCGTTTTTGTGTGAAGAACTTTGGGGCTGTCCACATACCACGTGGATAGAAAAAGCACGATTTTACACTCTCCCCTCCCCCTCCGTGGATATGTTTTCTTATTTTTTTTTTTTTATAAATTCGTTTATTTTTACAGGCTCAGTTGCATAAGTTTAAAGGAGCCGAAATCTTAGATATATTTTTAAAACTATATATATGAACAATTTTCTTAAATCTGTGGTTAGTAATGTGGGAAACCGATTACTCGCGGTGAACTCGAGATTAGAAGGGTGTCATATTTTTAAGGTATAAGGAAATTATTGATAATCACACGCACTCAATTCTTAAATCTATTCGTACATCTATTGTGAATTTACATTTCATTCTCCTGTTTATAGCAAGCGGACCAATTACTCATGAAGGAAGAAATGGAGGGTATAAGGATATAAGGATAATCACACACGAACATCGATAGATTTAAGAAAAACATATATTTGGGACATGTAATCAAGGTCTAACCGAGCCAACACATCTCTCACCGGCACATTGGGCTGCCTTCCTCTAGCCCGAAGGGAGTTCTCTAAATTCGTTCTGGCAACAAGATACACCTTACACGACCAAACAACGTGTTCGATGTCGTGGTAACCTCGGCCACAAACGCAGATATTGCTGCCGGCCAGATTGAAACGAAAGAGTAGCGCGTCTAACGAACAGTGATTGGACATGAGTCGGGAGAAGGTGCGAATAATGTCCCGACTCAAGTCCAGACTTTTGAACCATGGTTTGAGGCTAACTATAGGGATAATCGAGTGAAACCACCGGCCCAATTCATCTTCGTTCCATTTGTGTTGCCAGCTAGCGATGGTATTTTTACGGACTAAAGAGTAAAATTCATTGAAGGCGATTTGACGCTGATAAATATCGCCTTCAATTGCACCTACCTTTGCTAAGGAGTCAGCCCTCTCATTACCCGGAATTGAGCAATGTGAAGGGACTCACACAAAGGTAATGACATAACAGCGTCTGGATAAAGCACTCAAAATTTCTCGTATTCTCTCAAGGAAGTACGGCGAGTGCTTTTCCGGCCTCACTGAACGGATAGCTTCGACGGAGCTAAGACTATCCGTTACAATGTAATAGTGTTCAACAGGTCGTGAGGCGACGCTGTCCAGCGCCCAGTGTATCGCTGCCAATTCAGCAATATACACTGAGCAAGGAAACTGAAGACTATGGGAGGTGCTGAAAATTTTGTTGAACACTCCAAATCCTGTGAACTCGTTTATAGTGGACCCATCAGTAAAGTACATATTATCACAATTGATACCCCCATACTTTGCATCGAAGATCGTTGGAGCGATCCTCGATCGTTGATAATCTGAATATTCATGGATATCTTGCTTTATGGACAGATCAAAATGTACAGAGGAATTGATGTAGTCAGGAAAACAAACACGGTTGGGAATATACGAAGAAGGATCAACCTGCATGGAGATGAATTCATGATATGAGCTCATGAATCCTGAATGAAAATTTAGCTCGATAAGCTGCTCAAAATTTCCGATCACCAATGGGTTCATAACCTTACACCGGATGAGGAACCGAAGAGATAATAAATTGAAGCGATCTTTTAGTGGGAGTACGCCTGCCAAAACCTCGAGGCTCATGGTATGCGTTGAGGGCATACATCCCAACGCGATACGGAGACAAAGATACTGAATTCGCTCGAGTTTAATGAGGTGTGTTTTGGCAGCTGATTGAAAACAGAAACTGCCATACTCCATCACTGAGAGAATAGTTGTTCGATACAACATTATAAGATCTTCGGGATGGGCTCCCCACCAGGTGCCGGTAATTGTACGGAGAAAGTTTATTCTTTGTTGACATTTTTTACTCAGATACCTAATATGGGCCCCCCAAATACATTTGGAGTCGAACCAAACCCTAAGATACTTGAATGACATAGCATGAGTGATCGGTTTACCCAAAAGTTGAAGCTTTGGTTTTGCTGGTCTATGCTTCCTAGAAAAAACCACCATCTCTGTTTTCTCCGTGGAGAATTCGATCCCTAGTCCAATGGCCCAGGTTGAAAAATTGTTCAAAGTATCTTGTAAGGGTTCTTGTAAGTCGGATTCTGTTGATCCTACGACAGAGACCACTCCATCATCTGCAAGTTGTCTTAGGCTGCAATTTTGTGTAAGGCAATTGTCGATGTCGCTTACATAGAAGTTGTACAAAAGGGGGCTTAAACATGAGCCCTGGGGGAGGCCCATGTAAGAGACCCGACTTACTGCCGAATCTCCGTGAGAAAAGTTCAAATGCTTCTCACAAAGCAAGTTATATAACATATTATTCAACAGAGGCGGCAGACCCCGAGAGTGATATTTGTCTGACAAAACCTCTATTGAAACAGAATCAAAGGCCCCCCTTATGTCCAAGAATACTGAAGCCATTTTTTTCCCGGCGTAAGCCATTTGAATTTCTGAAGAAAGCAACGCAAGACAATCATTCGTCCCCTTGCCCCTGCGGAACCCATATTGTGTATCTGAGAGTAGGCCATTCGTTTCAACCCAACGATCAAGGCGAAACAAGATCATTTTCTCCAACAATTTCCGTATACAAGACAGCATTGCTATTGGGCGGTACGAATTGAAGTCGGACGCGGGTTTTCCGGGTTTTTGAATAGCTATAACTCGTACTTGTCTTCAATCATCTGGAACAATATTATGCTCCAGAAACCGATTGAATAAATTCAACAAGCGATGTTTCGCCACATCAGGGAGGTTTTTCAGTAAGTTGAACTTAATTCTATCTGATCCCGGAGCAGAATTGTTACATGAAAGGAGAGCAAGAGAGAATTCTACCATCGAAAACTCGGAATCAAGATCGCACCTATCTTGTGGTATATCTCGAACAATTTTTTGCACAGGAGCGGAATCAGGACAAACCTTCCGTGCAAAATTAAAAATCCATCGATGTGAATATTCTTCGCTTTCATTTGTTGAAGAGCGATTTCTCATGTTTCGAGCCACTTTCCATAATTTTTTCATTGACGTTTCTCGTGACAAACCTCCCACGAAATATCGCCAATAAGCACGTTTTTTCCCTTTGATCAAGTTTTTAAATTGATTTTCAAGGTCCAAATACGATTGAAAATTTTCAATGGTTCCACGTTTCCGAAAAGCTTTGAATGCGTTCGATTTATCCTGATAAAGCTTGGAACATTGGCTATCCCACCATGGATTGGGAGGCCTTCGACAAATAGTGGAGCCTGGGATGGGTTTCGTTCGAGCGCGAACCGCGCTGTCATAGATCAAACGAGAAAGGAAGTTATACTCCTCCAATGGTGGTAAACCATCTCTGGAATTGATGGCTAGAGCAATCGCGTCCGCATATTTTTTCCAGTCAATGTGTCTTGTGAGGTCATATGCCATGTTTATAGATTCAGAAGAATTCGACCCAATGGTGATGGAAATTTTGATTGGCAAGTGATCACTACCGTTGGGGTCCTGGATTACATTCCACTTGCAATCTAACGATAGTGAATTCGAGCAAAGCGAGAGGTCAAGAGCACTTGGGTTAGCAGGAGGTTTAGGTACACGTGTTGTATCCCCAGTGTTCAAAAGTGTCATATTGAAGCTGTTACAAAGATCATATATCAACAGTGAACGATTGTCGTCGTACTGTTCCCCCAGGCAGTTCCGTGAGAGTTGAAGTCTCCCAAGATCAATCGTAGCTCAGGAAGGAGTGAGCACATGTCAACAAGTTGCTTGCGGCTAACCGCAGCTCTCGGAGGCCAATACAAGCTGACAATACAGAGGTCTTTTCCTCTGATGTTTGCATGACAAGCAACAGCTTCAATCCCTCCAATAGGTGGAAGGTCAATTCGAAAAAATGAGTGGCACTTCTTGATCCCCAATAGCACCCCTCCGTATCTGTCATATCGGTCCAAGCGTATAATATTAAAATCGTGGAAAGAGAGATCATCTCGCGAAGAAAGCCATGTTTCGGACAGAGCAGAACATCACAATTGAACTTATGAATTAAAAATTTGAATGTATCCAATTTAGGGATAAGACTACGACAATTCCACTGTAAAACAGTGATATCTCCGACCTCTCTATTTGAATTAGACATCAAGAGAGATAATCATTGCAAGGAGGGGCCATGTTTGCATCAATTGTTGCAAAATTGTCTTTAATACTGGAAGCATTGATATGACAATGGTTCTGATGGAGTCGGAAACATTAAAGCATGTGAAGATTTGAGCCACAAGGTCAGTCAACTTTATAAATCCCGATTGGGAAGTTGAACTTGACGGTAAAATAGGGACAGTTGGGGTTTTTGATGTCCCTTCGAGTGCTGGGTCGTTCGAAGGTGAATTATTCCCACGGAAGCCAGGAGGAACCTGATTTTGCTTGTCCGCTGCACTCGATTTTTTAGGCAAGCCAACAGAGGGTATAACCGGAGGGGCTTGTCCTTGAACTTTGGGAGTGGTCACATTTTTGCGCCGGGGATTCCCTTGGAAGATGTACGGTGTGCCCTCGTTAGCTGTATCCAATTCCATTTCGTCAACTGACAGCGAAGCGAAGACATTGTTTGCGGTTAAAGGTTGTTGCTGTTGGGCCAATGGAGAAGCGCCCTTTAAAATTTCCGCAAAAGCGAACCTTTAAAGAGCGCTTCTGCTTCTCCCAGCGACTCTTGTAAGTTTCACAAGCCGAGAGCACGTGCGGAGTTCTTCCGCAATATGGACATTTTTGCTCAATCGCACTGCAGGATTTGTCCACATGTTGCTCTCCGCAAGTGGCACAGCGCTCCTTGTTGGCGCAGTAAGCTGCTGTGTGACCAACTGACTTGCATTTCAGGCAAGTCATGGGCTTTGGCACGAAGAGTCGCAGCGGTAGCCTCAATTTGTCCACCATAACGTAGTCAGGGAGGGCGGAGCCAGCAAAAGTGACTCTCAACGAGTCGGACGGCGTAAATTTCGATTCTTTCCCTTCCTGGGAGACTTTGCCGAGTTGTCGGCATTCTAAGATTTTAACCTCAATCAGAGGCAGCTTTTTAAATCTGCCATCTCCTTCCATAATTGATTTGCACGTCAGACCCGTTTCGGTTATCACCCCCGAGATTTCTACGTCATGGGAAGGCATGTAGACAAGATATTCTAGGGTAAACCTCTGGTCGACGACAAAACCGTTTGCGTCTTTCCGATCAGCTACGACAACACGCAGTTTGGTCGGTCTAACCTTCGAAATCTCTGTCACGGAGGAGTATCTTGCCAGATCTTTCATGATCTGAATAACATTAAATGCTTTTCCGTTTGGCTTAGGCCTGAAGAAAACAACCCACGGACCAGTTCCAGGTGCATCTTCAGGATAGACCTTGACACGTGGAGAGAAGACTACAGGAGGAGAAGGAGATGACGAGAATTGAAGGGGATCGGGGACAACAGGATGGGGAGGCGAAATCTGAGCTGTTGTAGGAGCGAGGGGGGTTGGAGAGGAGGTATTTGCAGGTTTTTTAGAGGGGGGCTTGCTAGAGTTAGCAGACTCGTCCCCGGACGAAACATCCTCTGATGTAGGAACCAGAGGGGAGTCATCATCAGAGATCTCCATATCTGGAGATCCTCCCCCTCCTTCTGCCATTCTGTAATTGGTACTTATGTTCTAATAATTTGTTTTTAATAATAATAATAATAAAAAAAAATAAAAAAAAAATAAATCTTATATCTTATTTATTTCTATTCACCACAATGCACCCCAGTGCTGATGAACTGGCAACCGCTGCTTGCTTCTCAATCGGAGCGCTTGAGCGCTTGGCACTATCACACACCACTAAGAAGTGATGCTCTCCTTCACACTGCTGTAAGTTAGCAGCGAATCGCGCTGGTATTGTGTACGTGCAACTGACCACCGATGTCCGACTTCGATTGCGATGGCGACAAATCGGCGATAACTGAAAGCCGGCTGGCCTTGCCAGGCTTTGACGATTCAGCCTTTCTCACCAATTCCGAGTTCACACTGCGTTCCACGATATCTCGAACAGTCCGAAAACGCGCGAAAAAAGCACACCCGGGCGACAAAAAAAAAATAACAGCCAACGGTAACCGAAAACAATGCTTCAACGGAGACGCTCACAGCACACGACCGGTTACTCGAAGCTTATGCCGAAGAATGTGTGTTTTCTTATTATTTAGAATAATTTAATAAGTTTATTTTGTTACAAATTTTACTAGTTGCACCCTATCACTCGTATATAAAGGCTTTGCCAACACAGAAACGCGTAATATACAGTTGAACGATACGAATCCGAATATAAAGCACAGCATTCCAAAAATTGATCTTGGGCAACATGTTCAATACTAGAAAGTGAATTTACGTTCACAACTTTATTTCAAAATTGTGCTTATTCCAACTGGAAATCTTAAAACTTCCTAAGGTGTTGGCAGTAGCAGCAACAATCCTTGAAGTGGATTGTATATTGTGTCATAATATGAGCTCCTTCAGTGCCGAACTTTCCGGGTATTTGATGCGCACACAAACAAACAACAATTCCATATGCATAGATTATTTTTATTCAGAAAAAAACAATTGCAAGAAAAGAAAAGATAAAGTAGGACAACTCTGTCCTAGTTGAGAATTGACCATATGTGGAGAAGGTTTTTTTTTTCGTCAAATGCTAACCTCTATAATTTCCTGAATTAATCCGAATCAGCTACCTAATTCCACATATATTTTATTGGAATACTGGCTCATTTGTTTTAAATTTGATGATCAAAAGTGAGTGGACAATCTCATACAAATGTATATAATGATTTGTAGTAATTGACGAATAAAAATACTTTGAAAAATTTATTTTACACAAAATTCTGTAGGGAAAACTATATACACATTATTATCTTAAGACTAACTGTTCTCGAGATATAACAATATGTATAGAAAATTCTATTTGATGTAAAACCATTTACTCATATCATGTAACCTCAACCATTATGATATTGTTTAATTTTTATAGTTTTGGGCTTTTGGGCATACCCCACAACTAGAAAAGTTCAATCATAGGAAATAGTTTGGTCATTTACACGTGTAATTTTAAAATACTGAAAAAGTTCAATGATTTGAGAAAAATATTTATACGTTTGACTGGGCAGCATTTTCAGACGGCTAATTGATAAATACGGAGAGTTTTGAAATTCTTAATGTCTAACAGATTTTATTTAATTTTGAATGTCAGGTGATTGTATTTAAGAAAAAAATTATTCTTCTGGTCCACGTGGACTCAGTCTACACCCCCTCGCCCCTCTCCGTGGACAAGCGTGAACATTATATTACCCCCTCCCCCCCTAAAGTTGTCCACGTGGTATGTGGACAGTCCTTTTCCTCCGACATTATGGTGAAGACATTTTCTCGTACCATGTCAAGACTTTTGAAAAAATCACCTGGCATCCCTGCGACGCACTACCGCTTGCATTTGTTCTGTTGACATTTGTACCGTTCGCCCCAAAGTATATAGAAATATCCTCCAGGTATGCTACATTACTCAATGCATTTCTGATATTCAATGTTAGCGTTAATATAAATAAATATAAATTTAATGAAAATTTTACGGCAAAAAAAAATATATATGACAATTATATTGCAAGTGGTTTATGTGGTGGTTGTCTCGATTCAAATACACTGGGCTTAGTAGTGAAACATATGCTTTCTATATTTGTTTATAGCCTGCGTAATGAAACACGGCATACCTGAAAATTTTATATGCGTTGCTCTCAAGCGAGCAATTTGTGTGACCAACTAGCCCCTCTATATATGAAAAAGAATATTCACGAAAATTAAATAAAAATAATTTTTAAAGCGATTACACATTAACACTCAAAGCTAATACGTACAATAAACCTTTGTTTTACGTTTGAGCCGATTTGTTTCATGCTTATTATCACGTTTTAGAACACATTTTATAATGCGCTAACCGTGAATGATTTTTGGTAAAATCGGAACCATGTCCGTATTTTATAGCCTACTTAATAAAAAGTTTTTCCAATTTGCTTATTTTTTTGTATCAGCAATTTGCTATTTTTCATCCATAGATCGCTATTTTTTTGGACGCTCTGATTCCAAGATATCGTCACTGACCAACTAGCCCCGCCCTACCCTATGCTTCATTTTAACATCATTTACAGGCATCGATACAGCCTATAATTTATAATAATAAGCATTTGCAAAAAAATGACAGTCAAAACTAATGATAAAATGTTTGCGTTAGCAAATTCCGTAAAAATACAAGCATTTTTAATTTTTCATATTTTGTAGTTTTCTCAACTATTTTGTTAGCTGTTTCCATGTTAAGTGCTAGAAAAGGTAGGAATCTACAATTAATGGACAAAAAAAAAAGATATTTTATGCAGAAATTTTCATTAAAATTAGTATTCAAGTAGTGTTCGAAATATAAATCAAGTTGCTTCGCATGATTCAAATTCCGAACGCTTCATTCTTGAATGTAAATTCACTAATCTTTTATGGCATAAATAATAGAATCCTTTGGCGTATAGGCTTCATTTTGACACCATTTACAGGTATCGATATAGCATATAATTTATAATATTAAACATTTTCAAAAAAATTACAGTCAAAAGTAATGATAAAATATTTGCGTTAGCAAATCCCGTAAAAAACAAGCATTAAAACTAGTATTAAAGGAGTGTTCGAAATATGAATCAAAATTCCACGCATGATTCAAGTTCCGAATACTTCATTTTTCAATGAAAATTTACTGAACATTAATGTGATAAATAATTGAATAATCAAAACTCTGACATTCTTTGGGTTATAGGCCTCTTTTTAGCATCATTTACAGGTATCGATACAACCTATAATTTATAATACCAAGCATTTGCAAAAAATGTGACTGTCAAAACCAGTGATAAAATGTTTGCGTCAGAAAATTCCGTAAAAACAAGCATCGTGAATTTTTCAGTTTTTACGTAGAATTACGTTTTTCGGGAACATATTGGGATACAGATTGAAAATTGAAAATCGAGCACATCGTGAAAATTGTCCAATTTCTAACGCTTATTGCTCAATCATTTCATGATGGATTGATGAGATTGTTGCGTCAATCGATTTCAGCACACCATAACAATTGTTTATATTAAAGAAAATAATATTTGTCATGAAACTAACTATCGAACAATCGAAAAATCTCAACCCCTATCTTAACGGAAATACCCACTTCTGATTGGTTGAAATTGACGACACATGCGGCGGATCCCTAACAGAGACATCAAAACCAAGCTGCCTGGGGGAAATCGATATTGTAAATACATGAAAGTAGGGGGAGTTTTTTTTCCCACCGAAATGTGTTCTTTAACAGAGATTTTAAATCATCTGGGGAAATCGACATTGCAAATTTATGCATGTTGGGGACATTTTTATATTGCAAGTAAGGTTAGTGATACGACAAATTTTAGCAAATAAAATTTTAATTTGGAACTTGAATGTTGGTTGCTTGGTGAAATTTCATATTTCAATTTCAATCGTTCATTGTGAAAAATTTAGCACAAGTGTGAGTATAAAATTGTATATGGTAGCAGTTGTGTGGAAAATGACTTGATATATGAAACGATCTATTTTAATTTTCAAAAATTAAAACCCGCTCGAGAAATGGTAATTAGGTTTAAGCTTCTTGTGTTCATTTTCACCCAAGGAAAGTGATTACGGCAGAAAAATTGGAAAAGTGAAGAAATATTAGAAAAAGTGATTTCCCATATGCTCTGCATATAATATTAGGTGTTGTTGTCCAATTAAAATTCGCATTGGGTTGAATAAACACTCAGAAAGTAAAAAAAATAAAAGAAATCCATTTCAAATAAGTTTTCTCTATATTAAAGAAAAATTGATAATTGTGTTCGGTATTGGTAATTATCTTATATTCCATTGGTGAGGTTTTTTTTCATTTATTTCATACATATATAACACAGGATCCATCTCATCTAGGATCACAGAGGGCAGTTTTCATCATATCTCGTTCCACTTCGGTATCTTTTATTTGATACGCACCATTCAACGACTGTTTACCATCCTTCTGTCATCATCACTCGGTAAACACTGGTGGAGTTAACAATCAATACCCAACAACCAAACAAAATGGCCCTTTTCGGGGCCACCAAATCGTTATTAAATATTTTTACGATGTAATTCTTCAAACATATCCAAAATCAACAGATAGCCTAACGGAATCCTGCGTCAACTATGCGGTCTCGGATACAACCCTCCTGTGACTTTTTGTAGACGTTTTATCTTTTTTGTTTGCTGTTTTCATGTTGAGTGCTATAAAAGGTAAGAATCTACTATAAATGGATGGAAAAAATGATCTTTATGCAGAAATTTTGATTTAAATTAGCATTCAAGTAGTGTTCGGAATTTGGACGGGTTTGAGGTTTTTCTTACACCAGAAACCAAAAATCAGAGATGTGATTTTTATCGTTTTTGAAATATTATTTTTTAAAGTTAACCGTTGATATGAAAAACAAATTTTCCCCTTTTTCCGAAAATGACTTTTTTTAAATTCATATCTTTTAAACTACTGAACCGATTTAGATAATCCACATATCAAATTAAAAGTAATAAGCCGGCTTCTTTGAAAAAATATTGTACTTGCAGAAAAATTGGATTTCTCATGTTCCTATTTTCAAAAACGAAAAAAATAATCAGATCTCTTATTTTTGCACATGGAAAGTAAAAAAACCTTCAGCTTTAAAGAAAAAAAATATAAAAAATACAGCGCCCTTGGTCCCTGTATCATGCAACCGATAAAAAACAATTCAATCAGTGATTACAAAAACAGAATCAAATTTTTTTGCGAGTATAGCATTTTTCAAAAAAAGAATAGCTTTAGTTTAATATACCGATCATATAAATCGGTTCAGTAGTTCAATAGTTATGTTTTTTCTCATAAAAATTACATATTAGCTGTTCGGAATTTGAGACAGTCACAAAAATGGTATTCGGAATATGAGACAAATGTGATTAATCATATTTTTAGTTTTTCACCATGAATATGTATTTGTAAATCTTTTTTTTTTTAAAGTCAAATGAAAAAGAAGGCTCTATTGTATCCAAAAATCAAATTGATTTCGCGAAAAAGTACAGTTTTGAGTAATAAGACACTGTTTGTCGAGATTGTAGTGAAAAGTCGGCTGTGACCCTTTTGATAGCTTGAATCTGAATAGACAATTTATTTTAATATTTGTTTTTATAATTTAGGATAATTTTGTTACCTGCTTCAAAAAAAATTGGTTCGCCCACTTTTCTTTTAATTTCACTATTTCTAACTTTTGTTTAACACGTCTTTATACACTCGTCTTCTAATCCGAAATGAGATTGTCGTTGGCAAGCGGAAATGATTTTGACATTCCGCTTGAAATCGCCCGCCTTGCTTGCAACCGTTCAGCTCATTGACAGCCGATTCGCCCCTTCAGTAATGCCGGTGGATAGGGTTGCCAGCTCGGCGAATTCTGCGTTGACAGTCTCCCCCGGGTGTAGTCCGGAGTCCTCCGGAACTCCACATCTATTTACCACGTCGAGCAACGCCAACCGAGTCACCGGTCGCACTGAAGATTTTCCTCCGATTTGCACCACTGCTCTACGGCACCGGCCATCCGGATTAGGAATCATACGGATGATTCGTCCTCTCTCCCATCCACTTCGCTTTGTAGGTTCCGCTACCACTACCACGTCACCCGGTTCCAACGCTCGGACTTCGTCGAACCATTTGGCTTGTCGGCGAATCACGGGCAGGTACTCGACTAGCCAGCGCTGCCAAAATGTCTCCAACTGACGTTGTATCAGTTCCCAGGATTTTCCCAGAATTTGTCGGCGTACTAGGTCGTTCAACTGACCCAGAGCCACATCTTCGCCTCGTCGCTTTACCCCGTTTGAACTCAACAACAAAAAGTGGTTTGGTGTGAGTGCCTCTGCCATCTCAGACTCGAGTGGTAGATACGTCAGAGGCCTTGAGTTTACTATATTTTCAGCCTCCACGACCAGTGTCTGCAGCCCCTCGTCATCTAGCTTCCCTTTTATGTACGCTTCAGCCATAGCCGCCTTTACTGATTGCACCAAGCGTTCCCAAGCTCCTCCCATGTGTGGAGCTCCCGGTGGTATAAAGCTCCATTTCGTGTTGGCACTGGTGAATGTCGAGGACAGTCCCTGGTTTATCTGGTGCTGCAGTACTCGTTCGGCTCCTTTGAAATTCGTTCCATTGTCGCTGAAGAATTCTACCGGCGATCCCCGTCGTCCCACGAATCGACGAACGCAGGAGATACATGACTCTGTTGATAGAGTGTAAGCGACTTCCAAGTGGACAGCGCGCACTGTCAGACAGGTGAAGAGTGCTATCCATCGTTTAACTATAGACCTTCCCAGCTTCACCAGCAGCGGCCCGAAATAGTCCAGCCCCGTATAGGTGAATGGTCGTTCGTGATGGGCCAGACGCGCAACCGGAAGCGGCGCCATTGGTGGAATCATTGGTCGAGTCCGACGAATTTTGCAGAGCGCGCAATCGCGTTTTGCTTTCTTCACTACTAAACGAAGTCGTGGAATCGTGTAAAGCTGACGTAACTCATTCACTACAGTTTCTGCGTTCCCGTGTCTGTAGCGGCGATGATATCTGTTTACCAGGAGTTCAGTGACGTGATGCTTCCTCGGAAGGATCAGCGGATGTCGCACTTCATGTGGTACACTTTCAGCTGCCTCAATTCTGCCACGCTCGCGTAGCAGGCCACGATCGTCCAGGAACGGCATAAGGTTGTATATGGAACTGTTCTTCCCGATGACCTCCTGTCCCGATTTATTCAGAGCTTTATTCGACAATGCAGCAACTTCATCTGTGTAAGCTTCACGTTGAGTTAATTTGATGATGATTTCTTCGGCAGCATGCAGTTCCGCCTGTTGTAGTGATCCGGAGTATTTCGGCTGCTTCTTGGACGCGTTATTCAGGAATCGCAAGACATATGCTGTGGCATGTTGCAGTCTCTCCCAGGTAGAGAACCGGTGGAAATCTATGGTTGTCTCTATCGTACAGTGATGAAGAATCGACGCTCGCATTTCTTCTGCAGTAGCCACCACTGGCTCTTTAACACGGGGCCACTCTTCTTCCGCTAGCCACAGAAAATTGGGTCCTCGGAACCATTTGCTGTCTTGATTGAAGTACGGACCACTTCCCCATTTCGTCGCTTCGTCCGCAGGATTGGATTTCGATGGTACCCACTTCCATTGAGTCGCTGTTGTCTGTTCCAGAATTTCGCCTACTCGGAAGGAAACGAATTGTCGATAATTCCGAGGATCTGATTTGATCCAGGCCAGTGCGGTTCTGGAGTCTGTCCAATACGTGACCTTGGTTACGGGAACGTCGAGATGGCCTACAACAAATTTCGCCCATCGTGTGCCTAGAACACATGCCTGTAATTCCAGTCTGGGAATAGACCAGGGTTTCAGAGGCGCTACCTTCGATTTGGCGGCGATCAGACAGCACTGCGGATTCTCCTCTTCGTTGAACGTGCGCAAATAAACCGCACAGGAATAGGCCACTTCGCTAGCGTCCACAAACACGTGAACTTCGGAATTCTGATATGTTATTCGTGTAGCACCACTGAAGTAGCATCTTGGGATGCGGATATCGGAAATATATTCGATCATTTTTATCCACCTCTGCCATTTCACGTAAACTGCGTCGCTGACCTTCTCATCCCAGTCCGTACCTTCTCGCCACAGGTCCTGGATCAGAACTTTGCCGTGAATGATAAACGGCGAAAGTAGTCCCAAAGGATCGAATAAGGTCATTACGCATCGTAACACCTGCCTTTTCGTTGGACGTGTATCTGTACGGATCAGTATTTGCATCTCGTCGTTCATCTGAGTGGAGAAACTCAATTCGTCGGTTGTAGGACTCCAAAGCATACCGAGGACCCTTTCCGTATTTCCTCCTTCCACCAGATTCAGCTGCTTGACTGCTTCTTGCTGGATTTCGCCTAATTTCTGTAGAAGTATGCTGCTGTTCGATCTCCAGTTGTGTAGGTTGAAGCCTGCTTTACCGTGAATGTATCGCACGTCGCTTGCTACTTTCGCTGCCTCCTCCACTGAGCTGAAACTCGCCAGATAATCATCCACATAGTGGTCATGAACTATCGCCTTCGCTGCTTCCGGATGTAATTCCGCATATTGCTCTGCGTTACGGTTTTTAATAAACTGCGCCGAAGCAGGCGAGCAGGTGCTTCCAAATGTCGCGACGTCCATCATGTATACAGTGGGCTTCTCCGATGGATTGTTACGCCATAAAAATAGTTGAGAAATTTTATCTTCATCGCGGATTCTAAGCTGGTGAAACATTTCCTTAACGTCTGAGCTGACCGCTATGCAATACAAACGGAAACGGAAGAGAACTCCAGGTAACGAGGAGAGTTGATCCGGACCTTTGAGTAGCGCGCCGTTCAGAGACACACCGTTTACTTTCGCAGCCGCGTCCCAGACCATACGGATTTTCCCCGGTTTCTTGGGGTTAACCACCGCTCCTACCGGGAGATACCATATCCTCCTTGGATTGGCGGCTTCAAGTTCCTCAGGTATGGCCTTGTGAGCATATCCCTTGGCTTCATATTCGCGCATTTGCCGGTGAAGGTTCTCCTTCAACTCCGGATCGCGACTCATCCGACGCTCGAGGCACTCCAAACGTCGAAGAGCCATCGGGTAGCTATCTGGAAATTCCACATGATCTTCTTTCCAGACCAATCCCGTTTCGAAGCGGTTACCACATCGTTTTGTCGTTGTTTCAATGATGGTTAATGCCCGCTGATCTTCCTTTGAAAGTGACGGCTCAGGCGGAATAACTCCTGCACTTTCAATTTCGAAAAATTCTTTCACAGTTGCCTGAAGATCCTCATCGCAGGAACATTTGCAAACGTGGAAACTGTATGATTCGCGCTTGCCGTTTCCTCGCGGCCCGTAGACGCACCAGCCTAGTCTGGTTTTAACCGCTACTGGGGCCGCACCATCACCTTCTCGTATCTTCAAAGGAAGTGCCAGCCTCAGGTTGTCGATACCGATGAGAATCTTTGGTTTCACGTTCTGATAGCTGCTAACCGGGATGCCCTTAAGATGTGGGTACAACCGCACTGCTTCTTTCATCTGGAAACTCTGACGAGGAAGACCAAGGTTATTGACGGTCCTTGCGTTCACAAGCTTGTGTAGTTTGGTTTGCCCGATTCCAGCGATCTCGATTGTAATTTGCCTAGAATCATTTTCTATTCGGGAAGTGTCCCCAGTCCATCGAAGACAAAGTGGATGTGGAGTGCCATTTACTCCTAACGTCGTAGCCAGATCATTCTCCACCAACGTTAGATCAGAACCCTCGTCCAAGAATGCGAACGTGTTGAGTGACCCATCTTTCCCATACACCGTTACAGGAATGATCCGGAACAGTGTAGAAGCATTCGAGTGGTGGTGTGTATGATTTTCGGCCACCTGAACCTTCGGTGCTATCAACTTCGGAGGTCCACTAGGCGAATGTAGGAGCGGATGATGGCGAAACTGACAGCCTTCGATGTCGCAGGTCTTCCGTCCCCGACACGCACGTCGGCCATGGTTGAACAGGCAGTTCTGGCACAGTTGCAATGCACGGACTCTTCTCCAACGATCGTCGACAGTCAGCTGCTTGAACGCGCCACATTCGCGCACCCGGTGTCCATCTTGGTTACAGTGCAAGCAGTCGGAACGTTTAGCTGACTCTATTGGTTTCTTCGGAGAATCGCTGGAATTGGTTGGTTTATCTGTTGCATGGGTGTTCACAAATCCTTTGTTCTTCAGGCGGTCGCGAGCGCTGTTCTTCTTAACCTCGGGCTCGAAGCTAACCACACTGGTCGCGTCTTGTACCACTGACGCCATATAATCACCGAAAGTTTTCAAGTCTACGTGTTGGAATCCTCGTTTATATCCCGCCCACATCATTCGTTGATCAGCGGGAAGCTTTGCTACAAGCTCCTGCAGAAGCGATGGATTTGAAAGATGAGCGCGTTCATTCGCCGCTTCGATGTGGTCGCATAAAGCCTGCACGGCCATCCCGAAGTCGATCAACCCTTCCAATCTGTCTGACCTTGGTGCTGGGATTTCTCTCACCTTACGCAACAATGCGTTGATGAGCAATTCTGGACGTCCAAACCGCATCCGGAGTGTCTCGATCACCTGGGGAACCGCTGCTGGCAACACCAACCGGCTGCGCACCGTTTCAAGCGCTGGTCCGGTCAAGCACCGTTGCAGACGAAGCATGTTTTCACCATCCGAAAAACCACAGGCTTCCGTTGTATAACGATAATTGGAAATAAAAATCGGCCAGTCGGCGGGATCACCGGAGAATCGAGGAAGTTCCTTTGCCAGGGACTGTCTTGCTGCTAGCTGTTGTTGTGAGGGAGCACTAACTGATCGTGAGGGAGGCATCACTTGATTTATTTGAAAATTATCTGACTGACGAG
The DNA here is from genome assembly GCF_029784135.1 of Toxorhynchites rutilus septentrionalis. Classification (NCBI taxonomy): domain Eukaryota; kingdom Metazoa; phylum Arthropoda; class Insecta; order Diptera; family Culicidae; genus Toxorhynchites; species Toxorhynchites rutilus. The sequence continues at coordinate 8,923,551 of NC_073746.1, forward strand.
GGTACTGAGACAAATCAACCGTACGCGGGGGAGTTTCACGCGTTTGTTCACCGGTCGAGCGGTGTTCGGTTTGATATATTTTTCGATTAATCATTATTGATTCATTTGGACGCGCGAGTGATTCTCGCGACTGATTAAAAGATATTGTTGGAGGCATATACAATTCTCCCGGGCGCGCGTCAATTCGCGACTGCTCACGGGTATCTTTATTTATAATGGTCGTGGAGCTATTATGTGATGGAAATTTACTCAAATGGCTCAAGGCTTGACGCTTACCTGGGGGTTCCATATGTTCGGGGCGCATTTCGATCGATGCGGCTTTCCGACTTACCACGGGCGGATTATTCTGGCTTACCACATCCCTCAATGGCCAAAGAGGGTCAGTACTTTCCTCCAGTCCAGTTGCTGAATGTCCTCTTGGCTGATCACCTTCCAGAACAGGTGGTAACTTACGACTCGCCTTCGGGATCGCACCGATCTGCTTTTCCAAAAGCGGCTTGCTCGCCGCCAGCGTTGACAGTTGACCCGCTGCCGGTTGGTTTATGTTCGACGATCGGTTTCTGCTCCCATCGTTTCCGGATTGGAATCCCTCCAGAAGTTCTCGGCACCTCTCTAATTGGACACGTAGTGCGTCCAGTTCTTCCGGGGTCGGATTTGCTCGCCTTTCACACCGTTCGACGCGATTCCGTAGTTCCGATAAAGCAGCATGTGGGTCCTGTACCTCCTGCCGAGGGTTTAGAGCGAGTTCGTCCAGCACATCAGATGGAATTGAAACCATAGGCGGTTCGTTTAGTCGTGATACACCCAACAATGGCGTTGAGCGACGCACGGACGATGATATGGGAGCTTCGGGGTTAGGTGTAGTTGGAGGTCGTTTACGCTCACCCGAAAACGTTTCGGAATTCACTTCCCGTGAAGAAACGCAATTATCGCAGCCTCCTGAGGCCTCTCCGCTGACTGCCTCTCCACCTAGCACGTTGTCAATGAGCTGCTGCTGCTCCTCAAGATGGCGACGCTGCAGCGCTAAGTCCGCACGAGCTCGCTCCGCTTGTTGCTTCTCCACCAACTGGCCCAAACTCACCGAAAATGCCGATGTTGCACTGCAGCGACTGGATTCGCTTCGATTGGAGGCAACATCATCTTGCTGCTGATGTCCAGCACAAAGGGCACACACCCACGAACGATCCGCAACGCTGTCGTCCACTCCCGCACACGTGTAATGCTGCCAACCATCACAATTGTCACACTGGACCATATTTTCCGCGCTGTCCGGCCGTCGGCATTCGGTACAGCTCGATTGCTGGTTCCCGGATTCCGTGGTGGGCTCCACAATGCTCACACCATCCATCACGACCGAATGTTGAGAGTTCTCATCCATAACCTCAATTTTTTTGAAGATTGTCGAGATTGTAGTGAAAAGTCGGCTGTGACCCTTTTGATAGCTTGAATCTGAATAGACAATTTATTTTAATATTTGTTTTTATAATTTAGGATAATTTTGTTACCTGCTTCAAAAAAAATTGGTTCGCCCACTTTTCTTTTAATTTCACTATTTCTAACTTTTGTTTAACACGTCTTTATACACTCGTCTTCTAATCCGAAATGAGATTGTCGTTGGCAAGCGGAAATGATTTTGACATTCCGCTTGAAATCGCCCGCCTTGCTTGCAACCGTTCAGCTCATTGACAGCCGATTCGCCCCTTCAGTAATGCCGGTGGATAGGGTTGCCAGCTCGGCGAATTCTGCGTTGACACTGTTCAATAGGCATCATAGCTTAAGTGTTCGGAATTTGAGACAAAACGGTACACTGTAATTTCTTAAATTACAGTTGTTTCGCAGGTTGTACATTTTTAAAAAAATAATACTATTTTTGATTCTACCCGAAGAAAATAAATATAAAGACAAGAATGATTTTATTGGATAAAAACCACTTTTTGTCAACAAAACTCAGTGAGGTTTTAAGTAAAACGCTGCATCGCTTTTTGTCTATGAACTCTTGCAGTCGTTAAGACATACACTGCGTTTCAGACCTATAGAACCATTCCATTTTTCTGAGTTACCAGCGATCTGTAAGAAGACGGTTGAATTGAAGTATATAGTATGGGATATGATAACTATCTTCATTCATAAGACTGGCCATTTGAACTTTATGGTTGTGTCCAGGCGCGAAAAATCCAGATGGAAAAACTCTCACCCCTTTACGAAATAAACGTCAGTTTCACATGAATTTAGTTCTCAATCAGCTCAAATAACCCATTCGTGGTGGTACAGACCAAGCAGCGCCAGGTTGTAGTGTGTATCTCGTTCTAGGCAGAAGAAATATGCATGATGCTCGTTTAAGCTCAAATCACTAATACTGCTTGTAAGCTGCGTCTACTATTCGTACGAACACTCCTCATAAGTTCTTGACAGGGTTTTGATTTGGTAAACAAGCTGACCAGTCCAAAATCGCCTTTTATATAATATACTAGCTGACCCGGCAAACTTCGTACCGCCCAAAATTTGTTTTTTGCTATCAATAGCAATAAAAAAAAATCAATACCTTCAAACACTTACGTTTTCTTACTAAACACAAGTTCATGAGTCCAATCACAGAACTGTTCATTGATTGATTTTCAAATCGACCCCGTTGAATTTACCTTTTACTAAAACATTTCTAGTACTTCTACCAAAACTCATCATTATAATATCAGCATATTTTCAGACACAGTTCTCGTTCAATATTTTTCAAACACTTGCAATTAACATGTTTCTCCGTTACATAGAATAAAAGTTTGATACAGAAAATATGATAGAAAAAAGACAGATCCCTCCCCTCTTCTCCCCTTAGAGAGGGGGAGGAGTGTCCATTCACCATAGAAACGTTTCGTGCCCCCTAAAATCTTCAGATGCCAAATTTGGCTCCATTTGCTTGATTAGATTTCGAGTTATGAATAAATTTGTTTTTCATTTGTATGGCAGCCCCCACCTAAGAGAAAGGGGAGGAGTATTTAACCACCATAGAAACATTTTTTGCACCCTAAAACCTCCATATGCCTTATTCGGTTCCATTTGCTTGATTCATTCTCGAGTAATGTAGAAATTAGTGTTTGATTCGTATGGCAGCCCCCACTTAGAGAGGGGGGTGGAGTGTCTAACCACCATAGAGACATTTTTTGCCACCTAAAACGTCCACATGCCAAATTTGGTTTCATTTACTTGATTCATTCTCGAGTTATGGAGAAATTTGTGTTTCATTTGTATGGCAGACTCCTCCGACGCCCCCCCCCTTAGAGAGGGGGGTGGAGTGTCTAACCACCGTAAAAAATATTTATTACACCCTAAAACCTCCACATGCCAAATTTGATTTTGTTTGCTTGATTAATTCTCGAGTAATGCAGAAATTTGTGTTTCATTTGTATGGCAGCCGCCCCTTAAAGAGGGGGGTGGAGTGTCTAAGCACCGTAAAAATATTTGTTACACCCTAAAACCTCCACATGCCAAATTTGGTTTCGTTTGCTTGTTTAACTCTCGAGTAATAAAGAAATTTTTGTTTCATTTGTATGACAGCCCCCCCTTAGAAAGGGGGGATGGGTCTGGAAATATCATAAGAACCTTCCCTGACCTCAAAAACCCCATACATACCAATTTTCATGTCGATCGGTTCAGTAGTTTCCGAGTCCATAAGAATCAGACAGACAGACAGAAATCCATTTTTATATATATAGATGAATATATAATATATATGAATAAATTTTCCACATTATTATTAAAACAGTTGAGTTGATCGAGCATGCTCCTTAAACCGTCAACTCGAACAAATACGCACGCAATGACGCTACGGATCGATCGGATCGGATGGATCGATTAGAACGCAGTCTACAAGACCGGGCGCTTATCGCTGTCAAAAGCTTGTTGCTTCATCCCGAGAATATTCCTGCAATTATCAAACGTCTCGAAACTCTCTTTGGAAATCCGAATTAATACGATGCCGAAACCTACAGCGGATGATTTGGATAGTGTTATTGATTTTGGAGTGGCAGTGCAGAATCTTTGTGCAACAGTGAAAGCATGTAAGCTGAAGGACTATCTGTATAATGTTGCTCTTCATATCTTCACCATCAGTTGTTGCATGACGAAGCCAAGCATAAGACACCTTCGTCTCAGTCGTCGAAAGCAGATCCGTCGTGCAATGCACATCAGTGTTGCCTTGGAGCAGTGCTGTTCAAGTATGTGAAGGTCATCGTTCATGGAAACGGGAAATCGATCACGACCTACGCGTTTCTAGATAGCGGGCCAACTTGTTCTCTGATGGAGCACAGTCTATGGGAAGAGCTCGATATCGGTGGAGAGAAGAACCCTCTCTGCATTAAATGGACCGCAGGTCAGGGTCGTTACGAAGGAGAATCAATAAAATGTGCCGTCGACATTTCTGCACCAAACAAATTGAAGCGGAATACTTTGCAAAAGGTGCACACCGTTGGAAGCTTGCAGCTACCTGAACAGACGATGTTAATCGAAGATTTATCGCAACATTACCACTATTTAGCTGGTCTGCCGATCGAGTCATATGACCGGGAACGTCCAAGAATACTTTTGGGAATGGACAACATACATTTGGCCCACATTCCTCAATCGATAGTTGAAAGAGCCGGACGCTTATTGTTCGCGTCTCTGCTACAAATCGAAGCTGGTGAAGTTTTTTTTCCCCCTCCGCCAAAGTGCCTTTGGCTTTTTTTTCTTTGACCGTTCGTGGCAAGATAAGTGCCGTTAATACCCGGAACAGCGAGGAAGCAGCACCTCTCCGGCAACGCCGGACCGGCGATCTGTGAATTGGTTCCAGCGGCATCGATTTCATCATAGAGAAGTATAATAAACAACAACTTTTGCCGTCACGCTATTGTGTTTACCTCGTAGCGTGCGGCGTTGTATAGCTTCGAATAGGGGTGTTCAAGGTTGTTCGGACACCGCAAATTAGTATTTTGTTTTTTTTTTGGAAGATTTTTTTTTTTTTTTTTTGAGATATATATATATTTATATATTTTCAGTCAATTATTAGTCTAAGTTAGTTTTAAGTTGAGTTTTTGAGCGCGCGTGCGTGTGTGTGTGTGTGTGTTTTTTTTCATAGACGGTTGCGCACCGTTTGCGCAACCGTTATGACATCTACCGATGCCATTGTTGCGCGGACGCGCTATTATCAATCGACCTCAAAGGGACCATGGGTTGTTTTCTTTCGGCCCAAGGGAAAATCGTTGAGAACTCTTGATATTTCAAGAGATTTGCTGCGTCAATTTTCGGGCGTCTCGATACATAAAGAGAGACCGGATAAACTGCGTGTAGAAGCACTGACTTTTGATGTGGCCAACAAGATTGTTGACCACGAAGTTTTTAACAGGGAATAACACATCTACATCCCTTCTCGAGAGGTGGAAATAGAAGGCGTAGTAACCGACGCGAGTCTGAGTGTCGATGAGTTGAAAAAAGCTTCGGGTTCTTTCAAAAACTCGATGATAGGTGATCTTGTAAAGATCCTGGATGTTAGAAACCTGCATTCAGCATCTTTGGAAGAAAACAAAAAAGTTTATAAGCCCTCGCACTCTTTTCGGATTACTTTCGCAGGTTCTGTTCTCCCAAACTATGTGAAAGTAGAAAATATTTTTTTCCCAGTGCGCCTGTTTGTACCACGGGTTTATAATTGTACCAACTGTAAAAAGTTGGGACACTCGTTTAGCCACTGCGGCAACAAATTTCGCTGCGGTAAATGTGGCGAGAAACATAGTGAGGATTCTTGCACACAAACAGTGGAAAAATGTATCCACTGTGGCGAGAATCCTCACCCTCTACAGGAGTGCCCGAGGTACAAACAGCACTCCGATAAAGTGAAGCGTTCTATCGCTGGACGCTCCAAGCGGACTTATGCTGAAATGCTAAAGACCGCATCAGTCGCTCAAGATGAAAACCAATTTTCGGTTTTGTCATCTCAAGAATCGGACTCTGATTCTGATGAGGGTCATACTTCGGCTGCACCAGAATCTTCAATAAAGGATGAATCATCAAAAAGAAAGCTCTCTTCACCAACGGTGCTCCGTAAGAAACCTAAAGTGACCCTCGGAAGATTGTCTAATTCCAAGGGTAATAGTAATAAAAAAACGAATCCGAAGGCTCCTTCTCAGCCAGTTCCTGGTTGCAGCAAGGATTTTACGTCATTACCCAGAGAAGAGAGAAATAAAAACGCTGCTCCTCGAACTTCTCGTAGAAAATTCGCGTTTAATCGAGGATTGATAGCTTATTCGGACATTGTGGACTTCATACTAAACACGTTAAAAATTCAAGACCCCCTCAGAAGCTTTATTTCTGCCTTGCTTCCATCTTTAAAGTCTTATCTTAAGCAATTGACTGCTTCATGGCCCCTCCTTGCATCAATCATATCATTCGATGGATAATTCCCCTAGCGTAGTAGAAGATATGATCAATGTGCTACAATGGAACTGCCGTAGTCTCGTGCCAAAACTAGATTCGTTCAAATTTTTACTTCAAAATTGTGATTGTGATATATTTGCCCTCTCTGAAACATGGCTTTCTTCTGACACTGAACTCAACTTCCACGATTTTAACATTATTCGCCTGGATAGAAATGATTCTTATGGAGGAGTACTTTTGGGGATCAAAAAGTGCTACTCTTTCTATAAAATTCCTCTCCCAGCTCTATCAGACGTCGAAATTGTCGCGTGTCAAATAACTGCAAAGAATAAAGAACTTTGCATAGCTTCAGTATACGTTCCTCTAAATACTAACATTAGCCGTAGTCAACTTTGGAATCTAGTCTCGATTCTCTCATCCCCAGTTCTAATTCTGGGTGATATGAACTCTCATGGTACTGGGTGGGGTGATCCTTATGATGACGCCAGAGCGGCTATTTTTTACGATTTATGTGACGATTTCAACTTGACTATCTTGAACACTGGTGAAGCGACACTAATTCCAAAACCTCCGGCTCGAGAAAGTCGTCTCGACCTTTCTTTTTGCTCAAGCTCGTTATCATTAGATTGTCAGTGGAAGGTCATCAATGATCCCCATGGTAGCGATCACTTGCCAATCAATATATCAATCAAGTGTAGCCCGCAATCCACTGAACCATCTCGAGTTCCATTTGATCTAACAAGGAACATCGACTGGCAAAAATTTGCAACGGCGGTAACAATTGGTGTCGAATCAATAGATATACTTCCACCATTGGAAGAATATCGATTATTTGTCGATTTGATGTATAAAAGCTCACTGGAAGCACAAAAAAGAAAAGTTCCAAGTGCTCCGTTTAAAAGAAAACCAGCCACTCCTGGCTGGGACGATGAATGCACAAAATTGTATTTGAAAAAATCTGATGCTGCAAAGCTTTTCGTAGACATGGAACATCCACACACTTCGAGGAATATTCAAAGCTTGAAATACAGCTGAAACAATTAATTAAAGCAAAAAAACGCGGTTACTGGCGCAATTTCATTGAAGGTCTTTCTCGTGAAACCTCAATACGTACCTTGTGGAGGGTAGCTCGCAACATGCGTAACCGCTCATCTACCAACGAGAGTGAAGAATACTCCAACCGATGGATATTCGATTTCGCGAAAAAGGTCTGTCAGTTCCAGCCCAACATACTCTTCGAGAAACGTCTCCGAGCAGTGGACCTCTGGACGGACCATTCTCAATGCTGGAATTTTCTATGGCTCTTCTTTCATCGAACAACTCTTCACCCGGAAGCGATATGATTAAATTCGTTCTTCTAAAAAATCTTCCCGATATCGCGAAAAGACGCTTGCTAGACTTATTCAATACCCTACTAGAAAACAATATTGTGCCACCCGAATGGAGACAGGTCAAAGTAATAGCAATTCAAAAGCCTGGCAAACCAGCGTCTGATCATAACTCATACCGTCCGATTGCTATGCTCTCGTGCATTAGAAAATTGTTGGAGAAAATGATCCCTCGAAGACTCGATCAATGGATCGAGACAAATAATTTGCTATCAAGTACACAATTTGGGTTTCGCAAGAGCAAAGGAACAAACGATTGTCTAGCGTTGCTTTCTACAGATATTCAACTGGCCTTTGCGCACAAGGAGCAATTGGCTTCAGTATTCTTGGATATTAAGGGAGCTTTTGATTCGGTTACCATAGAAATTCTGTCAGACAATCTGGACAGATGTGGACTTCCTGGAATTTTGAATAATTTTTTGTACAATTTGTTGTCAGAAAAGCGAATGAACTTTACCCTTGGACAACTGACAACTTCCAGAAATAGTTATATGGGTCTAACCCAAGGCTCATGTCTGAGCCCCCTTCTTTATAATTTTTATGTGAAAGATATTGACAGTTGTTTGGCAGAACAATGCACGCTTAGACAGCTTGCAGATGATGGTGTGGTTTCCGTCAGAGGTCTCCATGCCGAAAATTTGCAAAGACCATTGCAAAATTCCTTAGATAACTTGTCTTCTTGGGCAAGGAACTTAGGGATCGAATTCTCGCCGCAGAAAACCGAACTGGTAGTGTTTACTCGAAAGCGGTTCCCAGCCCAATTGCAACTTAAGCTTTTGGGCAGAAGCATTACCCAATCATTGACTTTCAAGTACCTTGGTGTCTGGTTTGATTCAAAATGCACTTGGAATACCCACATTACGTATTTGAAGCAAAAATGTCAAAAGACGGTCAACTTCCTCCGCTCGATTTGCGGCACGTGGTGGGGAGCTAATCCGGGAGATCTCATAACACTTTATAAAACAACTATTCTGTCCATTCTGGAGTATGGCTCTTTCTGCTTTCTCTCAGCAGCTAAAAGTCACCTTCTTAAACTGGAACGAATTCAATATCATTGTCTGCGTATAGCTCTTGGCTGTATGCACTCAACGCATAACATGAGTCTCGAGGTTCTGGCAGGAGTAACTCCTCTACAGAACCGATTCTGGGAACTTTCTCTCAGAATACTGGTGAAATGCGGGGTCACGAACACACTTTTGATTGAAAACTTTGAAAAAAATCTTCATCTAAATATCCAATCTCGGTTTATGAGAATTTACCACCACTATATTTCGTCAGATATTTGTCTTCCATCGTTTACTCCAGACCGTGCTCACTTCACCATCAGCAGTTCCTCAATTGAATACGATCTGTCGATGAAACAAGCAATACTTGGAATCTCAGATCAGCTTCGATCAACTTACATTCCCCGTATTTTTAACCGAAAGTACTCAAAAGTCAATTGCATGAAAAGATACTTCACTGATGGGTCTCGCCTCAATGGATCCACTGGCTTCGGTGTTTTCAATGAAAATTCGAGCGCCTTCCGTAAACTGCAGGAACCTTGTTCCATTTATGTTGCTGAGGTGGCAGCAATCGACTTCGTATTGGGGATGATCTCCAACAAGCCTGCAGACCATTACTTCATTTTCTCGGATAGTCTCAGTTCGCTTGAGGCTCTCCAGTCGATGAGAACTAGTAGGCACCCATCTTATTTCCTAACAAAAGTGAGGCTGCAGATGAGTGCACTGATCGAAAGATCTTATAAGATAACCTTTGTATGGGTCCCCTCTCATTGCTCAATTCCTGGCAATGAGAAGGCGGACACTCTAGCAAAGGTGGGTGCCCAGGAAGGCGAATTGTTTGATAGACAGATTTCATACGATGAATTTTTCCAATTACTGCGTCAGAGTTCCCTCATGAGTTGGCAAACCGATAGAGACACTGGAAGTCTTGGGCGGTGGTTATATTCAATTATTCCAAATGTTTCTTCGAGAGCGTGGTTCAAAGGTTTGGACGTAAGTCGTGACTTCATTCGTGTAATGAGTAGACTTATGTCCAACCACTACTCGCTAGATGTGCACCTCCACAGAATAAATCTTGTTCAAAACAATGTCTGTCGGTGTGGAAACGGTTACGATGACATCGATCACGCAGTTTGGCAATGTATGGATAATGACGCAGCCAGAGAGTAATTTTTGAATGCCCTTGAGGTCCAAGGAAGACAACCCTATGTTCCTGTTAGAGACGTGTTGGGAACTCGCGACATCTGCTATATGCAGTTGATCTATATGTTTGTGAAACGGTCCAGTATAAGAATTTAATGCTTTTGTGTTTTTTTTTCTTTTTCGTTATTAGTTTGTTTGTCTTGTCCCCTCATCTCACCGTCGCCCACCCTCGACAGCTAGTCGAACACCAGATGCTATCTCTGGTCATTATGCACAATGCTACAGTGCGTGCGGCAACCCTCGGTTGAGACAATGATACCTCATATCCATATCCCTAACCTGACCCGTCCCACAAAAATTGTTGCCCCTCTAACCTCGAGTAAACCGCGAGTAATCGGTCGAAACCTACTAAACATAGATTTAAGATGAAATTTTTGTAAAAACAAAACTTGAGTTAGCGGCTCCGCAAAGCTTATGTGATTGAGCCTTATAAATAAACGAATTGGAAAAAAAAATACATTTGGCCCACCCATTAGAAGCCAGTGTCTGGAAAACCAGATGGCTAGGAACCCCGTGCTAGGTGCATCTTTGAAAGCGAAAATTGATGATTATGTGCAGAAAGGCTACATTCGGGAGCTGACCGATCAGGAAGAAAGCGTCAAACGTGACCGTGTATGGTACTTGCCGATATTTGTCGTTCTAAACCCGAACAAGCCAGGCAAATTGCGCATCGTTTGGGATGCCGCTGCGGTTGTTCAAGGAGTATCCCTGAATTCATTTCTTTGTAAAGGGCCTGATCAGCTCTCTTCGCTGCTACACGTGCTATTTTGCTTCAGAGAATTCCGCACGGCCATGACGGGAGACATTCGTGAAATGTTTCACCAAATTAAGATACATGCTGATGATCAGCATTGCCAACGGTTTTTATGGTACAACGGATGCCCTGAATCGAAACCTTCAGTCTATGTCATGCAGGTGATGACTTTTGGTGCGAGCTGCTCACCGAGCTGTGCACAATTCGTCAAGAACTGCAATGCAAGCCGTTTTGTCAAGCAATTCCCAGAGGCCGTCGACGCTATCATAAACGACCACTATGTGGACGACATGCTTAGCAGTGTCGAGACCGTCCAAGAAGCGATAGATCTGGCAACTAACGTGAAGCATATCCACGCGCAGGGCGGATTCGAGATAAGAGGCTGGCGATCGAATTCTGCGAAAGTTTTAGCAGCATTGAGTGCAGCGGAAACATCGGAGAAAGATTTGAACGTTGTGTCTCATTTTTCGACGGAAAAGGTATTCGGCATGTGGTGGGACACAACAACGGATACCATCACCTTCAAGCTGCCGAATAAACCTGATGAAGATCTGCTATCTGGTCAACGTGCACCTACAAAGAGAGAAGTTCTACGGGTATTGATGTGCATTTTCGACCCGTTGGGATTTCTCGCCCATTTGCTGATGTATTTGAAAATCATGATCCAGGATATTTGGCACCAGGGAATAGGATGAGACGAGTGCATCAACGAAGATCTACTTACGAAATGGAAAATATGGCTGGAAGTGGTATCCAAGATAGAAACTGTGTCCATTCCTAGATGCTATCGACTTCTGACATCGTCATCCAACGAAAATAAAGTCCAATTGCATGTCTTCGTTGATGCCAATAAGAATGGCATCGCTGCGGTTGCATACTTGCGGTATGAAGAAAAAGGTATCAACGAATGTGCATTCGTTGCGGCTAAAACAAGAGTTGCACCGACCAAGCTGACTTCGATACCCAGACTAGAACTGCAGAGTGGGGTAATCGGCACTCGTTTAGCAGATTCTATTCAAGAAGCACATCGGATCCCAATACAACGACGCTTCTTTTGGACCGACGCGAGGGATGTTTTGTGCTGGCTACGTTACAATCACCGCCAGTACAGTCAATATGTGGGCTTCAGAGTCGGAGAAATACTGGAAAAAACGGATGTCAACGACTGGCGCTGGGTACCCTCAAGGTTGAATCCGGCAGATGATGGAACGAAGTGGCAGAAGACCCCAAACCTCTCTCCTACTAGCCGATGGTTCCGTGGGTCCGATTTTCTTTGGAAATTCAGCGATGAATGGCCGACCATGCCTACACATATTGGTAAACTTCAGAGGAGCTGAAACATTCCGTAGGTTTCCATGTTGCCAACCAACCATTGGTAAATGTCGAGAACTTCTCGAGCTGGAGAAGATTGCTTCGCCATGTGGCATACATTATGAGATATCGTCAAAACCTTCAAGCCAGGAAACTTAAGAGGGAGCTTTCGCTTGGAGAACTTACCCAGAAGGAGTTAATAGCGGCAGAAACGTACCTCTTCCGGCAAGCGCACGAATCTTGTTTTCTCGAAGAAATCGCTATACTCACTAAGGCGAGAGAACATCCAGATAAATATCGAATTCCAAAGAGCAGTTCAATCTACAAATTCTCCCCCTTCATTGATGAGCGCAGTCTCCTACGCATGCGTGGCAGAACCGGGGCGTGCGAGTATGTTGGCCAGGATGCAGGTTGCCCGATCATACTTCCACCAGACCACCACATCACCAAGCTGCTGATTTTATCGACGCATCTACAGTACCACAACCTCAACCACGAAACGGTGGTCAATGAGCTCCGACAAAAATATCAAATCGCAAAGCTGAGAAGAGTCTGTCATAAGGTGCGAAGAATCTGTCAGGACTGTAAGAATAACCAGGCCCAACCAGCTGCCCCACTGATGGCTGATTTACCGGATGCCAGGCTTGCTGCGTTCATCAGACCATTTTCATATGCAGGTATAGACTACTTTGGTCCTATTACTGTGGCCGTTGGACGACGTGTGGAGAAAAGGTGGGGTGTATTGATCACCTGCTTAGTAACTCGTGCAGTGCACATTGAGATTGTACATTCACTCACCACCGACTCGTGTATTATGGCAATCCAGAACTTCAAGTCACGACGAGGAACACCTCTGGAGTTCTTTAGCGACCAAGGAACGAACTTCATTGGATCTAATCACGAGCTGCAGAAGGCGTACAGAAGGGTTGACCAGAACAAGCTGATCAAAGAATTTACATCCCCGACCACCAAATGGACGTTTAACCCACCGTGTTCGCCCCATATGGGCGGTAGTTGGGAAAGGCTCGTTCAGTCAGTTAAGAAAATACTGAACAAGATCCAACTACCACGTAACCCCACCGATGAGGTTCTGCGTAACACGCTGTTGGAGATAGAAAACATCATAAATTCGAGGCCATTAACATACATCCCCATCGATAATGATTCTACGTTCGCATTGACACCAAACCATTTCCTTGTTGGCTCCTCCAGTGGAAAAAAGTCTTTGGTATCACTCAACGATGACCCCGCTACGCTCCGGAAAAACTGGAAAGCTTCGCAGATATATGCCAACATATTTTGGGGAAGATGGGTAAAAGAATATCTTCCCACCATCTGTCGACGTACGAAGTGGCATCAACCAGTGAAACCTCTCCAGGTTGGAGATGTTGTCGTGATCGCCGATCCGGATCATCCTCGGAACTGCTGGCCTATGGGACGAGTAGTTGGTACAACTGTCAGCAGCAAGGACGGACAGGTTCGTAGTGCCGTGGTGAGGACAAACAATCGCTACTACGAGCGACCTGCAGTAAAGCTTGCGATCCTGGACGTCGGAGTCAACGAGAGTAAGCTGAACACCGGAGCCGGTTCCAGCGTACTGAGGGGGAGTGTTGCGCCCTTTTCACAAAACAGTCTTCTTGATCCCAAAGGATCGCCATCGATCGGTCATCAGCGTAGGTCAACTCGATCAAATACGCACACAATAACGCTACGGAAGAGGTCATAGCACTTGCGTACTATTGTGTGAAAATGGCATTGTGCTATTGAACCTCGAGTCGACTGCATGTGATAGCTCTTAACGTACAGGTGTAAAAAATTCAGTTATATTCAAGCGCAATAGGCAGAAGTTTTCTAAATTAAACTCTTAAGTGGCTTTAGTGAGCCACTGATTGCGAAAAGTGACGAACAATCGATCATATAACGATCATATAGATTATATTCTTAAGAATTGATTTCCTAATCAGGTATGATTAACAATTGATGAATAATCATTTTAGTTTCTCATAAAATAAAACCCGCAGTGCGAACTAGGTCACAGCTAAGAAAGCAGTTACCGTCCGGCAGTAATTTCGGACTGCATTGAATAGACGGGCACCAATGTGAGTTGAATTAACCACTGCTATGAACTATTATTGAAATCAATGTAAATCGTTACAGGAAAATTTAATACGTCTTAATAAAGAAGTATTCAGGTTTTGGAAACCCCGTCTTGTTACTTCATCGGTAACAGTAGTATTTTTTTCAAAGAAAACAAGAAAAAGTAGTTGTTAGAAAACTTTTCACCTGTAAAAGTGCTCAGTGTATGGCTGACTTGTTGGAAATTTTGAGGGCTAATCACATTTTTTTTGTGCATTTAGAAAATACCTTTGTGAGAAACATGAATTTCAATTTTTAAAATACTTGTTTTCAGTGTAATTTTCCCTTTAATTTTTTTCAGCATTTTTTATGAAAATATAAACAACTTCCTATATTTCATTCTTCGACTAGAATTTTGTAGATATTATAGTTCTTGAATTATAATTTTTTTTGTACAACATCAAGAACAATTTTTTTTTGAAGATTTCAAGTATGCAAAGTTGCTAAAATGAAAAATGTCTTTACACCCACAAACACTGCTATCTGAGATGGTGCTGAGAACGGGTTGGCATGAAATCCGTCAATTTCAACTCCTTCCTCAGCTTTGTGTGAATGAGATAAAAGTCAACTTTATCCACCCAAGTCGCAGTTTGTGCGTGATTATCACCTTTGAAAAAGTAAACTCCTACATAGTGTTATATCGAAAATTTTCAGGACCTTGCGGAATAACAACTCTTCCACGATTGAACCTTGCAATATAGATTGAATTGAGAAATCCTGAAACTATCTCCTCCTGGGTCATAAAACATTACAAGAATCGATTGACTTTCGAGTCCGGGAGAAAGGTAGAAATGCTTCTTTATATTTCAGCACACAAAACTAATAAAACTCAATAAATAGCATCATCCCTCAAAGGATCAATAGCAGAAGAGCGAAGAAAAGCTTACTCGAAAAATAACAACAACTTGGAATGCTTCTCCCCGCGTCTAGTTTTATATTTATTTACCCCGAGCTAGAACAAACTGCTGTCAGTGACAGATCTCAAAAGTCAAAGACCACACACACAATCGTTTTCTTCGCCCGTTGCGTTCCGGCAGAGAGGATGAAATATGGAATACGGGCCAGAGCCATCAGGAAAGAAATATTGCAATGACTTTGCGAAATTCCAACGAGAAATTATGCCAACAGAAGGAACGCGTCGGGAGACAAATGGATTGTTCCCCTCGGAATACATAATCCTTAATTTTTTCTTCCGGAACTCAGGTGCGAAGCTGTTTGTGTTCTCGACACTTTAATGTGGGCCGCCACTTATTGGAGGATGAAATTTATTCATAATTGTAGTGTAATTACTGCTGAAGTTGTTGAGTTTGCTCTGACAACAACCAGCTCCTATCAAATTGCGAACGATGTTGTGTGTTTTTTTTTTGCTTTTGGAAAGCAATTAAGCTTCTACAATTGCGTCTGTTTATGCAGCCGTGTAGTGCAGAACTTTCAATGACAATACCCACCAGTTTCCCCCTACTTCCAACTGAAGCTGATGCACGACACCCACTACACAACACAGCGCTGAAACAATGCGATGGACCATTTCAATCATCGCTATTTGCTGCACTCAAACCGCCCACTCCATCCCACGGGCACTGAAGCGCGATTGTCAGAAACAGTTTTCGCTGATGCACACTCTCACATATACAATGTGAATGGTCAACGACGAAAGGGATGATAATCCGAGAACAACATATTGGTGGTCCACGCGTTACATTAACCTCGGATGCTCTGGAAGCTGCAAGAAGGATACAAGTCCGCCGCTGCACAGTGGGAACAAACATCCCGATAATAGAAATTCAATTCACTCCGTCACGTAATTGACAGATGTTTACGTATCCTCTGTACGGTTCCTATAATAGACCACAAGTGTTTGTTATAAATAAACAACTACAATAACGGTACCATCTTTCCCATTATGGGATCTCCCCTCGGTTATCCCCCCGACACCATTATCGGAGCAGCCTTTTTGCTCGATTTCGCGTTCGTGCAATTCTCCGCATTGTTTGCATAAATTTATTTTCTATTACCCACAACTCATCTCGTCCTTTGTTAGTCTTCTGGTGCACACTGGTGCACACGCTGGGGCTTTATTTTATCGCAGGATCAGCATCGTGACGCTACCCGAGAGCGCGCAAAATAATTTGATTTGATTTAGAAAAATTGTTTCACCCATCCGTTGCGAACCGTTACTCGCTACCATTCCGAACATGCCCCTGGAGGAGGGACACAGAAAATGTTACCGGAAAGGAGGGGTGTATGTATTTTTACATCCCGGCTTTGAATTGGGAATGTTGTTTAAATTCACTAGCCCACACAAAGGATTGTGGGCGCACCGATTGGTGCCGCCGGCGTTGGAAATGGCGATGCAAAGTGGGAATAACGTTTGTTTGGAATAAAAACTCCTTTTATCGTGCTTTGATACATTATTATGCTACGCAAGATGCGATGTGTTTCCAAGATTGAATTAGATAATGCGTCATCTAGCCCCATGAGCTTTTGAAGCCGCGTTACTGATCTGAACAAATATAACTGAAGGACACGGGATTCGAACCCTTATGTTCGAATCTTATCCTATCCTATCCTATCCTATCCTATCCTATCCTATCCTATCCTATCCTATCCTATCCTATCCTATCCTATCCTATCCTATCCTATCCTATCCTATCCTATCCTATCCTATCCTATCCTATCCTATCCTATCCTATCCTATCCTATCCTATCCTATCCTATCCTATCCTATCCTATCCTATCCTATCCTATCCTATCCTATCCTATCCTATCCTATCCTATCCTATCCTATCCTATCCTATCCTATCCTATCCTATCCTATCCTATCCTATCCTATCCTATCCTATCCTATCCTATCCTATCCTATCCTATCCTATCCTATCCTATCCTATCCTATCCTATCCTATCCTATCCTATCCTATCCTATCCTATCCTATCCTATCCTATCCTATCCTATCCTATCCTATCCTATCCTATCCTATCCTATCCTATCCTATCCTATCCTATCCTATCCTATCCTATCCTATCCTATCCTATCCTATCCTATCCTATCCTATCCTATCCTATCCTATCCTATCCTATCCTATCCTATCCTATCCTATCCTATCCTATCCTATCCTATCCTATCCTATCCTATCCTATCCTTTCCTATCCTATCCTATCCTATCCTATCCTATCCTATCCTATCCTATCCTATCCTATCCTATCCTATCCTATCCTATCCTATCCTATCCTATCCTATCCTATCCTATCCTATCCTATCCTATCCTATCCTATCCTATCCTATCCTATCCTATCCTATCCTATCCTATCCTATCCTATCCTATTTTTTTTATCTTATCTTAACTCGAACTGTTGCATTGAGCCGATTATACATGATTCGATTTTACACAATTATACTCGATTGACTCGATTATATACAACTCACGAAAAACAATTTTTATACAGGGGAACTTCGATATTACATCACTCGATAGTACGTACATTTTACCGTGATATAACGTTCTCTCCAAAATCGGTACTTAGAGTTTCATCAATACGTCAGTTCCAATTACGTCATTTTTTTAACAATACAAATTAGGGTATACAGTGACAGTGCCAGTATGTAGCATTGGTACTTACGTATTACTGCCACCGGAGCGTTATTTTCAATATGAATTTATTATGTCGTAGTGAAATTTATTGTGAGGACTATGTCATGGGAGCGAAAATCTCATCTAACAATTTGTGGAGACAGGTTTGCTTGCGAGAGGCCGCCGCTTCTGACAGCGAGTCGGCGGCCGACTCAGATTGCGTTACTTTGGGGCCGATTGGGGCCGTCTCAGTTCCTCATCCTCGTTAGATGGGGACCTTACCCCCTATTACTTTACCCTCAGAATAAATTTTATAGCAAAAAAGACGGGTGGGTAATGTCGGGGACATAACCGGAGTGACGTAGGACTATGCAAAGGGGACAGCTTTTGTTAAATATATATTTTAAATATATTGTTTTATTTTCTTCACCTACGTGAATACCTACCTATCTACCTGAAAAATGGATTAGTTTACTGTTTACTCTTTATGAACATGTTAATGGTTCTGAAAAGAACCTTTGGTGTTGTGTTTTTGTTATCACTCGATATTCCCATCTTGTTCGGCTAAACCTTCCTGTTTAGCGATTTGTTGTCACTCGCCACAGCTTTCACAGTTGGAAAATTTCTTCCCATCCAGCTTGTGACATATTTTACAGTAAATTACATTCAATGGCACGTCGCATTACCACCACTCAGTGCCGGATTGGAGGTAATTTTAACCTGTAATTGAACATTTGCGATGACAGTGGTACAGTGTCGACTTTCAATGTGGGATCATAATTTGGATCTCTATGTTTACAAAAATGTCCAACTAAATAAGTCGCATTACATGTCCGTCCATTTAGCTAAATGTCGAACTAATTGTAGATTACTGTACTTTCAATCTGGAAACAATTTAAGAATTGGTGAAAATTGAATAATCAGGAAAGTCCCCAACTATCAATAAGCTCAGAACAACTGCCAAATTCACATACTCATCAGATCCTGGCAAACTAATTATGAAAACATCAATTTGTGTTTTATTATTATTTTGGATAATGTTTTAGAAAGCATTGAACTTTATTTCCTAAACTCTTTTTTGGAAGGTTTAATGGCCCTGAAAAGCGCCTTGTTTTATGGAATAGTTCCAATTTAGACCAATTTAGATTTTTAGTACTCGTGGTTTTGAAAAAAACTATTTCGAACGCCCTCGATGCCGCCTTGTTCTGGATTTGCCACCAAAGCAGTTTGTATAAAGAACAAACTTTTTTCTTCTGCTACCTGATGCCGTTTTGCGATTGCGTTTGCCACTCGCCATTCGCTGCAACTGCCTGTTGTCCTGATGTCCGCCGAACCGAATGTGTTATGTTCCGAATGCAGGTTTTCTTATCGTCGCGTGCAGCTTTGCCAGCCAACTCGATCACTCCGGCGGCCGAAACTATATAACGCCGGCTAGGTGGACTGGTACACAGGTACTAACGCGCTCGACCTAGCTACCTTTTCCGGTGCAATTGGCGGATACACCTACGGGAAATTGCAGACCACCACGGTTCGAGCGAGATTTTGCCTTTCCCTTCTCTTTTCCTCCTTTGTTGAGTACACGATGCCGATGCCGTACAACCACACGGGTTTACGGTTTGAAAGAAAATAAGCGTGGAAACACACTAGACGGCTCTCCCGCGCGATTCTCGCAATGACAAGTCGCAGCAGGAGCTCGATGAAAAACACATTCAGCGGCTTTCGACGGCTTCACTAGCGGCCATTATCATATTTTTATAGACGGATGCAAGACTAGTCTATGGTACAAGGTACAACTGTTTGGACAGTAAGCGGATTAGAGGGGAGGTATATAAAGACAGAATGGTGGAAAACGGAAGAGGGATGTTTACCTGAGCGAGAGGGAGAAAGAAGTTGATCGCACACGTCTGAAATATTGCATTTCTCGATAATTTGGGTAGTATTCGAGAATCCGCAGCTACATGACCGCAGAGTGATTTTCACGTATTGGCTCACCGATAGTACATTAACTATTACCTTGCTTCATGTGCACCGCATAAACACTAATACTATCACAAAACCGTTGCGGCGCATCATCTCCATCGAGCCACCGCAAAGAATGAGGAACCTTACAACAGTGACTTTAGAACCGGCCGTACCCGCTCCGCCTTGTGTGTTTTATCTCATTCACATTCCATTATCGAGGCCCCGCGGCGGTCTGTCATTGCAAAATCCGCGCGGGGAAGCCGTCCAGTGTGTTCTTACGCTAAGATATTTTTTGGGGTCCGCGTGTTTTATACTCTAGCGGTACACACTCACAGGATAGAGACAAATCGGCAGACTCAGCCAAAGGGGCGGGTCCAACGAGACGAACGAATGAGCGTTAAAAGAGAGCGATGGCAAAAAAATACATTCATTACGATTTGTTCGCTCGTTGGATTCACATACAGACTAAAAAGGGTCCTTTTCAGGAACACAAAAAGTCTAAAGAGTTTATTGTTTTGTTATCACTCGATATCCCCATCTTGTTCGGCTAAACCTTCCTGTTTAGCGATTTGTTGTCACTCGCCACAGCTTTCACAGTTGGAAAATTTCTTCCCATCCAGCTTGTGACATATTTTACAGTAAATTACATTCAATGGCACGTCGCATTACCACCACTCAGTGCCGGATTGGAGGTAATTTTAACCTGTAATTGAACATTTGCGATGACAGTGGTACAGTGTCGACTTTCAATGTGGGGTCATAATTTGGATCTCTATGTTTACAAAAATGTCCAACTAAATAAGTCGCATTACATGTCCGTCCAATTAGCTAAATGTCGAACTAATTGTAGATTACTGTACTTTCAATCTGGAAACAATTTAAGAATTGGTGAAAATTGAATAATCAGGAAAGTCCCCAACTATCAATAAGTTCAGAACAACTGCAAAATTCACATAATCATCAGATCCTGTCAAACAAATTATGAAAAAATCAATTTGTGTTTTATTATTATTTTGGATATTGTTTTAGAAAGAACTGTATTTCCTAAACTCTTTTTTGGAAGGTTTAATGGCCCTGAAAAGCGCCTTGTTTTATGGAATGGTTCCAATTTAGAATACTTAGTACTCGTGGTTTTGAAAAAAACTATTTCGAACGCCCTCGATGCCGCCTTGTTCTGGATTTGCCACCAAAGCAGTTTGTATAAAGAACAAACTTTTGACGTAGGACTACGTCTTTCATTTCTATACCGGGGTGTAAAATCAAAGTTTCGAAAACGAAAGCGTTACGCCGGAGACCGAGATTTTGAGCGTTAATAGCTCCTAAACAACTGAACGAAATGGTATGATAAACACTTCATTCGAAAGATAAAATGTCTACGCGTTATATACTTGTTACTTTTTGATCC
Source organism: Toxorhynchites rutilus septentrionalis (assembly GCF_029784135.1). NCBI lineage: Eukaryota > Metazoa > Arthropoda > Insecta > Diptera > Culicidae > Toxorhynchites > Toxorhynchites rutilus. Next base: position 8,944,682 of record NC_073746.1, read on the forward strand.
AAAAACTTGTTTCAATAGTCTTAAAATTGCTTTCAAAACAGGCTATTGAAATCACCAATCGGTATATAAGCGAGCGGCGCTCGGAAATCCACTCAGTTCTAATTGAACAGCGATTGGAGCATGTTGTCGCTGTTGCGGTGAAGCTCTTTATTTATCATGAAAGCGCGGATGAACGGTGTCACCAAGAGCCTGTTTGTGCACCCTAGGCCAGAAGGGAATCTATCAGGAGGAGAGTGATGCCACAAACGGTTCCCTGGGAAGACATCGCTACACACACATACACGCGCGGCTATTAACAGGTGGTTATCGAGTTGGCATTAACCACTGGTGGGCTTCCAGTATCGAGGAAAATGTGGAAATATCTAATCGTTACTGAAAATAATTTGCCAGTTCCTTTGGGAATTTTCAAAATATATTCATGTGAAAGAGTTTAATTGAATGTTTTCTATCCATGTAACACTGTGACCAAATATGTTTCAATCAAGTGCTATTAACAGGTGGTTATCGAGTTGGCATTAACCACTGGTGGGCTTCCAGTATCGAGGAAAATATGGAAATATCTAATCGTTACTGAAAATAATCTGCCAGTTCCTTTGGGAATTTTCAAAATATATTCATGTGAAAGAGTTTAATTGAATGTTTTCTATCCATGTAACACTGTGACCAAATACATTTGGTTTTGTGGTTTTTCAATCAATCGCAATTAACAGGATAGCTTCAGAAGATTATTCTTCCCCATCAGTAGGATATTTCCGTATCCAATATTGTATGCGCCCGCAATCGATTATTGCTCAGTCGCCGAAAGTTCCAAGCTCAGAGAGTTCATTCCCCTCTAGTTTGCCTTCCAAATTGCCATCGTAAACCACACCTTCTCTCGATTCAATCACACACAAAAAGCATACTTAAGCGATATTCTGGTGGTGAGACACATTCATTTTTCGTGAGGACATCGACAAGACAACATCGTTGCCTAACGTGCTGGAGGAGGTGGACGGCGAAGGATCGACACACACACGCGCAGAACTCTTTCCGTTAGGATGCCATTCAGCATCGAGAAAGTTCCGGAAAGATCTAATCATTGCTGGAACATAATCTGGCAGTTCCTTTGGGAATTTTCAAAATATATTCATGTGAAAGAGTTTAATTGAAGTTTTCTATCCATGTTACACTGTGACCAAGTATGTTTCAATCAAGTGCTATTAACAGGTGGTTATCGAGTTGGCATTAACCACTGGTGGGCTTCCAGTATCGAGGAAAATGTGGAAATATCTAATCGTTACTGAATATAATCTGCCAGTTCCTTTGGGAATTTTCAAAATATATTCATGTGAAAGAGTTTAATTGAATGTTTTCTATCCATGTTACACTGTGACCAAATATGTTTCAATCAAGTGCTATTAACAGGTGGTTATCGAGTTAGCATTAACCACTGGTGGGCTTCCAGTATCGAGGAAAATGTGGAAATAACTAATCGTTACTGAAAATAATCTGCCAGTTCCTTTGGGAATTTTCAAAATATATTCATGTGAAAGAGTTTAATTGAATGTTTTCTATCCATGTAACACTGTGACCAAATACATTTGGTTTTGTGGTTTTTCAATCAATCGCAATTAATAGGATAGCTTCAGAAGATTATTCTTCCCCATCAGTAGGATATTTCCGTATCCAATATTGTATGCGCCCGCAATCGATTATTGCTCAGTCGCCGAAAGTTCCGAGCTCAGAGAGTTCATTCCCCTCTAGTTTGCCTTCCAAATTGCCATCGTAAACCACACCTTCTCTCGATTCAATCACACACAAAAAGCATACTTAAGCGATATTCTGGTGGTGAGACACATTCATTTTTCGTGAGGACATCGACAAGACAACATCGTTGCCTAACGTGCTGGAGGAGGTGGACGGCGAAGGATCGACACATACACGCGCAGAACTCTTTCCGTTAGGATGCCATTCAGCATCAGGAAAGTTCCGGAAAGATCTAATCATTGCTGGAAAATAATCTGCCAGTTCCTCTGGGAATTTTCAAAATATATTCATGTGAAAGAGTTTAATTGAATGTTTTCTATCCATGTTACACTGTGACCAAATATGTTTCAATCAAGTGCTATTAACAGGTGGTTATCGAGTTGGCATTAACCACTGGTGGGCTTCCAGTATCGAGGAAAATGTGGAAATATCTAATCGTTACTGAAAATAATCTGCCAGTTCCTTTGGGAATTTTCAAAATATATTCATGTGAAAGAGTTTAATTGAATGTTTTCTATCCATGTAACACTGTGACCAAATACATTTGGTTTTGTGGTTTTTCAATCAATCGCAATTAACAGGATAGCTTCAGAAGATTATTCTTCCCCATCAGTAGGATATTTCCGTATCCAATATTGTATGCGCCCGCAAGCGATTATTGCTCAGTCGCCGAAAGTTCCGAGCTCAGAGAGTTCATTCCCCTCTAGTTTGCCTTCCAAATTGCCATCGTAAACCACACCTTCTCTCGATTCAATCACACACAAAAAGCATACTTAAGCGATATTCTGGTGGTGAGACACATTCATTTTTCGTGAGGACATCGACAAGACAACATCGTTGCCTAACGTGCTGGAGGAGGTGGACGGCAAAGGATCGACACATACACGTGCAGAACTCTTTCCGTTAGGATGCCATTCAGCATCGGGAAAGTTCCGGAAAGATCTAATCATTGCTGGAAAATAATCTGCCAGTTCCTCTGGGAATTTTCAAAATATATTCATGTGAAAGAGTTTAATTGAATGTTTTCTATCCATGTTACACTGTGACCAAATATGTTTCAATCAAGTGCTATTAACAGGTGGTTATCGAGTTGGCATTAACCACTGGTGGGCTTCCAGTATCGAGGAAAATGTGGAAATAACTAATCGTTACTGAAAATAATCTGCCAGTTCCTCTGGGAATTTTCAAAATATATTCATGTGAAAGAGTTTAATTGAATGTTTTCTATCCATGTAACACTGTGACCAAATATGTTTCAATCAAGTGCTATTAACAGATGGTTATCGAGTTAGCATTAACCACTGGTGGGCTTCCAGTATCGAGGAAAATGTGGAAATATCTAATCGTTACTGAAAATAATCTGCCAGTTCCTCTGGGAATTTAAAATTACATTCATGTGAAAGAGTTTATATTAATGTTTTCTATCCAAGAAACACTGTGACCAAATACATTTGGTTTTGTGATTTTTCAATCAATCGCAATTAACAGGATAGCTTCTGAAGATTATTCTTCCCCATCAGTAGGATATTTCCGTATCCAATATTGGATGCATAAAACCTTGTGGCTCCAACGTAACGCTCTCGTTTTCGAAGTTCTCCAAATATTCATTCATTCAGAATGAATTCAGATTCAACTTCAAACAAATGATCTCTAAATCAACGATAGTCCTACGTCACCCTTGCGGTTATACCATAGATATAACCCACTTCCTGTTTTTTCTTCTGCTACCTGATGCCGTTTTGCGATTGCGTTTGCCACTCGCCATTCGCTGCAACTGCCTGTTGTCTTGATGTCCGCCGAACCGAATGTGTTATGTTCCGAATGCAGGTTTTCTTATCGTCGCGTGCAGCTTTGCCAGCCAACTCGATCACTCCGGCGGCCGAAACTATATAACGCCGGCTAGGTGGACTGGTACACAGGTACTAACGCGCTCGACCTAGCTACCTTTTCCGGTGCAATTGGCGGATACACCTACGGGAAATTGCAGACCACCACGGTTTGAGCGGGATTTTGCCTTTCCCTTCACTTTTCCTCCTTTACCATGTCCAGACATGGCTGCTTGTGTTGGTTTGTTGATGTGAGGTGATGCGAAACGATGTGGTGTACGGTTCGGATGAGAATGATCGTTACGGCAGCGGAGAGGGGATTTTTAAGCTGACTGGCTGGCTCGAGAATTACGCATGTGTGAGACTGCGACCAATGTTTCCCTCATTTTTTTCTTTTTCCTTTCCAATCGTGCTTCATTCTATTTCGCTGCTGCTCTGGTTGCCCGTTTTGGTCGGTACGATTTGAGGAGCACAAAATGGACCAATCAAAAATGGGCACATAGTGTATTTGGACAATGCTCGATATTTCACAATTATTCAATTATTTATCTCAAGAAAAATGAAATGTTATTCGTTATGATAGATGCGTAGATATATTTCCTATCAATTGATGCAAAAACCTTTGCGATCTATTGAGAAATGCTCGAGTTATAAGCGTTCCAAATCTTGCATTTTTTCCTACTTGTTCAGTGCCTAGATTTCCATTTCACCCCCTATATCTTCCGGTTAGACGTAGTCCTACGTCAAAAAATTCAAGGGGTTATATCCGAGACACGACCGCTTAGGACGCAGAACTACGCAATATTTCTTTTTTTGAAATTTGTTGGTTTATTATTTCGGATATTATTTGCGAAAAAGTCGAAAATTCATAAATAACTCTTTAGTAAAAAGTTGAAAAGTTGGCTTGCGTCGTTTTGTAGAGTCATTTCCAGAAGAAACGATTTTTCCTTGCCTTGGCGAGAATAATACACTAATTGATCATGTGTCGCCAGTTGTTTCTTTATATCAATGTACGCATTGCACTGAGTTCTGTGCATCGCCATTCAACAAGCATCAAACACGCGTCTAACAGATGCACACAGTTGCAGCGATAAAAATGAAACATCGCGACAATGACCGTTTATGAAAAATCGTTTCTCGACTCTCGGTCAAAACCATCAACAAAGCTAGGAGCGTGTTGCATCAGAACAGAGCCGATGCGCACGAGAGCAAATACGAATGGCAACTAAAAGTATCGAAGGTGTGCTATTCACATGTGCAGGAAATGAACAAGTTCTAAGTTTCGCGCAACGAAATCAAACAACACACACAAAGCCAAACACTGATGGCTAGAAGCGACCTTTAATCATTGGCACACTTATCTTGCAATGCCAGATGCACTTCAAGTGAAATATTCGCTAGCGTTCACAGCTCGAGAGGAAACATAGAACACGAAACGAACAGTACAAGCGACCTTTGTTGTTTCTGGCACATAAAGATTCTGAGAATTTTCCTCAGAGGAGATGCAATACTTATACGTTAGCGACAGCTTACTTACTATTTAAGGGTGGAGTTTAATTCGCAAATATTCTCTTTTCGCTATCCCCTTTCGTTGTTTCTATTCTAGCAGCTGCATAAGTTGCCCGTTATTGACAGCTCTGTTCGGGAAAGCACACAACTGGACAGAAGAAATCTATGGGGAAATGGGAATGCTTCCAATTTTCATCAATTTAAACCATATACAGACTATGGGATTGTAATGTATAGCATATCGAACAAATCTTATAAAATTTCCGATTCGATTGGTATGCAAATCGTTAAAATCCGTTCGCAGCAAAAATAGTTATTAACGTTAACTTTATTTCATAAAAACGTGACCTGTTTTCTGATTTGGCACCCTTAATGTAAAACGTAGTTCTATGTCAAAAATTAACTCATAAAAAAATTGCGCTCCGGTGGCGTCAATACGTAAGTATCGTAGCATTTTCAAATTTCCTCAATCTGTTTGTGATCAACATTAACATTATACTTTTGTTTTACATTCTGTGTCATTCTTACTAATCCTGATGTCTACATAATTTCTGGAAGATTGGAATAATTTTTGGAAGCTTTCCTCACATAGTTTTTGTTCCTGTAATATTACTTTGTCTTGTTTTGTTCAAATTGTATCCTGAAAACAATCATTCAACGGTTGCTGAGTGATGCGGCAGAATCAGAATTACATAGTGACAAGTGCTGTTAGTCCGTTTGATGTTTGCGCTAGCGAAATTGATCTTTGTTCGAAACTGGAAATGGAATTTAATGTGATGAAACGCACTCCTATATCTTCTTCTATCTACACAAAAAAAAAAAGGATCGCCGGATGTGTGGATGTGAAGGAATTGTCCGATTTAGGGCTGTCTTTATTCTATCATATTTTCTGTATAAAACATTTATTCCATGTAACGGAGAAACATGTTATTTGCAAGTGGTTGAAAAATCTTGAACGAGAATTGTGTTTGAAAATAATCTGGTATACCCATACCTCGCTTTACGGCCTAGATACGTTCCATGAAACTTGGCCGCAAAGCGAAAAGCCGTATAAAGAATCATTTGTACGAGGGTCACTATTTATATTTCGGGAATTGGCAACACTGATGTCATGTGAGTCCATCTGACGATTCCATCGTAAAGTTTGACATTTTTGACGACATACGTACTCAGAACATTTTGTCATATGGACGCTATTTGTTTATTTTATATTTAGTTGAAAGTTTGGTCTCGGTAAAAAAAATGGAACTGAATCGTGAACATTTTCGTGCGATGATTTTTTACGACTTTCGACGTGGATTATCACAACAAGAGTGCGTCAATCAACTTAATTTGACTTTTGGCGATGAAGCTCCATCAAAAACCACTGTGTATCGCTGGTATAGTGAATTCAATCGTGGTCGTAGTTCGCTGTCCGACGAGTTTCGTGAAGGTCGTCCAAAATCGACTGTAGTGCCAGAAAACATCGATGCTGTGCACGAAATGATTAAGCAAGATCGTCATGTAACCTGATGTGAGATTGAGGCATCCCTAAGCATTAGTTCCACCAGTATATATGCGATTTTACATGAACACTTAGTTGTGCGAAAATTATGTTCACGTTGGATCCCACATAATTTGACAATCGCTCAAAAAAAAAAAGGCTCGTGTCGATTGGAATAAATGCTTTGAAAATTGGTTTAAGCGCATGCAAAAGTGTATCGATCATCGTGGCGAGTACTTTGAAAAACAATAAAAATATATTCGCAGCTTAACTATTTGTTTTTGTTCCTATTCCCGAAATATAAATAGTGACCCTCGTATATCGACGTCGCGAAACATTTTAGACCGTAAATCGAAAACATGCCTTAATTGAAGAGGGCCGTTATAGTTATAGTGAAATGCCATATAAAGAGCGGCCGTGTAGCGAGGTATGAGTGTATTATAATGATAAGTTTTGTTAGAAATACTAGGAATTTTATAGTAAAAGGTAAATTCAACAGGGTCGAATAGAAGATCAATCAATGAACAGTTCTGCGATTGGACCCATGAACTTGCTCATACACTGAGAGGAATAATTAGTATGTATTACAAATTCTTTAGTAATTAATACCAATTCGTTAGTCATTTTCTACCGTACTATTAATTCGTATATTTTACGCGAGTAAATTAGTAAATACAAGTGTCAAAACATGTACCAGAATATCGCGCCAACTTCGATCCTTCTTTCGGGATTTCGTGCCAACGCCCAATTTATTGATATCGGGTTGCATTCGTTTATTATACAATACAATAATGACGATATAGAGGTTATATTTTGTTCATTTATTTCCATCGAATAAAATTCCAACATAAAAAACTGAACACTTAAGCACTTGTATGGGCACAAGTTTACGCTTGCACAACTTGCAAACGGGTATACTTCCACGCTCGGAGCATTTTGCTGCTGGATGATTGGCAGGTTGGTAATGGATATCTGCGTTAGTATTTTGTTGCCGGTGCCGTCGAGATAGATATTCGGTGTGGCCCTTCATTTCCTTTCGGCGAAAATAGCTTCGCGACCGAGAAGAAATATAAATGTATGATTATATTTTATTTAAAACAAACTGCTTACCTCCGAATTGTATTACTTTCATGAGGGAAATGGCGACTGCAAGCTTTGCTCTACACAATTTCTCAGATATGACAACACTCTAACTAACGCTATCAAGTAAAATGTACTAATAATGTGTGCATTCTACCAATGTATCGACTACTAAAGATTTGGTAGATCCAGTTACGAAAGATTTCTTCTAGTGTAGTAAGAATACGTGAATGTTTGAAGGTATTGATAAAAAAAACAAATTTTGGGCGGGACGAAGTTTGCCGGGTCAGCTAGTGTATAATAAAACACCTTCTAAGGAAATCCACTGCGTGGCTGACGGGTGCAGCATTTTCAACGATTTCAACTTTAAGAGAGTTCGATTTTCATCAAACTTACTGTTTCGTAAAGGACTACAGCTAAGATAGGAGTAAATATCCTTACACAGCTTTGCCGTACTATGGCAAACACATTTTAGACTGAACAAACTTGGGCAGCCTTTCCTTATATACGCTCTTAATGACTTCTTGGTACCGGTCATGTTATTAGCCCTGTCGACAGAATATCCTACAAGAATATCCTGCCTGTGTGGTATTCCGTATTAAAACAGACAACCACAGTCTCGTAAAATGTTTCTGAGTCAGTTTCGATAACCTCAAGCGTCAAGTCGTGGAAGCAGTCTTAACATGGAGTGCAGTCTTTCCGAAGGAACGTGCGTGCGATCATCCCTAACGACTTCTCCGATGAAACGTCTGTAGAATCGTCTGCTATAAGAGTAAATGAATTCCGTTTTAAGTGCTCACATGATTCTTCATGCTTTCCTCAAAAATACTCAAAAATTTTTTGGAAAAACTGTAAACATCCGAAAAACACTGGATAGAGCTGGAAGAATCGATTTTTTTTGACAATTTTGTTTATGTTAGCAATTAAAATTACGAAATCACGGTGTTGTGTGAAATTTTACTCACTGACAAATATACATTGATCAACATTTCGATAGCAGCATCTATATAAACATTATCCAAACTGACATAATTTTGCTGATTGAACTGAATATCTAAAAAAAGAGGTTTGACACATCTACCCGCTCTCTTAGGGGAAGAGGGCTGCCACACAAACGATACACAAACTTCTGCATAACTCAAGAGAGAATCAAGCAAATGGAGCCAAACTTACACAATACATAATAAACTTGACTGTTTCTATCAATCAAATTAAAGCCCTAACTCGTATCTTTTCTAATTTCGCTGTAATATCATTTTGAACAATTCCTGGTGAATCTTCAACTAGAATCTACCAAAATCACGATTTTGACCAAATTTATTTTTCAATAGTTGATAAAAATTTACCATTGTGACATCGTTCGTCATCAGGTAGAATCTTCAAAACAAATTGTTTGAACAATTGTCGATTCGATTGTACAAAATCGATTCAAAGGCTGTTCAATTGCATACTCTAGTTCATTTCGAGGAATGGTGTTCAACGCTACGGTTGAAACACTTCAAATAGTCTCAATGCCGTCAAAAATGTTATTTTTATTGTTTTATTTTGGTGTTATAATGGTGCCAAATCAGGAGGATACGGCAAATGATTGAGGATACAATTTCGATTTCGAGCTAGAAATCGATGTACGATTGGTGGCTCGATGATTTGGTGCATTATCGTTAAGAAGTCCATGTTGTGTGGCCGTCGAGTGCTTCAAAACTCTGACTCCATATTGTACAGACTTTTTTTTTGTAATTCGTCTATGTACAACAAATCCCTTATAAATACTTGGATATAGTTTGAGCTTGAGCTTGAGCTTGGGTAGACTGTACAATTCGTAGTTGCTCTCCGTGATTGACCTGAACCAAGCAAATAGCACAAAGAACACACAGAATGACGCTTGGGACTAGCAAATCAATCTCGTTGTGCAATTTTCGGTGATTCGAGCTTTAAATGGTCAAAAACGGTGCCGGCCACGTCCTTACAGGGGAAGGGAAGAAATGTTGGTATGATATTCGCCGCCTGAAGCCAGAAAGATCGCCTCTATAGCGTGGTTCTATAGAGGCGTTTATCATGGAAGGGATAGTTGTTAGTGAGAATGGTTAAGAAAAATCTGGATTCACTGCGGTAAATGATGAGATTTTGTAAACGCCAACTCTAAACTACTCGACGAAACGAAATCTCAAAAATCGAAGGTATTCAGGGTAATACAATGCCGGACGTACGATTCTATACTTTAGAATATTATAGCAATGAATATGATACGATTACATATGATTACATATGTAATATATGTCGACACCCGACAAAGGAGGTTATCTATGAGAAACCTGGGAAGGTCACTAAGAAACCCTTCTACAATAAGAAAGATCTACAATACATATCTCTATTATTTATCGCAAGTACTTTGTATGTAAATTCCAATCGCGATGACGGAATGCGGAAACCTGAAAAGGTAACCGAAAACAATCTTTATACACTATTATTTATCGTACGTACTATTCGTCGAAATTACTCTCCGCGTTATCTTTGGGAATAATGAAAGAATGAAAGTATTATAAAGCCATAGAATAAAAGAATTAAACAAAGATATTGGAGATTATGTTCAAGATACGACCGCAATGTTGAGGTAGAACTACGCTGTAATTTAATTCAAGTCGCTTGTTTCTAACTGCGGATATTATTTTATAATGCTAAGAAAATTTTGAGATAACCATTCTACCAGTATGGTCGTCCTGGAATGTTTTTTTTTATTGTACAATCATTTGACGATAATTGTTTGATGATTCATTCTTGTGCTCGCAGAACAATACATGCTCGAGATAAGCGCAGCTGTCATCCTTAGTGGAGAAAGTTTTGCTACTGGAAAGCGAAACCAAATCACATACAAAATTTCAGGACGACATTTACTTTCCTGGTGACTAAATAAACGAAATAAACTCTATCTGTTAATATCAATAACCTCGAAAAGAGTAGCACTGCTTTACTATGATCAAGATAAGCGCAAATGCAATCCTAGTTGAAAGCAGTTTTGCGACTGGCACGCGAACCCAAAAAAAATTATAACTTATTATAACTTATTGAATAACATAGTGTTCCCCAAATAATTTTCTGGTGCACAACCTTAACACCTGCTCCACCATAGCATCAGTTCAATGCATTGATGCAATGTCAAGGGCACCAACAAAATCTTTATGATGACAGAAAACAAACAATGTTCACTGCTTGGAAAAAGGCTGAATATTGGCCACAGCAAAGATTCATTACTGATACCCTAGCGCAAATATTTCCCTCCTGCTATCTCCTCTCCTTGTTTATATTTATCATTACGATTGAATAATTCGTAACACCAAACAATCGTCAATCATAGCATAAAAAATTAGGCGATTGTTGCATTGTTACAGGGCCAATGCACACGGGAGCAGATACAAATGGGGTTTGAGCGTAGCGAAGATGCACTATTTTTACGTACGGGTTACGAAGCACGCACGTACGCACACAAATATTCATATATCGATGGCTTAAAGCAACTAAATATACACACATTTACCTCCGTTTTGCGCTCTTCTCAACAGAAGCGCTGTCTGTTGATATTGCTAAGCTGTCATCTTTTGTAGAGAGAGTTTTCCTACCGTCGTGCGAAACCAACTCACTGACAAAATTCCAGAACATTTATTTTCTTAGTGAGCTAACGATAGCCTAGCTTGGTGATTCCCCACACAATTGTGTAGCAATTGTCTTTTCCCGTACAACATCGAGTCTCACTCGTGGGTACTTGAATAACATAGGGCGCTAGAACGCTCAGCAGGCTAGTGAAATTATTTGATGTGTGACGTATTAAATAATACGGGAAGGGGTTTGTGTTCTCGGGTTATAAAATAAGCGCGAAAGCGATCGGTCGGATGGAAAGAAAAGATGCGTATGGTATGGCTTTTAGAATTCAATTGTTTCATTCGCTTATCAGCTCTTATATAATTATCAAATTAAACAATGAAGTTGTAAGAATGTATTCAGCATTGTTATCATGCACTATTGTGCTATAATGATAGCAACACAATAGTTGCCACGGATAGTGAGGGTCACATCCTTATTTTCCGTCACAACATAAACCGCCCACCAAATTACGATGAGAAATTTCTGCTCCATTTCTTCCTGGCACGTACTCGTCATCTTCCAAGGGGATTCGCCGTATCCGTCGAACATCCCGCCTAGTAATACCGTTGGTTGTTCTAACAGCCACCACCCTAACGTGACCATCGGCTCCAGGGAAGGTGTCGATAATGCGGCCCATAGGCCATTGCTTGGGTTTCTCGTTATCAGCGACCAATAATACAACATCACCCACTGCAATGTTCGGCGCTGCACGTTGCCATCTTGTCATCCGTTGGAGTGTTGAAAGGTACTCGGTCTGCCACCGAGCTCGGAATTCCTGGATAACTCGTTGCACATACTCCCACCTGCTGAGGGATCCAATACGACGCTCCAACTGGTTAATCTCGGGAACAGTATTTAGCGGTCGACCGATGAGAAAGTGTGCTGGTGTGAGAGGCTGAGGCTCGTTGGGATCATCTGATAGTGGAGCAATTGGCCGTGAATTCATGCACGCCGCCACTTGTGCGAGAACGGTACTCAGTTCCTCGAAAGTGAAATGACCATCACCTCCAAGCTTGCGGAAGAAAGCTTTCATCACCTTTACACCCGCCTCCCAAAGGAAAAAAAAGAAACGTGGTGAGGCGATCGAGCGGGAATGAATATCCACTCAATGCCTTTGTCGGAGAAAAAATCTGCAACTACGTTGTCCTGCTCAGCCGTGTTGATTTGTTTGTATAATTTTGCTGCGGAATTTGGCTGCTGCTCCTCGTAGATTAGTAGCGTTGTCCGAATAGATTTTGTTAGGCAACCCATATCGACTACTGAAGCGGGTGAAAGCAGCAATGAAAGCAGAGGTGGTGAGATCCGACACAGCTTCAAGGTGTACAGCTCGTGTCGAAAAACAGATGAACAGTGCGATGTATCCTTTGCTCGATACGGCGCCACGTGTTCGACGACTGACGAAACTAATCGGTCCAGCATAGTCAATGCCGGTGATGAAGAAAGGCGGATTCGGTTTCAGACGATCCGCTGGTAGTTGACCCATCATCTGATGCAATGGAACTGGTCTTGCACGAACACATTCGACGCAGGATCGACACGTCTTCCGGGCTGCACTCGTTCCACGAACAATCCAAAAGCGCCGTCGAACCGCCGCTAGTAACGATTGCGGACCACAGTGAAGTTGCTCGCGATGCTCATGATGGAGAATAAGCGCGGTGAGAGTTGAGTGGCTAGTCAGCAGGATCGGATGCTTCGACTCGTAGTTGAGTTCTGACAGCTGCAGTCTACCGCCCACCCTGAGGAGACGGTTTTCGTCCAGAAACGGTTGCAGTTGACGGAGCGAGCTGTTATTGTTGATTTCCCGTTTACTGTCCAGTTGAAAGATTTCCTTCCAGTAGTGCTGGCTCTGTTCGTGCCGCACATACACTCTCATTGCGTTGTCAATTTCCTTTGGCGTTAAACGATTTGTCGTTCTAAATTCTCGATGACTGAAACGTAACATCCGGGCCGTGATGCGTATAAGAAGCTGAAGGTTTGGGTAGTACCGAGATAACATCGCGTCGAGGAAGTCATTATCATACGTAGCTATACATGCTACGGCAATTGAACGTTGTTCTCTCTCTACTTGTCTCTGCAGAGTCACGTCGAGCGCGGGAAGGACTTGTGATGATACGTGGTCACTGGTTGTGCTTGTCCAGCATGGTCCGTGCCACCAGAGAGAATTGTTAATAATTTGCGCTGGTAGAGCACCGCGCGAGATCAAGTCTGCAGGATTGTTGTTGGTGTCCACGTGCTGCCAGTTGATTGCCGGAAGTAATGTGGTGATTTCAGCCACGCGGTTGGCAACAAACGTCTTCCATCTCGACGCACCGCCATAAATCCATGCTAGTGCCACTGTGGAGTCCGAATAAGCTCGTATTTCGATGAAAGGGGTCGAGATTTCCGTGATAACGCTCGCCATCAGGCGGGTCAAAATCACCGCCGCACACAGTTCCAGGCGAGGTAACGTGGTCCGTCCATTTCCGATAGGCGCCAATTTAGATTTCGCGCACAGCAGATGTGATGATGTGTTTCCTCCTTCGTCAGCAGCTCGAATGTAGACGCACGCTCCCATGGCTCGCTCTCACCCATCACTGAAGCCGTGCAGATAGATTCTGGTCGGTTGTTGAACGCCGTTCACTCGTCGAGGTACCTGTAAGTAATTGAGATCGGAAAGGCTTTGCTCAAATGAAAACCAATTTTGAACAAACTCACCGGGGAGAGTTTCATCCCAGTCCACCCTCAGTTGGGGCCAGCAGTCCAAGAGGGTCGAATATGCTGGCGATTTGCGAGAGCATAATCCGCTTTGTGGGCTGAAGGATCTTGTTCGGTGTGTTGGAGAACTGGAACTCGTCGCTGCGTGGCTGCCAGTGGATGCCGAGGGCCTTGATGGTACGGGACTCGTTGATCTCGATGGATGATTTCACCTCTCTGTCTTTCGCCGGGATGTCATTTAGAATAGCTGTACTGTTCGATGCCCACTTCCGTAGATGAAAGCCACCGGATGCAAACATTGTTGTTAATTGTTGACGTAGTAGGATTGCTTCCTCTTCGGATTCAGCGCCCGTTAAGATGTCGTCCACATACGTGTTTTTCTCCGCTTTTCCTACAGCTACTGGATACTGCCTACGATGCGCGTCTAATAGCTGCTGCAAAATGTCGCCAGATATGAAGCACTTTTCGTCCCGTAAGTGACGGTGTTTAGGCGATATTCTTTTACTACATCGTCGCTAGACTATCGCCAAAGGATCCGCTGGAAATCACGATCCGCTTCGTGGATTTGGATCATGCGATACATTTGTTTAATGTCGCCGATAATTACAACGGACGGGAATCGGAATCGGAGAAGAATGTCGACTATTGAGTCTTGCAGAACGGGACCACACATTAGCATATCATTCAGTGACTTGCCAGTGGTGGTCTTGGCTGAGGCATCAAACACGACGCGACATTTCGTGGTGCAGCTATTCTCCTTAACCACACAGTGATGGGGGAGGTATACGGCAACTCTCGGAGATGCTTCTTCGGCAAGTGTCGTGTGACCAAGTTCACAATATTCCCGAAGAAATGCATGGTACTCCTGTTTCAGGTGCGGGTTTCTTTGCAATTTTTTCTCGATTTGAAACAAACGCTTTTCGGCTGTTTGTCTGGAGTCTCCAAGTTGACTCGGGGGATGAAGGAACGGCAAGCGAACAATAAATTTTCCAGTGTCGTCACGAGTGGTGTGTTTGTGAAAGTGATCTTCACACAATTTTTCCTCCTCGCTGAAGTGGGGCGTAGATGTGCAGCATTCCTCTAACTCCCAAAATCTACGCAACTGATGATTGAGGTTATCGTCAGAGGTGGTCAACAAACACGTCGAAGACTTCGTGTATGGTGAGATGGTGGGTTTACGATAGCGACCAGCAACCACCCAACCTAGCTTGGTGTTCTGCAAGGTTGGTAGATCGCCATCAGGACTCAGGATGATCTTTCCAGGCTCAAGCAACTGGAAGAATAATTCAATGCCGAGGAGCACGCTGATTTTACCTGGACGGTGAAACACTGGGTCGGCTAGGTTGATTGAATGCGGCATGGGCCAACCGTCAATGTTCGCTGGTTTAACAGGAAGCGTTTTAGTGATTCTTTCTAACACCATACACGGAACTGTGGTGCGATAGTCCGTGCATCGGGATGTTATGACGATTGGCACGCATTTGTCTGCATGCGCAGGTGTAGCCGAGATACCTTCGAGATTCATATCAGCTTCTTGCAACTCGAGACCAAGTTCGTTGCAAAAACTCTGGCTGATAAAACTTACTTGAGATGCGCAATCAAGCACAGCGCGACATGCATGTGGCCGTCCTTGCTTGTCCAGTACGTTTATGGCCACTGTGGCGAGGAGTACGTTGGAAGCATCGAAATCTGTGGGAGCATCGAGGGCCGAAATCAATGATTGTGCGGCCAGACTACCACTATTGGGGACAGCATGCGATGTTGGCGTGAGGGCAGCGTGCAGCAGGGTGTGGTGGAGTAAGCCACATTTCCGACAATTCCCGGATCTGCACGATTCACCACGATGTTCTTTTAAGCAATTGCGACACAGCATTCGTGAGTTGATAAGTGAAAGCTTCTCCTCTGAGCTCATATGAACAAATTTACCGCACTGGTAAAGCGGATGAGCTGATTTGGCACAGACGTTGCAATTTGAAGAAATGTTGGTGGCAACGAATGTTGTTGCTCCTCTATACGGTGGCTTCACAGGTGGCTTGGACACAATTGTTCGCGGCTTAACAGGTTGCGCAGATTGCAGAGCGAAACTATGTGAATCGATGAAAGCGAGAAACATCTTCAGGGTTATGTTCCCTTCGGGCATGTCAGCAACCTTCTGGTACCAAAGCTGCTTGGTTTCGTGATCCAATTTCTGAATGAGGATGAATAATAACCAAGTATCGCGGTCCTCCCTTTGCATGGCTTGGAGAGCTCGAACAACCTCGTCGGAGACGTCGTGAAGCGAACGCAATCCATGAGCAGACGGTGATGTCAGGGCTGGTTGATTGAGAAAGCGTTCGATGTGTTTGTGAGCTATCTCGAGTGGTTTATCGTAGCGTGATTGGAGCTTTTGCAAAGCTGGTCCGTAATTTGCATCTTCGATCTTAAGATGAGACACCGGTGAGATTGGTTTTGAGGAAGTATAATTTCTGACTATCCTTCAGCGATGGATTTTGATCGACCATGCTCTTAAAGAGGTCGATGAATGACTGCCATTCTAAATAGTTTCCACTAAACGCAGGCAAGTTCATACGTGGCAGGTTCAGATCCGTCAGTGGCATGGCTGTATCATTGTGAACAATGGTTGACGTGTTCGCTCCAGAGGCCATTCTGTCCGCCATCATATTCAGCAGCTCGGCATGTTGCTGTGAGAGTTGGCTGATTATGGCACTAGGCGACGACGATCGATCTCCCATGTTGTTATCGTGATTTCTCAACTCTTTTAGCACTTTTGATAACCGATTTTTCAACGCGATATAAACCTTTTCTACACGGCATTGATGCTGCACAGCATCATCGTACAATTCGTCGTTATCACTCACGTCCAAAATTCTTTTGTGCACTGAACAATAGGCACTCCAAATATCACCGAGAACGTCGAGTTCTGTTTCTATCTCGATTTCTTCAGCCGTTTCTGGCTCTAATTTTGCCACCATATCGGACACACGCTTGAGTCGTGGATCAAGTGATTTTCTCTCACGGATAAGCTTTTCCATCATGGAACAGATCACTCACTGTTTCGCGGATTGGAAACGATTGCGGGCGAAAATGCCAAAACACGCGATAGCGATGGATAAAAACTGCGCGGTTCACGACGGATATTCCCGCGATCCGGCTCGAAGGACCAATTTATGTGTTCTCGGGTTATAAAATAAGCGCGAAAGCGATCGGTCGGATGGAAAGAAAAGATGCGTATGGTATGACTTTTAGAATTTAATTGTTTCATTCGCTTATCAGCTCTTATATAATTATCAAATTAAACAATGAAGTTGTAAGAATGTATTCAGCATTGTTATCATGCACTATTGTGCTATAATGATAGCAACACAATAGTTGCCACGGATAGTGAGGGTCACATCCTTATTTTCCGTCACAACAGGGTTAATACAATGGTGTCAGTTTGCAATGCAATGATTGCAATGCCAGAGACATCTGCGAGATCCTATACGAAGACATGTGATGACGCAAAACAAGGAAGAACAAGCAATATTCATTACTTTGAATACAGAACGAGACTGAAAGTTTGCCTTCTTTCCTTGCTTGATGAATTAGAGAGACTTTAAACTTCTTCAGTTCATTCGTCTCTAGCCTCCAAAAAAAAAATACTTGCTAGGATATAGTTTGGGTTCCGAAACTCAATTGACACATTGTGTGTCAAC
Organism: Toxorhynchites rutilus septentrionalis; assembly: GCF_029784135.1. Lineage (NCBI taxonomy): Eukaryota > Metazoa > Arthropoda > Insecta > Diptera > Culicidae > Toxorhynchites > Toxorhynchites rutilus. The sequence continues at coordinate 8,962,351 of NC_073746.1, forward strand.
AAAGATTAGAAGCCATCAATCAGAGGCATTAGTTTCATCTTAAAAATTGATATCGTAACGATAACTCTAATATCAGCTTTTCCGTTTGAAGCATACACATATTCTGAATTGTACACACAACAATATTACAACACCCGCACTATTGGATGTCATTGTATCCATCGTTAATATTTACTAAAATACGTTGCTCAGTTTTGTAATATGACTGAGTGGTAATTCTTCGAGAAGGAAAACCCAACTCAATGTACACGGATAAAATTTCCACAGCCATAGTTTCGTTTTGAGTGGCTGCCGGTGAGCTATCTCGGAAGAATATAACAGAACCAAACCGGACGCGACACGGATTTTACATTGAAGCCCACTAGAAACCCCCGAAATGTGACCCTCCTAAACGGCAAGAGCGTTTTCCTCGCTCGAGTGCCATCATAACCAGCTGCTGGGCTTGGCTCTTCAGTGGCAACTTATAAAGGAACAATCTGAACGTGTTCCTCCTAGATGGGTTTCTAATGCAGACGGTCCAGTCTACACCGGAAGTTTAACGCGAAGCGTTGATGCACGAGTCTGTGAGCACCAGCAGAGACAGACATGAAGAAATATTGCGAACAAGAGGGCCAATTCAAGTAGCACTGAGAGTGGTAAGGGGGAGGATTGCGAGTGGAAGAATGTCATTAAAATCACGTTTCTACAACAAATTACCAAATTACCTTCTCTGGGACGGTGCAGCTGTCAAGCGGTAGGGGGCGCTCGAGGAAACGATTCCAAGAGTATCTCCACTATTCTTCAGGGGCCACAGAGCGTGGAAAATGACTGGAAATGTAGCGGATTGAATGGTTGGCATGCTGCTGCTGGGGCTGCCGCCAGGAAAATAAGTGTGCGCGACATGATCTATGTGGGCCAGTTTGCGAAAGTGTGGACCAGTGGGTGAAGGGAGGAGCGGTATGATGGTGAGCTACTCCGGAGAACAAAATGAAGAGAAATGCCTGCCAGGAACAAATGAAATTTTTATCATTCAGACATGGCGCAAAAGTTCTGCCAGGAAATGGCGTGACCGTGCTCTCGAAATGAGCATGGTTCTATCCAGACTTTATCTGGAATGAGGGCGAAGCTGAAGGATTCGTTTTTAATTATGATCGTTTTGTTTACATTGGACGCTTGGACCGAAGAAGTATTCTCACTCAACAGACAGTTCACGGTATCTTGGAAAAGTCCCCAACATTCGTTCAATATTGTGGTGAATTTATTTTGGGGCTAAATTGACGGAATGCTTCATCTGTTTCCTACTGTCCCTTCGACCCTGGATTTGGGAAGGGCTTTCCCGCTCTCACACAATTGTCCGCCCAGAACGGTGCTTTATGAGTGTGACATTCTGTGAACACGATATGTCTGATCTGCTTTCGGTCGGTGCTGTGCTGTCAAGAATATTTTACGCCCGTGGTCTCGACCCACAGACCGGCTCGAGTGTCCGGTCCGCTTTCAGAATGCTCAAGTTTGAATGGAAGGAAAATGATCAAAAATTAAATTAAGGATTGTATCGCAACGGGAAGAGTCGGACGGTGGCAGCCATAGTTGAGTGGCAATACAGACGGTAGGAGAAAAAAACGACAAGCAGACAAGATCGTTAGTTTATTATAGGTACTGATGATGGCATACTGTATATGTGTTCAGATGCTGCACATCGTTACTATTGGGGACCTGTGAAATTGCATTTTAGTCGGAAGACAAATGGTGTAATTAAGGCATGCATTTCCGCTCGGAGAAGCTCGTTCTCAGGAGGCTAACGGCCGCCAGGGAACGCTGTCATTGGAGGCGGCATTGTTGTTGGAAATGCGCAAAGGATGACATATAAATAATTCAATTCGGCTGGATACATCGCTCGTTCGTAATAGTGTAATTTGTTAATGAAACACATCATCGAATTGCGGGTATGATGGAATAACCATCATATGGTTTGTTGATATTCATGATGATTGAATGAAAAGCTCTGTAAAGTATAGCAATGTACAAGGTTCCTCAACAAGAACATTAGAATAAAAAATGATATAAAACACAGCAATTTGGTCAAAAATTATGTGGAATAGCGTTGTCTGGTGGTCAATGTTGTGTCATTGAAAGTTTAAAGAAAATATCATCCATATGACCAACGCGACTTTTTTTCAGCAACTGTCGGTGACTCCGCGTATCATTAGACGCGTTTGTTGGTTTTCGGTTCATCAAGAGTAGCTGATTTGTTGGCATAAATCTTAGCCTCAAGAAAAATGTCCATCAATTCGTGGATCATCCGCTTGCAAATAATCGATGTATTACTTGTAGGGAAAGTGGGGGCATAGTGGTCAGCCTGAGGAATATGGCCATTTCCAGCGCCCACATACAGATTCAATTCCCGTTTCTCAAATAATATTATAGTTCAACTAATTGTTCTTCAAGATAGTAAACGGTGTTACTTTAAAAATGAAAAAATAGTAGTAAGCTTGGCCTATTCACCTAGAGTCTCAATTTAAATGTTCTCATGCATACAAAAACGTAGTAAGGAACACATAATGTTCCGTATAATTAGGCTTGGTTTGGTTGGAGTGGCATATTTATCCCGGGTCATAGCCATAAAAGGATCTTCTTCAAGATTAGAATGCAATGAGGTATATCAGCTTTAGTAAACAGAACATTGAAAATTGTTATTCACCTATGACCACTTTGCCCCCAAACATCAATGTAATTTCTATGCCATTTAATCGCTGAGATTAAACAAAATTTCTGTTCATTTTTCCTAGAATATGTGATTAGTCGTCCAAACTGATGATTTGTCCAATATATCAGATTGAATAAACTAAATTTTACGAGAAATTCCTTAGACACCATGCGCACTGAATGGCTATCGAGAGAGCAACTTCTGTTTTCATTTGTATTTTGACATGCGACAGCTCTACTGAATGGGTGACTCGAAAGTCATTCAATTCTTCAAACATAAGGTGACTATCAATACGGCATCTATAGTCAATAGTTATACTACCAAACAAGCAGGTGACCACTTTCCCCCCCCCCATTACCAATTTGCTCCCGCTACCCCTACAATGTCTTCCAAACTTAGTTGAAATCGTGTCGGATTTCTAGTTCGTGCAACCGAAAAAGGGATCAGATCACAAAGAATTGAACAGAATACCTAAAACCATGAGCAGATAGAGATCTTTCATCTAACCCGGTGTGAAAAAATCCTTCGAATTATCTCGGACCCGGACCTTTTTCCACCTTCATGATTTAACCCTTCGCGGTTGTATGTCTGCTCTCAGCCAACCATAGTTTACATTTTTTTCTGGACGAATTTTAATGTCTAGTAAACCTATTCACGAATTTTACACAGTTTCTATAGATAATAGATAACGGTACTCGGTGTAAACAAAAAAATATTAGCGTGAAAAGATAAGAGGATCTCTTTCACGGGATAATAACTCCGACCCCAAAGAGTTAATCGATGGTCGAACAAAACGAGAGATCAATAAAATGTTTGCTTTCAACGATTTTTTTTTTCAAATATCTGTTTAGAAATGATCACATCACGGAAAAATTACTTGCATTTCTCAGTCATATGGTCATTAAATATGGAAATATCTCTCCGCATATGACACATAATATGCAACAAGATCAAATTCAACTGTGGAAGTTTACCCTCTACCAATTTACAATTTTCATTTTTTCTGGTGAAAATCAGGTTAATTCCTCCACAATTTTCCAATTTATGTCTATTTATCGCATTGCCATTGAACATATTTTCTCTTTTCTTTTTTGATGTGATGAATTATGAAAAAGGGTAAAAAATTACGCAAAAAAGTTCATCCAGTCCCAAGCGGATGCTACGATTTATGTGTGTTCCACAGAGTTTCAGTGTGTACTCTGCAACGTTCTCGAATGCAAACATTGTGTCTAGCTGTCATTCAGTGCTCTTGAAGTTTTGGTGCTCAAAATTTCAGTTTCGTGTTCAAAATTGGAAGTTATTTGTTGCAAAAAAAAGCACAAAAAGATTCACAAAGATACGGTCACTAGAATTGTGCTGATGTACGAGAAACGTGGTTCTATCTCACCAGCTAAGCGATCGGGGTGTCCTTCAAAGACAGCTGGTCAAATTGACAGATAGTCCTAGTTCCACCGGGGGACTATCAGTTCCGAAAATTGCGAAACAGATTGCGAGCGAGTTTTCCATTCAACTGATATCATTATCCGTACGAAATCGTCTTCTTAAGAAAGATCTTAACAAAAGAAAAAGGAAGTAAAATTATTTGCGGATCTGGATGACCGCGCAGAATACGTACCGGCTCGGGACGACCGCGTGGAGAAAAGAACTTGACTCGATATTTCGTTAGTTAAACGTCATCATTTAGCTCATACATTCCAAAGGTGGTTCAAACGTTTTCTGTGATGGAAAGTACACTGAAACAAAATCCACATGTATATGTTTTTTCGTCTTTTTTTCGGAGAAAAGAGAAGTAAAGAACACACAAGGTGGAATATTGGTATATCAACACGATTGAAAGCTTTACTAAAGTCAATGTATAGCACTTCAGTTTGATTACCATTCTCCATTGCATTCAAAGTGATTGATGAAATTTCCAGCAAATTTGTTGTTGTTGAACGTCCTTTGAACAAATCTGTTGCTTATTCGTTATTCCTGTTTCTAATTGTTGTAAGAGTTGCTGGTTTATTTTAGCTTCAAAGAGTTTTGGAATGCAAGAAATAATTGCTACTCCACAGGTAATTTCTTACATCGGATCTATTGCCAGATTTAATTATTGGTACGAGAAAAGGAGGTTTACACATTTTTGGGAACCTTTCCGATTCCAATGACTTATTGAAAAGCCATAAAAGTGGATGAGTTAATGCGTGCATGCGTGATAACTGGTTGCAAATGTTTCAATCATTTTCGAGAATTGTATTTCTTATAAATTTTATGTACCTTCTGTTTTTTATTTTTTATTTTTTTTTGTTATGATTAAACCCAACCGGATATTCAGGGTTTATGTTTTTTTTCTTTTTCGTCTTGTAGGTATCTCCTTCTCTATAATTTGATAAATTGTCGAGTGAAAAGTCGTCACTGCTGTTTCAATACTTCTAATTAAACAAATTGATATAGTTAAGCTTACACCTAATTGATTGGTAGTTTGCTTTAGTGCAATCAGAGACTTCATAATTAAATAGTTTTCGGATGTTATCTATAAATATAGAGCATTCGATAGCTGTGTGGTAAGCCTAATTTTTCCATTATGGAGTTAATGATTCAGTCACATAGAAATCTTCGGTCATATTTGTCAACAAAAAATCACATAAACATTTCTGTCGATTATAAACATGATTTATTTGATTCAATCCAAGACCGGCTATTTCATTATAAATAAAGTGCAGAGTCTTATTATCACCAACAACTGGAAGAAAGATAAATTAATTTTCAAAATCATTGATTTTTTTCCCAAAACGTTTATTAATCAGACTCAATCAATTATTATCTAATGTTTACAGAGACAAATTTCACCTTAAAATATAATTTCTTAAGACTAACAATTTAATAAAACTAAATCTAACACTAGATTAATTGGACAGGATTAGGATTTAGGACTAGGATGGGGCAAGTGGGGTAGTTTGGTTTGATGAGGAGGGAAGGAATCAAACAGAGATATCATTTCTTTTGATAAATTGGTAAAGAGGAAGCATAAGGTTGAGGTCACGACTAGCTAAGATGTCTCTAACCGGTAAGTCAGATTGCCTTCCTAGTGTCCTGAGTGAATCCGATAGGTGAGCCCTGGCAGAATGAAAGTTTCTACAGGACCAGACCACATGCTCGATGTCATGATAACCATCACCACAAACGCAAATATTACTATCAACGATCCCAATGCGATACAGATGTGCATCTAACAAGTAATGATTAGACATGAGGCGGGACATTACGCTAATGAAGTCCCGACCTACATTCAATCCCTTGAATCATGCATCGACAAACGCATGGGAATAATTGTATGTAACCAGCGACCCATATTATCTTCACTGCAATTGTGTTGCCAATTGGAGAGTACATAACTACGAGGAGTACAAAAAAATCATGATAGGTTATTTGTCGCTCAAAAATGGTGCCTTCCAAGGCCTCGAGCTTAGCTAACGAGTCCGCTTTCTCGTATGGCTATAACTCTAACTTGTCTCTAGACGCGCGGAACAATGTTTAGCTCTAGAAATTTGTTGAACAAGTTCAGCATACGTCTTTTGACAGAATCGGGAAGATTCTTCAATATATTGAACTTTATCTTAACCACTCCAGGAGCAGAGTTGTTACACGAAAGAAGGGCAAATGAAAACTCTACCATTGTAAAATATGCGCTTTGAAGCGAAATGTCACGTACGATATTTTGCGCTGGAACGAAATCTGGACAAACCATTCTCGCAAAACTGTAGGTCCAACGATCCGAGTACTCCTCATTTCGTTACTGTGGCTTCGACCCTGCATTTTCCTAGCCGTTTCCCAAAGAGTGGTCATAGCGGTCTGTCTCGATAGGCTATTGACGTACTCTCGTCAGTACCCACGTTTCTTTGCTCTAGTCAAATTCTTAAGTTTACGTTCCAGGGCAATGTATGTTTGGAAACGGTCCATCGTCCCGTGTTTTCTGGATTCCTTGAACTCAAACTCTTCGAATTCTAAATATGTTCTGAAATTAATAATGAACTAGCTGACCCGACAAACTTCGTCCCGCCCAAAAATTATTTTTCATTATCACATCCAATTGTTCATTGATTGATCTTCTAATCTACCCTTTAAAATTATTTTCAGTACTTTCACCAAAACTCTACATTATAATGTCAAATTATTTTCAGACACAATTCTCGTGCAAGATTTTTCATCCACTTACAAATAACATGTTTCTCCGTTACATGGAATAAATGTTTGATACAGAAAATATGATAGAATGAAGAAAGACCTAAATTGGACAATTCCTTTCTCGATTTTTGCTCTTATCAACAAATTTGGTGATTCATTTTTTTATATATAGATGGAAGACGATATAGGAGTGCGTTTCATCACATTAAAATCCATTTCCACTTTCGAACGAAGATCAATTTCGTTACCGCAAACATCAAATGGACTAACAACGCTTGTCAATATGTAGTTGTAGAACACATGCGAATTGAATTTTTCATAAAAACATTTCTCGTACACAAAAACTCTCACATCCCAAATTTGGCTCCATTTGCTTTATCAGTTCTCGAGTTATGCAGAAATTTGTGTTGCATTTGTATGGCAGTCTCCCCTCAGAGAGAGGGGAAGAACTTCGAATCACCATAGAAACGTTTATCGATCCCTAAAACCTCTTTATGCCAAATTTGATTTGATTTGATTGATTAGTTCTCGAGTTCCTCAGCACATGTCAAACCACTCAAGAAACGTTTTTTGTCTCCTAAAACCTTCACATGTCAAATTTGGTTTCATTTGCTTGATTAGTTCTCGAGTGATGCAAAAATTTGTGTATCATTTGTATAGCAGCCACCTCCCCCCCCAGGAGAGGGGGGAGGAGTATCTAATCACCATAGAATCATTTATTCCACTCTAAAACCTCCACATGCCAAATTTGGTTACATTTGCTCGATTCAATCTCAAGTAATGTAGAAATTTGTATTGCATTTGTATGGCAGCCCCCCCTTTGAGAGTAGGGAGGGGTCTCGAACTATAATAAGAACCATCCCCGACCCCAAAAACCCCTACATACCAATTTTCATGTCGATCGGTTTAGTAGTTTCCGAGTCCATAAGAATCAGACAGACAGACAGAAATCTATTTTTATGTAAAGGGTGTGTCACATCAAATTGCATCACGGAGAAAACGCTGTAGAAATTTAATTTTTAGGAATTATATCTTCAGCTTTCGCTTATAATCAGATAAGAGTGTATAGATCACGTTGGCCATGCTTCACTGTCAATTTTTCGTAAATTTGGAAAAATGTCGTCGAACGAAAAAGAGCGTCGTGAATTAATACTGCGTACTCATTTCGAGAATCCGGAGTTGTCACATCGGGACATCGGTAAGATGCTGGGAATCGTCCAATCCACGGTCAGCAGAGTACTAAAACGATACTTCGAGAACCTAACCATCGACCGGAAGGTGAAGAACGACAAAAATGGATGCTCCGTCAGTGAAAAAGATCACAAGCGCGTAGTTAAGCAGCTTAGACGTGATCCGAGAAGTTCGGTCCGGGATGTCGCCAATAAGCTGAATTTGTCAAGTTCATTCGTCCAGCGGACCAAGCAGCGGGAGGGCCTGCGTACATACAAGGTTCAGAAGGCTCCTAACCGCGACGAAAGGCAAAACATGGTGAGGAAGACGCGAGCCCGGAAGCTGTACACCGAAATGCTGACGAAGCCGCATTGCCTGGTAATGGACGACGAAACCTACGTCAAAGCGGACTTTCGTCAGCTGCCGGGCCTGTTGTTCTTCTCCACAGAGGAAAAATTCAGCGTTCCGGAGGAGATTCGCAAGCAGAAACTATCCAAGTTTGCCAAAAAGTACATGGTGTGGCAAGCGATCTGCTCTTGCGGAAAGCGGAGCGCCCCCTTCGTGATGACCGGCACGGTAAACGGGCAGGTTTACCTTAAGGAGTGCCTACAGAAGCGCTTACTACCACTATTGAAGCAGCACGAGGGCCCGACCATCTTCTGGCCGGATCTCGCTTCGTGCCACTATTCAAAGCTTCGCCGGAGCTTCGCCCAATAGAGAAATATTGGGCGATTATGAAGCAGGTCCTCCGGAAGAACCCAAAAGTTGTCAAATCGGAGGCGGACTTCAAGAGAAAATGGATTTCTGTTCAAAAAAAACTACAACCTGACGTTGTACAGAACCTTATGGACGGGGTAAAGAGGAAGATGCGAGCATACTGGCTTGGGCTCGAAGTATGAATAAAAAGAAAATGCCAAAAGTTGTTTAATAGTTTTTATTTTATTGTCTATAATTTTCAAAAGGATCGGTGTACTGGGCGAATTTCTACAGCGTTTTTTCCGTGATGCAATTTGATGTGACACACCCTTTATATACCGTAGGGTGCCAATGAATGTATGGGAAAAAATCGACCCTGAAATTTCAAAACCCTATACAAAATATTTACCACCTCGAAAAAGCACCCTATGCCACATATTAGCTCAATCGGATTTAAGGGAGATTGGCGTAAAGCGGTCAAAGTTCGACTTTTTTTGAATATTGAAAATTACCCAAGGGAGGAGTAAAGGAAATCGGGGTTTTCGAAAAAAAAATTTGATGCCAATTCTTAAAATTGCATGAGATCTAGTGTCATATCGAAAAAAAAAAATTCGTCAAAAATCGACACTCTTGGTTATCTCAATTTTTTTTTGTCGAAAATCGACTTTTCAGACGGAAAAAGGACCAAGTGCCAAAATAATTTTTTTTTACATACAAAATTTTTTTTTCGTCATAACAGTCAATCTCGACGAGTAATGGAATTTTAATACATTTGACACCAACATATTTTTTTGATAACCCCGATTTTCGGTGATCTTTCGTTTTTCAAAAAACTCAAATTTTAACGTCTGTGACACTAATAAATGATGTTCGAATGAGCTATTATTTTGTGTGCAAATAAACATTTCGCAGCAAGTTCCGAATGAAATATCGAGATAACTATTTTTATTGCCACTCTAAACCATAAGCTTCGTTTCGTATTCCAAAAAAGGCCTAGAGTGTTGATTTTTGACAAAAAAAAATTTCGATCTCGATCTTGTTTCATGCAATTTTAAGACATTTGGCATCAAAAAATTTTTTTGGGTGATTTTTCGATTTTTCAAAAACTCAAACTTTGAAAGCTTTGCGTCCGATTGAGCTAATATTTGGCATAGAGTGTTTTTTCGAGGTTCTTTTGATGCATATTTATTACTCACACATTTAACTAGTTGTACGTGCAAAAAATTCCGAGAAATTTTTTTTCCTAATTGTTTATTCCTAAAAATTGAAAACAATCTCTATTCTAGGCATCGCAAAATTGAGTGTACACCTTAAATGTCTCCGAACAAATTAGCCTTGCAAGTAAGATCGTTGCGAGTTAGTGTTCTTTTTGACGTAGGAGTACGTCTAACCGGAAAATATAGGGGGTGAAATGAAAATCTAGGCACTGAATAAGTAGGAAAAATGCAAGATTTGGAACGCTTATAACTATAAGCTTATAAGTTTTTGCATCAATTGATAAGAAATATATCTACGCATCTATCATAACAAATAACATTTCATTTTTCATGAGATAAATAATTGAATAATTGTGAAATATCAAGCATTGTCCAAATGCACTATGTGCCCATTTTTGATTGGTCAATTTTGTGCTCCTCAAATCTTACCGACCAAAACGGGCAACCAGAGCAGAAACGAAATACAATGAAGCACGATTGGAAAAGAAAAAGAAAAAATATGAACGAAACATTGGTCGCAGTCTCACACATGCCTAATTCTCAAGCCAGCCAGTCAGCTTAAAAATCCCCGCTCCGCTGCCGTAACGATCATTCTTTGTGTGGACACCGACTGGACAACATCGTTGCTGTACGAGCTGGACGGCGAGGGATCGAGTGCCTTTCTCAAGGCAAGAGGGCGGAGGTGGTAGCGCTGAAGTAGAGTAGAGTAGAGTTTTCAAAGGGCCTTTCTCAAGGCTAGAGACGAATGAACTGCAAAAGTTTAAAGTCTCTATAATACAAGACCTTCCTTCCTTCCGTAACGATCATGCTCATCCAAACCGTACACCACATCGTTTTGCACCACACCACATCAACAAACCAACACAAGCAGCCATGTCTGGACATGGAAAAGGAGGAAAAGTGAAGGGAAAGGCCAAATCCCGCTAGAACCGTGTTGGTCTGCCAATTGCTCCGCAAGGGTAGCTAGGCCGAGCGCGTTAGTACCAGTGCACCAGTCCACCTAGCCGGCGTTATATAGTTTCGGCCGCCGAAGTGATCGAGTTGGCTGGCAAAGCTGCTCGCGACGATAAGAAAACCCGCATTCAGAACAGACCACATTCGGTTCGGTGGACATTAAGACAACAACAGGCAGTTGCAGCGAGTGGCGAGCGGCAAACGCAATCGCAAAACGGCAGCATGTAGAAGATACAGATACAGACTGCTTTGGTGGCAAAACCAGCCACCGTAAAACACGGCGCTTTTCAGGGCCATTAAACCATTGAAAGAAGAGTTATTAAAAGTTATTCACAATACCAATGCATTCTAAAGTGACATAGTATGACATATAATATGAACTGAATTATTTTGTTTATGCTTGTTTTTGAACATATTGGTGGCTGGGGTCTTTTGAATTGATCATTCAGTTTTTCAAACCAAAAAAATGGCTTCAAATTGTATGCAGGATGGCCTTAACGAATTTTCTCGGTAGCAAGAACTGCTTTCTTTGGTTGATAACTGATGTTGAAAATTGACGGACGTTACATCTGCATTGTATAGAAACATAACTAAGGAGCAATATGATGAGCTATGTATTTCCTGCTGCTCTGTTCTTATTTTAAAGGACTTCAATCCGAAGGTCATTCGTCCCTGTATTTACTGTTGATTTCTCAGAACGCTTATAGCTCGTTTATTTCTCGACAGATCGTAGAGTTCGTCTCCAAAACCTCAGTTCTTTTTCATTTTTATTTACTTTGTTTGCGGAGATATAATAATAATTACAATTTATTCGTCTCCGAAACCACAGTTTAAGGTACGGTAATGTGCTCAATAGTGAAATATATGATAGTGAATGAGCTGATGACCACCTATGCATTCCCTATCACAGCCATCATTTTGATTGTACGATATGTGCATACGCCAAAAGATGCCCGGCGTTGAACATTTAATAAGTACAAAGCTTTCAGAAAAAATCAAGAATCAACTATAAGACAGTGAGAAAAAAATGAGAAAGTTTGTAAAAAAACGCAAAAACTCAACACCAAAGGTTCTTTTCAGAGCTCCCAACATGTTCATAAAGAGTAAACAGTAAACTAATCCATATTTCAGGTAGATAAGTAGGTATTCACGTAGGAGAAGAAAATAAAACAATATATTTAAAATATATATTTAGAAAAAGCTGTCCCCTTTGTATAGTCCTACGTCACTCCGGTTATGTCCCCGACATTACCCACCCGTCTTTTTTTCGTCAGTGATTGGTGTCAACCAGGGCTCGGCCTAGTCATAATCAACTGAGGATAGTCGGCTGACTAACCGACTGACTATATCCGTAGTCAGTTAGTAATGGCTTTTGGCTTCTTCACACTGTTTCTCCGCCAAAACGACTGAACAGTCAGTCGGTCGTTTAGTCGCTATCTCCCTCTACCGACTCGACTATATCATTTCATTCTTCCCAGTCCAATTGTCCTCATTGCATTTTGAAGTGACTTCCCCCAAAACGAATTCGTTCCTCTCTCTCTTTCCCATATGTATCTTTATGCATGCATCGATGTTTGAGTTCACCGTGGTTTGACAAACGCTACAGGTGAGCTAGGTTTTTTTTGTATCGTACATGAGAATTACTCACACGTATAAAATAGCGTGTTGCGTGTGCGCTATTTTGCACGCCTAATACTAACCAATACTAACGCGAGGACCTTTATAGCATACTTGATAAATGTCTAAGTTCGTTGGTTTGAGTTCACGATGGGTAGAAAATAAACCGTCCATTGATGGGGTAACTACTTTTTTGCATCAAGAATCATGTTTTCGTTCCTCTTTATATGGACGTACAATAAGATTGCATACGGCGGTACAAAATTAGTGTCAGGGGGAAATGGAAATGTGGATTGAAGTCAGTTGAGTGAAGAGGCAGATTTGTACTGGGAGTAGAGTCGGTCTTCATTTTTCACCGTCGAAGATTTCGGACCCTGGAGTCAACACTTAACCATTGCTTGGGCATTGTTGTTGTTTTTTATTGATTTTTGATTTTTTTTTTTATCAAAATGGCAAGTTAGAGGAAAGAAATAGATTTTATTACACGTACTTCGCAGGAAATAGCAGCTGCTGTCGGAAAAACCCACTCTACAGCAAAGAAAATCATAAACAAGTGGAAGTACCAAGGAACCATGGAAAATCTGTCGGTATAGAACGCAAACGGATCCTATCTGCTGCTGATGAACGGGTAATTGTTCGAACATTGCGAAAGAACCCTAAAGCCAACATTCCTAAATTGACTACCAAAGTAGCCGGCATCATTGGAAGACCTGTCTGCGCAGACACTGTCCGGAGAGCAGCATACTGGAATAATCTGAGAGGCCATGTTAACCGTGTATTACATCTCAAAGGTGAATATGAAAAAAACCACTACAGTTTGCTAAGGCATATGTAAACAGAACTAAGGAGTTCTGGAACAAGATTTTTTATACAAATGAGCCGAAAACCAATATCTTTGAATCGAATGGGAGACAGATGGCGTGGAGGAAACCAGGATCGGTGCTTCAGATTCAGCATTTGGTTATCCCAGTAAAACACGGTGGCGGTAGTCAGATGATGCATGGTACATTGACGGCTTCTGGAACTGGAACCATGATGTTTATCGATTCGGCGATGGACAAGATGGCTTAATTGATCTTCCTGGAACGTAACCTGCAGTTTCCCGTTCCGAAATTCGGTCTCCCTCGTGATTACTACTTTCAACAGAATAATGACCCGAAGCAAACTGACAAACTGGAGGTACTTCCGTCTACAGTGACCAGAAATCTCGCCTCGGTGCTTTAAGAAAGTGCTGGACTCCATTAACGTTCAGAAATATTGATTTTAATTTTCGTTTTAAGACAAACTTGAACTGTACACTCAATTTTGCAGCGTCTTAATTGGAGATTTTTTGTTTGTATTTTAAACATGAAGTAGAAATGTAGTAAAATGGATCGATTTTACGATGAATATAAGTCGCTTTTAATTATTTATTTTTTAACCCCGAAAACCTCAACAATAACAAACCAGCACGAGTTGTATACTCAATTTTGCGATCGACTGTAGATAGATTAATAGAACACCGCCTCCCGTTTTTTTTTTGGAGATTTGTAAAGATTACGGTCATATTAGAATACATTAAGACAATCTTCGAAGACTTCCTCGCACATTCGGGCCACTTGAAACACTGTTGCTGTACATGATTTGTTTCCAACACTCCAAAAAGGTCTATTTTCAGCGCAAACATGCCCCCTCATACCACCACGGTTTGCTTGGGCTACATCTCAGTCATCGGATCTTTGAAGCGCAGTGCGGCGGAAGGCGAAACACTATTAATGAAGGTGTCAAAGACAGCCCGCCCCGGATTGAACGTGAACAGCATCGACATCATTGATCGAACGTTTTTCCCATTAATCACCGTCGACAGGCCGTAAAACGGCTTCCAGAACATCAGTAAGCACCCTTCAATTTCAGCCACTCGGCCACCCGGCTCCCTAAAATTCGTGCCGTTGAATGGACCAACATTCAATAATGGATTCATGTTATCAATGGTTTGATTAAAATCTCGCTTCTCATCTCAGCGAATGTTGTTTCTGCTGCTACTGGTGGCGGTGGTGGTTGTAATTACTTCGTCATATACCTCTCGATGGTGCCCAATTTTATCTGCCTAATGAGGTGTAATTGCACCGGAATCAACTTTCGAGCGCATCGTCAAGGAGAACCAACATAACGACGGGCACTCATCTCTTCCACTGACGGGCGCCATTTGTTGATATGACATCATGCTGACTCTGATTTAATTAACATTCTCACTTCAAAGGTTTTATATTTCCGCTCGGCTTGAATTCAGTCCGCTGCTGGTAGTGGCGCAATCGGAGCGTGGCGCTACCTTTTATCTTTCGCCAAATTCTAGTGGGGTGAGGGTGGGTATGACGGTGTCATGACGCCTAGTGTTCGATAGTGAATTCTTGGCGTAGTAATTGGTAATTGCTTGGGTACGTGGGTTAGTTAGTCAACCAGCGCCCCGAGGTTAGTTATTTATAGAAGATTATATTCGAGCATTAAACTGAATGACAGAGGAGGCTACATTATACAAAGCGTTCTCCATTTGTCTTTGATGTTCTAGAGGACGTGAAAGATCAATTTTTGAAAGATTCCGAGAGTTGCGAAAAAACCACGCAAACAATCGACCTTTTCCAGTGCCACCAAATTTTTAATTAAAGAGTAATAACTCTAGGAATTTTAGCATCTTTCTAATAAATACTGTTTGAGGATGGAGCGAAACGCTGCCATCTTTTTCAATCGAAGCGAACTGAACCACCGAAAATCGTTCATATATTCACTGGTTTTCAAGACAACTCTCATCTGAGTTAATATGTTGTTTGGCTGAAGAACACGAAACCCCCATAAAGAAGATTGGAAAATATGAAGTGGATCCAGAATGGCCTTGTAACCAGATTCCACCGCACAAAGAGGGGTTCACCTTATCACCTTTCAGCACTCCGATCCATCACATCCACGCCATCTCTGCTTAGACTCAATGTTGCAATCCCTGTCGCCCACATTGGCGGATGTTTATTTTTCGGACAGCAAAAGCTGCCTGCGAAGTGACAAAAAAGAGACAAAACGGAATGAAAATCCATAAATTATTCATTTATTCTGACAGGCAACATGACACGAGATATATGTTGATCAGACTCATCACAACCCCATCACATGCTCATCAGTGGCAGCAATGGTGGTGAAGTACCATTACCAATGGGCTTTTATGTTTCACATAATTTTCCGCCAATACACCGGTGCACACACACACACACGCTCCTTCGCTCCCCGCCTCGGATCCCCAACATCCCGGTATTATTTGTCTCGCTAATTTTTCTCCCGCCACAGAGCCGAGCCCTGGATGGAGTGCAATCCTCCTGCCTGGCGTTCCATTTTTTGGGGTAATGTTCACAGGTATATCAGCCACCCTCTGCCATCCACTTTCACCCCCGGGTTGAACCACATTCAATCGGGGATCCTGGCTGCTGGGAATCAGAGCATTGGGACGGGTTGCTTTTTCGGGTGGCCTTGTACATTGGTTTCCTGACAGAGAATCATCGTCATCATCAAGGCTATGTGTCGCGTATTCAAAAATATATGTGTGTGTTCGTTTGTGTTTACACAGAATCGATGCCGAGAGCTGTTGTGCGTACGTGCTCTTGCTGTTCTCAATCAGTCCCAGATTGGGAATGGATTTCCCGATACTTCTCCCCAAACGCTGCTCGTTACGTTCGTACGTCCGGGTTGCGTGTGAGTTTCGAATGGGATGGGATACGTGGGTGGCTATAATCAAACAGTGGACCTCAGCTCCCGAACTCGTTCCATCGGACGACAGTCCCGACTCGTTATAACCGGTTGTCCATGGGGTTGCAGCCGACTGTTGATTTCAGTCCGGTGTTGCGTGTGTTAACATTGGTTACCATCCCTCCTTGGTGGGAGGAAAGCTTATCGTCAATACGAGAAGGGCAGTGCTGTCAGTTGGGATGTTTTGGGTTTCGAAGGAATGGCTGCTGAATTGTACAGACTCATCGAAATATGTGACTTTTGTAATAGATTTTTATTTCCAAAATAGGATTTAATTTCAGTTACAGTCAAAATTCATACTATTATCGAGAGAATAAAGTAACGATTTACATTAAAGCTATCGTTGTGTGTTGTGTGTTGTTGAGTGTTGCATTGATTTCACGAAGATTTGAAAGTTATTCTTCCAAACCTGCATCATTCTGCTCCTTTTATCCATCTACCACCACTAAGTCATCGATGTTAGTAATAATACTTTCTCCACCAAACAACATGTCGCACATAAGTGGCTGAAAAATCAATTGCAAATTGATGCCCAATATGGATCTTTTGAAACTTACCGTGCCTCAGATCTTCCTGAAGGTCGGGAGCACCTTTGATTGATGGAAAACAGAATGAATGTTACATTTTTCTTGCATAACAGCTGAAATTTTGAAATGTTATTTTTTTCTAAGGGACAGATTTGTCGACCGATCTGTTTGTTTAAATATTTGTGAATATTGGTTTTTTTGAGGTCACTGATATTAGCACGATGTTCGACATTGAGAGCATTAAGATTGTAGAACAGTTTACAATACTAATGTTCTCAATGTTAGACAAAATTGACTTGCGAGCCTCTTGAGTTACGCAGAACTGATTAAGGAAATACACTTAACGTGAAAAAAGGTAGACGTTGGTTCCGCTCAAATATCGCGCCATATTTGTAAGCGAGTAATCATGAGCGCCAATCTCTGGGTCTAGGAAGGACAGTAATCTATGGTTGGTTCAGAATAGTCCAGTGGTGAGCAGCTTTCTCATTCCTATAATGAATTGAGAAACCAAAAGTTCCTCTAAAGGATGGAGCATATGTTTTTGTGGGTGTTTCTTGTTTGAACAACTAAATATTCCACTACAACTTTCGCGACAATTAAAATTTATGCGCAAATTTATTCACGAATACGAAACTTCAAAACGAGCGACTACATTTAATAAATTAATTTTAACAAATTCTTGCTACACTACTTTTGTTCAACGAAACTACATTACATTCAATTTTATTTAGACTACATTGAATTTTAGATTACTACATAAACAGAATAGTTACAGAATCTTCTACTTTGGATCTTGGAAGACTGGACATTAAAATACAGGGTCTTTCAGATTAAACGCTCACGCCACAAATTTTAATAACTTCTACAAAAGTGAACGGATTTTTATTTTTAAAAAACGAAAAAAAAGCTTATATTAGGAAATTTAGGATGTGCCCACCCCTTTTTCGAAAACGCGTTTCGAACGGTGAACAAAATTCTTCATGCACAACATTACGACTTCGATGCAGTTGAAAATCCGAGTTATTTCTTCTTTGCGTTCCTTCAAATTTTGTGGCTCATTAACAAAGCAACGGTCCTTCACGTACCCCCAAAAGAATTCTTACCATAAGAGGACAAAGTTTCATTAAGGCTTCGGTTGCTCGTGTAATACGATATCACTCAAAATACACGTTCATGTAAATTGTATATCTTGACACTACAAATCATCCGATAAGACTGAACGAGTAGCCGAATATTATCGTCCCGAAGTGGGGAATGCCATCGGCGGAGCGAAAAAAAATCTATAAGGAGCTATACGATTTTTTTTGCGTGAGCGTTTAATCTGAAAGACCCTTTACATAATTCGACGACGGTATCTTCTTCGCAACATCATTTGAATTATATAGAATTGGCCATCGTACATCTACCAACTTAAAATTTAGTACACGTTGCACGCAGGCACCACTTTAACGTGAAAATGATTGATTAATGGAAAAAAAGAGTGTTATCCGTCGCTAGCCGCTGTTTTCCTTCATCTGTCATCTGTCTTCATATTTTTTTTTATCTATTACGTCTGATCTGACAGCATTTATTCCGCCGATCCGACTTCTATTCGTTTTCCAAAAGTGAAATCTGCGTTAAAAAGAACAATTTTTATGTTTGGTTCAAGGCTATGGAATCAAAATCTACAGACGAATTTGGTTATAAATGAACATATGTGATCGTCTGGGAAAAAGGAGGCTTAGGGTAAAAAACAAGCTTCCGAGAAAAACGCGTTCAAGGTTTAAACTACGAAAACATCTGTTCTCAAGGTTTCATGTTGGATGAAATCTCTTCTCTGGTATGTTGTCACACTAGTAAACTAGTTTGAGCGCACGGAATAAAAATATTATAAATTGCTTTGTTAATTTTTTTAAATAAACTTTTTGAATTGACCTAGTACAAAAATCCATCTCACGGGCGAAACTTTCAACTTAGGGACCTTGGATGGGTCTCAATCGATTCTTAAGGGTTTTCTGGTGCCGAATCGCGAAAAAACTCAAAATCGAAAATTTACCCTAAGCCACATATAAAAAATACTCCAGTTAACCCAGGATCAAGTAGTACTTTCCGGCTAACTACTGCAGGATATCAAAACAAAAATTAAGGATACCATCTCCAAAAATCATTAAGAAGAATTTTCCAAAGAAAGAAAAGCTTACTTGAAGCCATCGCCACATGTTTTAAAGCCACGGAAAAAATCCAGAAGTTTGGAAAAAGTCTCATATGAACCTCTTAAACAGCAAGAAAAGCGTACAACTTGTGAGTCACAGCAACAAAAAAAATCAATTGACTTTTAAAAAAATGTTTTTTTTTAATTTTTGATGAAGGCATTTATTATTGAATCCTCATTCATCATTCCTCATTCTTCATTCCTCATTCCTCATTCCTCATTCCTCATTCCTCATTCCTCATTCCTCATTCCTCATTCCTCATTCCTCATTCCTCATTCCTCATTCCTCATTCCTCATTCCTCATTCCTCATTCCTCATTCCTCATTCCTCATTCCTCATTCCTCATTCCTCATTCCTCATTCCTCATTCCTCATTCCTCATTCCTCATTCCTCATTCCTCATTCCTCATTCCTCATTCCTCATTCCTCATTCCTCATTCCTCATTCCTCATTCCTCATTCCTCATTCCTCATTCCTCATTCCTCATTCCTCATTCCTCATTCCTCATTCCTCATTCCTCATTCCTCATTCCTCATTCCTCATTCCTCATTCCTCATTCCTCATTCCTCATTCCTCATTCCTCATTCCTCATTCCTCATTCCTCATTCCTCATTCCTCATTCCTCATTCCTCATTCCTCATTCCTCATTCCTCATTCCTCATTCCTCATTCCTCATTCCTCATTCCTCATTCCTCATTCCTCATTCCTCATTCCTCATTCCTCATTCCTCATTCCTCATTCCTCATTCCTCATTCCTCATTCCTCATTCCTCATTCCTCATTCCTCATTCCTCATTCCTCATTCCTCATTCCTCATTCCTCATTCCTCATTCCTCATTCCTCATTCCTCATTCCTCATTCCTCATTCCTCATTCCTCATTCCTCATTCCTCATTCCTCATTCCTCATTCCTCATTCCTCATTCCTCATTCCTCATTCCTCATTCCTCATTCCTCATTCCTCATTCCTCATTCCTCATTCCTCATTCCTCATTCTTCCTTCTTCCTTCTTCCTTCTTCCTTCTTCCTTCTTCCTTCTTCCTTCTTCCTTCTTCCTTCTTCCTTCTTCCTTCTTCCTTCTTCCTTCTTCCTTCTTCCTTCTTCCTTCTTCCTTCTTCCTTCTTCCTTCTTCCTTCTTCCTTCTTCCTTCTTCCTTCTTCCTTCTTCCTTCTTCCTTCTTCCTTCTTCCTTCTTCCTTCTTCCTTCTTCCTTCTTCCTTCTTCCTTCTTCCTTCTTCCTTCTTCCTTCTTCCTTCTTCCTTCTTCCTTCTTCCTTCTTCCTTCTTCCTTCTTCCTTCTTCCTTCTTCCTTCTTCCTTCTTCCTTCTTCCTTCTTCCTTCTTCCTTCTTCCTTCTTCCTTCTTCCTTCTTCCTTCTTCCTTCTTCCTTCTTCCTTCTTCCTTCTTCCTTCTTCCTTCTTCCTTCTTCCTTCTTCCTTCTTCCTTCTTCCTTCTTCCTTCTTCCTTCTTCCTTCTTCCTTCTTCCTTCTTCCTTCTTCCTTCTTCCTTCTTAGAATCCTCGAAATCTCACAGGAAAAAAAAAGAAAGATAGATTAGCGAAGGGTCGCAAAAGAAAGAGCAGGTTTCGATGAAGGAGTGTTTGGTACTCGGGATTGACAGGTTCTTGAAAAGTTTCTAAATAAAGAAAAATCAGAGATGCTGTGAATTGAATATTCGTAGTAATTTTTCTAAGAAAAACATATGAGATGGCTTGTTGGATATTGTATTTGCAATTCATATAATTTTATCGGAATAAAAAAAAAAAATACATTTTTGAGAAACTTTTTAGTTTGTTTGATTAGTTTGATATTTTTTTTAATGTGAACTTAAACATTTTCCTACATTTTATTCTCTGAGTAAAATTTTTTAGGTCTTATGGTTGTTGAGTTGGATTTTTTTGTAATTTTGTATTTTTTTCAACTTTTTTAGAAAAAGAATTAATTAAAAAATGATAAGACCTGAAGAAATAGACCAGAGAATAAAACTTAGGAAATTGTTAAAATTCAAATATCAAACAAACTTAAAAGAAATGACTGGATTCTCTCGATTGACATGTTGTAACGCATATCAATCGAGAGAATTCAGTAATTATTTTTATTATTTTTAGAAACATGTCAAAAACATGTCAATCCCGAGCATTTACACACACAAATGTTACGAGTAAGACATTAGTTTTTCAGGAGTCTGGAATGTCATATATTTCAAAAACTATAAGAGATAGAATGTTTAAGTGTTATTCAGGTGGGTGAAATAATCATGAATTAAGAATAAAGTCTGTACCTGCTAGCTTTTTAGTCAAAATTTTTGTGTGTTGCTGGGCACTTGTTTGCTAATTTGATTAAAATAATCTTCGTGTCAGTTTTTCATTTAAAGAAAAAAAAATACGAAAGGGAATATGCATGCAAGTTATCTTATTGAATCGGGTTAAATTGTGATAAATGAACGTTCAGTAAAATTGAGTAAACTGCCGTCAATCGCCAGCATATACAGTACACGCAGAATCAATGAGTGTCAATTCTATACACTGTAATCACTGATAACGAAAAAAAGCAGCCCTATCAAATAAATACTCCGAGCGGCATGAACGATACCAAAATGAATATTCAATTCAGTTCGTGAGTATATCGATTCTGCCATCCCGGACGGCCACCATCGCATCAGCAGCAGCAGCCTGTTGGAAATGGATCATTCCATCCCGAAACGGATGCTGCCAGTGGGCAAGAGGTGGAGTGGTAGCAACAGCAGCAGCAGCGGTAGCAAAATCGATCCACTCAGCCTAGCTATGGCCGCTGAAGGCTACGGAAAAACTGATACCAAAGCCAGCCAGGCCTGACGAAAGATGGGTGGTTCGATGGTTGGTTGGTTGGTGGACGATACCTTTGAGCAGGGGTGCGGTGACCAGGGCTCCCTTCTTCCCATCCGACGGAGGGAAGCAGAAGTTTTTTTTTACTGCTTCTCACTCGGGAATGCGTGATTGCTCATTTTGAAAGCGAGTGAAACAAGAGGAGGCAAGCAACAATAAGAAGACGAGAGAAAAAAAACGGATCCGGAGTGTATCTTACGTTCGGTTGCAGCTCCCAATGTTATTTTCCACCCCGGCATCGGACAGTGTGTTGGGTTATTTCCAGGAACTTTCCAGAGAGGGAGAGAGATGGGGAAGCTGAGATGGAAAAGACGAGAAAGGCTGCCCGAATGTTACTCCAAAAAGTTGGCACAGTTGTTTCTGGGAAGGCACGCGAGGGAGCAAAATTCCGGGCAAAAATAACCCGGGCGAGATGGTCGTGAGCCGTTCACCTGGCAGGGCGAGTTTATTTTTTTGGTTATAATTGTAAATTAGAAATATACTGAGTGTCAGTTATGTTTCGGGACCGATAGTGAGACTGAACTTTTGAACAATTTATTTTAATACTTGTTGAGTTCATTATTCAAAGTTGCTTTCATCAACTTCAGTAAACTTTTTGAATTGATTGATTAGCGAATGAAATGCGTGATCTAGCTCATTGCGAAAAAAATAGTTTAATGCGTCTGTTGGAGCCATGTCCTTTCAAATTAGCACAATTTTTGAGAAAAAGAAGAAAGTTGCAGGGTACCAAAATTAGGAATACGGCATATGGTTTAAGACATAGACGTAATTTTGAGTTCAGTTCCGGATAGTGTATAGCTATGCTATGATGAATAGAATAAGATTGGTGCTAATATTTCAAACGTTCAACGCAAGTCAGTTTGTGCTTGAGCTTGAGCTTAGGTAAACTGTACAATGCGTAGTTGGAATGTAACTATGATATTCGCCACCCGAAGGCCAGAAGTTTCGCCTCTATAGCGTGGTTCCCTAGCGTTTATCATGGGAGGGATAGTTGTTAGTGGGAGAGGTAAAAATCAGGATTCACTGAGATAAGATTATGTAAACGTGAACTATCGACCACTTGACGAAACCGAATTCCAAAGATCATATGAGTCAGAACACGCGGCAGAGATTATCTTTAGGTATCCTGGGAAGGGAAACCTGTAAAACTAATTGGATCGGCTGTAATCGAGCTCCAATCACGACGGCCTAGAGTTACCTTTGGGAAACCTGAAAAGGAAGCCGAGAAAACTCATCTTAAATCAATAAGCCAGCGATATATTCCGTTAATTATCGCGAATACTCCGGAAAGTTATCTTTGGGAAACCTGATAAGGTAATCGATAGAATTTCTTCGAACGTGTACTGTTTATCGAATACTAATCAAGCTGGCGGAGAGTTTTTGAAACCTGAAAGGGTAACTAAGAGAACTGTAAAATCAGTTGGGAACCGGCAATATATAGGGTTGGGGAAAAAGAAATGTCTTATTTCTGATCGAAATTTGACGCTTTATTTAACATACTTAAAATTATTGTTGCCATTTAGAAGGCAACTTCATTATCCGCCCTCATAAACCCCCCCCCCTCCTTATTTTCAAAAAACTGAGACAGCCAGTTTTCGCAAGCCTCTTTTGAGTATCACCAAGAGCGGTCTGTAGGACCGGAAGAGATGATCATCACTTGGAGCCAGGTCCGGACTATACGATGGGTGCAATAGGACATCCCAGCCGAGCTACCGTAGCTTCTGGCGGGTCATCAAAGATGTGTGAGGCCGAGCGTTGTCCTCGTGGAAAACAACACCATTCCTATTGATCATTTCTGGCCGCTTCTGGTCAATCGCCTGCTTCAAACGGTTAAGCGGCTCACAGTAGAGAACCGAGTTGAGGGTCTGGCCATAGTTGAGCAGCTTATAGTGGATGATTCCCTTCCAATCCCACCAAACACACAGCAAAACCTTCCTGGCCGTCAATCCGCGCTCGGCGATGGTTTGGACCGGCTCACCGCGCTTCGACCACGCCTCTTTTCGCTTCATGTTGTCGTACGTGATCCACTATTCATCACCAGTCACCATCTTCTTCAAAAATGTGTCGAGTTCGTTCCGTTTCAGCAGTGCATCGCAGGCGTTGATTCGGTCTAAAAGATTTTTTTGCGTCAACTCGTGTGGCACCCATACATCCTGCTTTTTTTGGAATCTAATCTTCTGCAAATGGTTCCAAACGGTTTTATGGTCTATACCCAATTCCTGGCCAATCGAGTGAGTGCTCGCATGCCGGTCTACTTGGATGATTTCAACGATTTTATCGGTTTCCACGACGATTGGCCTAGCAGTACAGGGTGTATCTTCTACAGCCACTACACCAGAACGAAATCGATCAAACCAACGCTGTGCTGTGCGAATCGTTACAGTAGAGGATCCATAAACTACACGATTTTTTTAGTTTTGCAGTTTTACCACGCAGGTAGTAAAAACGTAAAATATGGAGAATTTTTTGCTTGTGGACTCCATGTTTGACGCGCTACAACTTGAGACTGAAAAGGACAATTACAACACTGTCAAAACGACACTTGTAGCACAGATTGTCGTTCTTCAAATAGCCGTATAGTATAACCCGATGGCACAAGTACAACACAAGATATGTTTAAGTGTTGCCATATATTGACAATATACGATATTTATTTTTCCCCAACCCAATATTATAATCAACGGATGCACTCTTTATCGAACTATAATCGCGACGGAGAAGAGTTATCTTTGTGAAACTTGAGGAAAATAAAAATTCTTTGTGAAACCTGAGGAAAATAAAAATTCTAAAATGGAAAATCCAAAACCTAATACTCTAAGCGTAAATCTTGAAAACAAAATCTAACCCAATATTTAAACAAAAACATAATTGTTTGAACATGTAATTATATACTGTTTTTCTACCTAATTGGCCAAATATTTTACATAAAAGTGTTTTTCAATGTTTTTTTTGAAATAAAAACAGACCGAAAAGTACAACATTTTTTTCGATGCGGGTAATATGGACAATAGTGAGGATAATATACGGGTTTGTAATATATGAAGCGTAGAGGTTTATCGATCGCGAGAGGAATAATTTTATTCAACCAATGTCTGAACTCATCACGAATGTTCGTTAAATGATGAAAAAATCGAATTAATCCACCTAGAAGTGATATCGTGCTTATCAGCAGTATAAACGGACAGACCCTCTACTATTTTGCTTTTGGTTCCAGTCAGCTTCTAAACAGTCCACATTTGGCGATTTGATTTCCATTTATAGGCGCAGGAATAGGAATAGGAATAGATTAAACAGACTTTTCACAGTTCATCTCACTTTCACTGGCAACTGTCCGTTTTACCCATCCACCCCCCCAGTTCAATCATTACAATAATTTAAATTTTACACTCAAAAATGAATTTACTTTTCCGTACATACCTAATATCGCTACTTTGTTACCTCACAAACCGAAATATAGCCATCAGCGAATTGTATTTTTAAACGATTTTATTTAGCTTGCCCTGTAATCTGTTTGTATGTTTGTATGTTTGTAACATGTTTGTCTGTAGCGCTGACCCACATTAATAGAAATTCGACCCTCTTTCTGTTGACCGATTGATCTGAAATTTGGAACACACCATTATCTCTGTAGTCATTATAAAATTGCGTATTTCATGATCTTGAAAATCCAAGATGGCGGCCGCTACAAAATGGCGGATCACACATTTTCTCAAAACCTCATCGATATGGGTTTTCCAAAACTTCATCAATATGGGTATCAAATGGAAGGGCTTGGATAATAGAATACAGTTATTTATGAAAAATGTAAATCCAAGATGGCTGCCACTACAAAATGGGCGGACTACATATTTTCTCAAAACCTTATTAATATGGGTATCAAATGAAAGGGCTTGACTAGTAGAACACAGATATTAATGAAAAATGTAGATCCAAGATGGCTGCCACTACAAAATGGCGGACTACATATTATCTCAAAACCCCGTTAAAATGGGTATCAAATGGAAGGGCTTGACTAGTAGAACACAGATATTAATGAAAAATGTAGATCCAAGATGGCTGCCACTACAAAATGGCGGACTACATATTTTCTCAAAACCCGATTAACAGCTTGGCGTCCGGCGACACCACAGTGGTTACGTGCGCATAGTATCTCAGTGGCCGGCGATAGCACCTGAGTATCATTTGCATTCTGTTGGGGTTTGGTTTAAGTAACAATAACATACACAGACTATCAATTTTAATGTTTTGACGTAGGACTACGTCTAACCGGAAGATATAGGGGGTGAAATGGAAATCTAGGCACTGAACAAGTAGGAAAAAATGCAAGATTTGGAACGCTTATATCTCGAGCATTTCTCAATAGATCGCAAAGGTTTTTGCATCAATTGATAGGAAATATATCTACGCATCTATCATAACGAATAACATTTCATTTTTCTTGAGATAAATAATTGAATAATTGTGAAATATCAAGCATTGTTAAAATGCACTATGTGCCCATTTTTTATTGGTCCATTTTGTGCTCCTCAAATCGTACCGACCAAAACGGGCAACCAGAGCACCAGCGAAATAGAATGAAGCACGATTGGAAAGGAAAAAGAAAAAAAATGAACGAAACATTGGTCGCAGTCTCACACATGCGTAGTTCTCGAGCCAGCCAATCACCTTAAAAATCCCCGCTCCGCTGCCGTAACGATCACATTCTTTGTGTGGACACCGACTGGTCAACATCGTTGCTGGACGAGCTGGACGGCGAGGGATCGAGTGCCTTTCTCAAGGCAAGAGGGCGGAGGTGGTAGCGATGGAGTAGAATAGAGTAGAGTTTTCAAATGGCCTTTCTCAAGGCTAGAGACGAATGAACTGCAAAAGCTTAAAGTCTCTATAATACAATACCTTCCTTCCTTCCGTAACGATCATTCTCATCCAAACCGTACACCACATCGGTTCGCATCACAACACATCAATAAACCAACCCAAGCAGCCATGTCTGGACATGGTAAAGGAGGAAAAGTGAAGGGAAAGGCAAAATCCCGCTCGAACCGTGTTGATCTGGAGTTCCCCGCAAGGGTAGCTAGGCCGAGCGCGTTAGTACCAGTGCACCAGTCCACCTAGCCGGCGTTATATAGTTTCGGCCGCCGAAGTGATCGAGTTGGCTGGTAAAGCTGCTCGCGACGATAAGAAAACCCGCATTCAGAACAGAACTCATCAAGACAACAGGCAGTTGCTGCGAGTGGCGGGTGGCAAACGCAATCGCAAAACGGCATCAGGTAGCAGAAGAAAAAAGTTTGTTCTTTATACAACAAGAGCAAAACAACAAACTGGTGGCAAATCCAGAACAAGGCGGCATCGAGGGCGTTCGAAATGGTTTTTTTCAAAACCACGAGTACTAAGTTTTCTAAATTGGAACCATTCCATAAAACAAGGCGCTTTTCAGGGCCATTAAACCTTCCAAAAAAGAGTTCAGGAAATACAGTTCAATGTTTTCTGAAACAATATCCAAAATATTAATAAAACACAAATTGATTTTTTCATTTTGCCAGGATATGATGAGTATGTGAATTTGGCGGTTGTTCTGAGCTTATTGATTATTTTTATTTTTTATTTTTTTATTAAATTTATCACCAATTCTTAAATTGCTTCTAGATTGAAAGTACAGTAATTTACACTTATCTCGACATTTAGCTAATTGGACGGACCTGTAATGCGACATATTTAGTTGGACATTTTTGTAAACATAGAGTTCGGGGTCCAAATTATGACCCCACATTGAAAGTCTACACTGTACCACTGTCATCGCAAATGTTCAATTACAGGTTAAAATTACCTCCAATCCGACACTGAGTGGTGGTAATGCGACGTGCCATTGAATGTAATTTACTGTACAATATGTCACAAGCTGGATGGGAAGAAATTTCCCAACTGTGAAAGATGTCGCGAGTGGCAAACGCAATCGCTAAACAGAAAGGTTTAGCCGAACAAGATGGGGATATCGAGTGATAACAAAACAATAAACTCTTTAGATTGAAGATAATTTTGTGATCCTGAAAAGGACCCTTTTTAGCCTGCATGTGAATCCAAATAGCGAACAAATCGTAATGAATGTATTTTTCTTTCTTTCTTTTTTTGTTTTTAAGAGGCTTTAAACTTTGAAGTTCATTCGCCTCTAGCCCAGTGGAGAGCCACAATAAAACCAGCTCAGAGGGGACTGTCGAAAGGGAAACCAAAAAACGCAAAAACACAACGCCAAAGGTTCTTTTCAGAACCACCAACATGTTCATAAAGAGTAAACAGTACACTAATCCAATTTTCAGGTAGATAGGTAGGTATTCACGTAGGAGAAGAAAATAAAACAATATATTTAAAATATATATTTAACAAGAGCTGTCCCCTTTGTATAGTCCTACGTCACTCCGGTTATGTCCCCGACATTACCCACCCGTCTTTTTATAAGTAGGGAAGGTGGGGAAAAACGGACGTATTAAGAAGAACTTTTATTATATCTTGCGAAACTCATGTTTTACCAAACCTAAATGCAGTTTCTTGTATTTCAATGTACTGTTTTTCGAAATAATCGATCGAAGGTTTTTCAATAAAATTGAAACAGACCGAAAAGTAGAACATTTATTCGATTATTATCCGCATTGACATATAGCGGGGGGGAATACGGACATGTTTGTAATATTAACGTATGTATATTTTCGAAATTTCGTGAAATTAGGGGAATAGGGTTGAGAACTTATGAAAACTAACGATAAGATTAGATTTCTATTTCTAGAACTAGATCTAGATCTATTTTTATTTCAATTTCTAATTTCCCGATAATGTCAAGAACGGGCGGCGACAAGCCAAGTAATCCGAGTTAGCGCTGCCGGCGCCAAACGCATATTTTTTTACGAACCGTGCGGACGTCAAAGTGTTAATATGGGTATCAAATGAAAGGGCTTGAATAGTAGATCATGAAAAATCCAAAACCTTCATTAGTCTAGGGTATTGATAAGACTAAAATAAAATCGTTGGGCACGTTGGATTTCCATTATCCACAATTAGCGACTTCATCATATGTCCCACGATTTTATTTTATTCTTATCAATGCCCTAGACTAATGAAGGAGAGGTGTGATAACTGCTAACTTCTACTTGCCTAATTATTTTCTAGCGTTTAGTACATTATTATGTTTAATCACAATTAAACCGTTTTAACTTCAATTTTTTTTTACTTATTTTATTGTATTAAACCACATTACATTACGCGGAATGTTGTATGATTTTTGGTTTTTGTTTCCCTTTTCCACTTTTGATCAGTATTCATTGCCATAGGATGGCTTAATTATTATAGAACAACAGGTAGAAGGTGTTCTCATTAACAGAAATCTGAAATTCAAAATGTAACCCACTGTCCGTATTACCCACGGTTCCCCTACATTTTCCAAAGCACATTTTCAAAGACCAACTACCACAATCGATGTCGTCTCACTTCATGCTTATAAACAGCTGATGCTACAAATTTGTTGTGCATAAATGGAGTGCTAGAATCAACTGTCAAATTATTGAAGAGAAGGAAAAGATGAATATATTACCTTTTAGGTATTATAGGTTTACTCGTGTGCCAATATTTATGGCTTTACTAGATATTATATTTTTTTGATTCACTTGTTTCACAGAATTGAAAAAGTTGTATGATCTATGTAAACAAAACTGATTTGATATCCGTTCCTCACGATTTAACTCGAGAACGGAACAACGGATTTGAGTGTCAGTATCAGATTTAATGTGTATTAGTTTGCGTAAGGTTTGTATGTCCAAAAATTTTGAAAATCGATCGAGAAGTTGGAAAAACATATAACATTGAAAATAGATTTATTCAGCGAATTTTGTATATCTATATGGCAATTGCACGCCAAATCATGCGAAAAACAGTCAATTTAGACGCAATCCTCTTCGATTTTTTTGTAACTTGGTACTTATAATGGAATCTACCGCAAATCAAAATTTTTATTATCATATGACCAATTTAAATCACGACTGATTTTTTAAAAGGGCATATTCAAAATCATAGATCTTTTTTTTTAAAAAAAATCGTAACTCAAAATCCAGATGTCTGATTAAAATATGATGTTTGACAAAGTTGTTGGAAAATCAATTACTCATTCAGGAAAAATAACCTTTCAAATACACTGTTAAAAATCTCACTCAAAAATTGAACTGAATACTGTTATATCTCAAAATACGCCCTCCCCTTCCGATATGTTTTTGTATATTTTTATTGAAAAACCCCTCTAATTTCTAATTTAATAAAGTTTTACGTATCGGGATTCCCAAAACTGAGATATGAGTTTTCAAAATTTCAAGAAATTTCAGGACTTTGTGGAATCGCAACCATTCAAGAAAAGTAACATAAAAAATGGAATATATATGCTATTCAACATGAAAAACTAAATATAGCCTTTTATCGAGATATAACCAATCTATATCAATAAAAATGTATCGCCAAATGTGTCGCTAAGCGCGAAACCCGAGGAAGGCTCTTGTAGTGTTCGTCTCTATCCTTAGATCAATGTTATGGAGAGAAAAATCTGAAAATTTTCGGAAAACTCTGGAGGAGAAAGGGAAAATTTGGAAAATTGAATTCTCATTTGTTTAACAATGACATCGTTGTTAGTCCAAATGGATTTTGCGCTTGCGGAATTAACATTCGTGTTCCGTTAGTGTGAAACGAAAATCGCAATAGATTCTCAGGTGGAAAAACGCGCTTTGAAAACTAAAAACTATGAACGAAAATTGACTTTTCTGTATTCCAAGTAACAGAGAAACATATTATTTATGTTCCTTTACAAGGTTAATCAATGAAGAGTTCTACGATTGTACCCACAAACGTTCGGTTTGAAAGTATTCATATAAAAAAAACAATTTTGGGCGGGACGAAGTTCGCCGAGTCAGCTAGTAGAAAATAAATAAATGAAACGCGACTTATCCTTTTCAACAGCGTGATAATATTTCGCGATATTTGGTAGGAATGTGATTGATAGATGTAACATCTTACAAGTGAGAAATCTAATTATTCAATAAGTTTATTAGAACAATAATTCAATTAGGCACACTACTGCCTAGTCTTCTAGATCTTCAAAGTTTTCCCAGTCTTCCCAGGTAATATTTTACTTTGAGTTAGTTCAGTTTCAACCTTTCCCTTGCGGTTTAATCAGCTTACTTTCCCGCTTTGTTTTGACGCTCCGAAACCAATAACAACAACATTCCTCCGCTGGCGAAAAGTATCAAAAACTGAATTGTTTTTTTTTTCATTCCTCTCCACTAGTCGTGTTTCAGGCATGCTTTTCATCTCGCAGTGGACCAGCCGGGTTGTGGTTTGGCGGGCTCAACCGGGGTGTTGGGAGTGCTGGGAAACGCCGGTATCGGTGTACACACAAACGAGAATTCTAGCGTGCGAGCGTGTGTGCAAGTGGGGCGAGGTTCGGCAACTTTCAGCCCAGCATCCCGGCCTGCCATCATCGCCATGACGGATGACGGAGGGATGCTGGCTGGTGCTGATGCTGCTGCTGATGATGATGGCGATGATCGAGAATTTTGCTTCATTGTGCAAACGTTGTGCGCATTGCACCAACACTGTGGCAGTCGCGAACAAGGGCTCACCTAAACAGGGACAGCGGATTACAGGGTTCCAGGCCCAATGTTCCGTTCGTTGCACCCCGAGAGCTCCCTCTGTAGTCAATGCCAAAAAGGTGGTAGCGACACCAGGGGAAGGAGGACGGACGCTATGGACCAAAAATATGCTCGACTTCAACTGTGTGCGCACACGGTGCTGGAATCAATGATTGCACGATTTCACCCCTTGGAATGTGCACGAAAATCCTTCGGAAGGGACTAATATCAACTGAAAGTGTGGTGGTGGTTAACCCACACACTCTCGCGCACAGAGGTAATGTATATTAAATGTGTTCCGAAGGGGCAGCATCTGGTGCTATCTCACTCGGGATCTCGGAGCGTGGTTGGAATGGGGTGAAATCCTGACAGCATCAAGCACACGCGATACGATTCCAGTTGGAAAAGAGAAGGATAGCTTCGGTTGCGCGCAGCATCCGTATGCCGGAGCTGGTCCCCGGGAGAGACGTGATGTTGGCGTTGGTGGTTACGGCGGTTTGTAGTGCTCCAAAAATGGCTGTCCGCTTGGGTCGTGGCGGAACTAAGCGAGACGGCAAGATGTGGATTCGCGGATGGCCCCGCAAAGGACACGCACACACATTTACATAGAAAAACACGCAGCATCCAACCAGACGTGGCGCTGCTGTGGCGCTCTCTCTCGCTTAGGAGGACAGGGGTTCGCTGTACCGACGTCAATTCATAGTAGACTTTTAGGCGTCAACTAGAAAGCTTGATGCTTTTGCGGTGCTAAACTATAAGGCGGCCAATACTCCAGAGTCTGGGAGAGAGTATCCAGAGTAGTAAGGCGATGGCAGATAGCGTGCCAGGGCACCCCATTATAATAGTATCGCACCTCTCTTCAGAAGCACCGATCACCGCTGAGACGCCCGGGTAAGTTATTCAACAGCTTTTTATTGCCCTTCTTCAATCTTATCGGCACCGAAGTCCTCTCGTCGGCGGGAATCCCGAACGCACCGGGAACCTGGGCAGACATTTCGGGGCGCGATAGAAGACAGGGGACAGGGCAAGCAAAAAGCGATTTCGGCAGACTGGCACTAGTGCAGCTTCGACTGTTGCTCGAGGTTGACTCGCCCCTGATCCGGACCCGGACCGCTAATCGATGTCTTCCTGTTGAACGGTTCAGATTTGATCTCATCGACGCGTGCCAGCCGTAAAATAACAATTCACTGAAATCGGTACTCGCCATAAATCATCATTCCAAGAATGCCGAACCGAGCGTCCATACCAGAGTGCACCTGCGATGGAAGCGATGAAAACCCCTTTTCAGAAAAAAACAGACCGCCTAAGTTTAGAAGAGTGTCCAAGTGCTGTGAAGTGAAGATTTTTGAGGAAAAAAGGCTTTTTCCCCAAACCAGTGCCCCCAAAAAGTGATTCTATCCGTAATGTGTGCAAAAAAAGGCGGGGGCGCCGCGCCTTGAAAAAACGGAAACCGCCCGCTACGAGATGACACAAAATGGCGGCCAATTATCGATCTGTCCCCAGGGCGTGTGATTGTGAGCGCTGAGTGAGCACGAGAAAACGACACGACCGAAAGCCACAGAGAGGTAAATGCATCATGTATGGAAGCTTGTTCCACTTGTTTTTTTTTCTTTCTTTTCGTTGTTTGACTTCCATTCG
This sequence comes from Toxorhynchites rutilus septentrionalis, assembly GCF_029784135.1. Lineage (NCBI taxonomy): Eukaryota > Metazoa > Arthropoda > Insecta > Diptera > Culicidae > Toxorhynchites > Toxorhynchites rutilus. Next base: position 8,995,483 of record NC_073746.1, read on the forward strand.
CCCAGATTTTACGTTTTCTTCGAATCATCTCACCCAAGTCTTATGCAATCCTGTTTTGCGTTCTATTCATCTGATTTTTCTCCTTTCGTTTCTTTATTGTTTCTTGGATGTTGGCTAAAGTATCTGAATTTTATGAACAATTTTCTGGGTTTATTTTGAAGCTGGTCAGTTATTTAACTTCTCAGTGTCTTTTACTTTGTACTAGAAACTGTACGCTCTAGTTAGAATAGTAAAAATAAGTGTCCAAGATTGCTAGTAATAGTTAGAAGTGTAAAATAATTCGAAGAACGATTTGCTCAACTTCAAGAATAGAAATGTTGGACGACGAGTGGGTAAGTAACTGGTTTATCACATGTTCGACTTAGTTCCCCATCTACGTGTTCAGGAATGTATAGCTCCAATAGAAATGAATATTATACACAAAATAATCAACGAATATCGTCCCTATTTTTCGTGAAACAAACTTTTCATCAAACGCTACCTTCAAGCAATATGAAATCTGGATAATTTTCTATTGGAATCGAATTCAACAAAATCATCCTATTGAAAATTCTAAATTTTGTTTGCTTTTGTACGATTTAAAATAAACTACTTAGGATTGGTCATAGCCTGGAAAAATTACCCGTATAATTTTTTATCATCATTTTGTTCGGATTTCGATTAAAGAAAGGCTCCGTGATTGTATTCTGAGGGACAAGTTCGATAATGGAATGTGTATCAGTTACTTTTTTCAGAGGTCAGAAAATAGTCAGCTCTACTATTTTCAGAAGAAAAAATACTGATGAATCAGGGGTACAATGCTTATAACAAAACACTGAAAAACAGGATAAAACCATTCGTTAGAAAAAAAAAACCATCTCTGGATTCAGGATGGTTTGAATATACTTATCTTTATTAAGGAGGCTTTCAGCCTTTGGCAGTTCATAATCAAAAAATCAATAATACTGAATATCGTCACAAGATATAAATAAAAATTATACACTAATTGCTTTAGAAGTAGTCTTCTACCCGAATTACCATGCAACAGCACAAATGGGTTTGGGAAGACCTTTTTCTAAAGATAATATTTGACAGAAATCTAGAGTTGTGGATGTGGTAACTCAAGGGCCATTCGGCACAGAAGCTTTATTCCACGATATTCGTTAGATGTTCAATTTATTACTACTAGACATACTATATACAAAAATAAGTAAACGATGATCTCATCATGTTCATTCTCTACTGATATATTTTTTTTGTTCATCATCCCAATGTAACGACAAGAATTGAAATACAGTTTCGGATGATTTACAGCTAAAGTATAGCGGAAATTCGCTTGTAAATTCGTGACTGATACTAACAATTGTATTCCCCTCTATTCCGCGCGGCAAATGACATGAGATGGCTTAAGCAACAATATTTTCTTTCGAAGGTAAATGGCTTGACTCTAGTTTGTCACTAAATGAGATTTGAAGTCGGGTTCTCATGTTATCGATTCCAAGAGCTAACAGGTAAGGTTGCTTTCGGAATCAAGCAAGATATTTTGTTATCTCACACGTCACTCGCGGCGTAGAATGAAGGGGATTGTGTTCAGCTCTCAATTGGTCAAAGGTTTTTTCGGGTTGAAAATTCGCTCGAAATGATATGGAATATTTAGCCGTCAGATAATGCCTCAATTTGTTCATTCAATCTATCTAAATAAAAATGTAAGGCCAAATGTGTTGCTAAGCGCGAAACCAGAGGAAGGAATCGTCCGATTTGAGCTGTCTTTATTTTGTTGTATTCGGCTCTTCCCGTAGATCAACATAACGGAATGAATGAATTGAATTCCCATACAATACAATGACATCGTTGTTAGTCCAATTGGGTTTTGCGTTAGCGGAATTAATCTTCATGTTCCGTTGGTGTGAAGTGAAAATGTCGATAAATTCTCAGGTGGGTTGAAAATAAAAATCTTGAATGAAAATTCACTTTTGTGTATCAAACATATATTCCGTGATTGTTCGAAAGAATTCATATTAAAAAATCAAATTCGGGCGAAGTTCGTCGGGTCAGCTAATTAAGAATATATGTCTATGGTTTATAAAGCTTTGTGGGGGAGTGAAATGGTGCCATAATTATTATCAATGTTCCAAAGACGCAAATTTAATTTCGTGCCCGAAAAAAATTAAATAAAACAAACTACATTGAAACACATCGACCTTCTTATCTCTTTCACACTCCTATTGTTACTGCATATATCAGAAGGTAAAGTAAAACTGACGTAGATATAACATGCAACATAACATGCGTAGACATTTAGCCAAAATGAAGTTAGACTGGAATGAAGCCGTGGATGGTTCGAATGGAATACTCGTAAAATAATCTTCCCAACAGATGATATTGATGAGATTCTCTTCAATGTCATTCGGTTATCTAAAGAAACTCCGAAGGGCAATTATTTGCGCCGTTTCTATTATCACTTGGTTTCGATTTCTATGTCAAAATCTAAGCTTCGATTTATTTTTCATGGTACTCAGAGGAATACATGTGTACTAGTTCCAGTTGCAAGATTCTAATTTGACCAAAACATTTCCCTTCATGGGAATCGAGGCTGAAAATGCGGTTACTACATATGACACTGAACTGGCAGATAGACTAAATAACAGATGAGTGAACTAGACTCGAAAACAATCACATTAATGTATGCATGAAATTAATTCTACAATTTCCAAAGCTGGTTTGAAACTTCGGGCTTGGATCTACGTTTTCTCATGACAATGTCCATGTTCTACGAATATCCTTTCATTTCCGGTTGTTCCAATTCTTCTAGGCTTCGACCGGCAAGATTTTGCCACTTTGCCTTCGGCTAACCTCCTCAACATCTGGTGTACTTTGGCTTCTGACAGCACCATACAATGAATACACTTCCAGATTCCGTGCACTCTTGCCCATAACTAGGGAAATACTGCGTAGATTGAGGTCAAACTCGCTATGGAAACCGTGACATATGATTGATTAGAAAGGGATGGTAAAAATTGCTACTAATCAGCGCTCAAAATTGATGAATAATGTCTGTTTCATTACACATTTGTTCCATGAGTCGTACCTGTAAAAAATATTGTGTTCAATTTCCGATCATTTAAGGATCTTCTTGGGTTGGACATTTCATGATAATCCAAAGAATAAAAATTCTTTCGATTGAGAACTTTGTCTTTGGAGAAGAAGCTATATGAAGCTATATGAATGGTACAATAAGTCTATATTCTTCTTTCAACTTGTTTTATGATACAAAACTAAATTTCTATATGTAGTTAACTATAAGAAAACTGACCCAGCTCAAACATTTGTACGGGGATTAGATCAAGGGGTCATCATGAGGAAATATTATACGTAAAAATCTAAATCCGCTCTTTGTCACCGTTTGGGTTTATATTGCAAAAAAATGATCACAACCTTCCGCTTCCTTTCTGTCAGCTAATGTATTCCTCGCCTGAAGAAATGCTGATCTTTCAAATACGTCATCGATCGGACCAAATGGTAGACGGACGAGGTGTTTTCTGTACACTTGAACAACATGTGGCCAAGCGTTGTCGTGCAGCAAAATTATGTTATTGTGCATTTGCTCATATTGCGGGCGTTTTTCTTCAATGTTAGACTCAAACGTGATGACTCCAAAATAAAATCTGTGTTTTTGGTCTCAAAAAATCCCAGATGGAGTTTTTCCTCACAAAATCTGTATTAAATTTATAACTTCAAATTTGATGCGTAATTTTTTTCCCTTGTTGGTTATGAACCACTGTGTCCATTATTTTGAATTATCGTGGTATGCCCCATTTATTCTACAGGGTTGGCCATTTAAAGTGGAAGGATTTGTTTTTGCAATAGCAAAGTAAAGAAGTGGAATTTTAATTTTTTTTTTGAAATTCATTTATTTTGGTCCAAGGAGATTTGTTCTAACTACTTTTTGATTATGATATCTCGTAAATGACCGCCTCTGGCCTTGACCGCATAATGTGCCCTTTTTTCGGCATTTTCCATCACTTTGCCCAATGTTTCGGCCGATATGGCAGCAATTTTTTGTCGGATATTGTCTTTCAGCGCAGCCAGGGTCCTTGGTTTACTAGTGTATACCTTGGATTTTAAATATCCCCATAAAAAAAAGTCAGGAGGCGTCAAATCAGGTGATCTCGGTGGCCAGTCATAATCGCCGTTTTTCGATATTAATCTTCCGGGGAACATTTCGTGCAATAATTTGGTCGTGGCAGCCGCTGTATGGCATGTAGCGCCGTCCTGTTGGAACCAGTAATTGTCCAATTCATTTTCACGAACAAATGGCAATAAAAAATCGGTTATCATTGTCCGATAACGCTCCCCATTCACGGTTACCGTTGCTCCATTTTCGTTTTCAAAGAAGTACGGGCCGATGACTTTATCGGCATAAATGCCACACCACACAGTAACTTTTTGGTCGTAAAGAGGTTGCGTTTCGATGAATTGAGGGTTTTCAGTAGCATAAAACCGACAATTTTGTTTATTGACTCCTCCATTCAAGTTGAAATGCGCCTCATCAGACATTTTAGTTAACACAATTGAGAAGTTATTTTGAATGTACAGCTGAACAATTTCAGCGCGTTGTTTAGGTGTGTATTGTTCCATGGTTAAAATTGTACTGAAATGACGCTTCCAACGCGGTATGACATTTGTTAATCTGACATCTCTGTCAAAAGTTATGGGGTTGCCAGATGCCTACACTTTAAATTGCCCACCCTGTACTTAGATTCAAGCTTATCTACTGCCCTTAGTGGGGGTCTCTGTAGCCACAATGGTTGCGCGTTCGCTTAGTAAGCGATCGATCGTGAGTTCAAAACTCAGGGCCCTCATTGACCATCTTTGTGTTGTTACAGAATAGCCACGTCCACGCAACAATCATCAGCGATGGAGATCGATCCACGGTCGAAATAAGATCGATTCATCCATACAACTGCTCTGCTCTGCAAGACACATCGGGCTGCTGTTCTATAAATAACTCAACAATGATCAATCAACTGTCTCCGCTGTCCGGTCTAACTGGATAATGGAAGAACAGATAGAAAACTCTTACGCCTAAATGGCTATTGTGTGAATGTACCATATGTAATGGTATAGAAGGAATACTGGCGAATGGCAACTGTGTGTAATGTGCTAATTATAGATACGATAATCATGTGACATGTACACGATTAAAATTCGGCTCTGTTACAGCTGTTACATGCCTCAAATAAATAAATGGGATAAAAAAAAATACTGCCCTTAGTACTCTTAGCTTTAGTATCATTGATTGTCATAGTTATTACGATGTTGACGGTATCCACGTAAGAAATCGCATTCACTGTGCTTTAGTAGGAAAAAGATAAGCAGCGTTTTTTATTTATTATAAAGCTAGCCGATGACTTTGGCATCTTTTCGCCTTCGATTGAACATGAGAAAGCAGTACTACACGCTACATATGAATGTCAAAATGACTCTCATTCAGACTGATTAGAATGCTATAAGAATAAAATTGGTGAGTTGGAAAAAACCTATTATTGAGATCAAGCCATAACTAGTATTGGATCATTATTTTGAAAAATCTGTAAATCTGTATGAAAACTTCGACTTTCTTCTCTTCGGATCTACTTCTCCTCTTACGGATAATTATTGGTCGAGTTACGTGCCTAATGATTCTGTTTCTGTAGCGTTTAATTCGAATCCTCATAAAGAAGTGCATCAAATTCTTTATCTTCAAACGCTATCACCTTTTCATGATGTTTCATGATTTTGATATAAAAATTTTCACAACTGGAGCGTTGAGCCATTTGCTATATGTTCATGCGCGTTATAGGTTCCATCCATTTCTCGATGCGTTTGGAGGCATTTTTCTTGCTTTTGTTGAATAAGTGCAATAGAGAAAAACATTTTTACAAGTTTTAGAGTATTTAAGAATAAATGTAAATAATTTTGTTCAATTAATTCATGATCGTGCATTCAATAGGACATTTCGGAAAATTGTATAAGTTCTCATTGTCTTCAACTATTACCCAGTTGCACGAAGCAGTTTCTTCTTTCTATTTCTTGGTAAATTTGGGAAAAAAGAAAAAAAAATCGAGACTGGTTCAGGTGTTGGGCGAGATGAGTTAGACGAGACCAGAAAACGAGAAAACGAGGTATTATTTTGCTCATTGGTTGAGACAGTCGCCGTTTTTTCACCAATTAGGGTAGGGCGGGGCTAGTTGGTCATTTTTGAATAAATTTGGTTATAACTTCTTAGTACGAAGTTTTGCGTTAGAATGTTATGTACCACAATGAAGCTTACCTTTTACCCTGCAATGAAAAATAATCAGAGAATCAATTATTTGACATTTTTCTTGTGTTTAACGTTTTTATATTTCAGAATAAATTGACCAACTAACCCCACACACGGGGTAAGTTAGTCAATAATAGGCATGTTTTTTGAGCAAATAATAAACGTTTTTCCATTAGAAGTCTCCTTCGTTATCAATTAATTAATTAAATCAAAACAAAAACAGTTAACTAATATCATGTAGCAAGTAAAAAAAACAAATTAATGAAAATTTCAAATCATCATCGTTGTTGAAAAATAAGTCTGGCAATCTTTTCTAGCGATTTCGTCTCTCTTCCACTTTGTGGCGAACCAGAGATGCCAGGTTTGAAGACATGTCTTCATTTCGAAGACATTTAATTTTGTGAAGACATTTTGTAGAAATTATGAAATATGTTAAGACATTCCAGTATGATAGCGTACATGGATTTTTAAAAGATATTATTTCTATGAAATGCTAACTATTGGCCGAAAATGTCGTCAAAAAAGTAGGGCTTCAGTCTCAGCGAACGAAGCGATCTGAATACATATTGTCTCTAGAAAACATTAGTTTATTTGCGCTCGAAAACTCGAATGATTGTGACATTGAATTTCTATTATTTTGGCCCTACTATACAATACATTAACCTAGATCTTTCAAACGACCACGTCACAAGTCGAAGGTTTTCATACCTTTTCTACAATTAGTTCAATGGATGAGGTTTGAGTTACAACCAAAATTTTAAAGCTGAAATAAACAAATAAAGTTATCATAGTTCCGTTTTTGTGTGAAGAACTTTCCTCCGATATTATGGTGAAGACATTTTCTAGTACAATGTCAAGACTTTTGAAAAAAAAATCACCTGGCATCCCTGCGACGCACAACCGCTTGCATTCTTGCTTGCATTTGTTTTGATGTATATAGAAATAGAATCCAGGTATGCTACATTACTCAATGCATTATTGTTGGTTCTGATATTCAATGTGAGCGTTTATTATATTTAATGAAAATTTTACAGCAAAAAATATAAAAACGACACTTATATTGCAAGTGATTTGTGTGGTTGTTGTCTTGCTTCAAATACACTGGGTTTAGCAGTAAAACATATGCTTTCTAAATTTATTTATAGCTTGCGTAATGAAACACGGCTGTTCTCCGGTTTACTCTCAGCGAAAATGCTTTCTTCTCATAAGATCAAAGTTCATCTTATAATGTGGTGTAATATTCTCGTACATTTGCATAACAGCACCAGTGGTTGTGTGAATAGCTTGGTTGTGTACAACAGCCTTACGGCCCAGTCGGCCTTGGTTCGATCCCTGCTTGGTATCGATTGATATTTTTCAAAGTGGACAAAAATGAGGATATTGAAGTGCTGGAATGAAGATGTCGGGAAAACGGAACATTAAAATGATGTTGGAGCTTCAGACAGACCTCCGAGCTGTAACTCACAAACGTCAAAGGAGAAGTTTTGCTCGCTTTCTAGTCGAAAAAGTTGGAAAAATACTTCTTAATGCCGTTCAAAGAGTCGAACTCTTTGGCCTTTTGAGAATGTTTCACGGTTCTGAACAGTTGATAAATTATCCCGCAAATCTCAGCCCAACTCTAACAATTTAATCTGGGTAATCAAATATACATTAGGTCTAGCATTGTCTCCTCTTCTATTGACTAGTTATGAGCGTTTGTCCTGGTTTACTGTCTTTGAATCGTGCTGTTGGGAAGTTATAGGTTGACGGTTTATCGGCTGGTTGTTTGGTGGAAGGTTATAATACGGAACCCCAACGCCTGCAGAAACAGGACGCGACTTTCTTCGAGTGATGACTGGCTTGAATGCCTAATAGTGGATCATTTCGCCGGCCCGAAGATGTTTTCCGCTCAACATTGATTCCGGTTTTATCACCCGTCCCGGTTTTCTCAACAACGGCTGTTATTGTATTCGAGACGTGAGTCGCAGATGAGGACGTGATGAAATAAGTATATTGTAATGACTTAAAAATTTTGTGGAACCCACATATCTCGTAACTAAGCATCACCAGATGCTCACGAACAGTGGTTCCAGATTACCTGGAGTGAATCTACTAATTCACGTGTAGTGTACCGACTTTTAATCGCGAACAGTGCCTTGATTTGATCATTATCGTATCCAAACTACTCGATTGTTTTAATGAAGGGACATCTAAATTTTATAATGATACCTTATCCACTGAGGTCTTTTTCATTTTTGAATAGAGAAAATCTCTAATGGCAATGGGAGTAAATGTGAAGAACATTACTTATGCAAAACCAATTTTAATTCTCCTAAACACAGAACATGCACGAAAAAATGAAAGATTTCGAATGTTTACAACTCTGGATCGGAAAGATGTTTGCATCAATTGATTGGGAATATTTCTTAAATTTCAGTTAATAAAATGTTATTTATCATTAGATAAACAATTGAATGATTGTAAAATGTTAAGCGTTGCCTAAACGCCCTAACTGTCTCGTTTTGACTGGCCCGATTTACTATTTCCCCAACACAGCCATCAAAACCAAGCAGTCTTGGGGAAATCGGCATTGCAAATAAATGAAAGTAGGGGGAGCTTCTGTTTCCACCGAAATGTGTTCCCTAACAGAGATTTCAAAACCAAGGTGCCTGGGGGAAAACGGCTTTGCAAATACATGCAAGTCGGGGGTATTTTTATTCCGACTGAAATGTGTTTCCCCAGCACAGACCTCAAATCCATGGAGCGTGGGGAAATTGGCATTGCAAATTCAAGCAAGTCGGAGGTATTTTTGTTCCGACTGAAATGTGTTTACCTAATGCAGACTTCAGAATCAAGGTGCCTGGGGAAATCGGCTTTGCATATAAATGCAAACTGCGAGTTCTTTTGTACTAAGTTTAAAGCCTCTCAAAAACAAAGAATCTAATACTTTTGTAAGTGCTTGCCTTTGTGCAGACTAGAATATGTTTTTTCTAACACGGTCTTCTAAACTTAGGAATCTGAGAAAATCGTGCAGACACTAGAGGCGAATGAGCTTTCAAGTTTAAAGCCTCTATGGTATGGAAAGTAGAATTTGAAGTTGTTGGTTCATGCATTCATGCAAGTTGATACTTCTGCACCCGCATTTTTTTTTGCACCCCGAAAAATGTTCTCCTAACACGGATTACAAAAGCGGATACGAACACAACGCTTTGGCTCTGTTATTCAAGATTTCATTGAAGGATATGCCTTTATATCTTCTGCTCACTGAATTTCTACGCATACCATTTGACGATTAGGCAAAATGTTGATAAACATTTGCTGCGATAATGCCTATTGATTAAACAATATGCGCTCGGTGTACATGTCAAAATCGAAATTGAGTGCCTGAAAATCATCAAATCAAGCAAATTCGCGGTTCGAGAAGTACGTACACATGAGAGATGCGAACTCCAGAGGGAAATGTAAAATAAAATAATCGTTTGATAATTCTTCCATCCACATGTTTTGCATCACACCGAACGTAAAAGGACTGTCATTAATTTACTTGTAACGAAGAACGTTATCTATCATAATGTATGAATTACATGGCATTTGTTCAATCTTTTTACTCATAAAGCAAATATATGGAATTTAATTGAATTCGGAAATTGCTTCATTCAATCAAAAATTTAATCTATAAAAAACAAATGATTGCTAAGCCAAGGCAGTCAACCTTGCGGTTATATCATTGATATAACTCACTTATTTTTTTTTGTAAATTTGTTTTTAGTGAACATTGATATTAGTCTCACTCAAGAACAACTGACAAATTTCATAAACATGACCCAATGTTGTCACATTAGTGGACCTAAATTTAGGAGAAGCAGTTTTGTAAGTTTGGTCATTACAAAACAAGTGGTCACAGGTCCAGCGGAAGCATTCTTTTCTAGAACTGGGACTATTACCAAGATTTCGACTGAATCCCAGACTAATGGCACGGTTGGGTTTTATGGGATTATTGTCAGCGGAGTTCTGGATGAATATTAGTTGTTGAATTTGTAATAATAACTTTCAATTATTTTTTTCAATTCAATAAGTGCATGACGGTACAAGAAGAATGCCCTGGCGGCTTTCATTTTTTTTGTGATCTTCATCAAAATTAAATCCCTTTAATGTTTGAATAGAAATGTGAAACACTTATACAGAACAAGTAAGAAATTGGAAAAATTCGATTCGATTTTTCACAGATCGAAGCAAAGGTCGTTTCTTTGGTACGAATTTAATCTGTGAAACGATCCCTACGCCATTCAGAAAATCAATCCGTAAAGATCGATTTTTTTTTCTAAAAACCGCCCAATCCTAGCTAGGTGTATTCCATCAAGTAATTGTTCAAAATCGATGTTGTTTAATAACTTTCACTTCAGATGCATTTCTATTTTTTTCGGCAGAACTATATAACCCTCTTAACATGTCAAAGACAATATGTCCCGGATCTCCCCGAATGGATAGTCGTGAAAGATTTTTGATTCGCGTTGACGGCTTTGAGCTTCGTGTTCCGCTGTCTTGCACTGAAAATTATAATATAATTGCAGGTGGAATAAACATATTTTGTAAATTGAAATAGAAATGGGAATAACATTTTTAGTATCATTTATGAGTTCTATGTTACACATAGTTAGTGGTAGTGGTAAAACATTGAACGAAAATTGTGTATGATATTGATATCATAAAGTTTTAGCGGAAATGCTAGGAAAAATTCATGGAAAAATAAGCGATAAAGGTCAAGAACACTAGTTTGATTACATATCATCACTTGATGTTAATTGAATATTCTAATTTTAATAACTCAAAACTGCCTTCAGGCCTGCTACTCTGAAAGATAACAAATCGCTTTGTCATTCGATCCCCATGGATCAGTCGATCCCCACATCGAAATATAAACTGAGTGTGTTGCCAACAAATTTTCGGTTCTGGATAATTGTTGGTTCTTTCGTTCTGTGTGATCATGTGACCTGTTTTGGATTGTCTCCATCGGAGAAGAGATAGATTTAACAATAAATAGAAACCATTTTGTCCTAATGTGCCTAATGTGTTATTTTTTTATTTTTTTTGAGTGTAACCTTCTTCCAAAAGTGCTTGCAATTCACTCTTTTCGTACTTATTCGGAGGTGAACGTGGAAACTCTGCGTTTATCAGGTCAAAATCACCATTTTGAATTTCCCTAAAAGCACTGCGATTTTCAATAGCATGTTCACCGAAAGCTTCGACAATTATTCGATGTGATTCTGACCGTACTTTACATATTTGCTAGATGTCGAAACAAGGCAGTGTTGCCAATAATGCACTAAAAATGCATGCATTTTGAAGAAAATAAGAGTTTTGTAAGCTCGTATATGTTCCAATAGCGGTGACATGGTTCCTATAATGGTGGCACCCGCGTACCTATAGTGGAGGTATATGAAAAGTTATATCTGGGTTTCAGGTAAAACTGATATTAAATACTTTTTTTTGCTTTAATCAACATAAAGCAAGATTTTGAACACAGTTAAGATGGTATGCACTAATTAGTATCCATTTAGTACGTCAGGCAACATTTAATGAAAATAGACCTCCCTTCCCTTCACCCCACCATGACATCTTTCCTATATCTTTCATATTGTTTATGACGAGTTGTGAAACCCCCTCCCTTCTTACAACGTGACGTTATTAATGGATAGCTCCCTAAGTAATGCAATTTGAAGCTGCATAGTTTTGGGTTCTCTCCATAGAGTTTTAATTAAAAATACCACGGTATTATGGGACAAAACACATGGCTTGGATTTATTATATGTAAAAAGACTGTGCATCATGCACATTTAATTACAAATTCCATTCAGTATTAAGAGAATCCATCATTGACTACAAGTCTCATCGATAAAGAACGAACATGAACATGAACATGAACACGAAGAACATGAAAACAGCAAACAAAATAGTTAAAAAAAACTACAAAAGCTGAAATATTAACTATGCTTGTTTTTTTTACAGAATTTGCTAACGCAAACATTTGATCATCGGTTTGGACTGTCACTTTTTTGCAAATGCCTAGTATTTTAAATTGAATGCTATACCGATACCTGCAAATGATGTTAAAATGAAGGCTGAAACCCACAGAGTTTCAGGGTTTTGATTATTCAATTATTTATAACATCAAAGTTCAGTAAATTTACATTTGAATATAAAGTGTTCGGAATTTGAATCATGCGTAGAAACTTGATTCATATTCCGAACACTACTTCAATATTAACTTTAATGAAGATTTCTGCATAAAATATAATTTTTTTTCACCCATTTATTGTAGGTTCATACATTCTCTAGCACTTAACATGAAAACAACAAACAGAATAGTTGAAACAACTACAAAAAGATTAGAAATGAACGATGCTTGAAATGAACGATGCTTGTTTTTTACGGAATTTGCTAACGCAAACATTTTCTCATTGGTTCTGACTGTAAATTTTTTGCAAATGTCTAATATTATAAATTATAGGCTGTATCGATACCTGTAAATGGTGTCAAAATAAAGCCTATACCTCATAGAACATCTGTGTTTTCTTTATTGAATTATTTATAACATAAAGGTATAGTAAATTTACATTTAAAAATGAAGTGTTCGGAATTTGAGACTTTTCGGAATATGAGACAAACCGGTATATGTATTTTCATGAGTAAATAACTGCTTCTTACCCGATATAACAACGAAATTTAATCAAAACTTTCACTGTCTACGATTTGTTTGAGACCGAATATGCGACGGTCATTTGTAAATATTTCGATGTGCCACTATGGGAACAAGCATGCTTTTATGTGCCTATAATGGCGCAATGGGAAAAAGCATGAAAAACAAGTAATTTTATATTAAAACACTTTCCATAACTTGAATTAAGTCATGTTCATGATAAAAAACAGTAAAGGGATGGGGTAAAATTATTTTACTACTTGTAAAATCGTTAAGCAAAATTGGAATTCGGTTAAAAAAATCATAAGAAATTGGACAGATTTTTGCGACGTGTTTTGGAAACAGTTTTCTGAATTATTTTGTATTATAAAGACGTCATTATTACCTCAAATGTGACGTAAATACCAAGCGAACGTTCTGTTTCCAATTTATTTGCCGTTAAATTTGATATAAAACTACTTTTATTACTATCCACTATAGGAGCACTTGCCTTACCTGGTACAAGGCGTATACTGGATAACTTACCGTTAACATCAAAACTGGAAAAAGCGAGGAGAAAGGTGGAAGAATTTCTTTCCAAAATTCAATCTTCTGACCGAGCACCCAGACGTAGGACTACGTCTTTGATTTATATAGGGGGGTCACTCTACGAAAAATGTAACGTTTATTAAGAGTTTTCAAATGCATATTACGCAGAATCGTTCTTACGATATATGTTATAATATATACCATTAGACGGCAAATTTATCCAGATTTTTTTTCGCCTAAGACATCAACAGTGGAAATAATAAAACAAGTGAGTAATTTAACAAATAAAAGATGTATGTTTTGGGAGCGGATGCGAAGGTAAATCATGTATAGGGAAACTTCGATATAACGTACCCTCGATATAACGTCATTCGATATAACGTACATTTTACCTCGATATAACGTACACATTTCCAAAGTGTAGAGGAAAAAAAAATTCAATATTTTTCAATATTCTTTCTGATAGAATAATGAATTATCTGTATTGTGATGCTAAAACAAGTTTTGTACCTTCAATCAATCCTGAAATACAGCTGGTTTTGTAATTCCGGATTCTAAATGAATCATGCTTTAATCAACAGTACGAAGAGAAACATCATGAGAAAGGCTGGCTTCGTCTTCTGATTGAAGTTATTCATTGACTTTACTAAAACAGCAACACAATAATGTGTTATAGACTACGTTTGTGAGTACTTTATTATGCTTCGATATAACGTACAATTCGATACAACGTACAATTTTGAAAGTGAAATGTACGTTATATCGAAGTTTACCTGTATTATGCATTCTTTCTTCCAATTTCATTCCCATGAACGTTGTATGTAACACAAAATTGCGTGCAATAATTCGTTCTATCTAACAAATTAGCAAGATGTCAAAGTAATCAGATGCAAGATTTCATGCATCACTCAAACTTCATGCAAGATTTCATGAAAGCAACGAGAAAAGTGTCACCCATACAGTGACCGTTCACTAATTAGAAGGAGGCAGCGATTATCATGCGGAGACTTATTGAGATCGGTATTACATCGCATCACAAAAATGAAACGAAAAGAAATATTAATATTTTTCATGACTCATATTCATAATTCTGAATGACTCAATTCCTTCTATGATAGATTGAGCCGTAGAACCAATACGACTTGATTGTGAGTCTGCAAGCGAACATTATTTCACCGAAATAGCTACTGCTCTCGATGCCTTAGAATAAGACTAATAATAAGAATAAGACAAATGGAAAGATATGAAAATACCATAGCTATCCATTAAAAATAAAGCAGCTTCATGATTTCATGTGTATTTTACCTGAAAATACCACGAAACCGTGAGTTTTTTCAACTTGTTTTTTTCGTTTCTTCCTCATAAATTTCATATTCAATGTAATCAATGATGAAATTTTTTTTTCTGTTTATCGATCCACATATACTTCATCTACCATTCCGGAAGGCGATCTGGCGTAGTGGTAACAACCGTACCTCTCGCGCTCAAGGTCACGAGTTGAATTCTCACTCCCGACATTCTTCTAAAAATGGAGGTTAACATGACGAATCAAAGTGTTGAAAGTCACTATAATACAGACAAAAAAAATTTACCATTCCATCCTGTTATGTGTCTCACTGATTTCCATTAGTCATTTTCAGTTAGACAGTTGAACTTCCTGCCAGAGGCTTATTGTCTTTCTATGTTCATTACAAACCGTTTGAAGGTTATGAGTGCATACAACAAAAGACACTTTTCAGGGCTACTATTTTGAGTTTCAAAAGAGTTAAACTAACAGATTTCTGAACAATGAAAAGAATTACATTTAAAATAACCAAATGTTCTGAACAATCACAGTCCTACGTCAAACTTTCGTTCGTGCCCCTAGGCTCAGATCCTTCTTCTTTTTAGCTCTTAATAAGGCCATTACAACTGTATTGTCACCCAGAAAAAGTATTTTTTTCGCTGCACTTGGAATATTATTTCAATTTTTTGCTTAACTTAAGACTTCTAAAAGTATCTGGGAGCAAGCAAACCATTTATCATGACAATGTCATGCGAAAATGCGAAAACAGAATAGAAACTGAGAGAGATTGGCGTCGACATCATGCCTCATACCGTATGAGTCATATGGTATGAGGCATGATGTCGATGCCAACCTCTCTCAGTTTCTATTCTGTTTTCGCATTTTCGCATGACATTGTCATGATAAATGGTTTGCTTGTCTGGGAGAACACCAATTTTTTTTTGGGCCTGTAAAATGTAAAATATTAATTTGGAAGTCGTTTTTATGTAGAAAAATCGCGATTTTAGAGCGATGGCAAACACTCTATTGAATTCGTTGGAAATGCAACAATAAGCTTTTCACTGGAAACGTTCTGTTTAGGATCTATTGTATAAGATCATGTTTTTTTCAGTAAAATTAATGGAGTACTTGATGAAAAATTCAAATTTTCAATTTTCTATAGAAGTCTATAAAAAGATATTTTTTCTCGCTGCACTGCAATTATTGTTTTGATTTTTGTAGGCGCAATAAAGTGAGCTTAGTTTTTCCAATAGTTTATTTTTTATCAAAGATAAATATGTGTTCTTCCTCATGTGAGAATCATGTTCTCCGAGGCTGGAGTCAATTAGCTGCCTAGTTTCTACGGTCTTATAAAGGGTTAAACGATACCTCCACTTCATCGACCCAAATTGGTGATACGATTAGGGACACCAGCAGTTATGTTTTCGATTTTGATGTCAGTCCGATTTCATCAAACTGCGTAAAATAGGCCATCAAGAGACTAACCATTCACAATGCTATTGTCCTGCTGGAGATCTCTATTGTGTACCTAAAGAGTTACTCCAATACAGCTGTAAAAACTGTTGAATGTCTCGTTGAAGCAGAGCGAGTCCCCAATAAGTTCTAAATTTTGATTTGTACTCCCGGTTCATAAGATCATAAAATCACCGAGTTACATTGGAGCTTCAATTCCCACAGCTTCCATCCAACAAGAACAGTTTCTACTCATTCGTTCGTTGAGGTCTTAGTCAGATTCGATTATGCTCACAATTCTCGGTTCTGTGTTCCCGGATTGGATCTGATATTTGATATATCGATAAATTTTACTAACAGCACATGTAGCAAACTTGGAACGTTGCTTCCCTCAATGGTCGATGATGTAAAATTTTATACGATGTTTCGAGATTCTGATCGGTTCTAAATTTTGGAGTGATGGTTTAGTGTCCGTATCAAACCTTGAGAATTGCATGGGTCAATTGAAAGTAAAATTATCCGTCATGTCCTTCGTTCCATCGTTCGAACGATTTAGTGAATATTTCACCCTCAGAGGCCTACTATCAATTATTTGGTTCTGAAACAATTTGTTATAGTAGAGATTCATGGGATCCTGGAATAATGAGAAAATAGAAATAAAAAAAACTTGTTGTATATTTCCCTATTTCTGAAGTAAGGCCACTCCTTTGAGAAAGGCGTTTTGGGCTGATATATGTTGATATGTTATATTATGTTGAACCTTTCTCAACAGTATTTCTGAAGCAACAAAATTAGCACAAATATGCTTCACAGCTATGCGAGAACTGGGATAGATTTTTGAGCACAATTTGTGTCCTCAAACAGCTGTTGTAAATACAACTGTAAAAATCATTTTCCCGTGAAACAAAATAGCCTCTGTAGAATTTATGCTCAAGTCAATGAAATATTAATTTAAAAAAGTTTAATTGCTAGCTACTTAATTGAATACGCCATTTCAAAATCAATTTTTCCTTCAGTAAACATATTTTTTCTCTCTATGTAAACTAATCTTCTTCAACTCTCTATTCAAAAAACCCCGATAGCCATCGTCCTGATTGAAAGTTTTTCCATCGATCACCCCGATCACCCCGATCGCTCCGGGCCAAGCCAACCCTTCCATCGGCGCTCCAATTTCCATTATCGTAAATCTGTCTAAAACAGCCAAAACCGGCTAGAGACCATAATTCAGAGTAAAAACTCTAATAGAAAAAGCGTCATTCATCAGCATCAGAGCATCGCCTATCACATCCCTTCCGATAGAACCGAGCACGAATCGCTCCTCGGTAATGGAAAATCCTTTTTCCACAGCGCCCGGGAGATGAAATGAAAAACGCCCATTAATCAAATTTTCGCCACCCTGACGCAGTAAAATACAGAGGCACCCTTCCCAATCCGTCCGTTCGTCCATGTGCTGCGTCCGGCGATAAACCGGCCAAACAATAGCGATACCCTTCCCCCGGGGACACCGAATGGATGTCCTTCGATAAGGGAATTTAAATTCGAAAGGAATGTTCGGATTTGCTGGATGGGATCTGTCAGATTTCATTTAGATTCAGCCGCCGCTCTAAAGTGTTCCTAAGCGTTGCTGCCTTGAGTGATTCCTGGCACGTGACCGGATTTTAAAATGTGGCACGTGGCTGTTGTTTGGCCTTGGGAGCATAGTTTTGTTGGAATACGAATGCAATCAATGTGTTCGTTGAAAATCAGGCTGAAATCGGGTCTTATTCACAGTTTGAATACAATTTCAAACAGTAATTTGTTAGAATCGGAGATGGGAAGGGATTGCCTCAGCATAGTCGTTAATTCAAAGATCAATTGATTGTGAAAGATAGTAGCACAAAAGGTCATTTGAAAAAATAACGAATTGCAGAGCGGAAATAATCAAGAGCCTTTATTTGGTAAATAGAAATAATCAAAACTAACAATAACTCTTAAGGTAACACTAGCTTTGAATTTTTTAACTTCTAAAATGTTACTTCATTCCACTAATCTAAATATTTTACAACTGTATACGATACCACATTTCCTCTTCTTTTCAATGGAATTCTGATTTTCTTTCAAGTATCATGCTTTAACGAACTTTAAATACCAATACCATTTGAGGTTAAACAGAGTCCAAACCAAATAGAGCTCCATATACTTAGAGGACTTTTTTTTATATAGGACTATGTCTTTGATTTCTATATAGGGGGGTCACTCTACAAAAAATGTAACTATTCATTAAGAGTTTTCAAACGCATATTACAAAAAATCGTTATTGCGACATAGTTTGTGTTACCATTTAACAGGAAATTTATCCAGCATTTTTTTTGCTTAAGACATGAAGAGTGAATATAGTAAAGAAAGCTATCAATTTGACGATTACTCTGGGCATGTTTTCATTCGATTGCACTAACCACTCGCTTTCCTCCCCAACGCAACGAGCTAAAGATAAATTCAGGCATTAGTTCACAATGTGAGTTGATGCGTATAATGATTCGTTCTCCATTCACCGATAATAGGCATTTATCAGTTATTGTATTGTACTAACAATTTATATAATTGTGGTCCAGGATGTCATAATATCGAGCATGTTGTTTGGTTAAATAAAAAAATGCAATTAAAATGGCTGCTGATTTAGAAGATCGAAATGGTATACTCACGCATATCAGATTATGATAGCCTGAGTAGTCGCGACCTTCATATTATGCTCCCCATGTATGTCTTCCTAAGAAACCCGCTTCATTTCCTCGAGCCCATTCTGCTTTCCCTTTCCTATACATAAGCAGAACTTAGCACACAATGAGATCAATTCACTGCACAGGCTACAAGAACATCCCAAGAGAGCACTAATGACCATGAATATACATCACCAGGCTATAATTTTTTTTTATGTTCCGGATAGCGTGGCAACGAAGGAGAAAATGCTATTTTTATCTATAATACATTTCTGTAGTCATAGATTTATTTGACTTAGGCTTATATTTATGTAGATCCTATCTATTTAGATCTGTGTTTAAAAATGATAAATGGTGACTCTTTATCTTCTTCTGCCTAATTGAATGAACAGAAGAAATGTAATGGTATGGTATGGTAATGGTAATGGTAAAGGATTTAATGAGAATTTTGTGTACATTTTTGAACAGAATGTTGTTCCGGATTCTATCACGTTATATAATCTAACCCGTTTAAAGGATACAAGTTCATACAGGAAACGAGCTTTTTTCATGGCTTCCATTTGATGTTTCAAAAGAAAGAAAAGTACTGATTTTGAACAAAGAAAAAACTCAATTCAAATGCAATTACTACACACAGTCCTATGTCATAATCCCTTCCGTGCCCCTAGGCTCAGACCAATCAACTTTTGTTTCATCAAATGTGTACATCTTCTGCAAGATTTTGGATCAGCTACCTTATACTCCGTATGATCAAACAACAAAAAATATGACCTTTTTGATTCGAAACGCCTATCTCACAGTAAGTCGGAACTTGACAACCAGATTTGATTTTCTGAATTTCGCCAGTATGAACTAAGCAAGCTTGCTTCCGAGAGCGAGCGGTCCAATATTTTGCCAGAACACGTGAACCCTGTTTAGAATATCAAACAGACTGCGACGAACGTCGCATAGAATCCACCTTTTGGTGCTTCGGATCGACAATCGACATCACAGTCGAGGGTGCTGAGGGCGCATAGTAAAAACCAGAGGCACGGTTTGATTAGGGGATGCTGCTTTTGTATACTTTTTGTGTGTACACATCATCCAGAGGGATACGGCTTTACGAGGGGTTGGCAACGGCGATGATGATGATGATGACGAAGACGACGACAAATCATTTCGCTGCAGTGCCAGAAGCTATGTGCAGAGTGGCAGCTGTAAAGATTTACGACCCGAGAACCTATTCCCCTCCTCATATAAAGTGTTCCTAGAGGCCATAGGAGGGTGGACGAACTATTCGAGCGTGAAACGCAGCGCGCCAGAAAGGTTCGCCAATAATTCATCGCCATGAAAACGTTTCGGTCCCGACCGCCCTAACCGCTCCCGGTTGTCAATCACACACTCTCCAAAGGTTGGATTTTTCTCATGTAGTTTTAAACGGTTCACTCCGTTGCCAAATCCTAGCTATCGGGGAGAGAGAGCAACATCCAATATCCGTGCCAAATTCTTTAAATAAATACAAATGGATCGGTCGACTCCCAGTCGCTTCGCTCCGCACCGTTGCGATTAATCAATGAATCGTCTCGTCCTCGCCAGACTCGATTTTCCAACGACGGCAGCAGCCGCAGCCGCAGCTATTGAGGGCATGCCGTGTCGCCGTGGAACCGTGGAGCCTCAATGAGATGGAATATTTTAATTTCAATAAAGCACGTCTCCAGCCTGGAATGTTAGTGGTCTAGACAGACTGGTGACGGCGAGAGATGTCGGATGGTTCGGATCGAAGAGGCGTGACACATTCTGTGTTGTTGGTTCAGCTTGAATGGGTCGGTTGGGCCAACTCGGTCGATTTGGGGATGAGTTGGAGCCTGCGGACAGTTTACCAAGGCGCCAACTGCCCCAGACATCGATTGCTTGCTGTGGTATTAAGGATATTGGGGGACGAAGAATTGCGGCAGTTTTTTTTTTTCGTCAATAGAGCAGACGTGAGTCATGGCTTTGCAGGGAGATGCTGAAATGCTGTGCGATAGTTGATTTGTGGGTTGTTTATTGATTGGAATATACCGAATGAAACGCTCACGTAGGCCTGCAAAAAAGTTAGACAAATCACTTTACAATGAAATTTGGTTCCAGTTGGCTTTTTCCCCGTTTGATAAATACAATCTAATTAGATATTTCAATCTAAGAACTCAGAAAATATGTTGACAATTCAAAACGTTGCGCTGAAAAAGTAATAACTACGACAATTGACAATTAGACATCTTTGCATTTTAGTGCTTTTTGCCAATTTGGACAACTTTGGAAAATTTCTTACTGTATATCCAAACTAGCATTGCCAGAGAACATTTCATCTTCGGCAGAAAAAAAAATACTTTTTCGTGTCCTGAAGCGTCAAATGAGTAAATAAAATCATCTGTCTCAATAGCTTCAAAATGTTTGTATGTATGTGAGCAGACATCTCTTCCTTTTTTTCATCACTTTTGGGATTCTATCAAAAAAAAAAAAAAGTCCAAACGATGTCAACGAGGCTGTTTTACACGACCACGATATCCACAAGTTGCGTAAATGCGTGGTAATATTACACCTCAATATAAAATGAAGTTGGAAAGTGTTTTCTAAGATAAAAAGTCACAGGAGGGTTGTGTCCGAGACACGACCGCATAGTTGACGTAGGATTCCGTTAGACTATCTGTTGATTTTGGATATGTTTGAAGAATTACATTGTTAAACTCTTTGATAATGATTTGGTTTTCATGTCTCTGTTAGGGAACACATTTCGGTAGGAACAGAAGCTCCGTTGTAATCCCCGATAATCGTTCGATTAATCAGTTAATCGAATATTTCCTACAGAAATCGATTATTAATCGAACAAAAACTGCGCTACCAATAATCGAAGCGAACGAATAATTTACGTCGATTAATCGATCCAAATTCAGATAAAAAACACCAGTACGGCCTCTGAAGTTTTAGTTGTTTTAGAGGTGTTCTGATTATATTGAATTTACAATGTAGTGCTGCCTAATTCGACCTGGTAAACGCATTGGTCTGCATGTTTTTGTTAGTGGGCTTTTACTTTGTCATTCATAACTTTGTTCCCTCAACTTTGCAGTTCAGAATGTTCTTTTGGATAGTAATAAAAAATAGAATTTGAGTAAAAAAAAATTAAAATTCGCTGGGCAGTAAATAAGAAACTGAAGTTTTTAATTTTATTTTTTCTAACCATTCGATTAATTCTCTCTTTTTTGATACAACATATTAGCTCAGACAAGAAGAAAAAATAAATAAGTGTTCGTTGCTTTCTTTGGAATCCTTTGTGCTCGCTCTGATCTTTCGGATAACAAATTATGTTTAATGTGTTAGCTGAGTTTAACGAAGTACTTCAGAATCATTTACTGCTGTTTTTGCATCAAAACCACCGTGATAATTGGGTAATTCGATAGAGTAATGCATTGGTTTATAAAAACCGGACGATCATGGCATGTTCTAATGAATTTGGACTTGCCAGCTTATTTACCCGATCAAAACCCAATACAGAACTTACGGAGAGTGATCGTACGAATAGTATATGTAGTCAACAAGCAACATGAATGCTTTGAAGAGCTCGATCGAGCAGTACTTCGCGTGCAACGAGACACAAACTACAGCATGCCGCAGCTTGAACGAAACCACACCAAATAGAATATTTAAATTGTTTGAGAGCTAAATGTGATCCACGAATTAGAACTGCGAAATTGAAATTCTGTCAAGGAGCGACAGTTTTCCATCTGATTGTACTCTATTCATATTGTAACGGAATAATATTACAGAATGTCGACTTAGTTGCATATAAACAAAAAAGATGATTCTGACAGCTTTGGTGTCGGAAGATGATCCGTTTTTTATTTCATTATAAATAATAGAAAATGCATATTGCATCTGTAATGTCCAGCTGAAGTTTCAAAATTGTGTTAGGAGACCGGCTATTGACGAATCTATGTTAGATTTGCAACCAGGTGGCGCGATGCGAGTAAAATGATGGTTTAGTTTGAATTTTGTTTGATTTTTTTAGAAAAATCAAAATTTCTCTTCAAACTTCCCGGTTTCAAGTTTTATTTCTACGTTGAAAAGGTTAGATAATCATCATTTTCTATTGTTTCATTCATAACATATGGCCTGGTATTCATGACATATGGCCTGGTATAAGTGTAATAACAACAACAACAATCTTAATTCAATGCGAATGGAATGGAAAAATCAGTAATATTTCTAAATACAAAATCATTGTTTATATGGAGGATTCATTTTGTGGTTCGGTCAGGAATGGCCGATTAATTGAATAATCGTTACTGCATAAAACGATTATTATTCGAACAATTAACATACAACTAATAATCAAATGGAACGAAATCAAAACAATATTAAATCTTCAATATTTTTTATATTTCACAAGCGAGCACGTTAGAATAGCTTCAGCATGATCGCCTGAATTTCGGAAATGATATAAGAATATCAGGAGACCCACTTCTGACGACTAGTGGGTAATTTGCGATAAAAGTGCACTGTTACGTGGTATCGTATTAGTGTTATTTCTTCATATTTTTTGTATGTAAAATTTATGCTCAATATTTCAGAATTCATCAATGAATTATTTTCCTTACAACGATTGAAATTTATTTTCGACAAATTCGAAATCAATTTCCTAGGGCTATGCACTGTCTAAATACATCTGGGCAATTGCAATCAACAAATTTAATTTTATTGTCAGTAAAAGCAACCGCAGCTTAGTAATCCAAATCGCTACTATTTATTGCTGCATTCGTTTAGCTTTATCAGCTTTAACGGTTTCTCCGCACTATTGGAACAATGGAACTAGTGAATTTTTCTTTCGTTTCAGGCCCGTTGAGATATTTATTATGTTGTTTCTGGGAATTCATCCTGTAATCAAACTGTTTACATATTCTCCCAAATGCCAATCAGCTAACGAATTTATGAAACTCTCACCATGTCAAAGATACTAAGTTGAAAAAGTCGGTTAGTATGCGATGCTAATACCACTTCGAGTTGGACCTTCATGCTTCGAAATTGTTTCATTATTATAAACTTATGAGAGAGGCAAATTTGTCCATTGTTGATCTAGTAGGGACATTCTCTTAGCGTAATCAAGGCATTTCGACAGTTTCTTTCTACAAAATATTTTCCTTCCGATAGTACGCACCTTTTTTGTTAATAAGAAATAATTCCGACATGAAATCAACAAAACTGCTTGTTACTGCCCAGACGGAAAGCTATGAAAACAAACACATCTCGATTTTATTTAATACAAACAACTTTATTTAAACACTTTACATTTCACAAAATACTTAACACTAAACACAACACTTTAAACAGTATCCGCAGCAGTAGAACCTGAATCCGTACCTGCAAAGAAGGAGTAATTAGTGATGGTATATATCTGAATATTAATTGTTACTTACCTTTTCAACACGGAACAAAACCTGATACACATTATTTGCACCTCTTGAAACACAACAGCACAACAAAAACAACATATAGACAATCATAACATTCACATACAATAACAAGCGAATTGTCGAAGGACCAGGAACCTTCAAACAGTATATACCAGGGATTCTCAAACTATTTTGGGCAAGAGACCTCTTTTGCAGAATGAAGTGATACCCTCGACCCCTGAGCCGAATTTCTTTAAAAAAATCATCTTCATCTCATTCATACAAAATACTTACCAATTTAAATACTTTTGCTAAATTGAGTGAACTTGACATCATTTTCTCATCAATAAATAGACATGGAATTCAGTAAATAATAATTGGGGGCTGTCCACATATCACGTAGACAACTTCAGGGGGAGGGTAGGGCATAAAAAATATCCACGCTTGTCTATGGAGGGGAGGTGGGGGTATAGATATTGCCCATTAAATATGGCAATAGAAAATTAAAGACATTTGTTCTACATTTCTAATAATTTTTAAACATTCCATCCATTTTGAGTATGTATGTCATATTTATGAATGAAAAGATTAGAGTGCTGTCCAGATCCATATTTTTTTTTTATATCGTTGGACTTCACTGAAATATGTATTCTTGAAGTAATGCAGATAAATTGAGAGCGATCGATTTGATTCCATGAGCAATAGAGCATCATTCATTCCGCCAGGGTGAAGACACCAATAAAAAAAAAAAGTTGATTAGCTAGTTTTGTGATATAAAAAAAAAACAATTGAATGCGAATTTTGATTAGGCTTTTGATGTGAAAACTATTTGATTTTTATTTTTTTCGAGAACTCATGTATTTGCTAAAATGGAAACCGAAAAATCATCTCTTCCATTCATGCACGCACCGAATCTGTTGAGAAGTGTTTCTAGAAATTCCATTTTTCTTCATCGGAATGTTTTTTTGTAAAATTATATTTCCCATGAATTAAGAAGTTGCACAGAAAGATAATCGGTAGACGAAACCTTCAATCCCTTTGATACTGTAGGTTAATTGTTTTGACTAGGTTCCCTGTAGCCGCCAGACACTACCCAAATAAGTTTTGCGTTCTGTAGAAACCGGAAATCATAATCAATGCTCAGTTGAACAGGTTTCGGCGGTATTCATAAATATGATTTGATCTAACTATCTGCGCTGATATTACGAGACATCCTGTCATTCATTCGTACTAGAAGGTGCATTTGGCTCTTATACAAAGTCTTACAGATATTGGCGATCAAAATGATATTCAGGGTATCGATAATGAATTTTGGAGATCCGAAACCTAGATTTAACTGACTTAACTGTAACAAGGGGCCTTTGGGGAAGTATTGTAGCATGGAAAGTTGTGACAACAATTTCTCTTGACTCTAATTCAGAAAAATTATTACAACAATTCTGATACTGACGCAACAGTTGTTTCCAGAATACAAACTACACTGACACTGACACTGTCACTTTATATCGTATTTTTTTTGCTAATATAAACAAAACCGTGAAAAAAATCGATCCCTTCCAGCTTTTTCCAGTTTTTTTTCATTTTTTCCAGCTATTTCAAAAATTTAGTTGGCATCTCTGGTTGCGTGGATGTAATAAACAAAAAGATTGTTTATTGAGTGCCCTTAATTTTGAACTCATGACCATTCGTTTAGTAATCGAACGCGCAATAGCCACATTACTATGAAAGCCCCCGTAATAGATGTAGTATACAAAAATATCTGCAGAAATAAAAAAATCAATTTATTTTTGTTTTCTAATCTTATGAAGACGTAGTATTTTACTAGCCAAGTCAATAGAAAATCCTATTAACTCAGAGCTCATTGTAGGATTTTAGATAGAATGGAAAAATACCCGTCCGTATTTGATCATTAATATATCCATAAGTAATAGTCGCATAGCAAATCGAACGGCAGTTTTGAAAACTTCGATAAATTTTGTTCAAGGTTCATTAGTCGCTTTAACGACAAAAAAAAAACTTTAAAAATGCCTACATCGATTTTAAGAAAGTGCCAAAAACAAATTATTGTAGTGAAGTGCAATTTTACAAACATTGTAGTATGTATTAATTCTAGCAGGCAAATTTTAAATATGGCGCATCCCAAAAACTCCAGCGAACGTTCATAAATGATTCTTAGCTGATCCGTCAAAGTTTCGAGTTAATTAAAGGAGCACTTCATCGCAAACTTTATCAGAAGTGCAAAGTGCCATGCGTAGCCTTGGATTGGACGATTCGTAACTTTCGTTTCCATGAGTTTATTGGTATGGGAATTGCAAGCAGTGAAAGCACTCACACATATATATATATACGCACCCCAGCGTATACACACACTAACAATTTTTTCTGAAACACTGCAAAACCAGTTTTTTACTGTTTTAGAAAATCGGTGTAGTAAATTTCAGCTTTTTTTCAAACCGCGTTACGTTTTGCGGTGCGATCATTATTTTCTGAAATATTCATCATCAAAAACGAAAGGATTGTATCGAAAAATTTTCTGTAGTGAAAGGTCTTACTAAAACATTCTAAGAATCAATTGAAAGCTGACAAGCTTCAACTATTGACTTGGTAAGAAAATTATTCTGTTAGTTAAAAAAAAACTAAGGAAACATAGGAAGAAATCGGTTTATCTATTTCTTCCCGAAATTTTGGTCCACTACACCTACACACATCAAGATAAGAATGTATACATAGAGTGTTTCAAAACTTGAAAGTTGAAAGTTTAAAAATATTTATATCGCATATTCATTCGATGATTTTTACAAAGTTACAACTTTCCAAAAATCACCTAAAAAATTCTATTTTCTACTCTGCTTTTTTTGTTTTATTGTCGAGTATATAATGGTCAACAAGGTGGACAAATGAATTGTAGTACCTACTGCTTATTTGATTTTTGAATAATTAATTTATTTTCTTGAATTTCTTTTATTATTTTGAATTGACAAAAAACGTACAATATTAACTCTTTATGGTCGTATTATATTTTTATATGGATGTCGTAATAGTTGGAACTAATTTCTCTTGAAATAGCATAAATGTATCATGTAAAATTATGTAAGCTAAAAAAGGTTTGAATTTAGGATATTCATTTACTCAAAAATATATTCAGATACATTTTCCTATGAAAATTATACTTAATAATTCTTCTTTGTGTACATCACATGAGAATCACCTACAAGTCGTTCCATCAATTTTCATACAATTTTCATAAAAATTGTCGTACCATATTCATATTGTAAATTATTTATGTATTTCTAACAAAATTTGGTGCCGCCTTGCCTCAACATTTTTACAACGGTTGTTACCTACGAGATATCATACCTGCTCAGCATCGTGAGTATCCTCTCATCTTTCCACGCTAATTATTTTTTGTTATTCCATTATCTATGATCTATTTAAGCTCTAGATTAACTCGTGAACAGGTTCATTAGACATTAAGATTCGTTAAGAAAAGTGTAAACTGATATATGGTTCAATAAAGTATAAGATTGGTATGATTCTTTGCTGTGTGACTTTTTCCCTAATATTAGTCAAGTTAGTTCACGTAAAACAACTTATACAGTATCTTAAAATTATGAAATAAGAATTTGTGTTAATTAATAGGGGTCGATTTTTAGATCTCGTCGACCCCCAAAATCAGTTTTTGTTTTCGTCGACCCCTGGGAAACCGTTATCATCTCTACAACTTTATCGGGTAGCCAGTCTACTCTACTCATCATACTAGAACTCTGCTCAGAAACCCGTCTGGGCGAAGACATTGTTAGCGTTGTAGACAGGATACTCTACTCAACTCTTCGGAACTCTGCTCAGACACCTCTCTGGGCTGAGACACTGCTACTGAAACTGCTATAAACAATATGATAACAATGCTTATGTAGCAAATGATTCTGGAATTGTAAAGCATTTTTAACCCTTCATTGCGTCATGGTGGAAATTTCCATCATAGCATTGAATGCCCAAAAATTATATGAAAGAACAAGTACATTTTATTTCACTTATAAAGAAAAAAAACATGGAAAGGGGGGTTAAGGTTCCGATAAACATTGGAGATAAATTCCAAAAGCATTATGATAAAAACATGTCGACTATCACATGAATTTATAAAAATATATATATACAGGGTTTTCCAACTTTAAATTCCGAAAAATAAAAAAAAAATAAAACACACTTAGAATTCGAAATAAAACACACTTAGAATTCGAATTTCGATGAAACTTTTATTTCAAATTAAAGTTTGGTTTATGCCATTATGTGTGAAATACAACATCATTCGAATGTCCACCTAGGGCTTCCTCGCACACCTTGATCCGGAACAGGTAATTTTCGATGACTTTTCGGCACATATGGGGCGGTATCTCGGTCATAACTTCACGAATGTTGTCTTTCAAATGTTTAGGAGTTTATTTATTTATTTATTTATTTATTTACTTAAATCTGATTCATCTGACATCTGTGGTCTTAATGAATAAATATATAATAATATAGTACAATTATTTATACAATCGACGAACTAGTTAATCTGTTTTTAAAGCGGCTGGATGTCTCGCCGAAATCAAATAGATCCTCCACCAATGTGAAAGTTCGAATCATCGACGACAGCGGTTCGTTGTATCCGAATAAAGTACGATGAAATCTGTTCTGTAGCAAAGATCGCTGTCGGAGAGGTCGTTGAGCAGCAAGAAGGTCCAGTAATGAAAGTAGCCGAGGAGAATCAACTTCCCCATTGAACAGCTTTGATACGAAAATTGCCTGTTGTATTCTGCGTCTTCTCTCAAGAGTGTCCAGGCTTAAAAGTCTGCATCGATCCGGGTAAGCAGGAAGATTCAATGGATCGCGCCAAGGTAGATGACGCAAGGCCAACCGGATGAATCTTCGCTGTACACGCTCAATCCTCAAATTCCAGAAAATCACATTTGGAGTCCAAACAACGGCTGCAGTTTCGAGAATTGGTCGTACTAAAGCGCAATATAAGGACTTCAAGCAGTATGGGTCAGTGAAATCCTTCGCAATCTTCGAAATAAATCCGAGCTGTCGGTTCGCCTTAGCAATGATTGAGGTGTAATGAGCGTTGAAGTTCAATTTCTGATCCGGAGTTAGCGGAGAGTTGGCATAGACACGGTCTTTCGCATAACCCCACACAAAAAAAGTCTAGCGGGTTCAAATAGCATGATCTGGACGGCCAATTGGCATCACCAAAACGCGAAATTATGCGCCCCTCAAATTTCGTTCGCAATATGGCCATGTTCGGTCGTGTTGTGTGGCACGTGGCGCCGTCCTGCTGAAACCACATGTCGTCCGTATCCATATCTTCAAATTGTGGCATTAAAAAATCGGTTAACATGCGGCCATGGCGCTCACCAATCACAGTTACCGTCTCGTCGTCCTCATTTTCAAAGAAATACGGCCCGATGACTCCACCAGACCATAATGCGCACCAAACAGTGACTTTTGGTGGATGCAATGGCCTCTCAACAATCACGTGTGGATTTTCTGAGCCCCATATACGGAAATTTTGGGTTTTCACATAGCCACCGAGCTCGAAATGTGCCTCATCGCTAAAGAAAATTTGATGCGAAAATTCAGAATTTTGCTGCTGTTGTTCGTTCACCCAATCGACGTATGCCCGACGCATTCCATGGTCACCACGCTCTAATTTTTGTACCAGTTGGACTTTATATAAATTTAGGTGCAAGTCCAAATGCAAAATTCGCCACAATGATGTGTTTGACAAGCCCAATTGCTGAGCACGCCGTGGAATCGAAACATTCGGGTCATCCTCCACACTGGCAGCAACAGCAGCAATATTTTCGGCCGAACGCACATTACGATGACGCACAGGTTTCACAATATCCGCTACAGATCCAGCTTGTTCGAATTTACGCACTACATTAACGATTGTGTGCTCTGTAGGCCGTCCATGACGACCAAAATCCGTCCGTAATGCTCGAAAAACATTTGCCGGTTTTTCATCATTTTTATCATATAATTTAACAAAATTAACACGTTGTGCGATGCTAAAACGATCCATATTGTAAAATGGCAGACATTCAACTAACGATATGACGCTTTGGTTGACAGCTATGTCAAAAGGTTGTCAGCGCAGGGCTGTATACTTTCGGAAGCCCGAAATGGAAAACCCTGTATATATATATATATATATATATATATATATATATATATATATATATATATATATATATATATATATATATATATATATATATATATATTTCTGTTAAAAATATTAGAAGCCTAAAGAATACAAGGTACAGGTAAACTTCGATACAACGTACATTTCACTTTCAAAATTGTACGTTGTATCGAATTGTACGTTATATCGAAGCATGATAAAGTACTCACAAACGTAGTCTATAATACATTATTGTGTTGCTGTTTTAGTCAAGTTAATGAATAACTTCAATCAGAAGACGAAGCCAGCCTTTCTCATGATGTTTCCCTTCGTACTGTTGATTAAAGCTTGATTCATTTAGAATCTGGAATCACAAAACCAGCTGTATTTCGAGATTGATTGAAGGTACAAAACTTGTTTTAGCATCACAATACAGATAATTCATACTATCAGAAAAAAAATATCGAAAAAAAAATTCCTTTACATTTTGAAAAGGTGTACGTTATATCGAGGTAAAATGTACGTTATATCGAAGTTTCCCTGTAGTTTCCGCGCGTCAGAGGTAAACTCACACAACGATACTGATGCTGATCTAGTTACTTTCTAATCACTACATTATCATCCACTTAATGAAAATATTTTTTCTGCAATATATTATATATGAAATCGTGAGGAATGAAGTTTTGTAACGTATTTTAGTATTTACAAAAAAACATACTTGACGATAATCATTTGCCGTTATTCCGTAAGTTGGTAACAACACAAAATTACACGAACACGTTCCGCGTCACAAATGAAATCCATATAAAAATATATATATATATATATATATATATATATATATCTCAGTGAGATCACTGAATGCCAAAAATATACAAATATCATTCCTATAAGACTCTCTCTCGCCGCAAGGATTGCATTAGCATATATCCTGTAAACCCTATAAGAATCTCGGCGCCCTCGTCCTCTCACACTTTTGCTTTCTAACACCCAACATAGCACCCAGATTCCATAAAAGGAATCTCTCTTGAAAAAGTGGAACATTCATTGATTCATTCCGCGTACACTCGAAAACATTGTAAATAAACGAATCCCTCCGTGCGTGGTCGTGGGGTGGGGTTGATCTGCTCGGAGTCTGAACCTACAACCCTACATTGATGTTCAACCCCCGAAGGCAAGGGAAACAAACAACAAGGGTTACGCCACCAACGCACCGCCAGGCGAC
This sequence comes from Toxorhynchites rutilus septentrionalis, assembly GCF_029784135.1. Classification (NCBI taxonomy): domain Eukaryota; kingdom Metazoa; phylum Arthropoda; class Insecta; order Diptera; family Culicidae; genus Toxorhynchites; species Toxorhynchites rutilus. The sequence goes on from NC_073746.1 coordinate 9,027,199, forward strand.
TGGCAGCGACTCACTCGGCAATAATGACGACTAAGAAGTATTTTTTTTAGAATGGGTGAAAATTTATGCTTACAAATATTAACAAACGAGACTACGTGAGCGCGACAATGGCGACCGACTCGTGGATGTGTTTCAGCTAGAGGGGAGACTGATGTTTTGTATCACTGTCTCCCTGTTGTATCCTTCGTGCGGGCACCGTCACTAGCACCACCCGAAGTGCCAAGGATATCAGGCGCGCGCTTTTGAGCACCACATCCAATCCGGTCGAGAAAACGGAAAGACTGCTCAGCTCAACGAATGAAACAAACAGAATGCACATTTGCTCTGTGAATGGGATATGTCTGGTCCGTCTGTGCCATCGAGCTCATACATACATTCACCCATAGGATCGAGCGAATCACCGGGATTCGGCAAGGATACGTGCGTTATTAGGGCAAGGGAAGAGTGGCGCGTGGAGGGGAGACTAATATACGGTGCCAATCGAAACGGGCGCGCACGGCGGGGTTGCGGAAACGTGAGACCCGCCAGTATCGAACGGAGACTGTTACGAGTCAGTAATGTTCCGGTCGTCGTGACGCCTTTTGTGAGCGAGATTAGTGCGTAACGAACGGTTCAAACGGGTTTCGTGTTGGTCATCATCAGCAGTCCTTATGTCAGTGGGATTCTGCTGCGTACACGCGCTGGATAATGGAGCAAGTTTTGCGCGAAGAAAACACTGAGTGGTTTATTGGTTTGTTTGCTGACACATCGTCGCCCAGATTATGAAGATTTGTCGGAAAGTTAGCAAAAGGCGACCGTCTGGCTGGGACATCAGTACTGTGACAGTGTTGAGTGTTTTGTTTTGCTTCAATCGGTTTTAGAAGTAAGTGAAGAGTGTTATTTTGCTGTTTTTCTCCATATCTGATGAAGGATCATAAGTTCGCATTATGAACGCAAAAGACGATGAGCTTCTTCAGTATTTTGGGTTTCTCAACAACAGGATAATTCGGTAGCCATGTCAAAATCAAAATATTCACAACTTTAAGTTGAAATGGCCAATATATTGTCTCTTCTGAATTGGATTTGAAGTTTTAATTAGATTAATTAACTAATCACTGCTCAACATGGAATGTTCGTTAGAATGAACTCGCACGCAAAATCATAACTAGTATACTTGCGCACCGTGTCACGGAACGAAAGTTTAACTACTCTGTAATATTGCTATTGTGTACTTAGGTGATATTGGTAATTTATTTGAAGAAAAGGATATAATTGAATGGAAAAACTCCAGAAAATATGTTTACTTCAACTCCATTCAGTTTTAATAGTCATCTAAACCTTTTCAAAACAGAGTAATTTTTGATACTCCAACACAAATAACGAAATTCTACTTTTCCCTGTTATTAACTAAAAGAGAGCAACTGAATATAATTCATGAAAGTATAAAGGACTATGAAATAACATACAAACGAATAATTGATTGAGGTTTCGTTGGTGTAACAATCAGAACATATCATAACCGCATGCTCGAGACAAACGGTTGTAATATTTTTTTCGGGTCTTCTTTCGAACAGCAGAATATATAACGACCTTCTAAATAGTTATCAGATAGTAAAGGTTCCGGAATATCATTCGCATTATTTCTAATATTTATAATACTTTGTGTTCTTGGTAAATTTAGAATAGTTGCCTGTTTTTTGATGACATAATAAGCTGATACTAAGACTTGTCTTTTGTTGATATTGTTCAGTCCATATATTATAAAAGAATTTATCCCCGAAACATTCATAATACTTCAAAAATCACTACCATATTTTAGTTAGTTTCTCTAGCTCTATTATAGTTTACAATTCTTCCACAACTGCAATTCTTTCGCAAGTGTGTATATGTGTGACCATTGCATATAGCAAATATACGAAAGTCAAACATTTGTATTTTGCACGTTCATTCCGGTGACAAAAAGAACTAAAATCAAATACGAAAAGTCATGTAATAATTAGTGATGAAAAGGAAGTTCGGCTTTTTATTTGCGAATATGAAACTAGAAGAAACTGTATGTGCATGAACAAAAAAAAAAGAATTCATTTTAGGGAGAATGATCAACTTATTCTAGAATGAATATCATTTAGAATGAATATCCTCTAATAGATTATTTTAAGTTTTCTACAAGGAATCATGAACAGATATTTTCCTGATATGGATTTTCTATCACAATGATGAGATTTTTGTAGGGTGTGTCTTCAAGAATGATAGACTGAGAGACTTCACTACAAAACATGCCTTATGGCTTTACGGAGCAATGCGTTTGATGAAATAACAAGAATTAAGAGTTCTAACCTCTCTTCAAGGTTCAAGGTAATTTATCATTTTGCTGCACAAAAAGCATTTGTACTAAGACGAGATTGCACATATAGTCAGCGACAGGATCAGGAAAAATATTCCAATGCTTACGAAATCTACTGTAATGTGAAAACACTTCGAAATCGATCGCAATCACGATCCTTACATTTCGTGACCATTCTAAGGAGTATCGCCAATTAACAAGATTTGTTATTAATATTAATTTAATTTGGAAAAAAAAATCTTGGCATTTCAGTAATTAAACATTATTTTTAATTATGTATAAATGATATTGAGGGACTCTTGTGGGTTTTGTGTTAATGAGAAATTATTTATATTTTCTAATATCCGGTATCCGGCCGGATAGCAAATATTGTCCGTGTAGACCGGATACCGGATATCTGTTTCATCTCTAGTAATAATGTTATGCATTATACTCAATAAATATTCTACACCACTGATTTATACATATATATGAAGTGATTTATACATTTCATTGACCACTTTTCAAAGAAATGAAAAAAGTCACTTGTCCAAAAAAGTTAATGCTATACTCGTGTCGCCCTCACAGACAAGTATGGAAAAATTAATTCGCTCATTTCTCCACACCTAATTATATGTATCTTGTATCTGCTTGGAACAATCATGGCGAAAAGAATGCAGCAAGCAATCATGAGATTGCACGATGAATAATTTTTCATTCGAACACAACAAAACAAAGAGTGGAAAACAACATTCAATGAATGAATACTCCTTTGGAAGAATCGCACGAAACAAAATAACGAGTGAGTCAAAATAGACTGAATCTGCGTGTATGTATGATTTTATTTTCCCTTGTACTCTTTTCCTTGTCAGCATTCAAGGGCACATGAATATAACTTGCATTCATACGGTCTTTTGCGTTGGCTTAGATCGTTTCATACTAGAAACAAAACAATGTCATTGCAATAGTGCACAGGAAACCACTCGATTTCAACTATCTACATATATTTTACTGCCGCGATTGAGACTCAATGATTGCTCATTGAGTGAAAAACGAATGATTTACAGCGACACTCGCTGGCTCAAGCAAAAATTTTCAAATCGATTCTCTCACCATCTAACGTCATTCCGAAAGGCAAATGAGGGAATGCAAAAATCTCTGAGAATAGATGAGCGGAATCGAGACAGTATATTTCCTTTAAAATCAAGAATGAACTTTGCGAAGATGATAGGTGAATATTTTCAGCCTCAAATAAAGTGAGGCATAAACGGATAATAGAAGGGTGAGTGTTATCTGCGAATGAGTATTGTTGAACGAGTTTTGATGCGATTTTGCCCATACCTGCTCACAGACCGATTATAATTAAAAGTGACACACGTCCCCCTTCGTATCAAAACTTACGATACGCCAGACAATGACGAACAACGAATCAGGAACCAATAGAAAATCTCAAAGTCATAGTGTAGATATTTTCCGAGAAATCCATGAATTATTGATTTTTCGATCTGTGAAACCGGTGCGCGAGTATAGGAATGTTAACCAATGTCAAACATTCAGAAATATGTGATATGTGTCAGTAGACAAGCTTTCGCATACCTGCACAAGCCCGTATTCGTATTGAATGAGCAACTGGGAGAGCACAAACTGCTTGGGCGAATCGACCAATCAGAACGTGGGGTTTTCGTTAAGATAATGCTAATCATGTTTAAATTGTTCGGTAGTTAGTTATATAATGTTCTTCATTCTAACAAATTATTGAGTGTCCGAATCGATTGATGACCGAAAGACGCAATGGTACGTCAAAATTCAGTCACACACCGGGCTGGTTTTTTTTAAACTTTGTAGTTTTTGTTCCATAGGTTATTTTGTTAATGTGTGAAAAATTTAAATTTTTAAACTAGGATTGGTTTCATTATTATAGTTTCTTGGGAAAGCTGTAAATTTTCGAACATTGTTTTACAATTTAAGTGTAACATATAGATACTTTCAGTTTATCAGAAAAATCCAGAAGAAGCTGAGACAATTGATTGAATAAACAAATAATAGCACCAATTAAAACTTGGCAGTTAGGACGTTTAGAGAACGCTTGACATTTTACAGTTAACCAATTGTTCATCTCATGAAAAATAACATTTTATTAATTGTAATAAACACGTAGAAATATTTCCTATCAATTGATGCAAACATCTTTCCGATCTATTAAGAAATGTTATAACTATAAGCATTCGTAGGGTTAGCTCACAAATCGGCAGAAAAAATGTATGGGAAAAAGGAAATTTATCTAGTTTTCATGAATTAAAACCGTTAAGAGATTCAATTGGTATGCAAATCATGAGAGTTCGCAGTGAACATAGTTATTAACGTTAACTTTTTTTCATAAAAACGTGACCTGTTTTCTGATTTGGCACCCTTCCTGAAAGCAAAGTTCTATGTCAAAATCAATGTACGATGGCCTTTTTCCGACGACGTAATTTTTCAAATGAACACTGTTCGGCGGAACCAACTGTCTTTGTTTCCAGTTCCATGAAAATGGTTGTTCATTTTGTGGAAGTATCTTTTTTTTCGATTAATAAAATATTTCGGAAGATTCCTTACTCGTTAATTTATAATGTCGTTGAAAGTTACAACATAATACTTTAACAGACGAATGAATTTTGTCGGCATATTGTCTCTAGTTTAAAAGTCAGGTTTATATGAACGGAGTCTTTTCTGTCATAATATTATTCCAACGCATTATTCATCATTGTGGCTTTGACACGATTTGTAACTAATATCTTATAAGTGAATAGGATAATACACCCGTGTGCTCCATCTGTGAGTTCGATTGAATGAAATCAAGTTTCTGATAACTGGTTCTCAAAATGACAGGATCGACAACAATTATTACAAAAAAGAATTTCAAAACAGATAATGTAAAATGTTTAGGCTCTTATAATATCTATGGGAGGTTGAATAAAGCCCAGTTATGTTTTATATTAAAAATATCGAAGAATACAGTGCCTCAACCGAAGATATCGAGTTTAATGTACACAATGTACTTAAAAAGTTTTGCTACTGGCAGTGAGAATGAGTTTTCAAACAAGTTTTCAAAGATTTGGCTTCAATTGTATCATTCAAAGAAGTTTTACTTTCACATACACCCATACTATTTACAGCGATTCGAACGCGTACTCTAGCACCACCTTTAAAAAAAAAAAAGGTTTCAGCATTCAGAAACGTTAAACAATTTTCAGTGTTGTTGCATTCCTTTATGAGAAAAGTAAACATAAATAACGGATGCTTTATAATGATCGGTGACTAATGACTCGACTCATCATCGTGAAGAATAGTCACTCTTCGAGCGTCTCTCTACCTTCCAGAAAAACCTTTATGCCATTGGAAAATTCTTGTCTTAAACGAATAAACATTGCCGTACACATATGTGATCAACTGCGAAAGCACTGAATAGCAGCTTTACCAAATTCCACGATGAATAATTGCTCCATGTTCCGTTTTGGGCTTTCATCATCGTACCAAAGCAACTTTCCGAAAGATAAACGTAAGTGTTTGTATTTTTCACAATAAAAAGACGGGTGGGTAAAGTCCGGGGCATAACAGGAGAGACGTAGGATTAGGAGTAGGAATTACATTTACAACACTCTCAAAACATAACTAAAGGGTGTGCCACATCAAATTGCATCACGGAAAAAACGCTGTAGAAATTCGCCCAGACCGATCCTTTTGAAATTTTTAGACAGTAAAATGAAAACTATTAAACAACTTTTGGCCTAAGCCCGTATGCTCGCACCTTCCTCTTTATCCCGTCCATAAGGTTCTGTACAACGTCAGGTTGTAGTTTTTTTTGAACAGAAATCCATTTTCTCTTGAAGTTCGCCTCCGATTTGACAACTTTTGGGTTCTTCCGGAGGGCCTGCTTCATAATCGCCCAATATTTCTCTATTGGGCGAAGCTCCGGCGCGTTGGGCGGGTTCATTTCCTTTGGCACGAAAGTGACCCCGTTGGCTTCGTACCACTCCAACACGTCCTTTGAATAGTGGCACGAAGCGCGATCCGGTCAGAAGATGGTCGGGCCCTCGTGCTGCTTCAATAGTGGTAGTAAGCGCTTCTGTAGGCACTCCTTAAGGTAAACCTGCCCGTTTACCGTGCCGGTCATCACGAAGGGGGCGCTCCGCTTTCCGCAAGAGCAGATCGCTTGCCACACCATGTACTTTTTGGCAAACTTGGATAGTTTCTGCTTGCCAATCTCCTCCGGAACGCTGAATTTGTCCTCTGCGGAGAAGAACAACAGGCCCGGCAGCTGACGAAAGTCCGCTTTGACGTAGGTTTCGTCGTCCATTACCAGGCAATGCGGCTTCGTCAGCATTTCGGTGTACAGCTTGTACAGAACTTCTCGGATCACGTCTAAACTGCTTAACTACGCGCTTGTGATCTTTTTCACTGACGGAGCATCCATTTTTGCCGTTCTTCACCTTCCGGTCGATGGTTAGGTACTCGAAGTATCGTTTTAGTACTCTGCTGACCTTGGATTGGACGATTCCCAGCATCTTACCGATGTCCCGATGTGACAACTCCGGATTCTCGAAATGAGTGCACAGGATTAATTCACGACGCTCTTTTTCGTTCGACGACATTTTTCCAAATTTACAAAAAATTGACAGTGAAGCATGGCCAACGTGATCTATACACTCTTATCTGATTTTAAAGCGAAAGCTGAAGATATAATTCCTTAAAAATTAAATTTCTACAGCGTTTTTTCCGTGATGTAATTTGATGTGACACACCCTTTATTAAGAAAATCAGAAAATTTTATTTCTTTTTACTTTTCTATTTTCGGGCAGCACACAAAGGATTACGACACCATAAACATAAAATAACTTATTTGCAAATAAATTTGCTCCATTCATTGCAACGTATCACAGTATAAGCGAGATTGAAACGCTTTTTCTCGAAATACGAGAATGAATAATGAATTTTTAAGCTAGCTGGCTGACTGGAGAAATACATGAGGTGTGGCTTACAACATAGTTTTTTCCTTCTCTTTTCTCCTCAATTGCTTTGGAAAAAAAGATATATGCAGTGGCTTGCTACGATTTTTTTTCGCAGTGGTATTGATGTATTCAAATTGTATTTCGCTGTTGCTCTTGTTTTAGTCGGAACAACTCGAGGAGCACTAATTGTATCAACCAAAACGAGGCGCGTTTGGATGATGCTTGATATTTCACAATTATTCAATTGTTTACCTCAAGAAAAGAAAATGTTATTCATTGTGATTGATGCGTAGATAGAATTTCTATCAATTGATGCAAACATCTTCGCGGTCTATCAAGAAAGGCTCGAGTTATAAGCGTTCGAATCTTTCAGTTTTTCCTACTTGCTCACCCCCTATACCCCCTATAAATGGTCAATATTTTATATTTCAATACATAGTCATTATTCAGAAAACTATTGGTTATATGAGATTCTGCTCAACGATATTTGTATAACAGCCAGACAGATAAATATCGTTCTTTGAGACATGAGCTTCATATACGCTCTTTACTTACTACTCACTTACTTAGGGTGGAAACCCACTGTTTGACCAAAGGTCAAATATTTTACAGATAAAGTTTTTTGACAGATCAGATAAAATTTGTTTGAAAGTTGGTACAGACACTACTTGTTTGTTCATAAACAGATTTATAGGGGAAACCGATCAAAAGGGTCACTCTAGTAACCAGAAAAAAATCGATCTAGATCATAATTTCACTGTGGACCATGTAGGCAGCGACTAGAAAGACTTACAATAGAATGAGAGTAAAAAAGATCGATTTTACGATGAATCGGATGATTTATTTTCAAAAAATTACCAACCAACCAAGTTCAATTTTTCATTACAACTAGAATTTTACGTAAATTTGTACATGTTTCGGGCAAGGCCCTAACATGCCTACCTACACCAACACAAACTGAGTGTAGGCAGCATCGATGAGTACATATAGAGGTGGAGCAGTAGGCGAAGTGTATCTGTATTGGAAGGCAAAATATCGTGTCGTAATTATTTGCATTCAATATGGAATGTATATGAAAGAAACAAAACAATGTTAAAAGTACTCACGGTTGCATGATAATTTGAGCCAAAATTATCATGAAATCATTCAATTGGTTGTTTTTTTACAGATGATAATTATATCGTGGTTTATTTCGATTATTCATGTGGTAAAAAGGTCCAGAGAGCAGTCGTATGTTTAGTTCTCGAGAGTAGTAACAGTAGTTTCGGTGAAATTTTGATAAATCAGCGATTATTATCTTACAACATATACACCGACACTGAGAGCCTTCGAAACATCAACTTCATAACGGTAAAATAATAAAACTTCGCTTGTTTCTATGCGCGTGGGGGGTGAAAATGGCACATGGAAATATCACTTTTATCCGTCTTTTTCGACGTGATTTCAAAAATGTTCACTCCACGCTATCACCTCATAATCAGCGGGAGCTCTACAAAAATGTACGTTTTTAATTGATAAATTACTTATTGAAAATAGCATTTTTACATGGATGCGGTGGGCAATCAAAGATAAACACAACGACTGACGTTACTATTTGCGATATAGTTATGGCAGCGTTTGCTATGTCGCTCGAAACTCGACCATCTTCATTACCTTTTTTCCAGGATATTGAGGCAGCATACAATAGGTTCAATGCTTACGACGATTTATGATTTTCTATGTGAGATACCATCATCTTTGCCATCTTCTCGGTTACAAGTTTTTGAAAATCAATATTAAATAAAATATAAGTAAGAACACATCAATAAACAAAAAGTAAAGTCGTAGGGTCAAAAAGTAGATTTAAAGTTATTTTTTGAACTTCTGAAATAACAAACAAATGTCTAATGAATCACGAATTGTGGGACTTCATAGTTAAGAGCTGAATGAAGTTGAGTGTGAGGTCGATTTATTATTCATGGTGACTCAACGGTACCTGTGAAGTTATGTTTCCCATCTTTCAAATGAAAATGGCTAATGGTAAATTCAAAACGAAGTCGTAATATTCTATAACAATATACAAATATTGTATACTCTTTTGTTGTGGTGCACCCGTGGCCAAGTGGTTAGCGTCTCACATTATCATGCCGGGTGTTCGGGTTCGATTCCCGTTCTGGCCGGGGGATTTTTTTGTCAAAGAAATTTTCCTCCGACTTGCACTGTGGTCACGCGTATTCTAGAGCTTGCTCCTCGGAATACATTCAAGGCGTGTTAATTGGCATAGAAAATCTCAACTAAGTATTAATAAATGACGCTAGTTAATGCATACGTTGAGACGGCAAAAGTTCCACAGGGAACGTTAACGCCACTCAAGAAGAAGTATACTCTATTGAAGTGAATTATCAGCGATTATAACCAAAATATCCAGTAAAAAATATTCTAGCGATTGACATTAACGATCAGCATCATTTCATGTCGGGTTGGGAAGCCAACAAATCAGACTAGAGTCTTATTTTCTATCTTTGGGGAAAATAAATTCATTCCCAGTACAAGTTACATATATATCAGACCTAGTGTTAGGTAAAATTCAATGCGTACGTTTGACACAAATTTCGTGTAGCGTTCCAATGTTTGTATTGCTTTTTGTTCACAAGATTTTGACGTAGGACTACGTCTTTCATTTCTATACTGGGGTGTAAGTTCAAAGTTTCGAAAATGAAATCGTTACGCCGGAACAACGAGATTTTGAGCCAAAATAGCTCCTAAACAACTGAACGAAATGGTATGATAGACACTTCATTTGGAAGATAAAATGTCTACGCTTTATATACTTGCTGCTTTTTGATCCAAAAACTTGTTTCAATAGCCGTAAAATTGCTTTCAGAACAGGCTATTGAAATGTACTCGCTCGCGTTTCTGCAATTCGGAATGTTTTCCTAACACAGATTTCAAAACCAGGGAACCTGGGGAAATCGGCATTGCAAAATAGATGCAAGCTGCGGGTACTTTTGCACTTGCGTTTCTGCAAATTGGAATGTTTCTCTAACACAGATTTCAAAACCATGGAGCCTGGGGAAATCAGCATTTCAAAAAGGATGCAAGTTATGGGTACTTTTGTACTCGCATTTTGCAAACCGGAATGTGTTTTCCCAATACAGACTCCGAAACCAAGAAATCGGGAAAATGGCTGCGATAACTCCTACCATAATGCTTGAATTGACCTCAATGGGGATTTGTTCGCAATTGAATTCGTTAATTGTTTTATTATCAATAATTCTATCAATACGCACAAAAGCTAGCTCTGCGCAGCGACGATATCGTACCCAATGAAGAACAATCGAGATGGTATTATTGCTAATTGAAGAAATATGATTGTATGTAATACAATACTAAGCCAACGGCAGTCCTACGTCAACCTTGCGGTTATATCATAGGTATAACCCATCCATGGTTTTTTTTCACCTAAATCCTCTAGTAATAGCTTCATCGACCGATGAAATCAAATAAAAATTTACCTAAGGGTTGAAAACATAGACATCAATCAACATAGAAATCATGCGCATTTTTACCTTTCGGTTGGATAACCGCTTCAAAATTAAGACAAAACCTTGTTCGACAATTTTAGCCTTTCGCCGAAATGTGGGTCATTCAACCCGGCCTACAGTAGTCTACAATGCAACGAAATCTCATTCTGCGGATACTCACCCAACCCAACCTTAGAGTGTGTAATTTATTCCTCAACATTTTTAATTCGATTCGCCGCTCCCTTTCCAGTATGTATAATTTTCCCATGCCATTCCTTGCGCTCAATGAGCCCTTCCGTTGTTCCCTAGTTCGCCATATGCGACGCCGGGGATCCTTTACACTGCGGCCACACACACCCAAACGTACGCACACGCGGTCATGTGAGACGAAGGGTAGCATAATGCAATTACACACTTCTTAATTCATTTTCTGCAGCACTTTTGCGTCTTTTGGCCCTCACAAACTTTCATTTACGATTGTTTAGAGCACATCTGTTCGGAAGGGACCAGTCGAGATTTGTTTTGGTCTCACGGTGCGTAAATGTGTGTGTGTATAAAATTAATATCAAACTAGAAATTGTTCAATGTCACAAACAGTGAACGACCGACCCTTGCATTGGTGGCGGCGACGGTGCAGCAGATGATCGGAGGGTAATCGCAAACTGCAGCGCAGGGGTTCGGGTCCGGAGGGAAAAATCGATCCGTGAGTGCAGCAGCTGTTGTGTTTTGAAATCCGGCTCGGAACCGGATTTCGGAGGGTGAGTTACGGGTATTATCACACGGGCGAATTATCGCTGCGATTAGTAGCGTCGATTTGAATCGCAAATGTGATGCCTTGTCGTGCATCATTAGTCATCCGGGACTCATGCGTGTGTTCCCGTGGGAGATTTAAAAATCCTCTTCTTTCATTCTTCTCCTCCTGTTGAAATCTGATTCGATCCGACTTCATGTCGAAGATAATGGGGAAGCGTTGACCTCATTCGTTCGCCGCACGCAGATTACGCTAGTCAATAATCCTTGAGGTGGAGTTGAGACCCTGAAACAAATGAGTAACAATCGCACTCGGTGCGGCAAACTAAGAATGTGGCAAATCTTGGTATGTTTGTTTAATCGATGCACCCGAATCGGGTTCTCCGGTTCTCCACGCCGCTAAGCCACGTGTATCGTGTGTTCAGAGGTTTATGGGGCGTAACTTCACCGCCGGCCGCTGTTCCCCCGGTAGAAGAAAAAGGGCTAATAATATGCGACTAAATCGAGGTAAGAGATAGCGTGGAGCAGCCGCCACAAGTAACACAAAAAAGCATAAACAGTTCATGGATAGGTTAAATTACATCGTTTCAAGCCGGGGGTAGTTTTGTTCTAATCCCCCTACCCACAGTCTGGAATCACTTTCCGTTTCAATAAGTGTGGAAGTGTAAGTGGCGGAGAAAAAGGGTACACTGTAAAAATTCGACCTTTTTCGGTCGATTTTTGAACCCAGTTTCGTTTGTTAGTATTAAAGTAATTCTAGATTTATACATTTGAAACAGAGCTTCTAAAATTCACAGTGTGTATTAATACAGCAAAAAACAATCCCTCGGTGAGTGCGAGGAACCACGCGATGCGACGAGACTCCTTGACTTTCTCCATTATGTGTATTCCGCCCATTCCGTTCCGTTCCGTTCCGTGTACTCAACGGTTAGTGTGGTTGAACTCAGCTGCAAAAGCAAAGCTGGATGGCAGCTAAGGACAACGCAGCAGGATGATTCTTGGCACGGGTAGGTATCGACACTAGATCATGTGCGGCCTTTTGTTTCGAGTGGGACGAAAGTACGGTCCCGAGGCGCACGATTGCAATCAGTGCGGAATGTCAGCGAAGTGACACACGTTTTTCTCCTGGTATTCACTGCCGGCCTGTATGTCCTTATTCTGGCTTCCATAAGGCACGCGGTGAATGCCAAGAGCGAACGATATACAACGGATGTGGCGTAATTAGCTCGCGGGAACAACGCATTGTTATAAAAATCGATCAGTAATCGAAAGAATAGTGAACAGATAAGTGAACAGTGCGTGAAACTCATAGAACTGCTTATGGTGTGTGGAATCTATATCTGGAATCTGCGATGAAGTCACAGATCAGCTCACTGAAGAACGGTTGGACATTTGCATTTGTTCAGAGATAACCAAATTTGCATTGAATTGCCAAGATTGATGATTGTGAGTAGCATTTTTTATCCTTTACTGTACAAATTTCAGTAACCCTTTACTGTACAAATTTCAGTTCAGTTTGAACATTCAACAGAGAGGTTGCCGTGATGAGTGATCGTACAGACTCGGCCCTGTAATTTAAAATCTGTGTATGACACCTATATGTGCACCCGTGGCCGAGTGGTTAGCGTCTCACATTATCATGCCGGGTGTTCGGGTTCCATTCCCGTTCTGTCCGGAGGATTTTTCGTCAAAGAAATTTGCTTCGACATGCACTGTGGTCACGCGTATTCAACAGCTTGCCCCTCGGAATACATTCAAGGCGTGTTATTTGGCTTAAGAAATCTCAATCAAGTATTAATAAATGACGCTAGTTAATGCATACGTTGAGACGGATGAAAGATCCACAAGGGAACGTTAACGCCATTCAAGAAAAGAAGTATGACACCTATATTGCCAATCTTTTTTTGGTAGATGCATTCCACATCCGAATCTTGAATACTGGATTGGAACTGGATTGGAAGAAATTATTTGAAATTCGAAATCTGAGTTTCTTGAACGGAATCGGTAGCCTGGCATGGGGAAATCAGTGTAAAACCAACACCCTAAAAATTTCCACATATTTTTCAAGATCCCCCATGTTTCATCCAATCGTCACAAAACTTCTTTTAAATTCTACATGAACCACCCGACAGAATCTGTCGATCATTTATTAGGTAGAACTCAAATTTGGATAGTATACAAAAATGGGTTCCCGGAATAAATCGCCACAGAAAACGACTGCAACAGAAACCACCGCTTATAAAATGTGTAGTAGGCTATAAATATTGTGGCGCGGTATTGTATTTCAAAACAAGAATTAACCGGGCAAACGTATCGCCCCAGGCAAACGTAACGCCCCGGGCAGACGTATACCGTCCGACGCTCGCTAGAGCTCGGTCGGACATTGCTAAAGGATCGTATCCTATGTTTCAAACTAACCGGGCAATCAGTGGATCCCAGGTTTGCGTGCGAGACACCGCCGCTTCCGACGGCGGGTCGGCGGTGGACTCGGATTGCGTCATCTTGGCGGCATGGGCCGCCTCGATTCCTTATCCTCGCCAAATGGGGACTTCGTCCCCATTACATTGTCCTCAGAATAAATTTCGAAAAACGAGAACAAGAGAATAAATTTATAATAGAAATGTGAGGCACATGATGTTTTTCCCGCGCCAAATATTTCTAGCCTACTACACTTTTTCTAAGCGGTTGTTTCTGTTGCAGTTGTTTACTGTGGCGATTTATTCCGGTCACCACAAAAATGTGTGTTTTTAGGTGAAAAAATGGGATCGCGGATAAAATCGGCACCCTTTCTGGGTAAAACCGACACATTGAGAAAATCAAATGAAAATGGAAAAAAATCAACCCTAAAATCTCAAAAGGTTACCTTAAATAAAATGTTAACCACCTCGAAAAAACACCCTATACAAAATATCAGCTCAATCGGACTTAAGGGAGAGTGGCGCAAAGCGATCAAAGTTTTAGTTTTTTGAAAATCGCAGAAAAGCAAATCGGGGTTTTCGAAAAATAATTTTTGATGCCAAATGTCTTAAAATTGCATGAAACGTCGAGATCTGGTGTCATCTCGAAATTTTTTTTTGTCAAAAATCAACACTCTGGGACTTTTACGGAATGCGAGACGAAACGTATGGTTTTAACCCTTTCATTACGGCAGTGTGCTCCGCCAAAGTGCTACCCCTGTACGGAGCACTGCACCGAAAAGTATGCAAATCGCGCTGGTGTGATCGAAGAGCAGTATGAATTTCATGTCGTCTAAAGACGACGCTCATAATGAAAGGGTTAAATGCCAATAAAAATAATTATCTCGATTTTTCATTCGGAACTTGTTGCGAAATGCTGATTTGCACGATAATATACCCTGTGCAAAATATTAGCTCTTTCGAATTTCATTTATTGCAAACGTTAAAATTTGAGTGTTTTGAAAAACCGAAAAATCGTCGGAAATAGAGGTTTTAAAAGTTTTTTTTTTGGTGCCAAATGTCTTAAAATTGCATGACATGAGATTTTTTGCGAGATTTACAGTTGATGATGATGATGATGGTCCCGCCTCCTTCCCCTACAGTGGTTTGAGCAAGACGATTTATCTAAAAGATAATTTATTTATTTTTTCTCAACATTGAAATCAAACACAAAAAAAAACGCACTGATTTTATTCACAGATATAAGTTCAAAAAACAAGAAGTGGGTTATATCTTTGGTATAACCGCAAGGTGGACGTAGGACTAACGTTGAACTCAATGACAATCAATAAGTAACAAGTATATAAATCTTAAATATTTCATCTTTCAAATAAAGTGATTATCATACCACTTCGTTTAGCCGGAGAAGAACTTTTAACGTTCAAAGGGGGAATCGATTCCTCCTTGGAAATACCCAGCACAAATAGTACCCACTCCCCAAGCCCCGACAATTGGAATCATCGTTGATCCGGAGCAGGACTATTAACGCTTGAGAAGGAATGGATTCCTCCTCGGAATTACACAGCGAAAATAAGACAACCTTCCCAACAATTCAAACTTCCTAATTGACGATTTTACGTTGGATTTACAACCAGATGGCGCAGCGAGTAAAATGAGGATGTTTTGTTTTTTTGGTATGAAATTCGTTCAAATTTTCTGGAAAAATCAAAATTTATCTTCAAATTTCCCGGTTTCATGTATTCTTCCCACGTTGAAAAGGTTAGAAAATCCTCATTTTACAATATGCTATGTACATTACGAGGAATGGTTTGTTATAAGTATTGTAACTTAATTTTTTTTTCAACTAAGTAAACGATGAATAGGGTGTTTTGCGCTAGAAATACTGCAAATCCTTCTCGTATCTACCCCTACATAATCAATGATATTGGCCAATTTGATATGATATCGATTTCATCGCAATTATCCATAGTATCAATTATCGGTATGCATTATCAAACTTAAAATTTTCGAAGATTATCTATGACTTTGGTTAAATCGCGTGTTAAAACCATCGTAAATATACAAAACTCCAACTTTCTTACCATATACTGACGACATTCAATGGCTGAAATGAATCTAAATTGAAATAAAATGAATAATCACCACCGAATCTTGCTTTTCAGTGCGTAAAGTAAACAAACACCCTCACTTTTGTGGTTCTGAGCTCTAATGTAGATGTCGCATGAGCTGTTTCAGCTTTGCGTAAATTCGTCAATAACGACGATCGATTGCAGCATTCGTAAACAAATATGAATGTGTTAGGGAAACATTCCAATTTGCAAAAATGCAAACGAATACAAAATACCCGCTGCTTGCATCTAATTTGCTATGCCAATTTCCCCTGGCTCCATGCTTTTGAAGTCTGTTTTAGGGAAGCATTCCGATTTCCAGAAACGCAAGCGAGTACAAAAGTACCCGCAGCTTGAAACTGTTTTGCAATGTTGATTTCCCTCAGGCTCCATGGTATCGAAGTCTGTGTTAGGGAAACATTCCAATTTCCAGACACGCAAGCGAGTACGAAAGTATCCACTGCTTACATCTAATTTGCAATACCGGTTTCCTCTGGCTCCATGGTTTTGAAGTCTGTGTTAGGGAAACATCCATCCATTCCAGCGATCGTACCTCAATCGTTGCGCAATTATAACTGAGTGGATTTCCGAGCGGCACTCGGTTATATACCGATTGGTGTGATTTCAATAGCCTGTTTTGAAAGCAATTTTAGGGCTATTGAAACAAATTTTTAGATCAAAAAGTAACAAGCATATAACGCGTAGACATTTTATCTTTCGAATGAAATGATTAACATACCATTTCGTTCAGTTGTTTAGGAACTATTAACGCTCAAAATCTCGTTCTCCGGGGTAACGCTTTCGTTTTCGAAAGTTTGAACTTACACCCCAGCATAGAAATGAAAGACGTAGTCCTACGTCAAAAATTGCAATGTCAAATACATGCCAATACTCAGTCATGTCCGCCACAGAGCCGATATGGTCCCAACGAGGCCCTTGCAGCCAAGTAGTCCACCAGAGCACCAGTCCAAACGCCAGCCTTGTTTTGGATTGACTATGAATATCCTCATTCAGAGAAATCGAGAAAATTTCCTTTACGAAAAATTCCTAGACCGGCACTTAAAAATCTTTCAATTTAATATCTCTTATATCTGTGGTAGGCGCGCGACGCTCAAACTTTTGTAGACTACTATTTTTCAACTAATACAACTATAAAAACAACAAAATAAAAATTAAAATAGTCCATTATCACCAGATCATGACAGACATAATAGAGATCAATACAATATCATAAAAAAGATAATTTAAAAAATTTAAATAGTCTACATAATATAATCCGTTCAAAAAACTTCGTCAGATTAATTGAAAATATTCAAACAAACTACAAAAAATTGTCCACATTTATTATCCATTCGTATGAAACTACGTCAATAAAAATCTTCGTCATAAAATTTTAAGAAATCGTTCTACATTTTATTAAAGACAGCTTTCACGTGGAAATACAGTGCCTCTTAAATTCTGTAAGTGTTGTTGCGCATTTAATATGTCTTGGCATCGAGTTGAACACATTTATTCCTTTGAAGTACAACGACTTTTGTGAAGCACATGACAAGAAATTAGGTGTTCTTAATTCATTCGCGTTTCTAGTGTTATATCTATGGAAATCACTTCCTCTTTCAACTCGATCACATAAATGAGGAGAGATGATTGATTTGTTTAGCTGTATTTCGCAGCACATAGTTGAATCATTTTTCAATCGGCATAAGATTCCATACTTCTTGGCAATTTTCTTGATGACATTGGGCCTGATTCTCGAATACACTTCACGGTGGAAACGAAATAAACGGCACGCCATTCAACTACGTTTTACGAGTTAGTGAAGTGTCGAAGATAATAATGAGTTCTCAGGCAGAATGAACACTTTTCAAATAAAAAATCATTAATGAAAACTAACTTCTTCGTATCAAACTGGTATTCAATGTGAGTGGAAAACTTTGTTTTCTTCATGTGATATAATAATCTCATACAAAAGATTCATCTGAAGATATTGTCATCGCGAATACGTTTCATTCCGTTTCCACCGTGAAGTGTATTCGTAGTGTATTCGAGAATCAGGCCCATTGTCAATGTGAGTATTGAACTTGAGTTTGTCATCAACAATCACGTCAAGATATTTAATCTCCCGAACGCGATCAATGGTCTCATCATCAATTACAATAGACACGTTTTTATTAGAACGATTCCGCGAGATTACCATAAATTTAGTTTTATTTAGATTCAACTTCAATTGCTTATACTTCCACCATCTACTTAAAGAACGCAAATCTCCATTCAAATTTAAAACGACCTGATTCAAGTCATTAGCTGCAATGAATAACACAGTATCATCTGCAAGAAGGTTAATATCACAAAATCGTAAAACTCGTCGCATGTCGTTGATGTACATAATAAATAAAAGGGACCCTAATACACTTAGCTGAGGTACTCCAAGATTATTCCCTTCGGGACTGGAAATTGAATTATTAAAAATAGTCCGTTGAGTTCTGTCATACAAATAACTTTCAAACCATTTATATGCAGTACATACCCTGAGACGAACCAGCCCAGGAGGCTGAAAGTCTCAAAAATAAAGAAAAAAAAAATGCAGTACATACTCGTAATTCCAAAGCGCTTAATCGTATTCAACAACAAGGGCCTAGAAATTGTCTCGAACGCGCGTTTCAGATCCAAGGAAACTGCAATGATGGTATCTTTACATTCTAATTTCTCTTTCCATTTTGCTAACACTAAGTTAAATGCGGTTTCACAGGAATGTCCTTCCCGATATCCCGATTGTTCTGGTATTAGCAAAGCGTTGAGAATTAAACATTGCAACAGCTGGCCTTTAATAACTAATTCTAATATTTTCTCTAATGTGTGCAACATGTTGATGGGACAAAACTCTTCGGCTTTAATCGTTCCAGCAACATTTTGAATAGGAACTATGAAAGATTCCTTCCACACCTGAGGCACATCCAGCAAGATGTGATCAATGACATGAAAGCAATCTTGAATAACTCTAGCATTGACATTATCCACTCCAGCCGTTTTGACGTAGGACTACGTCTTTCATTTCTATACCGGGGTGTAAAACCAAAGTTTCGAGAACGAAAGCGTTACGCTGGAGACCGAGATTTTAAGCGTTAATAGCTCTTAAACAACTGAACGAAATGGTATGATAAACACTTCATTTGAAAGTTAAAATGTCTACGCGTCATATACTTGTTACTTTTTCATCCAAAAACTTGTTTCAATAGTCTTAAAATTGCTTTCAAAACAGGCTATTGAAATCACCAATTGGTATATAAGCGAGCGCCGCTCGTAAACCCACTCAGTTATGATTGAACAGCGATTGGAGCATGTTGTCGCTGTTGTTGTGAAGCTAATTTCGTTTATCATGAAAACGCTGATGAACGGTGTCACCAAGAGCCTGTTTGTGGACCTAAGGCCAAAAGGGAATCCATCAGGAGGAGAGTGATGCCACGGTTCCGCTTGAAACATCGGAGCAGCCGCCACACACACACACACACATACACGCGCGGAATTCTCGTTGCTATCATCGTTGCTGAAAAATAATCTGCCAGTTCCCCTGGGAATTGAAAAATACATTCATGCGAAAGAGTTTATTTTAATGTTTTCTATCCATATAACACTGCAACCAAATACATTTGGTTTTGTTATTTTTCAATCAATCGCAATTAACAGGAAAGCTTCAGAATATTTTTTTCCCCATCAGTGGAAATTTTCGTATCCAATATTGGATGCATAACATGAAAAACGGAAAATGTTTCACATCGCGAAAATCAAGTCATTTTCGAGCGATTAAAGGGTGTGTCACATCAAATTGCATCACGGAAAAAACGCTGTAGAAATTCGCCCAGTAGACCGATCCTTTTGAAAATTTTAGACAGTAAAATAAAAACTATTAAACAACTTTTGGCATTTTCTTTTTAATCATACTTAGAGCCCAAGCCCGTATGCTCGCACCTTCCTCTTTACCCCGTCCATAAGGTTCTGTACAACGTCAGGTTGTAGTTTTTTTGAACAGAAATCCATTTTCTCTTGAAGTCCGCCTCCGATTTGACAACTTTTGGGTTCTTCCGGAGGGCCTGCTTCATAATCGACCAATATTTCTCTATTGGGCGAAGCTCCGGCGCGTTGGGCGGGTTCATTTCCTTTGGCACGAAGGTGACCCCGTTGGCTTCGTACCACTCCAACACGTCCTTTGAATAGTAGCACGAAGCGAGATCCGGCCAGAAGATGGTCGGGCCCTCGTGCTGCTTCAATAGTGGTAGTAAGCGCTTCTGTAGGCACTCCTTAAGGTAAACCTGCCCGTTTACCGTGCCGGTCATCACGAAGGGGGCGCTCCGCTTTCCGCAAGAGCAGATCGCTTGCCACACCATGTACTTTTTGGCAAACTTGGATAGTTTCTGCTTGCGAATCTCCTCCGAAACGCTGAATTTGTCCTCTGCGGAGAAGAACAACAGGCCCGGCAGCTGACGAAAGTCCACTTTGACGTAGGTTTCGTTGTCCATTACCAGGCAATGCGGCTTCGTCAGCATTTCGGTGTACAGCTTCCGGGCTCGCGTCTTCCCCACCATGTTTTGCCTTTCGTCGCGGTTAGGAGCCTTCTGAACCTTGTATGTACGCAGGCCCTCCCACTGCTTGGTCCGCTGGACGAATGAACTTGACAAATTCAGCTTATTGGCGACATCCCGGACCGAACTTCTCGGATCACGTCTAAACTGCTTAACTACGCGCTTGTGATCTTTTTCACTGACGGAGCATCCATTTTTCACCTTCCGGTCAATGGCTAGGTTCTCGAAGTATCGTTTAAGTACTCTGCTGACCGTGGATTGGACGATTCCCAGCAACTTACCGATGTCCCGATGTGACAACTCCGGATTCTCGAAATGAGTGTACAAGATTAATTCACGACGCTCTTTTTCGTTCGACGACATTTTTCCAAATTTACGTAAAATTGACAGTGAAGCATAGCCAACGTGATCTATACACTCTTATCTGATTATAAAACCAAAGCTGATAATATAATTCCTAAAAATTAAATTTCTACAGCGTTTTTTCCGTGATGCAATTTGATGTGACACACCCTTTATTTGCTTTCTACTCATATAATGCTGCGACCAAATACATTTCGTTTTGGATTTTTTCAATCAAGTGCGATCAACGTAAGACCACGTCTTTCGGCAATTTATTAGAGGTGCAATGAATCTTTAGGAATTCCCGCTCTACGCGCACTGGCAAACAATGTTTACTCAACAATTTCTCAAACGAGAAATGGGTGTTGTGAGAAAGGATTAGCGAACGCGAAAACGACAAACGGGAGGTTTGAAAGAAATTGGAATGACTTCTTCATTCTATCATTCAAATAATGTGATTCATACCACATCGTTTTGCCAGAAAGAGATTATTAATGTTCAAAGGAGGAATCGAGTCCTCCGAGGAAATTACCCAGCGCAAATTAGAGTCGACTATCGATTGCGGCATTCGTACACAAATAATTTTATAATGCAGTTTCACCAAAGTGATTTCTTCGGATATATTCACTACATCATGACATGTATTTCATATTCTTCATTAAGAAATCCATATCCATGGCACCTATCGGTAACGTGAAATTCATCGCTATCAGAAGTCGACCGAATTGCTGATCCGCAGCTACCTTTGCAGCATTTGGATCGTGGAATTGCTCAGGACTTCAAAACCGACTTGCGCTTCCAAAGTTCCGCGGTTATGACGCTGCAGGAGGCTTATTCGAAGATACCAATTTGTGTGCTATCCATGCAAAACGCGTCACATCATGCCCAAGGACATCCAGCTGGCCCATCGTATCCGAGGAGAGCGTGCTATATTAGCTTAGCATATAATCAACAGCCCTTTTCAGGGCTCCCAATTTGATGGATTAGAGTTCAGAAAAGTTTTTTACAGGCCGAACTGAAAGGAGCATTTAGCGAAAATCGTGGTGTCGATGATAATTCGATACCGATAGGTGCCATGGATATGGATTTCATAATGAAGAATATGAAATACATGACATGATGTAGTGAATATATCCCCATATCGAAGAAATCACTTTGATGAAACTGTTTACCGTTTGTCGTTTTTAAATGTTGGGAAAGGGCATTATTTTTGCTGAGTAAATTCCAAGAAAAAATCCATTCCTTCTTTAAGCGTGATTCATTCTGCTTCGGATCAACGGAACAGTGATAATCATTTCATACAAAAGATAAAATGTCCAAGAGTTATATGATTGCTATTTATTGAGTCGGAAAATTGTTTCAATAGCTTAATGATAGCTTCGAAAACAGGTTATAAAATGATGCTTCCTTTGCTTTCGTTCATTTCTTACTCTACTCTCGCACCGTGACGACTCGTTTGTTTGGGACCAAGCAGATAGCAGGTTAGTCTTTCAGTGGTAAGGCACACGAAAGCAGCTCGGATAAGCGCACCAGCCGCAGGATAGGTGAAGAAGCCACATCGCTATCGACCGGGAACTTTGCGTGAAATTCATCGCTATCGGAAGTCGACCGAATTGCTGATCCGCAAGCTACCTTTGCAGCTTTTGGATCGTGGAATTGCTCAGGACTTCAAAACCGACTTGCGCTTCCAAAGTTCCGCGGTTATGACGCTGCAGGAGGCTTATTCGAAGATACAAATTTGTGTGCTATCTACGCAAAACGCGTCACATCATGCCCAAGGACATTCAGCTGGCCCGTCGAATCCAAGGAGAGCGTGCTATATTAGCTTAGCATATAATCAACGGCCCTTTTCAGGGCTCCAAATTTGATGGATTAGAGTTCAGAAAAGTTTTTTGCAGGCCAAACTGAAACGAGAATTTTCGTTTGGATGCCATACAGCATCGAGAAAATTCCGGAAAGATCTAATCGTTGCTGAAAAATAATTTGCCAGTTCCCTGGGAATTGAAGAATACATCCATGCGAAAGAGTTTATTTTAATGTTTTCTAATTATATGGCGCACACAGCAACCAAATACATTTGATTTCGTAATTTTTCAATCAAGTGTAATTAGCTGGAAAGCTTCTGAAGATTATTCTTTCCCATCAGTAGGATATTTTCGTATCCAATAATGGATGCATAACATGAAAAACGGAAAATGTTTCGTATCGCCAAAATTATATAATTTTCAATCGATTATTGCTCAGTCGCCGAAATTTTCATACTCAGAGAGTTCATTCTCCTCTAGTTTGCCTTCCAAATTGCCATCGTAAACCACACCTTCTCTCGATTCAATCACGCACGAAAAGCATACTGAAATGATATTCTGGTGGTGAAACCCATTCATTTTTCGTGAGGCGTCGTGCACAAATTACGTAACGCGATAAGGGGGGAGGGGTTAGATGTTGCGTTACTTTCTGTTTATTAGAGATAGGAAATTGCGTTACGAAAGGGGTGGGAGGTTCAAAATCCGGATTTTTAGCGTTACGTAATTTGTGCACGACGCCTGAGGACATCGACAAGACAACATCGTTACTGAACAAGCTGAACGGCGAGGGATCGAGGTATTCATTACCTGGCTTGACCTGACCTGAAATGCAATCAGTTTGTTTTAACTGTGAGGGAGCGCAGAAAAGCCGATCGATCAGAAGGAGAAGAGAAGGTGACCAAGAGAGTATCAGCATCGAAATACGGTTCCTCGGGAAGACATAGAAGCAGCCGCCACACACACACATACACGCGCGCAACTCTTTTCGTTTGCTGGTTATCGAGAGGAAACCTGGAAAGAAATGATCGTTGCTGAAAAATAATCTGCCAGTTCTCCTTGGAATTGAAAATTACATTCAAGCGAGTTTATTTTAATGTTTTCTATCCATATAATACTGCGACCACATACATTTGGTTTTGTGATTTGTCAATCAAGTGCAGTTAACAGGAAAGCTTCTGAAGATTATTCTTCAGAACAAGGTTTTTTGTATCCAATATTGGATGCATAAAACCTTGAGTCTTCAAAGTAACACTCTCGTGTTTGAAGTCACCCAAATATTTATTTATTCATTCATTCAGGATGGATTTAGATTCAACTTCAAACAAATGATCTCTAAATCAACGATAGTCCTACGTCACCCTTGCGGTTATACCATAGATATAACCCACTTCCTGTTTTTCCCTATAGAAAAGCAAATAGTTCTGAGTTCGTTTAATGTAATTGGGTGAAATATTTCAAGTCTACAATTACTATCAACCGGCTGTTTTATTTCATCAGGTTCATCGACTAATTCAATGGACTGATTGATCAATGAAATACTATTGACGAAATCATCATTAAACTTAGATAATATAGCCTGTTCAGACTGTTCAAGTGTGCCATCATCATCTATGGATCGCGGGTTACTATTACTAGGTTTCAATAAAGATTTAAAAATTTTCCATAAAACTTTGCTGTTGTTTTGATGCTAATCAATCTTTCTCTGAATATATTCACAACAAGTTTTCTTAATCGATTGTGAATATCTTTTGCGCGCGATCGTGTACATATTCCAATGATTTCCATCATTTGTTCTATGAAATTTGTTGTACCATTTGTATCTCTCACGTTTAAGGCGCAAAAGATCCAAATTGTACCATCTGTTCGAGTTTTTCAAAGATACAAACTTTTGCGTAACTAGCTGATTTGTACACGTTTTCAGGGTAATAGTTAGAACAGCTGCTGATTCATCTAAATTATCGACCTCGAATGGAAAATCCAGACTTCTCGTCACAAGATTCGAAACAGCCTGTTTCGAATATTGCCTCCAGCACTTTAATTTAACAAAATCGTCGTTTGCCACGAAATTATCTACAATATTGATAACTAAGGTCTCATGATCGGTTATTTTCAAATTGGTATCAGTGACTGTGTTGATAGTTTCAAAATTGGAATAAACATGATCAATTAACGTTTTACTGTGCCTGGAAATACGCGTGAATTCATTTACTGTTTGTTTCAAATTGAAGAAATCAGATAAGCGCTTCAAATGGTTCGAATTGTGGTCATCACGCCAATTGATATTGAAATCACCAGTAAATATATTTAACTTGCTAGAATCAAGGAATATTTCGAGCCAGTTTTCTAAAATTTCAACAAAACGCTGGTCACTTGAGCTGGGGCCAATGAGGTACATATAGAGGTGGAGTAGTAGGCGAAGTGTATCTGTATTGGCGAGCAAAATATCGTGTCGTAATTATTTGCACTCAATATGGAATGTATATGGAAGAAACGAAACAATGTTTAAAGTACTCACGGTTGTATGATAATTTGAGCCAAAATTCTCATGAAATGAAAAATAAACAGTTTATGTTTATTAACAGATGACAATTATATCGTGGCTTATTTCGATTATTTATGTGGTAGAAAGGTACAGAGAGCAGTCGTATGCTTAGTTCTCGAAAGCAGTAACATTTGACATAAATAGCAACACCACCAGTGTGTCTAGAATGTGATAAGCAAGCAGCAACATTATATTCCGGAATACTATATTGATCAAATGATTCAATTTCAACAATATGTGATTCTGATAATTAAACTAAAAGTGGGCGCTTTTCCTCAAAAATCTGCGTAAGGCGTCGTGCACAAATTACGTAACGCTAAAAATCCGGATTTTGGACCCCCTACGTAACGCAAATTCCTATCTCTAATACACAGAAAGTAACGCATCCTCGACCCCTTCCCCCCCTTATCGCGTTACGTAATTTGTGCACGACGCCTATGCTACGTAGTTTGTTGACAACCCCGCATTATTTAAATACAGAACATGAAATTGATTCACAATTCTTCTGGAACATGGTTTCTATTTATTTAAATGTAAGCTGTCTTTTTTCAATTCATAAAGTCTTTTGTATACTAAACATTCAGAACTAAATGCGGCATGGTTGACGTCCAAATTCATTTTACGTTCTCTATTCATTTTCAAATAATTAACACATTTCAATACAGTTGACCTGCACTCAGATGTCTTGTGTTTCTGACTACACCTAGAGCACGTTTCAAAATTTTGTTTGCAATCCGTGCTCTTATGTCCAAATTCTCCGCATTCGAAGCATCTTAACACACTAATTGCGGGAACTACGAGGCACCGATCAAACCCCAAATTTATTTTTTTCGCACTCAGTAATTTATGATATGTGTCAACATCTACTTCAATCATAGCGCTATACTTCTTGTATGTGAAGCGTGGATTTTCGAAAACTTTCAAAACTTTTACATCTTTGATTGCGATGTTTACATTTTGACTCATTATCATTGTCTATGATAACGTCGGAGGAATGCTGATCGCTCATGCCCACAATTTTTAATCTTGGCACCGATATGGGAACAACAGCATGGTAATTCTCACCCAAATTGCTTTCAATATCATTTTTGACATAATTTATGTTGGCTCCAGTTGAACACTCCACAATGATGGAGCCATCTCTACCATTCCTAAAATTACCAATTTTGTGTGTTTTTGGATCTAGTTTCGTTTTTAAACGCTTACGAGTTTCCTCGCAAGCTTGTTTGGACTCTTTGGGTTTTATTACAATAACCGACTGAGTCTTACGACTTATCTTTAGCATTGTGTTGGATCTTTTGACTACATCAGCGAAACTTATGTTATTTAGAATAACATCATCATTATCATTATTCTGATATTTACGTTTCTTCCGTTTAGGAGTGTTTTGGGGCGATTTAGAAGGAATTGCACCAGGTTCATTGAGCGAATCATTCCTTGCAGCTAAATTATTCTGCGCGGTAAATTGTTAAAAAATGAATTGTCATAGAGTCCAATCTCTCACATATCAATTTTTCAAGATACTCACACATATTTGTCTCAAATCTTTCATACCGCACTTTAGCGCGCTGTATAGCTGAGTCGTAATGTGATCTCGCATGTCCGTAAGCGAGTCAGAGAGTGAAGATAGTTTCATCACTTCTTTCTCTACATTTCGTACCAAATATTCGATTTTTTTCCAGTAGAGTGGGAATCGAACCAAAGGCCGTTCTCCTTCTTGACAATTGTACGGCCCATCATTTCCAACATGAGCTGATTTCGGATGATACCAAAATACCAAGACAAATTACACCCTAAATCGCCAATGAGTCTGACTTTAAGCAACGGATTAAGAAAATCAACCTTAAATACGTTTCTTATTGACTGCAAGAAGCATCGAAACAGTGATCCAACGATCTTGGAAACTATAGGTTGGATAGTTGAACCTGCGCACGAAAACGACGTTCCTTTGAGTATATTGTTCAATTCCCAGATGGACATTGACACAGTTGAAACAACGGAATACCCCGAGGAAGAATTTTGCGTTGATGAGTAAAGGGTGTGTCACATCAAATTGCATCACGGAAAAAACGCTGTAGAAATTCGCCCAGTAGACCGATCCTTTTGAAAATTTTAGACAGTAAAATAAAAACTATTAAACAACTTTTGGCATTTTCTTTTTATTCATACTTCGAGCCCAAGCCCGTATGCTCGCACCTTCCTCTTTACCCCGTCCATAAGGTTCTGTACAACGTCAGGTTGTAGTTTTTTTTGAACAGAAATCCATTTTCTCTTGAAGTCCGCCTCCGATTTGACAACTTTTGGGTTTTTCCGGAGGGCCTGCTTCATAATCGCCCAATATTTCTCTATTGGGCGAAGCTCCGGCGCGTTGGGCGGGTTCATTTCCTTTGGCACGAAGGTGACCCCGTTGGCTTCGTACCACTCCAACACGTCCTTTGAATAGTGGCACGAAGCGAGATCCGGCCAGAAGATGGTCGGGCCCTCGTGCTGCTTCAATAGTGGTAGTAAGCGCTTCTGTAGGCACTCCTTAAGGTAAACCTGCCCGTTTACCGTGCCGGTCATCACGAAGGTGGCGCTCCGCTTTCCGCAAGAGCAGATCGCTTGCCACACCATGTACTTTTTGGCAAACTTGGATAGTTTCTGCTTGCGAATCTCCTCCGGAACGCTGAATTTGTCCTCTGTGGAGAAGAACAACAGGCCCGGCAGCTGACGAAAGTCCGCTTTGACGTAGGTTTCGTCGTCCATTACCAGGCAATGCGGCTTCGTCAGCATTTCGGTGTACAGCGTCCGCTGGACGAATGAACTTGACAAATTCAGCTTATTGGCGACATCCCGGACCGAACTTCTCGGATCACGTCTAAACTGCTCAACTACGCGCTTGTGATCTTTTTCACTGACGGAGCATCCATTTTTGCCGTTCTTCACCTTCCGGTCGATGGTTAGGTTCTCGAAGTATCGTTTTAGTACTCTGCTGACCGTGGATTGGACGATTCCCAGCATCTTACCGATGTCCCGATGTGACAAATCCGGATTCTCGAAATGAGTGCACAGGATTAATTCACGACGCTCTTTTTCGTTCGACGACATTTTTCCAAATTTACGAAAAATTGACAGTGAAGCATGGTCAACGTGATCTATACACTCTTATCTGATTATAAGCGAAAGCTGAAGATATAATTCCTAAAAATTAAATTTCTACAGCGTTTTTTCCGTGATACAATTTGATGTGACACACCCTTTACTAAAAACGCGAAAATTATCGCTCTGGTACTGAATAAGGATGACAAAGGCTGCGACGGCATAGAGGAAGGAGGCGATGACGAATCGGCATCGTTGTTTATCATGAATTGAGATATACATTCTGTCCAACTTCTATAAGACCACCCTGATTCTATTTCGTTGCAACACAAACAGAATTTCAACAAGATACATTCATACATTGTAGACTGCTTAAAATAAAGTATATTTAACGTCAATTCCATTCAAAAGAGTTGTTTGTTTATTTATTGTGCTTAAATGTGATTTCAGCTGTCCAGTTTCTATAAAACCATGTCAAAATATATAAGTATTATCAATGAAAAATTCAAAACGATAGGCTTGACGCTTCGCATGTCAATAATTGGTGACCTTGCCATTTCGACTGATAACCTTAAAAATTCGCGCTGGAATATTATTTACCAAATTCTGTTGAACGGATTACTCGATATTTTTCCATTTTTCCGAAATTGCGACCTTGAGTTCTTCAATCGTGGTGTACCGTTTTCCCTCAGTGTAGATTCTGTGTACAAGGATCCCCTCTAAGATTTTCAACAAGATTCAAGTTTGGAGAGCGAGCCGGCCAGTCCAAAAAATTAAGATTTTGGTCCTTATTCCATTGCTTAGTTTACTTGCTGGTATGAATAGTAGCGTTGTTTTGCTGGAATGTGATTTTTTGTGACGATATCCACGCAAAAACGGTAGGAAAGAGGACTCCAGAACATGTGCGTAATCCTTGAATGATGTGAAAGCTATCTTGAGCTTTGCGGTTGCACAGAATCCCGCCCAAACCATGCACGAGCCTCCAACAAAATTCCTGGTTGAAAAATATTGTTCCTTCTTCCATAAATCACGCCAGTACCCGTTGAAACCATGAGGACCATCCAAATTGATCTTTGTATCGTTAGTGAAGATAGCCTATACATTGAAGAATTTTTCGTTATGATAGGGGTAGTGGGGGCAAATTGGTCACCTGCTTGTTTGGTATTATAACTATTGACTGTAGATGCCGTATTGTTAGTTACCTTATGTTTGAAGAATTTAATGACATTTGAGCCACCCTGTACTTCATTCGGCCGAAGTTCTGTGCGCATGGTATCTAAGGAATTTCTCGTGAAATTTAGTGAAATTGTTCAATCTCAGCGATGAATTAGCATATCCATTATTTTCATGTTTGGAGGCAAAGTGAATAGGTGAATAACAACTTACAATGTTCTGTTTACTAATTGTGATATGCCTCCTCACATTCTGCTCTTGAAAAAGATCCTTTTGTGGCTTTGACCCTAGATAAATATGGCACTCCAACTATGTTATGTGTTTCTTGCTACGATTTTGTATGCAAGAGAAAATTTAAAGAAATAAGGCCAAGCTTATTTCATGCATGTACCTATGGGCGGGTGACCACTTTGCCCCCACTAGATGACCACTTTACCTCCAAGCAAAAAAAAAGTTCAATTTATCACCTTTTTTCTAATGATGAAAAATGTACTATTTTGAATTTTTATAGTAAAAGCCGTTTGCTATCTTGAAGAACAATGAGTTGAACTATAATATTCGTCGAGAAACGGGAATTAAATCAGTATGTGGGCGCTGGAAATGAGCATATTCTTCAGGGTGATCACTATGCCCCCACTTCCTTTATATAGGATATGTATTCTTTTGGAAACATTCTTTGTCACAACATACCATGTCCCACTGTCGGTTCATGTGAGCTTTGGCCAAACTCAGACGTCTTCAGATGTGAAATGGTATAAAATGAGAAGCTTTAACCTTTGGGGCACTCTATATGTGAGGATTTTTTTTTACCAGAACTCGACAAATTGTCACCCGAGTAACAATTAAATTGAAATATTGCTTTATTTGCATAAGCGATTTTGAGGTATTCGGAGCTGTTTTAGCTATTCCCCGCTTATCCCGGTCAGAGAGCCTCGATTTATGTGGAGCTCTATCCTTCTTATCGTATCCTTGAGGGTTCGCCAAATAATTGATCACTACTTGATGGGATCGTCCAATCCGACGAGCAATTTCTCTGATACCAACATTTTCTCGGTGAAATGCATCGATTTGTCTTTCTTCTCTCTCCGTGAGCACTTTTTTTCAGAGAGGCAATTCAGATTTCAGATTTATTGATCAAAACAACTAAAACAACGGAAAATGTAACTGTTAAACAAACTTCACACTTGAAAAATACAAAAACATTCGTTTACGCTCAGAGCTTACACACACACATATGAAAATCATCCAGTGTATGGTAGTCACCTATATCTATACTAGGATGGCAATGGATGTATGGAAAAAAAATCATCATCGAATTTCAAAAACCGACCATGTACATTTTGTTTATTGGCCCAAAAAATGATCTGTGCAATGTTTCAGGTCAATCGGATATGATTTAATAGATTTTTTTTTCGATGCCAAATGACTTAAAAATGCATGAAACGTCGAGATCTGGTGTAATCTCGAAAAAAAATTTTGGCCCAAAATCGACCTTTTGGCAGAGTTGCACAGTTTCATCAATGTATTTTTTTCTTACATTTATTTATTGGAACGATTAAATTGTCTTAATTTACACATTTCAGAATACTGAGTTCCCAGTTCAACAAATTTCGCTTCTTGCTTTAAAATGCTAGACAACATTTTGTATTTACCGCCCCAACGTGTTGGTGACCAGAGCGGAGGGAGGGCAAGTTGTTGAACCTCGACGAATGATTTATATTTAATTTGACGTAGATGACGTACTACTTCCGTGATGCATTTAAGATTCGGATCAGCTTTATCAAAAACATCCGCAATCGCAAGTTGGAGGGAATGAACCGCGCACCGAACAAGGGATATCCGTGCATCCCACTCTAGCTCAAGCTCTTCAATGAGGTCTCTTTCCTGTGGTATGTTCTCATCATCTTCGAACAATAAAGTCGATACTGCAATGGACTCATTCAGCAAAGATTTAATTTTTTTTACGGCAGCAACCATGTTGCTGCCGTTGTCCACCGTAATGCTAAAGATTTGATCCAACTTCAAATCATAGACACGCAATGTTTCCAATACTTTATCACGCAAAAACACAGCAGTTTGTCTCTGGTCTACTTCAATCATTCCTACAACAGAGATCAACATTAATTCGTTGGCAATAAAGAAATATACATAAACGAAAATACCCAAGGTTCGAATCACCAATTTTCCGTTGAGTTCGTACTGTGCGTTGATTCCGAGAACGTGACGACCATGCCGTGATGCAGAATCCAATTTGATAGATACCAGCTTGTGTTTCATTTCGACTGCCATTATTGATTTTAGTTTGTTAGCTGCTGCAGAAATCCAAACCTTGATGTTTGATCTGGATACTTTTATGTTCACAGCATCTGCTATAGGATCAAGCAACATTTTCAGACCCTCCCATTGAAAGCAGTTCAAAGGCAGGTTGTGTTGCGTGACAAGCTTTATGGTTCCTTCGACATACGTTCGCTTGTCGACGGAAACAAGGCGCTTAGTGATTACTCGTGACCTTTTTTCTTGATTTCCATCGGGAAAGAGCCCTTTAATTTCCGCTGCCGTTTTATGTTTGTTCCGGAAGTGTCGTACCAAATTTCCTGAATCGAAATTCTCCTGTATATAAGTACAACCATTGTCAGGATCAATAGCACAATAATATTTAATGCCTTCGATTTTGCAACACTCTTTGGCAATTTCGGCAAAACTTTTCCTGCCGTGAGCTCGCTTTCTCTGCATAGAGGAACACCCCACACTACTGTTCTCACCGATCGGCATAATAATTCTTTAAACAAAAATCAAACTCAACAACCGGAACGGAAATCGTAACTTTGCTCGTTGAAAATTAAATACAATCTACGACAATCAACAATTCGTTACGGACATTTTTACAGCCTACTTGATCGGTCAAAGCGTATTGACGGAGCTCGGCAACAGGTATCGTGTTGCATCGTACTCCGTCAGTCACCATTTGACCAAGAATTTCGTCAGTAGCAAGTGACTAACGTTGCACGTTAGTTGTCAACAACTTGCCCTCCCTCCGCTCTGGTCACCAACACGTTGGGGCGGTAAATACAAAATGTTGTCTAGCATTTTAAAGCAAGAAGCGAAATTTGTTGAACTGGGAACTCAGTATTCTGAAATGTGTAAATTAAGACAATTTAATCGTTCCAATAAATAAATGTAAGAAAAAAATACATTTTCAGGTTTGGGCAAGGATGATTGGAGATTTATCAGAGATTACGTTGATGCTACCAGGCCGTTATATCACTGTACAAAGGTCATGCAGGCCGATCATTATCCCTTGTCACAATTCTACATCGACTGGTTGGTTGCCATTCAGGAGGTCAGTATGCTGAAAGGCAATCCTTTCTCTAATGCCCTTGTATCAACATGCACAAATCGATTGGAACGTCTTCGCAACAACATGGCATTTAAGGCATCTTTATATTTGGATCCGAGGTTGAACTTCCTTGATTCTACAGTTTTTGAGTCTACTAATGAGAAAGCAGAAATTCATGTATTTTTTCAGTAACGTGCACGTACACCCAAACTTTTTCTATTTTTTTTATGTAAATGAATTATAAAATTCTTTTGGTAATATATTTTTAATTTTTTTTTGTTTTTCAAACAAAAAAACATTTTTAGACATTATTTTTATCAATTCTTATGTTGAATTATGTTAAAATAATATGTTCTTTTCAGAATTTTATTGCAGATACTTGGAAACGAATTCGCTCTCTAAGCCCAGTGGTGTCTTCTGATGAAAAGGAACACACGAATGCATTTGACTTTAACGACAAAGTCGATGATATATTGACCAAAATGTTTGGTGGGACATTCAATACAAGCTCTGACAATTCTTCAACTTTTTATAATCAAATAAGAGCTTTGGATACACAGGATCGTCAGCCCCATACTTTCAATGTGTGGAAACACTGGGTAGCTCGTAAATATACCCACCCGGAACTACACTCCGTAGCTATGGTTGTTTTGGCTACACCATCCAGTCAGGTATCGGTTGAAAGAGCGTTCAGTGCATTGGCGATAATCCTTTCTGATCAGAGAACTGGTTTAGGAGCGGAAACCCTTTCTAATACTCTTCTAGTCAAATTGAACAAGGATCTTTCAGATAAGGTTATGTCAGACCTTTACATCTGGAACGACACAATCACAGAGATGAATTCAAACAACTAGATTGCAAGACAGGTTTTATATTACTAGATATATGTTAAGGGTTATTATATGAGAACAGATGTTTGTTGAATTGAGTTTGCTTGAAACAATGTTTCAATAAAAGACGAACTTAATCTTGTTAATAAAAAATATAATTTAAAACAACTTCCCACCTCTTTTCTTACAAAAATTCCAATACAACTCTCTCGTAACATTTGAAAATTTCTATAGTTTTTGTTTCATTTTTCAGGTTGCTCTTTTATGAATCAGTCATGCCAAATCGATAAAGTGGTTCTCAGATTTTCATGAAAATTGGTAGTTTCGTTTCTTATCGCAGGATATTAGACTCGTATTTTTTTATTGTTCCATTAGGGTGCCCATTTCCATTTTAAAATTCAGTGGTCCAAAAAATCCATTTTTCCCCTTTTTCCAAAAGTGATTTTTTTTCAAAAATTCATAACTTTTGAACTACTGGACCGACTTAGATGATCGACATATCAAATTGAATCCAATAAGCCTAAATTGAAAAAATATATTACACTTGCGAAAAATTGGATTTAGTTTTCGTAATTATTGATTGTATTTGTTTTTTATAGTTTACATGGCCAAAAATAAAGGACGCTATATTTTTTATGTTTTTTCTTGAACACTGAGATTTTTTTTTATCCATATCCAATAATCAGAGAGGTGTTTCCTTTCATTTTTGTGTTATGATTTTTAAAGTTAACGTGTTTTTAGTCTTCGTTCAATATTCATATGCGACTAGACTGCCATGTGCCTACAATGATTTATAGCGACTGTATCATGGTTACATTATCAATACTTATTATAATTTGTAATCCCAGACTATCATGTTACACGTAAGGTCTTAAATCAATTTCGACGATTGCTTTTTTAATAAGATTGAATTTAGATGAAACTTGTTAACTTTGAAAAATCATAACACAAAAACGAAAAATTCATCTCTTCGATTTTTGGATATGTTATGTAAAAAAGTTTTCAAGAAAAAAAATAAAAACTAAAAAGAAAGCTTGAATTTGGTTCCTAAATCATGTAAACGATAAAACACAAATACAATAAATAATTACGAAAACAAAAGGGCAATGGAAATATTTTTCAAAAAAGACAAGCTCATTGGCTTCAATTTGATATGTCGATCATTTGAATCGGTCCTGTATCTAAAGTTTATGAAATTTGAAAAAGTCAGTTTTGGAAAAAAGGTTAAAAGTTGATTTGGCGGACCACTCTAAAATGTTAATCGGAAAGAATAAAAAATAATGAAAAATTAATAAAAAAAAAAACGGATTCAATATTCCGCGATAAGGAATATAACTACCAATTGCCATGAAAATCTGAGAACCACTATATCGATTTGGCATGGAATGGCTGAATAACAAGCTTGATTTTACCAGAATTTGGCTTGCTTAACACATTGAGCCCCATGTCAGTCCCTAGGGGCCGACATTGAGCTTTTCGTTAGAGAAACATTAATCACTGGACTGACAGTTACTAAATAAGGAAATAAAAAAGGACATGGTTTATTTTCGGATGTTTCACGATATGTGATTTCTCTCAAGCCGAATTTTCAACTATTTTCTATTTATACAATAAATATCGATATTAATATTGTGCAAATGTTTTTGATGCGTATTGAATGTGAACCGCAGCAATAACAATCCGAGCTTAACGGGGCAAAAATTTATCCTCAATTAAAATTGACCTTATCAGTTCTCCCTCATTATTCCTGCATAAATGTCATACCGCAATTGCAGGTGCGCCACTCCAACCCAATCATTCTCTTAGTTATTTATAAATGTTTATACACTACTAGAATTAGGAAGCATTGATGTTCACATACTACTAAGTCCCAACGAATCACCTGAGAATCTATGGAACTCATTAAACAAGACGACCGGTTTAACTTTCCTTTCAAATAAAAACCTGATTGAAAATGGGAAGGATTAGCAGATATCTTTTGATTCTATTACAAAATATCAACTAATTGTTCTCCTCAACTTCAATAAATTACCATTAAACCCAGACACACTAAGATAAGGAAACAGTTCGTTACATGTATCAATTCCTTACTTTACACATAAGGTGTTTATAGCGGTTGAATTCAGGACATAAATTTCAACTAGCAATGACAAATCTTCACATGTGAGGATAATGAAGAAATTCCGTCGATGAAATTTCTGCCCGGCATCCAAATGCACGTATTTGGCAGATCCTATACTCATTTATATATTTTATTCTCCTCGATGTTTAGCATTTTTATATAATAAGGATATTCACGAAGCCCTATAAACCCTGATAAATGTGTAAATTTCCATTAAACAAATTGAAAAAAAGTATAAACTTCCATAACACCAAATGACATAGTATTTTCCGTCTTGGCCACAATAGTGCAATGACAAGCAACATGCTTTGATCGTCAGAGCACTCTGACAAACCATTCATCAGCAAAGAGCGAACAACTTGTTTTGTCGGTTTGTGTTTTGTTGCACGTCGTTCGATAGTAATGTTGCAATGGTCGTCATAGTAGCTAAAATATGAGCAGTGACAGTGACAAAAATCAGCTCTGTCTTTTGGGACTTAGCCTTGAGAGGCAATGAAGGTATGGGAGAAACTAATTATCGAATTTAATGAGAACCGACCATGTACATTTTGTCAATTGGACCAAAAAATGACCTGTGCAAAATTTCAGCTCAATCGGACATGATTTAGGGGTGCCTCAAAGCACTCAAAGTTTTTATTTTCTGGGTATTCAGGGTAAGTCTCAAAAAATCGATTTTCGACCAGAATTTTTTTTCAAGATAACACCAGATCTCGACGTTTTACGCATTTTTAAGTTATTTGGCATCGAAAAAATATTCGATTTTCTAAATTTCCTTTCGATTTCGAAGATTTTCGAGGATCAAAAATCAAAAATTTGAGCGTTTTGAAGCACCCCTAAATCATGTCCGATTGATCTGAAACTTTGCACAGATCATCTTTTAGGGGCAATAAACAAATTTTACATGGTCGGTTTTTGAAATTTGACATGACCCTAACCTACACATTAGAATATAAACTGAAGCATTGTTTGTTTACAATGACACAAATCAGCAAGATCATCACATGGTCTTATAGAAGTTGGATAGAGTGTAGTGGTCCAAGTGTCAGAGAGTAAAAAAAATGTAATTACTAATCTTTTCATGATCGATCTCAATTCCAACCATGGTCTCTCACTGACTGCAGGTACTCTTCAAAATCACGCTAACCCGTTTGTCGATGAAACAAATGTTTTTTTAAATCAAGATTTGTACTTGAAAATTTATACTAATCGATTATTTTTGGTTAGTAAAATAATTTTTAAAAGTCACAAAACCGGTTTGTTTAATTGTATAGGTTCAGTGGAGGAAATTGTACTGATTAAATGATATGATTTCATCAACAAATTGTTCAGTCATAGTGGACCAAGTCTCTGGAAAACATTTTTTGGTTCAGTCAGAGTGAACCAAGTAGGGGAGAGGGGGGCACATTCGGACACTTTTTTTTCCTTGATTTTTAATATTTTTTGTAAACTTAAAAAAAAATCCTGAATTCATCCTGATTGTTATTTGGACATCAATGTATCATATGAGCGTGTTAGAGGTGTGCGTTGATGCAATTTCGAATGGTTTATTTGAATTTTTGAAAATTGCCTTTTTGTCCGAATGTGCCCCATGTGTGGGGTAGTTTCGGACAGTCCTGGAGCACTTTCGAACAACGAAAAAAAAAATTAAAATTTATATTTATCAGCAATTACTTCCGTTTCCTCTTATTTCCAGCATACTTTGCATTTTTCTGTTTATCAGTATTTGTCCACCTGTGAGCTATAATTATGAAAACGTTCTATTCGAAACTACTTCGGTAGCTTGGAAGTTGGTGGAAGGGCTGTTAACTTACTTATATTTTTAATTTGGTTGAAAATTGCACCACTTAATTTTTACAAGTGTTGTCCGAAACTGCCCCCCTTTCCTCTACATATAGCCAGTCGTAAAACCCTCTTGATTAACCTTAGAGAGGGGTTTTTTTGTATTAATATAATCACACGATCTTGTTAAAGAGTAACAGAAAAACAATTGGGGAGACACATCTCCAGGGACAGCTACAAACTTAAGCCAGCGCTACACGATGCTACGAACACCCTCGAATGCTGGACGCTCAATGATTCGACGCATCGTGTAGTCGACTAACGAGCTACGAACCTCCAATGTCGAGTGTCGAATATTCGCGTTGGAAGGTAATCCGTTCGTTGTGGATTACCTTCCAACGTGAGTGACACGAGTCAAAGGATTTTTGTCATTCGTTGATTCGACACTCGATGACATTCGATACACCGCTACATGATTCGTCCGAATCTATCTTTGACAGATTGGTTTGTTTACAAGTTTTAGGTGAAGGAACTGTGAAATTGATTCTCAAAGTTCAAAATATTCGGCGAAATATTGCATTTTAATAATGTTGATTTGAAGCAGTTTTAATTTACAGCCCGATATCAGTACAATTGCTAGGGCAGCAATTTCAATACTCGCATCGTCATACAGTTTCCTAACGTTTTTGATGGTAAATAAAAACAATAAACATTCGATCCAAATACTCGCCGATTGTTTGGGCCGATTGCATTGAATCGAACATTCACTTCACCGTGTAGCAGCACATTCGTCACAACATTTGACGATGCATCGAGTCAAATGTTTGAGTCCAACATTCGAGTGAAACGTTGGACGAATCGTGTAGCGCCCGCATTAGAGTTTGATTTGCTCGAATCATAATTATGTTACTTAGTTGGGTCTGAATGAACACCGAACAATTTATCGTAACAAACAAAGGAATAATGTAATTCTATACAATCATAGAGAAATTCCATGCCAAATTAGCCGAAAAACAGGCGATTTTAACACGACGCTCTCGTACATCTGGCGACAGCTACCTAAAATCACAATTTCCATTATTAGATGACCAATTTTCATTAATACTGATTTTTGTAAGGGCGCATCCTGAATCAAAGATCTTTTTTGCAAAAAATCATAACTCAAAATCCAGGTACCTGATTGGAATATAATGTATATGTAAATGTATGAACTTTGAACATTTTCAATACAGTGCTAAACAATTTTACTCAAAAATTGAATTTAGTATTTAAAATGTTTATAGCTTCGATATTTTTAAAAATATTTGTATCGGAAAACTATTTTAAGTTAACAAAGTTTGACGCATAGTGGTGCCGTGTCGAATTCGTTAATATGAAGATATGACTTTTTTTTAAATTATAAAATTTCAATACTCTGCGTAAAAATATGAGAAAAGTAATATTAAAAATGGAATCTACCTTCGATTTTACACGAAAAATTATATGCAACGTTTTGTCCTAGGACTAACCGTTCACAATATATTGCAAGTTCTAGATAATTGCAATCATATTCGTAAAATAATACAAAACATATAGTAATTAAGGTTTCGACATCGTGTACAAATTTCACAATCATTATTTTTATTTTTTAAATATTTTTATCTCGAGAACGGTTGATCTTAGGATAAAATGTTACACCTAGTTTATCATGTAAAATCGTATTTAGATTCCATTTTAATTTTTTGTTTTCTTAAAAGATTAAAAAAAAAAGAAATTCCAAGAGTTCGGCACGGCACCACTATACGTCAAATTTTGTTAAATTGAAAGAGTTTTCAAATAAAAATATTTTAAAAATTATCCTAGGGGTCAGCTAAAAACATTTTTAATAATAAATTCAATTTTTTGAGTGAGATTTTTTAACGGTGTGTTTGAAATGTTTTTTTTTTTTTCCTGAATAACTCATTGATTTCCCAACAACTTTGCTGTACATTATATTTCAATCAGGCATCTGGATTTCGAGTTATGATTTTTCGCAAAAGGTCGATGATTCTGGATACACCCTAATAAAAAACTCAATAGTAATTGATCATCTGAAAATTGTGATTTTAGGCAAACAAATTTGAATAAATAACTGGAATATATTTGTTCAAATTCCAAAACCAGTAAGTCTCGCTCTGTAAAATTATAAAATTTTACGGATTGAGAACAACTTTTTACGTACGATATTTGAAGGAACTTTTTCCAGTGGAAATTTAATGAAAGATAACGCATGTGTTTTCTAACGCTGACGTGACGATTTTGTTTTGAAGGAGTGATACATCTGCGACATCGTACATCAGAGTCTTCTTTTTTAAGGTACGTAAAGCCTGAATTTTGTAATTGGGCGGTTCAATTCTCGAATGCGGCTTACAGCCAATATTTAAGGGGAATATATATATATAAATATATAGCTCTAAAATCTAAATATAATCAATGCTTCATTTGATGACCATTTCGATTCTTCGCCGATTGCCCGAAGTAACCAGACGAAGGAAAGTCGCGTCCAAGTTCCGTTATCGGTTACCGCGTGATTGTTGTTTTTTTTGCCGCTGAAGAGTTCATTTCGCTATCTGAATAGTGAGTGAAGTGCCCTGCCTGCAAGTGGATAGAGGCTTTCATCCTCGGAAAGCCAAGCATTGGTTTTTGTTTTGTCGCTGCTTCGCCGACATTGGAGATTTCGCCGAGTCATCGTGCCAACAGTGACAGTGCGGGTAAGCTTTCACCGACGACTGTGTGTAGTGGTGTCGTAGGCACATTCCCACCACCAACGAGCTTTCAGCACGCTCCCGTTCATCTGCACTGGAGTGCGTTCATAGGTGAATAAGATTGAATATAGTGAGAGAAAATATTTATTAATTATAAGTTTTTTTTTTGTTTTTTTTTGTGAATTATTATTATTGTGAAATATTATTTAAAAAAAAATACTTAGAATATAAGTGCCAATTTTAAAATGGCAGAGGGTGGGGGACCTTCGGATATGGAGGTCTCTGACTCTAGTTCCCTCCTAAGTGATAAAAAAAGTCACTCAAACGCGTACCAAATACGGAAGATACTTCTTCTGGGGACGAGTCAGCTAACCCTACCAAGCCTCCCTCCAAAAAACTAGCAAATCTCCCATCTGCCCTTAACGATCCCACTCTACCTTCAACCTCGTCTTCTCCCTCTGTTCTTCCCGCTCCTTCTCAACCTTCGTCTTCCCACTCTCAATCCCCGTCCTCGCCTTCCCCCCCTGTTATTCCCACTCCCCGTGTAAAGGTCTATCCAGAAGATGCGCCCGGAACTGGTCCCTGGGTTGTTTTCTTCAGGCCTAAGCCAAATGGAAAGGCGTTGAGAGTCATGCAGATCGCGAAAGATCTGGCAAGCTATACCTCCGTTTCGGAAATTTCGAAGGTTAGACCAAACAAATTGCGAGTTGTCGTGAATGATCGAAAAGACGCAAACAAGATTGTTGTCGATCAGCATTTTACAATTGAGTATCGGGTCTACATTCCCTCTCACATAGTCGAAATTGAGGGTGTGATAACCGAAACGGGCTTGACGTGCGAATACATTACGAGTGAAGGTACCGGCCGTTTTAAAAAACTGCCCTCGACGACTGTTAAGATCTTGGGTTGCCGCCAGCTCGGAACAGTCTCCCATGAAGGAGAAGAAAAGAAATTTACGCCGTCCAACTCGTTTCGAGTCACCTTCGCTGGCTCAGCTCTCCCTGACTACGTGATGGTAGATAAATTGAGGTTAGCCGTGCGACTTTTTATTCCAAAGCCAATGACTTGTCTAAAGTGCAAGTCAGTTGGTCACACGGCTGCTTATTGTGCCAATAAAGAACGATGTGCCACTTGCGGAGAACAACATGAGGGGAAATCCTGCAGTGCGACTGAGCATAAGTGTCCATATTGCGGGGGATCCCCACACGTGCTCTCAGCTTGTGAAACATACAAGGCTCGCTGGGAGAAACAGAAGCGCTCTTTGAGGGAACGCTCTAAACGCACTTTCGCAGAAATTTTGAAGGGCGCTTCTCCACTGGCTCAAGAACAACAACCAATCAATACACACAATGTCTTCGCTACGTTGCCAGTTGACGAAATGGAAGCGGATACAGCTAACGGGGGCACGCCGTTTATTTCTCAAGGGAATCCCCGGCGCAAAAATGTGACCACTCCCAAAGTTCAAGGACAAGTCCCTCCGGTTATACCCCCTGTTAGCTTGCCCAAAAAATCGAGTGCAGCGGATAAGCAAAATCAGGTCCCTCCTGGCCTCCGTGGTAATAGTTCACCTTCGAACGACCCAGCACTCGAGGGGACATCAAAAACCCCAACTGTCCCTGTTCTTCCGTCAAGTTCAACTTCCCAATCGGGATTTATAAAGTTGTCTGACCTTGTGGATCAAATCTTCACGTGTTTTAATGTTTCCGACTCCATCAGAAACATTGTCACCGCAATGCTTCCAGTACTAAAGACAATTTTGCAGCAATTGATGCAAACATGGCCCCTCCTTGCAATGTTTATCTCTCTTGATGTTTAATTTAAATAGAGAGGTCGGAGATATCACTGTTTTACAGTGGAATTGTCGTAGTCTTATCCCTAAATTGGATACATTCAAATTTCTAATTCATAAACTCAATTGTGATGTTTTTGCTCTATCCGAAACCTGGCTCTCTTCTCAAAATGATCTCTCTTTCCACGATTTTAATATAATACGCTTGGACCGCGATGACAGATACGGAGGGGTACTATTGGGGATCAATAAGTGTCACTCATTTTTTAGAATTGACCTTCCACCTATTGGAGGGATCGAAGCTGTTGCTTGTCATGCAAACATCAGAGGCAAAGACCTCTGTATAGTCAGCTTGTATTGGCCTCCGAGAGCTGCGGTTAGCCGCAAGCAACTTGTTGACATGTGCTCACTCCTTCCTGAGCCACGATTGATCTTGGGAGACTTCAACTCTCACGGAACTGCCTGGGGGGAACCGTACGACGATAATCGTTCATCGTTGATATATGACCTTTGTAACAGCTTCAATATGACCGTTTTGAACACTGGGGAAACAACACGTGTACCTAAACCTCCTGCTAAACCAAGTGCTCTTGACCTCTCGCTTTGCTCGAATTCACTATCGTTAGATTGCAAGTGGAATGTAATCCAGGACCCCAACGGTAGTGATCACTTGCCAATCAAAATTTCTATCACCAATGGGTTGAATTCTTCTGAATCAATAAACATGGCATACGACCTCACAAGACACATTGACTGGAAAAAATATGCGGACGCGATTGCTCTAGCCATCAATTCCAGAGATGGTTTGCCTCCATTGGAGGAGTATAACTTCATTTCTCGTTTGATCTATGACAGCGCGGTTCGCGCTCAAACGAAACCCATCCCAGGTTCCACTATTCGTCGAAGGCCTCCCAATCCATGGTGGGATGGCCAGTGTTCCAAGCTTTATGGAGATAAATCGAATGCATTTAAAGCTTTTCGGAAACGTGGAACCCTTGAAAATTTTCAAACGTATTTGGACCTTGAAAATCAATTTAAAAACTTGATCAAAGGGAAAAAACGTACTTATTGGTGAACTTTCGTGGGAGGTTTATCACGAGAAACGTCAATGAAAAATTTATGGAAAGTGGCTCGAAACATGAGAAATCGCTCTTCATCCAATGAAAGCGAAGAATATTCACATCGATGGATTTTTAATTTTGCACGAAAGGTTTGTCCCGATTCCGCTCCAGTGCAAAGAATTATTCGAGATATACCACAAGATAGGTGCGATCTTGATTCCGAGTTTTCGATGGTAGAATTCTCTCTTGCTCTCCTTTCATGTAACAATTCTGCTCCGGGATAGGATAGAATTAAGTTCAACTTGCTGAAAAATCTCCCTGATGTGGCGAAACATCGCTTGTTGAACTTATTCAATCGGTTTCTGGAGCATAATATTGTTCCAGATGATTGGAGACAAGTACGAGTTATAGCTATTCAAAAACCCGGAAAACCCGCGTCCGACTTCAATTCGTACCGCCCAATAGCAATGCTGTCTTGTATACGGAAATTGTTGGAGAAAATGATCTTGTTTCGCCTTGATCGATGGGTTGAAACGAATGGCCTACT
The DNA here is from genome assembly GCF_029784135.1 of Toxorhynchites rutilus septentrionalis. NCBI lineage: Eukaryota > Metazoa > Arthropoda > Insecta > Diptera > Culicidae > Toxorhynchites > Toxorhynchites rutilus. The sequence continues at coordinate 9,070,972 of NC_073746.1, forward strand.
CTCAGATACACAATATGGGTTCCGCAGGGGCAAGGGGACGAATGATTGTCTTGCGTTGCTTTCTTCAGAAATTCAAATGGCTTACGCCGAAAAAAAACAAATGGCTTCAGTATTCTTGGACATAAAGGGGGCCTTTGATTCTGTTTCAATAGAGGTTTTGTCAGACAAATTACAATCTCGGGGTCTGCCGCCTCTATTGAATAATATGTTATATAACTTGCTTTGTGAGAAACATTTGAACTTTTCTCACGGAGATTCGGCAGTAAGTCGGATCTCTTACATGGGACTCCCCCAGGGCTCATGTTTAAGCCCCCTTTTGTACAACTTCTACGTAAGCGACATTGACAATTGCCTTACACAAAATTGCAGCCTAAGACAACTTGCAGATGATGGAGTGGTGACTGTCGTAGGATCAAACGAATCCGACCTGCAAGAATCCGTACAAGATACTTTGAACAATTTTTCAACCTGGGCCATTGGGCTAGGGATCGAATTCTCCACGGAGAAAATAGAGATGGTGGTTTTTTCTAGGAAGCATAGACCAGCAAAACCAAAGCTTCAACTTTTGGGTAAACCGATCACTCATGCTATGTCATTCAAGTATCTTGGGGTCTGGTTCGACTCTAAATGTACTTGGGGGGCCCATATTAGGTATCTGAGTAAAAAATGTCAACAAAGAATAAACTTTCTCCGTACAATTACCGGCACCTGGTGGGGAGCCCATCCCGAAGATCTTATAATGTTGTATCGAACAACTATTCTCTCAGTGATGGAGTATGGCAGTTTCTGTTTTCAATCAGCTGCCAAAACACACCTCATTAAACTCGAGCGAATTCAGTATCTTTGTCTCCGTATCGCGTTGGGATGTATGCCCTCAACGCATACCATGAGTCTCGAGGTTTTGGCAGGCCTACTCCCACTAAAAGATCGCTTCAATTTATTATCTCTTCGGTTCTTCATCCGGTGTAAGGTCATGAACCCATTGGTGATCGGAAATTTTGAGCAGCTGATCGAGCTAAATTTTCATTCTGGATTCATGAGCTCATATCATGAATTCGTTTCCATGCAGGTTAATCCTTCTTCGTATATTCCCAACCGTGTTTGTTTTCCTGACTACATCAATTCCTCTGTGCATTTTGATCTGTCCATGAAGCAGGATATCCATGGAACATCAGACTATCTTCGATCGAGGATCGTTCCTACGATCTTCGATGCAAAGTATGGGGATATCAATTGTGATAATATGTACTTTACTGATGGGTCCTCTATGAATGAGTCCACAGGATTTGGAGTGTTCAACGAATTTTCTAGCACCTCACACAGTCTTCAGAATCCTTGCTCAGTGTATATTGCTGAATTGGCAGCGATACACTGGGCGCTGGACAGCGTCGCCTCACGACCTGTTGAACACTATTACATTGTAACGGATAGTCTTAGCTCTGTCGAAGCTATCCGTTCAGTGAGGCCGGAAAAGCACTCGCCGTACTTCCTTGAGAGAATACGAGAAATTTTGAGTGCTTTATCCAGACGCTGTTATGTCATTACCTTTGTCTGGGTCCCTTCACATTGCTCAATTCCGGGTAATGAGAGGGCTGACTCATTAGCAAAGGTAGGTGCAATTGAAGGCGATATTTATCAGCGTCAAATCGCCTTCAATGAATTTTATTCTTTAGTCCGCAAAAATACCATAGTTAACTGGCAACGCAAATGGAACGAAGATGAATTGGGCCTGTGGCTCCACTCGATTATCCCTAAGGTTAGCCTCAAACCATGGTTCAAAAGTCTGGACTTGAGTCGGGACTTTATTCGCACCTTCTCCCGACTCATGTCCAATCACTGTTCGTTAGATGCGCTACTCTTTCGTATTAATCTTGCCGACAACAATCTTCGTGTTTGTGGCCAAGGTTACCACGACATCGAGCACGTTGTTTGGTCGTGCGAGCTGTATCTTGTCGCCAGATCGAATTTAGTAGTCACCCTTCGGGCCCGAGGAAGGCAGCCCATGATGCCGGTGAGAGACGTGTTGGCTCGGTTAGACCTTGATTACATGTCCCAAATATATGTATTCCTTAAAGCTATCGATCTTCGTGTGTGATTGTCCTTACACCCTTAGTTTTTCCTTTTCCTTTTCCTTTGTGAGAGATCGGATCCCTTCTTAAGAATAAGATGAAATGTAAATACATATTGGATATAAGATAGGTTTAAGAATTGAGTGTGATGAGTGTGATTGAGAGTGTGATTGAGAGTGTGATTGAGAGTGTGAGTGTGATCATTGTCAATATATCCTCATATCCCCTCCTTTTCCTGAAGAAAATATGTCACCCTTCTAAACTCGAGTCGACCGCGAGTAATCGGTTTCCTATATTATTAACATTAGTTAATAATATTATATAATATAATGTTTATATACTAGTAACAATACAGTAAGGAGTTCGGCTCCTTTAAACCTATGTAACTGAGCCTGTAAAAATAAACGATTTAAATAAAAAAAAATGACCATTTCAATCAATAAAGAGTGCCGTTCAAAATGTTTTTTTTTTTCATTTTTGGGAAAATGTATTTTTTGTTTGATCATTTCGTATAAAAGTCCATCTTCCATTTTTTCATGAAATTTCTTCTAAAAGTTTTGAGTCTATGTTTTTGTGTTTATCTTTTTAAAAGCTAAGCATATCCGTGTTTAAATATAATCAGTGAAGCTAAACAAGCATATACTAACTGATTATTTCTGTGACAGGAAGCGAGAGTCTGTTTCGACATATTTTTCCTTCGATTCGTTCAATTCAATTATACCTCCAACACCAACAGCAAATATACAATGGTGCTGCTGAAGCAGCTGGATGGAAAAGCAGTGTCGACAGGACCTAAGAAAGCTGACATCTTAAAATGTCAACACAGAAGCTTTTCAAGTCGCTCCGGCAGCTGTTCCAATAATCTAAACCGGGACGGACGTGAAGAATAAAAACTTCCCCGGGCATAAAACGAAGTACAAGTTGAGGGAGAGAGAGAGCCATTGTTTATCTGTTCGATTACTGAAGCCGAAACAAGTCCAAGGAGCATCCGGAATCAGAAAATAAACATTTGCTCGATGGAAGTGACACACAATGAACAACACGAGCAGAGAATTACATGTACCGGAATAGGAATCGAACAAAAATTGTAATCAAATATCCGATCATGCAATTTTCCGTCATGTTGTTTCTTGTTACGATTTACTTCCCCGAGCGGATTGCCTTTATTGAACTTTCAGCGTTTCGAATAAAAACTATTTCAACACACAACCATTTGTCACAAGCAAGTTCTACATTCGCTGTTGGTTGCCAATAATGGATTATCCGGAATCGTGTGTCGCGGGCCAAATTGACATTTCGTAGGATTGAAGTTTCCGTTTGCGTTTACATGTTCGGAAATCAGTTTGACAAAGCGAGTTTTAACAGCGCGAAAGGAAAGCTATGTGGAATCAGCGCGGGATAGGATTAGGTAGTATTTTCGGAAATCATTTATATTCCTAGAAGGCCCGGCACCGAACCGGTTGTAATCCTCGAGCGACAGTTGTAATGAATGAGCGAAATTGAACAGATTTGTCTTCGAACAGACAGGGAAGAGAGAAGCTGGGCCTGAATAAATTACTTCTCGAGAAGTAATCCGCTTCACTGGTTCCCAATCGAAGGCGTATACGAAGTTCGGTACGGTTGGTTCGACATTATATATTTTCTGAATGAGAAGTTAATACGAAGTCTTAATGCATAGAACAGTCGCTTCATAGAACAGATGAGCTCTCTGAATGTTATCATTAAATTTATTATGCTGTGATCATTCAATGCTGTGATTTGTTCTTGAGAACATGTGAATACACTTAATTATTAATCTTAAACTGGTAAACCGGAAAATATATGCATCAATTGAATTTCCTGTCGAGTGAAATCTACTCAAATAACTGAATCATTATTCAATACAGAACCGTAATAGCAACATCTATTGTTTCTGGCGTACATTAAGTTGTTCGGAAATTTATTTTATTTATTAATTTTTTGTTGCATTCACAGTCGATTTTTCTTTTTGGTTTGTTGTTGAAGTGGAATTGAATGGAACTTTTTTATTGCAAGCACTTAAAACAAGGAACGTACAATGATAAATAAATGTAAAATGTGAAAATGTGATAAATGTGAAAGCATTCAAACAAAAGTGATGGTATAACAGCGTCTGAATAAAGCACTACATATTTCCCATATGTTCCCGTGTTCCCGTGTTCCCGTGTAGGACTATAAAATTATAAGCGATGAGAAATGAACATTATAGAAATTCACGATTGAAACTCTTTAGTACAAACATTTGGTAGCACTGACAAGGGCCAATGAATGAATGCTTACGCTGAGTGAGAGCGTGAACGTTTCGCGAAGCAATAAAACGTCAACTTGAAAAGACTAACAAATTAACTCTCAGAATTGACATGTACTGTTGTTTGCTCCCTGTCTAGAGCGACAATGAAACACTGACCTCACTGAATATCCAAGTACAGTGATGCTTCTGAATCCGGACACTTCATTACATTCAATATCATGCCAAAACCATGACATTTTTTGCATGTTCAATAAATGTGACTGATAGTTACTATTGTGTCAATTTAGTTTAGTGTCAAACATAGTACCTAGCTGTTAACGAAAAAATGTAAAAAATTAAAAATCAATGTTAATTTCACAAACCCATGTCCGGGTTTCAGAAACTGCTTTCAAATCCGGACGGTCAAAAGTTGACGATTAAATTTCTCATTGAAGGAGGTGCATAATGGTATGTTAGAAGCTTTAGTGTGGAATATGGAGTGTGGAGCAAAGATTTTCGATTTTCGAGTCCTGCGAAAATATGTATTCCACCATTTTGTAGCGACTGCCATCTTGGATATATTTTTTCATCAATAACTGTATTCTACTAGTCAAGCCCTTTCATTTGATACTCATATTGATGAGGTTCTGAGAAAATATGTAATCCACCATTTTGTAGCGGTCGCCATTTTGAATTTATATTTATATATATATATATATATATATATATATATATATATGGCGCCATCTTGTAGTGGTCATCTAGTGAAAATACAATAAATAATTGAATCAATAAAAAACATTTTTGTACCAAGCGCGTTTACATTTAGTCCCACTACTTATGACGCACCCGTTAATAAGTTCTACAAGAATTAATAAATAATTTCTCTCGAAGAATTGCAAAGAAAACAAGTGACCGGATTTCAAAGCATGATTGAAAAAGTGTCCGGATTTTAAATCACGATACGATGAAAGAAATTTTAAATTTTGAACAAATATAACTTGATTTTGTGGAGTTCTATGATTTATAACTTAGATGAAGGCCTCCTAATTCTATAGGAACGCTAATTTTTCATGCTACGATATGTCAATATTTTTTTAGTAGTTGCAGTTATATTCGTAAGCGCTTAAGCTTCCGGCTTCAGTTTTAAACTAATATTCGAATAGTTATTCAAAATATTGAAATTTCGGTGACATCGAGGAGCGAAGCATGATAAGAAATAGGTATTAAGTTTTTATCTGATCAATTTCAAAAATATTAAGTACACAATTGTTCACCATCGTGTATGAGTTCCAAAGTCGAGAATTCATTCGTTTTACCTGAATATCTTTATGATAATCTGTGCAGTCTTCAAGTCTATAAAAGAAGCCGACGTTATACACTCTGTCCAACTTCTATAAGACCAGGGTATGATCTTGCTGCTTTGTGTCATTGTAAATAAACAATGCTTCAATTTACTTTCTAGTGTGAAGGAGAGAGCTCCACGTGAATCGAAGCTCTCTGACCAGGATAAGCGGGAAATTCGAATACTTCAAAATCGCATGTGCAAATAAGACAATATTCCAACTACTCAACTGCTCGGGTAACAATTCGTCAAATTTTGGTTAAATATCCTCACATAAAAAGGGCTTAAAAGGTTAAAACTCCTCATCTTACACCATCTCACATCGGAAGACGTCTGAGATTTACCAAAGCTCACAAGGACCGACAGTGGGACATGATATGTTGTGACAAAGAATGTTTCCAAAAGAATACATTTTGCTATATACCATAACGGAAAATTCCTCAATGTATAGGTTATCTTCACTGACGAAAAAAAAGTTCAATTTGGATGGTTTCAACGGGTACTGGTGTGATTTACGGAAGAAGGAACAGTATTTTTTAACCAGGAATTTTGGTGGAGGATCGTGCATGGTTTGGGTGAGATTCTGTGCAACCGGAAAGCTAAAGATAGATTTCACATCATTCAAATATTACACACATGTTCTGGAATCCTCTCTCATACCGTTTTTGCGTGGATATCGTCACAAAAAATCACATTCCAGCAAAACAATGCTACTATTCATACCAGCAAGTAAACTAAGCAATGGATTAAGGACTATAAACATAATTTTTTCGCCGGCTCGTTCTCCAGACTTGAGTCCTGTCGAAAATCTTAGGGGGGATCCTTGTACGCAGAATCTACTCTGAGGGAAAACAGTACACCACGATTGAAGAGCTCAACGGAAAAATATCGAGAAATCCATTCAGCAGCATTTGGTAAATAGAATTCCAACACGAATTTTCAAGGTTATTAGTCGAAATGGCAAGGTTACCGATTATTAACATGTAAATCAGCCAATCGTTTTGAATTTTTCATTGATACTACTTATGAATTTTGAAGTGTTCTTATAGAAACTGGACAGTTGATATTATCATATTTAAGCAAAATAAATAAACAAACAACTTTTTTGAACGAAAATGACGTTAAATATACTTTATTCTAAGCATACAACAATGTATGAATGTATCTTGTTGAAATTCTAACTGTTTGTGTTGCAACGAAATAGAATCAGGCTCTTTCAACTCAATTGTGCGTGCGTTTACTCCTGGGATCGCAATGGAAACATAGTTTAATCTTTAAGAAAACGATCGCAATAACAATTAGTTTATCTACCCAAAACAGCTATAGTGTAGTATTAATTAAATACACTCTGTCCAACTTATATAATACCAGGTTATAATCTTGCTGCTTTGTGTCATTGCAATGAGGTACATATGAGGTAGAGCTGTAGGCAGAGTATATTTGTATTGGTAAACAAAATATGGTGTTGTCATTATTTGCGTTCAATATGGAATGTATATGGAAGAGACGATACCATACTTAAATAACTCAAAATTTGATGATGTCATGAGCCAAAATGCTCATGAAATGTTGTAACTGATTGTTTTTTACAAGATGATAATTGTATTGTGATTTACTTCCATCATTTAAGGAGCCAAAACGTCTAGAGAACAGACGTATTTTTAGTCCTCGGAAATAGCAGAATGTTCAATGAAATGTTGCTTAATTGTAAGCTATTTTTCACAAATCACATACACCGGTACTGGGACATTTCAAAGTACCATCATATCATCGCGAAAATAACGAAAATTTGTTCATTTCTATGAAGGTGAGAGAGTGAAAATGACACACAAAAATATCACTTTATTCATCTTTCCCTACATCATTTCACAAAGATCCACTTCGCACTGTCACATTATACGCATATTCAGTGGGAACTCTAAGAAAAGATCTGTTTTTAGTTGATAAAAAACTTGCCCAAAAAAGCGTGTTGGGGAAGGCAATTGAATGTAAACACAAATCTTGACGTCACAATGAAAAAAGTAGCTATGGCAGCGCATACTATCACGCACACTACGCTCGCAAATTCTGACATCTGCTCCACCTAATACTTCTCATGGGTGCCATTGTTAACAAACAATGTTGCAATTTATATGTGTAGATAAAAAGATAGGTGGGAAGATTCACGGGTTTTGCTTGTGTTAAACTTTGATTGTATTAGTAGCCAGGAAGATAAGAAGTTCACATACCAGGCATAACAGTCAGTTACTCAAATGGTACAAAATTGAATGTGTCAACGAATAACGTTGAAAGAGGTTATACAGAAAATAATTACATATTTCCAAAAAATATTTTTCGCGTGATGAATGAATGTATCATTTGAAAAATAAACAAAACATGTCACGAACCAAAATGTTTCATTTTTGTTATTTCTTCTTATATCAGAATTAGTATTCTAATTTTTACTATGTTTGGATTTTAGAGCATCTTCATGGTAGTTTATCTCTTGTCAGCAATTGTAATTCCCTTTTTCACAATTAGGGTGCTGAACACTTCATTCGTCTAAAACTAGGACGGAAGTAGAAAACTTTTCGTCTCAATTTAGGTCATATGGAGTCTATTCAATTTATTTTTCAAGTGCATTTTTCACGAAAAAAAAAACTACTGCTACTTTTTTCTCATGCGCTGTAAAATGTTTTCCGTCAAAGGAAAAAACGATTTTGTAACTATGACTTTGTTCATTTACGTTTTTGGTCGATGTAACGAGAAGTAAAATAAGATTGAAATAAAGTTTAGAACACCTCAACAATACTGAAATTTCAATTTCTGCTAAAATTTCAGTTGGGCCCCTATGATTTTGAACGCTAGCATTGATTTAAGAAAAAAATACTAATTTGTGCATTTCATCTGCTTATTTTTACTTTTAATAACAACACTTTTTCTATGTAGTGGACTATTATAGGAAAAGTAACATACATAAACAACATCTGTGACGTCACAGATTTAAAAATCTTCCCACCTTTCATTTTCCATCTCGCCATACACTGCATGATTTTCATATGTGTGTGTGTAAGCGCTGAGCGTAAACGAATGTTTTCGTATTTTTCCACTGTCAAGCTTCTATTAGACCAGTTAGATTTTCCGTTGATTTAGTTGTTTTGATCAATAATTCTGGAAAATGCCGAATGGGAAAGTGCTCACGAATATAGAGAAGAATCGACGCATTTCACCAAGAAAATGTTGATTTCAGAGAAATTGCCAGTCGGATTGGGCGATCCCATCCAGTAGTGTTAAATTTTTTGGCGAATCCTCAAGGATACGGTAAGAAGGAGAGAGCTCCACGGCTCTCTGACCGGGATAAGCGGGAAATAGTTAGTACAGCTTCGAATACCTCAAAATCGCTTATGCAAATAAAGCAATATTTCAACTTCTCAACTACTCGGATGACAATTCGTCAAATTTTGGTAAAAAATCCTCACATAAAGAGGGCTTAAAAGGTTAAAGCTCCTCATCTTACAACATCTCACATCGGAAGACGTCTGAGTTTTGTCAAAGCTCCCATGAACCGGAACCGGTCTTCTTGATTTTGATTAATGATCTAGGCAATTTAACGCTTCACGGAATACCTAGACTTTTTGCAGACGATTCGGCTTTATTCTATTCGCGTTCTGATATTCAAACCACTTTAGCGGACATGAACTCAGATCTAGCGAAACTCATAGAGTATTTCAGCGGCAATCATCTAACCATAAATCTTACTAAAACAAAGCATATGGTCTTCCACTCGCCGCGAAAAAAAATCCTCTACACCGTGATCCATATGTGGGAATCCTGTTGATTGAAAAAGACTCCTCTTTCAAATACTTAGGATTGTATCTAGATTCTGCCCTTTCCTGAGATACTCACTGTGTGGCATTAAACTGCCAATCATATAATTACTCAACATGCATCATAATGATGTGAGAGTAACGACACACCATCCACTCACCCTTCAACCGTCGGTTTTCCGTTCGGTTCCCAACCAGTCCACTTCGTTGCTACACATCGTTCGTGTGGTGGGTGACAATAACCGAATGAAGTCATCATTTGCGAAGGCAGCGTTCTTGAGGAAAGTTGTGGCGGCAGTTGTCGCGCATTGGGTGACTCCAGATAAATGGCCAATTCGCACACTCACATTAAACATGTCTCGAGTAAAGTTGCAAGTTTATGTGGTCTCATGAGAAGAGTACACTGTTCCATATCAAAAAAGCATTGTAAAAGTTTTATTTCGCATGCATCCATTTCATTCTCCAATACTTAATTGTAGTCTGGGATAGTGCTGCCAAATTAAAATTAAAATAAAAATCAAACCAGGACATACTGCGTTGTTAATGTAGGAATATGAAAAATTGAGAATGAGGTACAGCTCAGTACAGGTATTTGGTAGCCCTGACATAGTTCAATGACATCGAAATTCCTTACAGCTTGCTTGAATCGTAGGTGTCGATAACGCCACGATGTCTGCTTTTGTAGTTCTGGTTAGGGAAACATATCCCGGCCATCACAGATGCAAGAGAGTACAAAAGTACCCGCAGCTTACATCTATCGTCAATTTTCATTCACTTCTAGCTCTGAGGAAGGCCCATGTGAAAAAAATTGTATTCCACACTCCTTCTTCGCCTGTCTTCAGAAAGACAATTCGTTCTCGCTCGACCCTTGTCAGCAAACGGTATTCACTCTACAAACATGAAGTGAATGACATGATCGTCAATAACGATTTCGTAAGGATACATTTCATATAGTAGTCGGTGCTAGAAAAACACATTGAAACAGTTTTTGAGCCAATAAGACACTCCAAGACCTTTTATCTTTCGAATGAAGTGATTATCACGCCACTTCGTTCAACCGGCAAAGAGGTATTACCGCTTAAAACCTTTCACGTAACGCTCTTGTTTTCAAAACTTTAACCTTACACCCCTGTACGGAAATGAAAGATGAAGTCTCCGCGGCTCAGGGAACAAAATCCATGGCCCTTGATAATTCTTGTGTAAGAGGACTGGAGTGTGAAAAGGTTTGATTAACCGTTATCATACACACATGTATCGGAGTGTGAAAAGGTAATGAGAGGTACTGGATTGTGAAGAATATCTTAAAATCTTATCCCACGGCAACGATGCAATGGACATTAATCGACAAGGGTTGAACCTGAGGAAGATACAACTCGTTCAGTCAGAATGATATGCGATTATAATCGAATCGAGTTTGTAAATCGTTTTTAGGACGTGGGACTACGTCTAACCGGAAGATATGGGATGTAAAATGAAAGCCTAAACACAGAACATGTGTGAAAAAAAATTAAAAATTACGAATGCTTATAACTCGAACATTTCTTAATAGATCGGAAAGATATTTGCATCAATTGATAGGAAATATCTCTACGCATCTACCACAATTAATATTATTTTTCCTGAGATAAGAAATTGAATGACTGTAAATGTCAAGCGCAATCTAAACGCCCTAACTGCCTCGTTTTGATTGGCCCGATTTACGGTTTCCCCAACACAGCCAACAAAACCAAGGTGCCGGGCGAAAATTGGAATTGCAAATACATGCAAGTTGGGGATCTTTTGTTTCCACCGAAATATGTTCCCTAACACAGCCATCTAAATCCAGGTGCCACATGGCGTATGTTCAAATTATTTACTTACACAGCAAATATGTTGAATTCAAATGAATTCGAAAGTATTTTCATTCAATCAATAATTTAATCATTACAAACAATTGATTACTAAGCCAACGGTAGTCCCACGTCAACCTTGCGGTTATATTATAGATATAACCCACACATTTTTATCGTTCAGATCATCTATTCTATATTACTAACATCAAACACAGTTTTCCATAATTCCAATCAAAAAAGGTAAATTCCAACACTATTCTATTCTTAAACCCTTATTTAGACTAACATACTGATTAGAGAAACCGCGCTAGAGACATGCTATGCTCTGTGATATTGTTCATGACGATTCAAGCACAAGTAAAGACTGCAGTAAATCTCCCAAATAGTAAATTAATAAATGCCCACATCGAGCCGCAGCACCGCTATGCCTGATCCATGTGCGCACATATCCCAAAAGCGGGTTATATCCAATCCCCGATGCATCGTTATTCGAAATAGAAATTTCTGCTCCATTTAATAATTTCGCTGCCTCATAAAATACGCTTTGATGAATGAACAGCCATTACTTGTCAGTGCAACACACGGCAGCCTCCGTTCCACACTACACAGTGGTTCCGGGGAGCTGGGGCGGGGGCAAAACAGCGGCAGCACCCCCCGTACCTCTCTCTTTCTTTCGGGATGTGCTATAATAGTGTCAAACTGCCACTCCATCAAGGGAAACAGCAGCAGAACAGCAGCATCAGAATTCGTTCGGAGAGCATCGGATGCCTTCCGCTTCAACCCATTTCCGGTTGGATGAAGGAAGCCCGGGGACGTGATCGAAATATCAATAATCGGTAGATTTATTAGCTCTCGCGCTGAAAATATCCTCCGCTTCGCTGCTAATGGACGCTGCCATTTGACTCGCCAAAGTCGTAAAAGCGGGGTGTGAATTAAGCTGCTTGTCAGCCTCCGGTTGGGGTTGCCACGTTTGCTCGGGCTGACAATTTTCGATCAGGTTGAGAGTTTTTCCATTAGTTGCTTGTTGTGCTTTCTGCTGTTTAGTGGGGATTGCTGGGAAAGAGTAAGATTCCTCGAAGGACGACCCACTGAACCGGGGAGGGGGGTTTCTGGTGGGGGTAACGAATGGATCGTGATGATTAATCGACGCTGTCACTTGTTGAAGTTCCAATTAAAAAGTTTCATTTTTCTCTTTATAAATATCCTACATGCGACTGTAGAAGATTGTGTGTTTCAATACTCATTATAACAAGCATATTTGATCGATCTAAACTAGTAATTCAGATGATTTATTCATGAGGTAGGGTAGGTGCATCAATTATGGAGGAAATATGTCACCAACTTACATAAATTTGCGAATAAATACTCTATTTCAGTTCAAAATTATGCAAAAGAATACTTTTTCTAGCAGTTTGAACTCTGTTTTTGAAGATTCTCACTGATATTTCGATGATTAATCGACTAAATTGTATAAAAAACATATTTGAAAATGTCACTTCCATGTATTTATTATTCGTCAATTATTACCCAACTCTTGAAAAGGTCCTATCTACTTTGATCGATTCTCCTCATTGACTTTCTCTAACGATAACCACGGTCTTGTAGACAGATTTTGCGTCGCTTAATTTGATAAACGAGATTCTCTTCTACACTACTGATATCGAACACATCAGAAAATGCTTTTTCTGCTGAGTTTTTAACGAAAGAGAATGTTAATTATGAGGATTGATCAATGTAGACAGGTCAAAAGCGAGAATTATTGTTGGCTTTTTTTTTTTGTTAATGAGTGGTCAATTTTAGATTTCAAATTAGGATTGGTTTCATCATTTTTCGGCAGAACTGTAAATTTTCGAGCATTTTTTGTGGATATATGTGGATCGGTAAACGAAAGAAATATATCGTCATTGATTACATTGAATATGAATTATGTGGGGAAGAAACAAAAAACAAGTTGCGATTTCGTGATATTTTGAGGTAGAATACAAATGAAACCATGAAGTTGCTTTATTTTTAATGAATACCTATGGTATTCTGATTTCGTTCCATTGTCTTATTCTTATTATTAGTCTTATTCTAAGGCCTCGGGAGCAGTAGCTTTTTCGGTGAAATAATGTTCGTTTGCAGACTATCACACTCATTCTTGTTTTCGTACGAATCAAATCCATCCATTCGAACTTTCGAAAATTAAACAATTCAAACGAAACACCTATTATAGTTTTCGTACGAATGAGTTTTTTTCGTTTGTCTACCAAACGTCACTTTTTTCTTGCGAATCCCGTTCGTTTGTTAAATCAGTATTCACGTTAATTCACGGATTCACGGATAATTCGAGCTCAAGTCGCACTGGTTCTACTGCTCAATCTTTTATAGAAGCAATTGGGTCATTGAGTATTATGAATATGAGTCATAAAGATTATTAATATTTCATTTCGTTTAATTTTCGTGATGCGATGTAAAGCCGGTCTCAATAAGTTCTTGCGTGATAATCGACGCCACCCTCCTTGTATTGATATCATTTTTCGCTGTACAATTGCCCATGTTTCCGCAGCTCGGAAGGCACTCGCTTAAGATGTTCGTCACTCCGTCATATACAGAAGTCATTCACTATCTGGACTATCTTCAACTGGATTTGGAAAAGGTCTTGCTAATTTGTTTGTTAGAACGAACTATTGCACACAATTTTATGTTACATACAACATTCACGGGAAAGAAAGAATGCATAATACATGATTTACCTTCGCATTCGCTCGCAATACATACCTCTCTTATTTGTTGAATTGCTCACTTGTTTTATTATTTCCACTGTTTATGTCTCAGGCAAAAAAAATGCTGGATAAATTTGCCGTCTAATGGTTTATATTATAACATATATCGTAAGAGCGATTCTGCGTAATATGCATTTGAAAACTCTTAATAAACGTTACATTTTTCGTAGAGTGACCTCCCTATATAGAAATCAAAGACGTAGTTCTACGTCAAAAAAGGAAATAAAAACTTTTAAAGTTCGACGGCTTCTTTGTGATAAAACATAACAATGTACTAAAAGTTCAAAAATAATTAGGCAATGCAAGTAGCAGTTAGCAGTTATTACAACCCTTCCTTCAATCTGGGACATTGTTGAGACTAAAATAAAATCGTGGGTCTTATGATGAAACTATTAACTATAGATAACGGAAATCCAACGTGCCCCACGATTTTGTTTTAGTCTCATCAACATGTTACATACAAATATACAAACATGTTACAGGGCAAGCTAAATAAAACCGTTTGTGTTGGATTCCAGCTAGGGTTGCCAACTATTATTTTCAAAAATCAGAAAGAATGAAAATAAAAATCAGGAAGAAGTCGGAATATCTCATATTGGGTTGTCCACAAAGATCGTGATGATTTTTGAGAAAAGAAAACGAAAGTATCATTTTTGTAGACAAACGAATGTACAATTTTGTTCCACATTCATTTGCCATCTTACATGCAACTTAAAAAATCTATCTACCCAGAATACGTTTGCTTTTACATCGAAAACTGTTCACGCCATTTTCTATGCTGTCCATAGAATTGAAGTTTTTGCCATTGAGAAAATTTAGCAAGGACCTGAACCTGATCCAAAAATAATCTGAAAGCCGGTTAGTTCAGCTGGTGGGATAGTACTTCCTAGCCTGACTCCAAAATAATTTGTGGTGGGGTCAAAAAGTCAAAAAGACAGATTGACTAATTATGGACTTTGGTTCTGGATCGGTTTAAGTTGTCCACTTGCGAGCAGTACTTGTCTTCAGATTTTCTTCCCAATTCCACCATGACTTTCCATGTATGACTTCGTATGTTCTTCGGGTAAAAATCGGCTTTGAGGTTCATTATTATTTCGGTTACCCAAAGTTTTCAGCAGCTTAATACTGTTATAAATGATTCATAACCCGTCACAATTTGTTTCAAAACGGCATTTTCATTGCGTTTTTGAAGCGTGCCGCAGACCGAAATGCAATCTATCAAAGGTTTTTTCGATCAAATTCTATGAAACCCACGCATCGTAACGATTTACGTAGCCAAGTTTCACCAGATCTATATGAACGGTTGTTTTAGGTATCTGTGGAGACTCTGCTTCTCTATTTGTCATGTCCCGAGAATTATTCTTGATCAACGTTTCGTTTTGGCAGTCATCTGAGGCGGCTATCCAAACAATTTTATAGAGATTATTCAATATTCTTATTTCTAAATGTTTCATATATCGATTTGACGTATTTAGATGTTATTTGCTGCGAGATATTACGGAATCTGTATCTTTATTTTTAGTGGTTAACCTTCTTCACTGTTTCCGTTCCTAGTTTATTCTTTTAATCTACATTCTTTTAAGATTGATTTGAGAGAAAAATCGTTCAACCGATATTGAGAAATGTGGAAGAATTGATAAGCATGGTATAAACTTTCCCAGAGGTGGAAAAACCAGTGTGTCCCCGGATCTTTTGATCGCTGATATTTTTTTCCAAAAACCTGCAGCACTACAGTCAATTGCAGAAAAATCTATTTATCTGTATTTATAGTCCTTGTTTTGGACTGAATATTCACTCTCCAAAAAAGAAAAGCATATAAGCATATCATGTATTTTTATGTTCTTCGGTTCGAATATATAAATCTTATTATATCAACTGCAAAACAAAATGTTACTTAGATGCGTATTCCTTCATCAATAACTGTGCGGCTAATCCTGCATACATATCATCCTCTCGAAGGTAATGTTATGCCTCAAACTTAATCCCGTTATAATTATTATAAAAATTTGTCAAATATTGTGGTTTCATGAAATAATCTAGCAGTTTTTTGAAAATCTTAGAACAGTTTGAATGTAGTGAATATAATTTGAGATTTTCATTCTGGAAAATCTTATTCAGTCGATTTACAACAGGCAATAAGTATTATAAGAAAGATTGGCACATATTTGTACCTGAATAATTTGGTAGGGATTCTAGTTTGTTTATTATGGATTTTTTTTTCTAATCAAATAAAAGTACAAAAATCAGGAGAAATCAGGATCTTTTAATAAAAATCAGGTAAAATTGAGTGTTTGTCCGGATATAAAGTAACGCGGCAAAAAGTCTGAGAAATCCTGAAAAATCAGGAAGGTTGGCATCTCTGGTTCCAGCTCCCATTCCATGTTGTTCTTCTTGCCGGTATTGATATTGTTGAACGAAAGATCGAAAGAATGGTTCACAAGAACTGGTTCACTAAGGTTAACAGTTGGTGACTGTGGTGTTCATCAAAGTGAGCTGCTTTGCTCTACCCCACGGTTTGGTCATTCGACAATTCGAGATTTTATTGGAAAGGTTGTTGTCTAATACTATCATGCTCAATGCATGTCTCTATCATGTAGAATATAACATTGAGAAGGTTTTTTTTTCCAAAATATATATTTTTATCAAGGCTCATATGGCGTTAGCCTGACGGGGCCGGAGTTCAATATTTTGACAGTTTTTCTTATTATCTATGTTGGTAATATGTAACCGATTACTCGCGGTCGGCTCTAGGTTAGTATTACAAGTGTTCTCGTAATTGGGATGTTGCTGTCTCCAATGCTCTGTACGTGTGCCCGACACGGGATACTTCCTATTGGGATGCAGCTGACCATTAATCAGCAACGCCCCCCTAGTCTGTACCTCATATCTAGCGTGGTGCGTCTTTCTCGACTCGAGGAATCCAGAAAATGGTCACTAGCCGGCGCAATCATCAGTTCGTGTAGAGTTGTCATGAGCGGTACAACCTTTGGCTCTTGTTGAATGATCAGTGGACTGCACAACCTTCGGCCCGTGCATCTGTAAAGAGTGTGTGTATGTATTGCCGCGACTAAGTAAAAGTTTATCGTTTGGATAGGAGGGATATTAAACGGGGACACAACGAAGGAAACATCATTAAACGTTGACATCGGCGTTTCTGAGGAACAGGTACAGATGAAGCAGAAGACCAGGATCACGGCTACCTAAGATATCCCGAACGGGGATATCCAATTGTCTGCCTTTTGCTCTCAGTGCTCTAGAGGGCTGAGAGCGAGCAGCATGGAACCGGATACACGACCAGACAACGACCTACATTCAATCCCTTGAACCATGCACTCGTCGAGACCTTAGGGATAATCGTGTGTAACCAACGGCCGAACTCATCACCACTCCACATGCGCTGCCAACTTACGAGCGTATACTGACGAGGAATGTGGAAAAATTCATTATAAGCAATTTGCCTTTCAAAAAGTGTGCCTTCTGAAGCGCCCACCTTAGCTAGCGAGTCCGCTTTCTCATTCCCCGGAATCGCGCAATGAGAGGGAACCCATGCTAAGGTAATCTTGAATAATTTTTCGACCAAAACACTCAATAGTTATCTTATTCTTGTTAGGAAATAAGATCAACTTATCAACTTTCATTGAGCCTCTATTTGCCTCTATTGAGCTGAGACTGTCTGAAAAAATAAAATAGTGGTCGATGGGCAATGTTTCAATGATCCCTAATGCGTAATATATCGCACCCAGTTCAGCGACATACACGGAACAAGGATCTTTGAGTTTGAAAGAGGCACTGGAGTTTTCATTGAAGATGCCGAAGCCAGTGGACCCGTTTATGTATGAACCGTCAGTAAAGAACATTTTATCAGATCCAACTTTCCCATATTTTTTCCGAAAATATCAACGGAATAACATTGGAGCGTAGGTGATCTGGTATTCCATGGATTTTTTTGTCGCATGGACAGATCAAAAATGACAGAGGAATTGCAAAAGTATGGGAAGCAAACTTGGTTGGAGATGCCCGGTGAAGGGTGCACTTCATGGGTAAGGAAATCATGGTACAAAGACATAAAACTTGACTGAGGAGTCAGTTGGAGTAGATTTTCGAAGTTATCAATCACCAATGGATTCATGATCTTGCAACGGATGAGAAATCTGTAGGATAATTCTGTGAACCGAAGAGTAAGCGGGGGTACTCCTGCCAAAATTTCGAGACTCATCGTATGTGTCGAATGCAAACACCCCATGGCTATACGCAAGCAACGATATTGTATCCTCTCCAGCTTGAGAATATGAATCCTGGCAGCTGATCGGAAGCAAAAACTGCCATATTCTAACACTGACAATATCGTTGTTTTGTACAACTGAATGAGGTCTCCTGGATGGGCACCCCACCATGTTCCGGTTATTATTTGGAGAAAATTGATTCTTTGCTGGCATTTCTGTTTCTAATACGCAATGTGTCTCCCCCAGGTACATTTAGAATCAAAATATACACCCAGGTATTTGAAAAACATAGAGTGTTTGATCGTTTTGCCGGATAGGTGAAGCTGGAATTGGGCGGGTTCGTGCTTCCTAGAAAAAACGACCATTTCAGTTTTCTCCGTAGAGAATTCAATACCCAGCTTGAGGGCCTACGTGAACAGGTTGTTCAGAGTATCTTGCAAGGATTTTTGCAGAACGGCGAGATTAGTACCCGTGATGGAAATAACTCCATCGTCTGCAAGTTGTCTCAGCGTGCAGTCTCTAGTTAGACAATCATCCATATCATTGACGTAAAAACTGTACAAGAGGAGGCTTAGGCAGGAGCCTTGCGGTAGGCCCATAAAACTGTAACGAGAAGATTTTGAGTTGCCATGAGAGAAAATCATGTGCTTTTCTGACAGTAAATTGTACAGGAAATTGTTGAGAATTGGTGAAAGTCCACGATTATGAAGCTTCTCTGAGAGAATTTCCATGGAAACTGAATCAAATGCCCCTTTGATATCGAGAAAAACGGAAGCCATTTGTTCTTTGCGAACAAATGCGATTTGGATTTCAGAAGATAGCAGCGCGAGACAATCGTTCGTCCCTTTACCTCGGCGGAAGCCAAACTGCGTATTTGACAGCAAATTGTTCGTTTCGACCCACTTGTCCAAACGAGGTAGAATCATTTTCTCTAACAATTTGCGAATACAGGATAACATTGCAATCGGCCTATACGAGTTGTGATCGCAAGCCGGCTTATTGGGTTTTCGTATGGCTATCACTCTCACTTGTCTCCAGTCATGCGGGACAATATTCAGCTCCAGAAACTTGTTGAACAAGTTCAGCAAACGCTGTTTTGCCAAGTCGGGAAGATTCTTCAACAAGTTGAATTTGATCTTGTCCGACCCCGGAGCTGAATTGTTACATGAGAGGAGGGCAATTGAGAATTCTATCATCGAAAAATTCTCATAATCGCATTGGAGCGGAATATCGCGTACGACGCTTTGTGCAGGAACAGAATCGGGACAAACCTTCCTTGCAAATTTGAAAATCCAACGGTCAGAGTATTCCTCACTTTCATTGGTATGGTTCCAGCCACGCATTCTCCTAGCCGTATTCCAAAGAGTACTCATAGCGGTCTCCCTTGACAAACCATTGACGAATTTCCGCCAATATCCACGCTTTTTTGCTTTAATCAGACCTTTTAGTTTGGCTTCTAGAGCTTGGTACTTTCGAAACCATTCCACTAATCCAGTTTTCCTGATTTTTTTGAAAGCGGATGATTTTTCAAGGTAGACCTTTGAACACTCCCTGTCCCACCAAAGTGATGGAGGACGACGTCGGAAAGTGGTAGCCGGTACACGTTTCTTTTGAGCTTGAAGTGCGCTATCGTAAATCAAACTTGATATAAAATTATACTCTTCAAGGGGAGGAAGTTCATGCATCGAAATGATTGCTTCAAATATTAATTCTGCATATTTTCTCCAGTCAATATTCTTCGTGAGGTCATACGCAATATCGACTGACTCACTAGATTTTGATTCATTGGTGATCGATAAAATTATTGGTAGGTGATCACTACCGTGGGGATCTTGGATTACCTTCCATGTGCAATCCAGGGATAATGAAGAAGAGCAGAGAGATATGTCTAGCATGCTTGCCCGTGCAGGAGGGTTGACTATCCTAGTTGCTTCCCCAGTATTTAAAACTGTCATGTTGAAGTTGTCGCACAGATCATAAATCAACGTGGCACGGTTGTCATCGTAGAGTGACCCCCATGCTGTTCCATGGGAGTTGAAGCCACCTAAGATTAACCGCGGCTCCGGCAATGCCTCGATAATATCAAAGAACTGATGGCGGCCTACCGTAGTCCTGGGAGGAATATATATTGAAGCAATGCAGAGTTCTTTGCCATTGATTTGTATCTGGCAAGCGACAACTTCAATGCCTGTAATCGATGGGATAGTGACTCTATAGAAGGAGTGACGTTTTTTGATCCCCAATAGTACGCCACCAAACGAGTCGTTACGATCTAGGCGAATAATGTTGTTTCACAGAGAGAAAATACATCACAGTTAGAACTGTGAACTAAAAATTTAAATTGGTCTAGTTTAGGGATGATGCTTCTGCAATTCCACTGTATGACAGTGGTCAAATCCTTGACCTCTTGCGCTGAATTATGCATCGAGGGAAATGAACGCTGCTAAAAAGCCACATTTTTCTTTCAAAAATGTTCTCATAACTGGAAGCAAACATAATACTATGCTTTTAAGAGGATCATTTATATTTAAAGCATTTAAAATGTTATCCACAAGGTCTGAAAGCGCAAGCAGGCCAGGTAGTGGCTTTTGCTTCGACCGCGAAAATGGAACAGACGTGTTCGTTGTTGTTCCGGGAAGTGCTGAGGACCCCTGGTTGGTAGCATGACCACGTAAACCGGGAGGTACTTGCTTCGGCCTATTCTCAGCACGTTCAGTTCGAGGCTTCATTCCAACTTGGGAAGTTTTGGTATTCTTTCTGGGAAGTGATGGAAAAGAAGTAATTTTTCTTTTCCTGATGGTACCCTGCGATGTACCAGAACATCCGGCATTGGGAGCGTCAGCAACAGGTTCGTCGTTCTGCAGAATGGAGTAGGGATTGTCCTGTGTCGTTGGAACGGAACTCTTAAGCATTTCTGCAAAAGTCCGCTTGGAACGTTCCTTTAAGGAACGCTTGAGTTTTTCCCCTCGTTGTTTGTACACCGGGCATTGAATAAGATCATGAGGAGTCCCGCCGCAATGAAGACACTTGTGCTCTTTCACGCAAGGATTCTCATCATGGCTCTCTCCACAATCTGCGCAACGTTTTTTATTGCAACAATAGGCGGCCGTGTGACCGAGTTGCATACATTTGTTGCATTTCATTACCCGGGGTACAAACAACCGAACAGGTAAACGAAGTGCCCCTATTGCAACGTAATTTGGAAGGGCGGAACCCTCAAATGTCACTCGAAAAGAGTTTGTCCGATTGAGAACTCGTTTGTCATTTTTAAGTGACACCGACTTCAGTCGATCGCATGCAAGAATCTTCACAGTTTTTAGTGTGGAGTTCTTGAAGCGACCGACACCCTCGATTATCTCTTTTCGGGTCAAACCCTTTCGGTTATTACGCCGTCTATTTCGACGTTGCAACAGGGTACGTATACACGATACTCAATCGCAAAGAGGTCGCAGCGCGTTATTTTGTTCGCTTGGGTCCTGCTTGAGACGACAACTCGTAGTTTGTCTGGCCCCATCCGTGTAATTTCGGTAACGTCAGAAAAATGTTGAGTTAGTTCCTTCGAGATGCGAAAGACATTGAGAGGTTTGGATTTTCGTCTAAAGTACACAATGAATGGGCCTTTGGAGCCTTCAGGGTATTCTTTAGGACGAAAATCCTGTTTTTCGTCGATTTCCTCATCTTCGGAACTATCAATTTCGTAAACAGAATTTTCTACCTCAATTTCTGCTTCATCCTCCTGCTCTTCAGGAGGAGGTTCGGTATCAGAAATATTCAATTGCGTCAACGGGGGGTCCTTTCCGCCCTCAGCCATATTAGAAAAATCGGCCAACTGTTCGATATGAACAGAATATAATAATTATCAAAATGAATAAGTAAAAAATATATTATAAGGTTATGCTGCGGATAATATTTATATTAATTTATTTTATTTATATAAAATTCTAAAATGAAAAAAAGTTCCAATAAAATTTCAACGGTAATGTAACCAAGAAAAATAGACACCCCTAATGCCAACGTTTGCCGATTTGGTAAACACACAGATAAACAATGGTGTAAATCGAGCACAGATGGTAGAAGGAATGATAGCAGGACAAAAGAAAAATAAACTTATACTTGCCGCTGCTGTGTGGCGTGTGTGATGAATCTGTCTGAATTGTATCCTCTGCGTCTCGGTCGCGCACCACTTTCAGTTTCGCTCTACTCGCAAGCGCAACCGATGAAAAAAAACACAGTCTGATTCGATGTGGAAAAAAACACCTTTGTTGGATCGTTTCGAAAACCTGTGCGATCTACTTGCGAGTTATCGAACGAATCGTTGTTAATATCGAAAATTTTGCAATGAAAGAACGCAATTCGAAAGCAGTTGTTCTCAAAGTCCTACGTCAAGTTTACGTTCGTTATTCTAGGCTCAGACCCTTCTACTTTTTTTTCAAAAAATGGTAACATGAAATGAAGATGTCTGATTAAAATATGACGTATGGCACAGTTATTGGCAAATCATTGGAATATTTAGGGAAAATAATATTCAAAATACACTGTTAAAAACTATTACTCAGAAATTGAATTCAATGTTAAAACCGTTTGTATCATATTTTTTATTACAAAACTCTTTCAATTCAACTTTTTTTTTTAAATATAGTGGTGCGGCGTTGGACTCTTCAAAATAGAGATATTTTTTATCCCATTTGTTTTATATTAGGCTCATTAGCATTTTAGCTGTAATAGAGCCGAATTTTTAATCGTGTACAATTTACATGTTACATGTTTATCATATCTATAAATAGCACATTACACAGCTGCCGTTTTTCGGCGTAAGAGTATTCCTTCTATACCATTGCATATGGTACATCTACACAGTAGCCATTTAGGCGTAAGCGTATTCCTTCTGTTCTTCCATTACCCAGTTAGTTAGTTGTATCATTGTTGAGTTATTAATAGAACAGCAGCCCGATGTGTCTTGCAGAGCAGAGCAGTTGTATGGATGAGTCGATCTTATATCGACCGTGGATTGATCTCCATCGCTGATGATTGTTGCGTGCACGTAGTTCTTCTTTTGCAACACAAATATGCTCAATGAGGGACTTGAGAAAATAGGGATATGATTTTTTTAAATTTATGAAATTTCAATGCTATGAGAAATCGTAACCATTTAAAAAAAAGTAATATTATTAATAGAATCTACATGCGATTGTTCATGGAAAACTATATACACTGGAGTTATTTTTTACGCGGGGAATACGTGCCGTATAAAAAGAAACCGCGTAAATTCCAAATTCTATGTACAAAAAACTGCGTAAATTCCGAAATCCATGTAAAAATAAACCGCGTAGAAAACCGGGGAAAAACTCGTGAAACGCGAGTTTTGTACATAACGTTTTATCCTAGGACTAACCGTTCTCGAGATATGATCAATTTTATATAATGAAAATCATGTCCATGAAATAATGGAAAATGTAGACTACCGTTGGACATAACGAATGAGGTTCCGACGCTGAATAGAAATTTCATAAGCAATGTTTTCATTTTATGAAATTGGTCATATCTCGAAAACGGTCTGTCCTAGGATAAAACGTTATGAATAGTTTTTTATGTAAAATCACTTGCACATTTCACTTTTCATATCACAGAAGAATCCGTTTATCATGACTCCGCTTATATTGATCTACCGCCTATTATTACCTCATTACACAACGGAGTTTAGTTTTCATATAAAATTCTTTGTGAAAAAGTCGGGTATAATGACTTCTTTACATGCATAAGTACATATTCACATAAAAAACGCTTTTTTCACAAAACGCGTTGTATGACGTCTGCTTATTATGACCTCCTTTCGATGCCATTATAAACGGATTTCACTGTACTTTTCTTGAATTGTTAGAATTTTTCAAAGCATTGAAATTTCATAAATTTAAAAAAATTCATATCTCCATTTTGAAGAGTCCGACGACGCATCACTATATATGAAAATTTGTTGAATTGAAAAAGTTTTCTAATAAAAATATATTCGAAAATATCGAAGGGTATGAATTTTATTTTTGAATAATATTTTCTAACCGTGTAATCAGAATATTTTTTTCCATTAATAGTTCAATGATTTTTCAACAACTTTATTGTTAACCATATTTTAATCAGACATCTTGATATCAAGTTAGGGTTTATTGAAAAAAAGTTCAATTTTTCTGCTTACGCCCTCATTGAAAATCAGTCGTATTTAGAATTGGTCATATGATAACGAAAAAAGTGATTTTGGATGTACAAGATTTCCAAAAAAAAAACCTGAGAAGGTCTGACCTACGGCTGACTGATTTGGCGTAACATTACTCTATTCCAATAATAGGAACATTGCAGAGCTGCTATGTTCCTAGTATCGCAATACAAAAGCGATTTTGTACAACCATAATAGGAACAAGGCAGCTTTCGATATTGCGATGCTTGGTAGATGTAAAATTGTATCAATTATGGTAATACAAAAATACAAGTTTATTTTGATGAAAACGAATCACAACATCAAGAAGGCTACACTGTATTTGCACCAAAACAGCCTCTTTACAGTATGAACATCTCATTACATTGATCAAATAATCCACAGCAAAATGCTAAGAAGCAAGAATCAATGGGACACACTATTTTTAAACTAGATTTTTCAACAAAAGAAAAATATACGCATGGAATCATGAATCTAAATAGACAAAGAACAAATTTCGGATGTTTAAAAAATCATATTAGGGTGATTTAAAATATGATATATTTTTCAAACTAATAAAAAAACCCACTGATATTACCACGAGAAAGGCACTTCTGCCCTACTGTAAATTTTTCGACAAAAATGGCACAGATGTATATCATAGAGGAGCCGTGAGTAGGAAGGACATGCAGTTGATTCGAACAATTATCAATATTTTCGGGGAGAAACATAGATTAGAAACACTCTAACTTCTTCCATATTCTGAAAACTTCCGTTTCTTTCCTCCAAATTTATATCGAAACCCAATTCGGAGCATGAAATCGCATTCGCACAGACGTCAATTACGCTCTCGCTTGTACCATCAATCGTAATAACGGTTTAATTTCCTGCCCATTACCATTACGATGCCATTCATCTTCAAACCACATCAGTAATCACCACCTGGAAAAAGAAGGAAATTGCCCTCAAAGGCACTAATTGTAATACTATATCATCCGGTTTACTCTCCTCAATCTACTGGCTGTCGTCTCCTGTTCCTCCCTCTATGACCGCTACTCCCTAGCTATGACCTCAGCAAGGACATGAAATTAAATTTCGCCAAATTAGCATCAACATCCCATCCACAGCGTTCGGCGTGACGGTCCATCGTATGGGAGAATTCCGGAGTTACACGAGAAGCGTTGCTGCTTGCCTTGCTAGCCTTTGGCTTTCGCTGATCTCAGGAAAGTCTCGCCCTGCTGCAAGGATTCGGGTGTGACCTTTTCGTTGCACTGTGCCGCTCGGGTTGATGGAAATTCAAGCCGATTCAGCACTGCCCACCGCCCGGGAGAGAAGCTGTGTCTCGATTGACGTCGATTCTCGTGCCATGTGATACCCATCATAAAAGCCCTGCCGGCGTGGTTTTCCATGAAACACCCACGAAGCGTTGCATTGGAACGACGAGTCCTTGGTATGTATAGCCATCAGCAACGAATGGCCACGAAGGGGATGATGGCGTCTTCAAATGTACCAAACCCTAGCCGCCCATCCCGCCCAACACATACCACAAGAGTGCATTTGTTGCCGTCCACCGGCATGAATATTAATGAACACTCTGTTGATGTGCCTCGCTGCTTTCCTTTGATTGTGCGGACAGAGTCTCATCTATGTTTATATTAGTTTGCAATTTGTAATTGGTAATTTGATCGTGAGTAATTATAATTTTAAATACAATCCTCGTTGCTCGGTATCTGCACACAAGATTGGAAGCCAGCGGCTTTTCGTCCGACCACAAGTTCCTCCGTATTACGTACTTCCGCTTGGAGCATAGCATGTGACAATCGCAATAATTCGGAAACGCGAAATTACATTTTGGATGGCGAGATAACACGGAACAATCCCTCCCTATTAATCATCAGATGTTACACATCTGCAGCGGAAGCTTTGGGACGCACATCTCAAGAAATCCTACCTAGCAGTCCCACGGGTTCGTTCCGCCCGGGAAAATTAAGCATTCATTCTCTGCGAGGCGTAACGAGATGTGTGCGCCTTATGTTCAACATCACACGATTTTCTTGCGAGGAGCGCTTACAAGTGAACTATCCACTCACCAGCAAGCAAAAGCAAAAGCATCTCCAGCATAATGGCGGAGCGGAGTCATTTCATGATAACGACTTACAGCCTCCGCCGTTGCTGGCGCTGATGACGATGATTATTATTACTTTTATTCCACCGTTCCACTGTCTGCGAGAGGGGGGGGGGTCGCCATTCGCAGGTTGCGGTAAGCACACATATAAGACTCAGGTCCGCACACATTTTCTGTGCTCTTCCAAGGCGATTCCAAGGTCTTGCAGAATAAATACCGGAGGTATTCATTTGGGGCGCTGGAAATGGCGCTGTTTAGCATTTTCTCGAATTAATTTTCCTTCTCCATGTGCGCATTTCCTTGGCCGATGCGCATATGTATGGGTATTTGGTGCAGTGATGAAAAACCATAGCGGGCTCCACCAAAGAAGTACCATTATGAGCAAGGCTGAAGCTGACAGTTTAAACACCTGATGCTGCAAAGAATTTCCCAGCTTTCCATTCTATCACTGGTGCTGAAGAGAGTGAATTGTGTGAAAAATATTCCGGTGCATTCGAACTAATGATGTACTTTTTTTCTCGAATAATAGACGGAAACACAGTCTGTAGTATTTACTCAAGTCATTTGAATTGAATGAGGAAAACTGGGGCAGAAAAATTTCAACGTTGAATAGAAAGATGAATAATGACTTTTGTTTGAAAAAAATAAATAAAACGAAATCACTCTTTGATAAAATACAGATTTAAAATAAAAAACTCGCTCTCAGAAATCCAAATAAACATGCGTCACACACATCACACACATAATCGTTTTCGAAATTGTCACGAATCTGCATCTTATGAATTTATCCAGTTTTATTTCCCATAATGATGTTGGAAGTATATCTAAAACTCTAGAATCCAGTATTATGAAATCAGCTCTATCTTGGTAAGTTTTTGGTGAGTTAAAAAAGTACAGCAACCGGATCGGAGCATTTTTTTATCTTCAGCATTCAATCGAATAAACACAGCTCTTAACTTTGGAAAATATCTTCTACACGTTCGAATTGAAAAGCGCTGATCTTTAACGACATTTTTATTCCAAAATAAATGCCCCAATTCACATGATCTTTTTGCGAAACATTTGCCTATTCTGCCGGATCTCTCGGTGACAGCTTCGGGTTCCGCTTGAAAAAACACTTTGGGTTCTGCTCGAAAAAACTATACATCGAATCGTCGAAATTTCGATAAAACATCATTAAGTATGACGGCGCCAGTGGTTGTGTGGTTAGCGTAACAGCCTCACAGTGCGATCGGCCTGGGTTCAATCCCAGCTGGCGTGATTTAGATTTTCTGAGGCGAGAAATCTCTGGTTACGTCTTCCTTCGGAGGGGAAGTAAAAGAAGTTGGCCCGGCTCATGAGTTGTTGAGTCTGATAGGTAGGAACAGGTGGAGTCGCCTCCCTGTTGTCGGTGATTGGCACTGAAGTGGCGGAAATAGGCCGACGAAAAATAAGCGAAGATAAAAAAAATCATTAGGTATCAAGTCTCTCAGGATTGGTTAAATATACCGAAAATGTTTCAATATCAAAAAACAGATAATATATCATTTTTTTCCGAAAATTTTTTTTACAAAAATATACCGTTACATTATTGATGAATTTTTGTACTTTTTTCAGATACCCTTCACCAAAGTTTGGAGTCTATGTTGATTAACCTCAGCGGCCATTTTATTCCACGATCTCTTCATGCCTGCACCCTTCTTCAATCTGCGCTTGACAATGATCTAATAGTTTTCGCTATAGTAAATTCTATTGTTGCATTTTTGCTCGGATATTCTAGAATATTCGCTACAAAGAATGAGACTTTGTTTTATAGTAAGTTCGCTTCCATCCCTTCCTAATCTATGACAATGCGATTATTATTGTTTTGATTCTGTAATGTTATTGTTTATATACACGGTGACGGCTGTTTTGTGAGTGTTATGTGGAATTTTAGACTGAAGAATCCCGTATGTTCCAGACGAAACGGGTAAGTACTCATTATTATGTAAAACATAAAGCGTTAACTGTTATTCACTTTTTCCAGGTGCGGATCCGGGATTAATATTGTGGAATGTTTATGTGTTTCTAGTGTATGTTTTTTGTAGTTTTGTTTTAGTGCCAATAAAGTGATTTGAAGATATAAATGAGTTTTCTCTTCTTCATCACATATCCGATTGTTCGGATCGGGCCGTAACAGAATCATTGACCACTAGTACGGTATATTTTCCTTGGCACTCTGAATTTGAATACTGACACTTTAGTACGGGAACTCAGACCACCTCCTTCAATTCCGCCTTTTACTCCTGCAGATGCTGAATTCTTCTTCCCAGTCTCTTCACTACCAAGAAATTAATTTTACGCTTGAACCGTGAATGGTTCAGCATATCCGATGAATTTCGACAAAACACCATGACGGTTAATCAAATTTTGCACTGAACTTTTTTGGAAAAATTGTTCCGTTTTTGAATATTCGCGATTACTGTGATAGTTATCCGTTTTATTCATATTTTGATTTCCCATCATTCGATACAAAATTACTCGATTATAATTGCAGATATTCGATAATTCAAATTAATCAAACGACAAACTGACGTCTCTACGCACAGAGGGTTTTTTGCTTGCATTTATTTTGACGTTTGTTTCGTTCGTTCCAAAGTATATTGACGAATTTACGTTAGATTTACAACCAGATGGCGCAGCTAGCAAAATGATGAAGTTTAGTTTTTTTTTTGGAACGAACTTCTTTGAAATTAGTAGAAAACCGAATTTTCTTTCAAATTTCTTGGATTTAAATATTCTTTCCATGCTGAAAAGGTTAGAAAATCATGATTTTACAATGTGGTATGTATATTCAGGCATTCCATGTCAAATCGATATAGTGATTCTCAGATTTTCGTTAAAAGCGGTAATTTTGTTCTTCATCGCAAAACATTAGACCCGTATTTTTTTATTTTTTATTAGGATGCCCATTTCCATTATAGGGTGGTCCGAAAAAAAATGTTTTTCCACTTTTTCCCAAAAATGACTTTTTTCAAAAATTCATAACTTTCGAACCACTAAACCGATTTAGATGATCGGCATGTCAAATATAAGCTAATTACTAAAAAATATTGAGCTTGCAAAAAAATGGATTTTGTTTTTGTTATTATTGATTGTAGTCATTTTTTTTGTTTTCAATGCTTTGGACTGCACCCGTGGCCGAGTGGTTAGCGTCTCACATTATCATGCCGGGTGTTCGGGTTAGATTCCCGTTCTGGCCGGAGGATTTTTCGTCAGAGAAATTTCCTTCGACTTGCACTGTGGTCACGCGTATTCTAGAGCTTGCCCCTCGGAATACATTGAAGGCGTGTTATTTGGCTTAAGAAATCTCAACTAAGTATTAATAAATGACGCTAGTTAATGCATTCGTTGAGATGGCAAAAGTTCCACAGAGAACGTTAACGCCATTCAAGAAGAAGAAGATGCTTTGGACTAGAGTTAACAACAACATCTAAGCCAGGATAACCCAGCAACATAAACAACGAGCCACTCAACATCATCACTCCATTTCTTAATATAAACAGAAAACCGCTTAGCTAGCCGATGGATAAATAATGCCAAGAATCAATTAGTGAAATGATAAACAATCTCACGGTCATCGCGAAAGAATAAACAATCTCACGATCAGGATTAGACGCGAATATCGCGTATGAAATAATAAACAATCTCACGGTCATCGCGAAAGAATAAACAATCCCACGATCAGGATTAGACACGAATATCGCGTCTTACTAAAATCTGTTATAAATATCAGGGCAAATGAATTGTAAGTTCAGTATTAGTATTAAGATAGAAGTGAATAAACGCACAGTGGTGCAGTGAAAAGAAAGAAATTGTTTTTTTTTAGTTAGTTTTAGAGTATAAGAATTAACTGGCGCCCGAATAGGGACCTGAGTGTTGCAAGTAGTTAGTGAAGTGCAAGTGCCTAGGAGACAAACTTAGTAATCCGAAACGAAAGAGTTAATTGGATACCAAGAGACCAACATCGCACCAGGAAACCGTGATCCGATAGAGGATATCACATTCCTGACTTCACTACCGAAACTTATCTGGATCGCAGGGGACTGCAGCCGTACGTACCAGCGCCATTAGTAACCAGGACAGCTAATCACTCGGCCTAGGTGAAAAGGATCACGCGGACGTGCTGAGAAGGAGAGAAAGACAACACATCAGGTTCCAACCCAACGAGAGACCTACTGCACCCGGCAGTGTTGGGAAAAAGGTGATAATAGGACACCGGTAACAAACCACTGAACACGCGCACCGGAGCTTTCCAAGAACGGCACCGTAAGAGGATTGACGTCTGGAAGTACGTTGTCCCGCAGTCTTGTGGTGTTCCCACAGGATGTTCAGGCTAGTAACGTAAGTAACCATTTTCTATCAATCATACAAGTGAATCAAATAAAAGAAATATATCAAGTGAAATACAAAAGTGAATTATAAAACATAAAACAAAAGAGCAATTTATAAAGTAAAGATATAACATATAAGAAAAACAAAAGCAAAGTGAAACAACGATTCTAGATTAAGTTTTATCCGAACGGAAAAAATTGACGAATTAACGAACTTATTGCAACAATTCCATTTCAACATGGAACAACAACAGTATCAAGATATTTTGAATAGACTCGCTGCACTGGAAACTACCAGAGCCGAGCCAAGTGACATTGATACTTCAGATCCACCATTATATCTGACATCATCAGATGGAACACCTGTGGACCCAGAGAAAATTGAAAAGATCCCTGATCTCGTGAAAGATCTCCCTATTTTTACTGGAGATCCGAATGAGGTTTGTGTTTGGTTAAGTGATGCAGGAGGTTTAGTACAGTTATACCAACCTTCAGCAACAAGTAGCATAGACACCAGAAATAAATTTCACGTAGTATGTAAAGCAATTCGTAGGAAAATCCGAGGTGAAGCAAATGATGCACTAGTAGCATCAAATGTGAACACCAATTGGAATCTCATCAAACGTACTCTCTTGACATACTATGGAGAAAAAAGAGATATTACAACATTGGATCATCAGTTGATGAATTGCCAACAAAATCGTAGATCATTAGAAGACTATTACGATGAAGTAAATCGTATCCTTTCGTTGATTGCTAATCAGGTAAAGACGGATGTAAGATTCCAACATCCCGAAGCATGCAGAGCAATGATCGACATGTACA
Organism: Toxorhynchites rutilus septentrionalis; assembly: GCF_029784135.1. NCBI lineage: Eukaryota > Metazoa > Arthropoda > Insecta > Diptera > Culicidae > Toxorhynchites > Toxorhynchites rutilus. The sequence continues at coordinate 9,102,746 of NC_073746.1, forward strand.
ATGAAAAAGCAATCGATGCGTTCGTAAGAGGACTAGATGGAGAGATTGGAAAATTCCTTAAAAATTACAGACCGGACTCCCTCGCAAGTGCATACTCCTATTGCATTTCTTTTCAAAATGTTGAGTTTAGAAAGAGTCTCGCTAGACCAAAGCCCCCAGAAATACCTCAAGGCCCACGAAACTCAATACCATTAATTCCTCAAAGAAATAACATACCTAATCTACCCCCGAGAATTCCTCCTAGAAATATTATGCAGAACGGAAAGATAAATCTAAATAGATACCGTCCTTATATTCCAGTCAATAATCCACAACCCTTCATAAGACAACCATTTTTCAATAAACCACAGAACGCTCAATCGTTCTTCCGCCCAAAACCACCACAATTCAATAAAAATCCATTTCAAAAACCTGAACCAATGGAGATCGATCCTTCCATTAGAACAAAAATGATTAATTACAGTAATAGACCCCAACAATCTCATCAAAATCATCCCTCAAAAAGACCTCGATTATTCAATACCGAAACAAATGAAAAGCAACCGCCAGACCCAGAATGTGGATTCGAAGAAAGATATGGATACACACCTTCAGACGACGAAGAATATTACCCTGAAGAATCTTCTACATTTGAAAGGTACATGAGAAATATTGAAGCTCAAGAACCAGATGATCTCGAAGAAATTTCTGAAACCGCAGAGTTAAATTTTTTAGAATAAATTCCGCGTTACCATATTTTCTTTACTATGGTAACACAGAAACTCCCTTGAAAATTTTGATCGATACTGGATCAAACAAAAATTACATTCATCCCAAATACGCTCAAATTTCACATATCACTAAAACTCCATTTTTTATATCATCCGTCGGAGGTGACATCAAAATCAATAAATTTTCGAAAGCAAAATTTTTTAAACCATATTCAGACCTTATGGTAAAATTTTATCATTTGGAAAAATTAAAAACATTCGATGCAATAATAGGGCATGACACACTGAAAGAACTTAAAGCTATAACAGATACATCAAACGAAAAATTAATCATTACAGATAATCATGTAATTCCACTTCTCCAACACCAGCTACAAGAGGTTAATAAAATACATATTCGAGATGAACACCTAACAGAACCTCAAAAGGAAACACTTAACAAATTTTTAAATAACTTTCAAGATCTATTTCAGCCACCAGATGACAAGTTACCATTCACCACAAAGGTAAGCGCAGATATACGAACCACGGACGAAAACCCTGTGTATAGTAAAACCTATCCATATCCACAAGCTCTAAAATCAGAAGTCAATAGACAAATTGAAAAACTTTTAAATGACGGTATTATTAGACCATCTCGATCTCCATATAATTCTCCAGTTTGGATCGTTCCGAAAAAGCTAGACGCATCTAACGAAAAAAAGTATCGCATGGTCATAGATTATCGAAAAATAAATTCAAAAACCATTAGCGATAAATACCCTATTCCAGATACTTCAGTAGTTTTAGCCAATTTAGGCAACAATAAATTCTTCACAACTCTTGACTTAGCTTCTGGATTCCACCAGATACCAATGGCACAAAAGGATATAGAAAAAACAGCATTTTCGGTAAATAATGGAAAATATGAATTTGTACGATTACCATTTGGATTGAAAAATGCGCCTTCAATTTTTCAAAGAGTTATGGACGATGTTCTGCGAGAACATATTGGAAAAATTTGCCACGTTTACACCGATGATATCATTATTTTCGGAAAAACCTTCGAAGAACACTTGAAAAATTTAGAAACCATCTTTAAAACATTACGAAGTGCGAACTTTAAAATCCAACCAGATAAATCAGAATTTTTGAAAACAGAAGTCGAATTTCTAGGTTTTATAATTTCAGAAAACGGATTGAAACCAAACATGAAAAAAGTAGAATGTATTCAAAAATACCCAGAACCAAAAAATCTCAAAGATTTAAGAGCCTTTCTAGGACTTTCCGGATACTACCGACGTTTTGTAAAGGATTACGCTAACATTGCGAAACCCTTGACAAAACTTTTAAGAGGGGAAGATGGCCATCGCCAGATTCCTAAAAACCAATCAAAAAATTTTCCCATCAAATTCGACATCGATGCAAAACAATCCTTTGAAACATTAAAAGAAATATTATCTTCAAACGACGTACTAGCATATCCAGATTTCAAAGAAACTTTCATTCTGACTACTGATGCTTCAGATACAGCATTAGGAGCTGTACTATCACAAAAATTTCACGATGGAGAACGACCAATAACTTTCATTTCAAGAACACTCTCTAGAGCAGAGGAAAATTATGCTACAAATGAGAAGGAAATGCTCGCAGTAGTATGGGCTTTACGCACTCTTCGAAACTTCATTTACGGAGCTAAACTAAAAATATACACCGATCACCTTCCTTTAACATTCACATTATCCCCTAAAAACAACAATGCTAAACTAAAACGATGGAAATCCTTTTTGGAAGAACATGATTACGAAATGTTTTATAAACCAGGAAAATCCAACGTTGTAGCTGATGCATTATCCCGTATACAAATCAACTCTTTAACTCCTACACAGCATTCAGCAGAAGATGATGACAACTCCTTCATACCCTCAACTGAAGCCCCGATAAATGTCTTCCGCAATCAATTAATTTTTACAATTGGACGAAACGCTAGCTTTGAACAAAATAGGCCATTCGAAAGTTACAACAGATATATCTTTACAGAACCAAACTTTACAACTAACTTCTTAAAACAGAAAATGAAAGAATACTTAGTACCAGGAATTATTAACGGAATTATGACAGACGAAAATACTATGGGACAAATACAAAATATATACAAAGAAAATTATAATCCCAAAATGGTCAAAGCTCGATTTTCTCAAATAAGAGTAGAAGACATAGAAGAGGTAGAACAACAATTCGAAGAAATCAAAAATATTCACAATTTCGCTCACCGTAACGCTAAAGAAAATTCAATACAACTATTAAAAAAATATTACTTTCCCGGAATAAATAAAATGATTCGATCATATGTTAATACTTGTGAAATTTGCAAAACCGAAAAATATGATCGTAAACCTCAAGAATACATACCTATAAAAACACCTATGCCACAATACCCAGGAGATATTGTTCAAATTGATATATTTGTCTATAATGCAAATTTCCTATTCCTTTCATCCCTGGATAAATTTTCAAAATTTCTTAAAATCAGACCAATAAAATCCAAATCAATAGTAGACATTAGAGATCCATTAATGCAACTTCTTTATGATTGGGACGTGCCAGCACAAATAGTAATAGATAATGAAAGTGCATTTGTTTCAAACATAATAGTGCAGCAAATCAGAAATCTAGGAATCCTAATTTTTAAAACACCAGTGCATAGATCAGAAACTAATGGACAGGTAGAAAGATGTCATTCAACTATCAGAGAAATAGCAAGATGTATTAAGGCACTTAACCCAGGTATAACTGTAAACAATCTAATTCAAGAAGCTGCACATAGATATAATAATACAGTACATTCATTCACTAAGCAAACACCTAAAACAGTTTATATAGGAGACAACCCAAACAATTTAAGTTTTTCAGAATTTGCCCAAAGAAAAGAACAAATCAATAAAAAAATATTACAATTGTTTAAAGACAAAGAAAACAAGATCGTACCCAAAAATTATAAAACATACATACCAGATAGCTATGCATACGAAAAAACTTTTACCAATAATAAAAGAAAAAGCAGATACAATATTGTAAAAATTAAAGAAAACCACGATACCTATGTAATTGATTCCAATAACAGAAAGATACACAAAACAAATCTTAGAAAAGACACAAGCAATTGAAAAATGTACAAATCTCTTACTTTTTCAGATTCGCCTTCTGCGTATCAATAGTACATTCAGGCATTTATATACACGACCTCACGAATAATCCGTTAGCTATTATACCGTTAGGGAAAGCCAAGGTCAAGACAGGGTACGTAAGAATTGTACATCCGATAGATTTAATTCAGATAGGCAACACAATAGCAAATGTTAATGAAGAAATACAATTGAATCCATCAAGCAATCCATTATATGAACTTATGCAAATAAAAAATTATAAATTATACGAAACATTCCTTAAGTTAAAACCATTTGTAACAAGACAGAAACGATGGGATACATTAGGCACCGTATGGAAATGGGTAGCAGGTAATCCAGATGCAGAAGATCTACGAATAATCAACGCAACGCTTAACTCCCTCATTACACAAAATAACAAACAAGTTATGATCAATCAAGCTATAAGTAACCGAATCCAAGAAGTAACCGATTTAGCCAATCAAATATTAGCAATGGAAAGGCAAAAATCAAAAAACCATTCCATTGAAATCAATCACCTCATGATATTATCAAACCTAGATTCTCTTCAAGATCAAATAGAAACACTAGAAGAAGCAATCTTAATGGCAAAACATGGCATTCCAAGCAGCAAGTTATTATCCATGCGCGACTTCAATACAATAGCAACCTTTCTGGGAAACCACGATATATCCGTTACATCATTCGAAGAACTCCTATCACAATCAACCGCCCAAGTAACATTAAACACCACTCATATTGCATATATTCTAAAAGTACCTCAATTCTCAAAGAATATCTATGAATACGAATATATTGACTCTGTCATTAAAAACAACAAACGAATCGCATTACAACGCAATTACCTTATGCGAAATATTACACATATATACGAATCAAATCAACCATGTGAAGACCAAGGAAACTATTTTCTATGCGAAACCACAACATTAACCTCAAGTAATGATTGCATTAACCGACTCATCCGAGGACAGCATTCTAATTGCATTTTCGAAAAAGTGTACTCAAAAGGATTAATCAAACGAATAAACGACGCTTCTATTCTCATCAATAACGCAATAGTAGCAGTCTCATCAAATTGCAGCAATTCGAATCAACAACTCAATGGTTCATTCCTCATCCAATTTGAAGCATGCAGCCTACAAATCAATGGAGAATTCTTCTCTAATTTCGAAGCCATCATACCTGGACGACCATATCATCCTACAACAGGTCTACTAGTTACCGAAATTGACACTCTCGATACACCACCTGCCGAGTATTTACAAAACCTAACATTGGAAAACAGAGAACAACTAGAAACAATAAATCTTCAAAATAACTCACTTACATGGAAGCTCAACTTATTTGGATCATTTGGAGGAGTAAAGTTTATTTCAATTATCGCCATCATCGGATTATTGCTATACAATTCCCGGAAACCAACTATCAAAGCAGAATTCAACATTCCAGAAATCAACAAAGAAAATATCGCCCTTGAAGAAACACATTCTCCAGTCAGCGGAAAAGATGAAATCATCATAACAAATCCAGAGTCAACATCAGCAGAATTAACAGAACATCGCAAAAAAGAAATTCAATCATTTATCAATATGCCATCACCATTTAGAACAATTCAACTTTGAGGACAAAGTTACTTAAGAGGGGAAGAGTTAACAACAACATCTAAGCCAGGATAACCCAGCAACATAAACAACGAGCCACTCAACATTATCACTCCATTTCTTAATATAAACAGAAAACCGCTTAGCTAGCCGATGGATAAATAATGCCAAGAATCAATTAGTGAAATGATAAACAATCTCACGGTCATCGCGAAAGAATAAACAATCCCACGATCAGGATTAGACACGAATATCGCGTCTTACTAAAATCTGTTATAAATATCAGGGCAGATGAATTGTAAGTTCAGTATTAAGATAGAAGTGAATAAACGCACAGTGGTGCAGTGAAAAGAAAGAAATTGTTTTTTTTTAGTTAGTTTTAAAGTATAAGAATTAACTCTAGAGGGTGCAATATTTTTTATATTTTTTTCTGGAAAGCTGAGGATTTTCTACATAACATATCTCGATATCAGAGATGCAATTTTTGCGTTTTCGAGATATGATTTTTCAAAATTAGCCGCTGGTCCGAAAAATAATTTTTCCCCTTTTATCTAAAAATGACTTATTGCATAAAATCATAACATTTGAATTACTGAACCGATTTGGATGATCGACATATTAAATTTAGGCCAATAAGCTAAAAATATCACACTTGCGGGAAGATTAGATTCTAGTCACAAAGGTCTAATCTAGTCACACAGGCATACATAAACATAGGAGACATAGGAGACTTAAAACATGTGAACTTTGCAAAATAATAACTCAAAAACGAAAAATAACACATCTCTGATTTTTGGATATATTATGTCAAAAAACCTCAGCTTACCAGAAAAAATATAAAAAATAAAACGCCTACTATCAATAATTATTAAAACAAAATCCAAAATCCATCCTTCTCGTATCGGCCGAACGGAATCCCCTGCATAATCAGTGATATTAGCCAACTTAATATGATATCGATTTCAGCGCCATTACCCACAGTATTATTCACTTGTATGCATTATCAAACTTAAAATTTTCGAAGATTATCTATGACTTTGGTAAAATCTATTGAAACCATAGTAAATATAAAAAAACTCTAACTTTCTTACCATAAACTGACGATATTTAATGGTTGAAATGAATCTAATTATAATTAAAATGAGTAATCACGACTGAATTTTGCTTTTAAAGGCGTAGAATAAACAAACATCATCACTTTTGTGGTTCTGAGCTTTAATGCAGGTGTCGCATGAGCTGATTCAGCTTTGCATAAATACGTCAATTGACGAATTTACGTTCGATGTTCAACCAGTTGGCGCAGAGAGTAAAACTATGAAATTTTGTTTTTTTGGTTTGAAATTCGTTAAATGAATGAATTTTCCTTCAATTCCCCGGTTTCTAATATTTTTTCTACGCTAAAATGGTTACAAAATCATTATTTTACATTGCTTCATTCATAACATATAAAAAATGGCTTGACATAAGTAAAGCAATTTATATTTTTTTCAACTAGGCAAACAATGGGTGGCATATGTTGCGCTCCAAATACTGCAGATCCTTCTTGTATCGGCCGATAGGAATCCCCTGCATAATCAGTGATATCAATCAACTTGATGAGATATCGATTTCATCGCCAGTATCCATAGCATGAGCTATTGAAAAATGTCCGGAAGTTAGTATTCATAACCTATATGTATTAACTAACTTAAAAATTTCGAAGATTATCTATGAATTCGGTCCAATCGCGTGTTGAAACCATTGCAAATATACAAAAATTTTAATTTATTACTATACAATGACGACATTTAATGGTCAAAATGAATTAGAATAGAAATTTAAAGAAATAATCACGACGGAATCTCGCTTTAAAGCGCGTAAAAATATAAACATCATCACTTTTGTGGTTCTGAGCTCATATATAGGGGTCGCATGAGCTGATACAGCTTTGCGTAGATTCATCAATTAAAATAACTTTCAGATATGCTACTTCACTCGATGCATTATTGTGAGTTGTTGTCTTTCAATGTTAGTGTTTATTATATTTTATGAAAATGTTACAGCAAAAATACAAATATGACAATTATGTTATGTTACAGCAAAAATACAAATATGACAATTATATTGCAAGTGGTTTGTGTAGTAGTTGTCTCGTTTCAAATACACTGGATTTAGCAGTAAAACATATGCTTTCTATATTTGTTTCTAGCTTGCTTAATGAAACGCGGCATACCTGAAAATTTTATATGCGTTGCGCTGAAACGAGCAATTTCTACAACGGTGCTGTTCGTATGCCCAACTAGTCCCGCTGTTGTGTGACCAACTAGCCCCTCTATATATAACAAAAAATATTTATGAAAATTCAATAAAAATAATTTTGAAATCGTTTTCCATTAACATTTAAAACTAATATATACAATAAACATTTTGTTTACGTTAGAACCGATTTTTTTTCATAATTTTTGACCATTTTTAGAACAAATTTTGTACACCCGTGGCCGAGTGGTTAGCGTCCCACATTATCAAGCCGTGAGTTCTGGTTCGATTCCCGTTCTGGCCGGGGGATTTTTAGTCAACGAAAACTTGCACTGTGATCACGCGTATTCTAGAGCTTGCCACTTCAGAACACATTCAAGACGTGTTATCCGGCATATAAATTTCACCTAAGTACTAATAAAAATGACGTGTTACTTACACGCACGTTGAGAAGGCAAAAGTTCCACTAGGAACGTTAGTTGCATCCAAGAAGAAGAACAAATTTTCTAATGCGCAAACAGTAAATGATTTTTGACTAAATCAGCACCATGTTCGTAATTTTAAACTTACTTAACAAAAAGTTTATCTTTTTAGCCATTTTTATTGCATCAGTAATTCGTTATTTTTCATCCATAGATCGTTAATTTATTGGACGCTCAGATTCCAAGATATAGTCACTTTCATCCATTGCGTGATTTTAGTACCTTACTACGCCGGATTTTTGTTGTGGGTGGACATTGACAGATGTACTAATTTGAGAGAAAGAGTGTTCTTCTATGAGCATGATAATCGAGGAGATCGAATTTACTCTTTTCATAGAAGAATAATCACAGAAGATTTTGATGTAGAGCTAAGTGTTTTATTACTGGGGTGTAAATCCAAAATTTCGAAAACAAGAATGTTATGTTCGGGGTTCAAAGTTTTGAGCGTTAATACCTTTTTGCCGTCTGAATGATAGTCATTCTATTCGGTAGATAAAAGATCTACGTTCAGGTTTGTCACTTAATGTCCCAAAAACTTGTTTCAATTGCTCAAATCTTAGCTCAAAAATAGCTTGCTTTGGATGCAAACTATTGAAATCACAACAAATTTACTCATTGACGATGCGTTTATAACTTTCTGGGGCCAGACGGACCTCCCGCAACACCTCGGTTCCTGATCTGAGCCTCGGGGTCCTTTGAGGTTGGGCTCTCAAGGCCTCCTTTAATGCTGGCAAGCTCAAGTTTGAGGCCAATCGCTCTCAGGGTCCGATCGAATTGTAAAGTGAAATACAAGTGTAGATACATTTTTTTCTGTTTATTACCTATCCTCTTACAATGCTGTGTGGGTGGGTGTCAGTCGTTGGTATGTTTTCACTGGAATCCTTGTCGTCGACTGGGTAGGGTCTCTGCAGGATGCTTCAAGCTCAACAGCTTACCTAACCCTAAATTAACGGGTCCTGATAGGACAGAGAGGAAGAGAATTTTACCTCGAGTCTCATCTCTAATTAAATCCTGACATCCACATTTGCAATAAATACCTGATTCTATCAGCTTCTACTGGTAATCACGGTTTCCTGTTACAACAATTTATTATTTTGTTGAACCATAAAACTTTTTCTCTGCTTGTGTTTTCTGAGTACTCTCAGTCGTCTCTCTAGTCGGGAAATGATCCTTCGTTCAGCGATCATTTCATCTACCTTATCCTGTCTTTACTCTCTTGCTTTTCTCTTCTGCTTCTCTTTCTATCCTTTCCTCTATATATATATATATATATATATATATATTCATCGTTGTTCATCTCTAACCCTGTCTCTGCTTCCGTTGCATTCTATCCTTTCTCTCACTCCAGCTTTTATTTGAATGTGTAAATGTTATTCAACCTAACCCTTTACTAAAGTGTAACGTATTTTTATGACATGTTTATCTGCGCGCTGAATGTATTATAGTTAAACGCTACAAACAAACATCATAGGCGAAACGAACGGTAACACATGTAAGCCGAGGACACTTGTATTGGTATGCATTTGCACACCGGAATGTATGTCCCCAACACGGGCTAGCAGGCATCGTGGCTCACTCTTTGTCAGCGTTAACTAATACTTGTTCAAAAGAGTACTTCATTTTTAAATATCTATAATGTTCGTTCTGGCCGGCATTAATTTCCTAATTCTACTTCAACAATGTGGTAATGTCGTTGGCTTCACTATTCTGCATTTTTACCAATTGTTTTGAATGCTTTTTCAAAAAGGCAGTATAATTATTTTATTGTAAGAAAAATAAGAACAAAAAAGTCACAGGAGAGTTGTGTCCGAGACACGACCGCATAGTTGACGTAGGATTCCGTTAGGCTATCTGTTAATTTTGGATATGTTGGAAAAATTACATCGGTAAACTCTTTGATAATGATTTGGTGGTCCTGAAAAGAGCCGTTTGTATTGTTTGTTTACTCCACCAGTGTTTACCGAGTGATGATGATAGAAGGAAGGTAAACAGTCGTTGGATGGTGCGTATCAGATAAAAGATGCCGAAGTGGAACGAGATATGATGAAAACCACTCTCTTTGATCCTAGACAAGATGCCTCCTGTGTGGATGAAATAAAGTAAAAAAAACTCACCAATGTAATATAAGATAATTACCAATACCGAACACAATTATCAATTCTGCTCATCAGTAAAAACTTATAACTTTAATATAGAGAAAACATATTTGAAATGAAAAAGGTAATTTTCTTTTATAATTTTCACTTTCTGAGTGTTTATTCAACCCAATGCGAATTTTAATTGGACTAGCAACACCTATACTATACTATATGTAGAGCATGTGGCAAATCACTTTTTCTAATATTTCTTCACTTTTCCAATTTTTCTCGCCGTACAAACTTTCTTTGGGAGAAAATGAACACAACAAAACAAACAGCTTAAGCCGAACGACCCGTTCTCGAGCGGGAACACACCTTGGTTTTGACGTAGGACTACGTCTTTCATTTCTATACCGGGGTGTAAAATCAAAGTTTCGAAAACGAAAGCGTTACGCCGGAGACCGAGATTTTGAGCGTTAATAGCTCCTAAACAACTGAACGAAATGGTATGATAAACACTTCATTCGAAAGATAAAATGTCTACGCGTTCTATACTTGTTACTTTTTGATCCAAAAACTTGTTTCAATAGTCTTAAAATTGCTTTCAAAACAGGCTGTTGAAATCACCAATCGGTATATAAGCGAGCGCCGCTCGGAAATCCACTCAGTTCTAATTGAACAGCGATTGGAGCATGTTGTCGCTATTGTGGCGAAGCTCTTCATTTATCATGAAAGCGCGGATGAACGGTGTCACCAAGAGCCTGTTTGTGCACCTTAGGCCAGAAGGGAATCCATCAGGAGGAGAGTGATGCCACAAACGGTTCCCCGGGAAGACATCGCTACACACACATACACGCGCGGAATTCCTTCCGTTTGGATGCCATTCAGCATCGAGAAAGTTCCGGAAAGATCTAATCATTGCTGGAAAATAATCTGCCAGTTCCTATGGGAATTTAAAAATACATTCATGTGAAAGAGTTTATTTGAATGTTTTCTATCCATGTAACACTGTGACCAAATAGTTTTCAATCAAGTACTATTAACAGGTGGTTATCGAGTTAGTATTAACCACTTGTGGGCCTCCAGTATCGAGGAAAATGTGGAAATATCTAATCGTTGCTGGAAAATAATCTGCCAGTTCCCCTTGGAATTGAAAATTACATTCAAGCGAAAGAGATTATTTTAATATTTTCTATCCATAAAATATCCATATAATACATTTGGGTTTGTGATTTGTCAATCAAGTACAGTTAGCAGGTTAGCTTCTGAAGATTATTCTTCAGAACAAGGTTTTTCGTATCTTATATTGGATGCATAAAACCTTGTGCCTCCATCGTAACGCTCTCGTTTTCGAAGTCTCCCAAATATTCATTTATTCATTCATTCAGAATGGATTTAGATTCAACTTCAAACAAATGATCTCTAAATCAACGATAGTCCTACGTCACCCTTGCGGTTATACCATAGATATAACCCACTTCCTGTTTTTATTTATGGAAATTGAAATAAATCGTTTTACATATCAAGTCGTTTTTAGCAAAACTGCTAGCATATACAATTTTACACTTGTGTTAAATTTTTCCCAATACACGATCGACCATATGAAATTTCACGAAGCAATCAACATTAAAATTCCAAAATTAAATTTTATTTGCTAGAATTAATCGTATCACTCACCTTACTTGCAATATAAAAATGCCCCCGACTTGCATATATTCGTCTCTGTTAGGGAACACATTTCGGTAGGAACAAATGCTCCCCCTACTTTCATGTATTTGCGATGCCGATTTCCTCCAGGCTGCTTGGTTTTGATGACTCTGTTAGGGAACCGCCGCATGTGTCGTCAATCTCGAAAAATCAAAAGAGGGTATTTCCGTTACGATAGGGGTTGAGATTTTTCAATTGGTCGATAGTTAGTTTCGTGACATATATTATTTCCTTCTATACAAAAAAAATGTTATGGAGTGCCAAAATCGATTGACGCAAAAATTTCATCAATCCATCATGCAATGACTGAGCAACGAGCGTTTGAAATTGGAAAATTTGCACGATGTGCTCGATTTTCGATTTTCAATTCATACCCCAATATGTTCCCGAAAGACGTAATCCTACGTCAAAAAAAATCTTCATGTGTTATTTACCTTCGCGATTTATCAAAAATGGGAATGCTCCCGTCAGCTGGAGCTGTCATAAAACATCTTTAATTAGCTCTTACCTTCCTTCCTACTCCCATCACACCGGTACCACTTCAAGACATCCCACGCTGCATCCACCGAAAGGATATGCATCCTCGCTCTTCCCGAGTAGAATCCTTCCATGAATAGCAGATAAGCTGCCACTCTTGTACACATTTTATTCCTGTTGTCGTTGTTTTTTTTTTTGCTCCCATCGGAAAGAAGGGCCTAGTTCGCGTGTTGAAACATGAAAGCAGTTTTATTTTCGCGAAAATAAGCACCGGATTAAACGGACGAGCGAACGAGCGAATGAATGAGCATTCGGGATAAAATGTGCGAGGACTGTGCTCCTCTCCTAGGTTGGGGATTAAAATATGTTTATCTGCAAATTTATGAGAGCTTTTCAAAACTGTTTTTAATTGCATTAAATGCCTTTGAGCGAACCGGGCGGACGGAAAAGCGCCTCGACTGTCGACTGGCGCAATGCAATGTTCCCGTAGTCGTGCTTGTGTGTTGTGTGTATGTATGAATGTTTGTCTGCTGATAATTATGCCAACGAGAATGAATTATTTTTCGAAGAAAAATGCTCGTTCATGCGTTTATTTTCGGCGGTCGTTATTTCGCTGCGGTTTGCGATACTGCGGAATTACGCGGTTCCCACAAATTGCCCTTTTTTATATTTTATATGTTTCAATATGTTTCTCGGTATTCGATAAACAATGAGTGAGAAAATACTTCACATTTCAATTCAAAATTAATGTTGTGTTCTGTTCGAGCGTTCAATATGTAGACGATAATTCACGTTTTACAAAGCAAGCACGTAAATCAAAATGGCTGATCAATTTCCATGAGATAAATCAAATACCATTTCCGATACTACCTCTCTCATTATTCTTTGCACAATATTTGCCTTGATTTGCCCTCTGCGCCTGAATGATATCGAAGAACTTGTTCAAAGCGGATATAGTGGGAAAGATGGAATATATTTTCTAGAAGCGTTACGAATAATTGACATAAGCTGCTCGGTTATAAACTTTTTTCCTAGTTCGATGCTGTAGAGCGAACATAGAGGTCCTGTCACTGTTGGTCGTGTACTCCCGCACGAGGCATACTCCCAGAACCACTGCACATGTACTTACTTTACATTGTGCTTCCAAATCCTGTCGGCAGGGACCAGGAAGGAGCGAACATGTCGGCCAAATATTTATCTTTTGTCGGATTCTTCAAGCGAGGATGGCAGGGAGGATGTGGTAGTAATATCTTACATTGCAAATAATTCTCCTAAGCCAGCAAAAGCACTCTTGTCGGTTTTGGAGAACTTGTAGGATTTCCCAACGGTGGGCGTGCGGCGGCATAGCGAATCGGAAGGTTCAATTAGCCCGTAATGGTTTACGGCACGCATCGCTACCGGTCCCAAAATGGATTTCGAGGAGAGGCAGCAGAACCGAACTTCGAGATGACGTTCGTGGTTGAGATGGTGGAAAGCATACGGAGCGGAGCTGTCTATCCTCGTTATAAATCTTTTATGTTAGTCATTAGTTTGGATGAATGTCTTCTAAAAAGCACAGACTCAGCCTTTCAATCTTCTTAATGAGCGTCTTATATCATAAATATGCTTTAATTAGCGAAACCTTTCTGTTCGCAAGTTTTCCCGGCTCCCCGGCTTGAGTGGCACCAGAAGTTGTGTAATTTCGGAATAAGATTACTTGCCACTTTTGATGCCGTGGCCGTTTCATTCAATAGCGATAAATCTCTAACTCTTATTGTGGAAAATTAACGGATCAACATGAGATTTCTGATGCGGCAGGGAATGCTATTTTTATGTCGATTAAGTGGAAACATGAAATGAGCCCCTTTGACGAGGGTTGAAATGGGGGATTATGAGGAATTCCATTATATAGCGGAGGGTCACTAATTGTGGAATTTCTCAAGCGAGAATAAAATTTTATATTAATATTTTTCTTCGAATCATTTCACATCGAATGTCTGTAGCTGTCTGAGATACAGCTGTCATTCATGTATAGTATTTTTCAACATTGTTTCATATTATCGCCATTCTCTAACCTGATAGGAAGCTTCGTGTAGCACTATAAACGATTCCGTTCCATCCGCGGGTCGAGTAGGTGCCATAGAAAGCCATACGACATTATTAATAACACAGCTAACAAGACAATGGAATCTTATTTCGGGACCACAAGCTTCACGAGGGCTGAGATGAACAGCATAAATTCAGCAGATCGTTCGAGCACATATATTCAAGCAGGGAAACAACTTGACTTTCTGGGAATTTCAATTTATTAGGGATATCGGATATTTATTAGGGTCACACTGCCACACTGGGATACGGATATGTCTTCAACACTAGAAAGACTGAAATTTTGTATATACCTAGATTGTCCAAAAGCAGTCAAAATGGCTGCATTGCAAAAGAATAACTAATGTGTAGAGAAATTTTCTATATTGTTTTATATTATTTACAGTTATAAGATAAATTCTAAGTAAAGATAAGTAACAAAAATCACTTGGGAATGAAATTAAACATTATTCTTTGTACATTTTTTACAAAGTAAAATGTAAATTTTGTTATGTGTACATATTTCGCAAACATACTTTTGACATCTTTCAAATATATTATTAGTTTTATTGTTGTAGCAAAGTTGGATTTCACAAATTTTGCGTTTACTAGAATGGGTTGCAATTATTCTGTCTTGCAGCTCTGTATTCGGCGGGAAGCGTTTCTGCTAATTAGCACAGGAACTCTTTCCGTTAATTAGGCATTGTAGTATCGTAACCGCATAAATTACCTTTCAATATGTTTACTTTGTTCTTTAGTAGCATCACCTGTTTTATAAAGATACCTTGAAACCCTCTCACTGTAACCCAACGTAAATCGATAATAAACGACATTCCTATTCTGACCAGCAACAAGTATTCACGTGTATTTCTTCACCTTGACCACCTCCATCGATACTACATTTTGGCGACGAGAAAAATGGCTAATCCATTGGGTGAGTATTTTTTTTTTAAAGGAATGAAACAGAAAATTAATATTAGAAGTAAAGCAACGGATTGATCTCTGAATTAATCTGTATGCGGAAAAAACCAGTCGCTTGAATGTGGAATTTCTGGTGTAGGTCTGGTTTAATTCAACGAAATAGTAGGAAAGCGAAGAATTTTGTAATCGATCAGTCGCTTTGATGCGGTGAAAAAAAAGACGTCAAGAATTTTGTAATGGATCAGTCGCTTTGATGCGGGGAATAAAAGTGTGATGCCATTCTGCGGCAGCGCAGGAAAAAAGGTTTCGAAACATCGCTTCAATGCGGAAATTTGAAATTTGGTAATTTTTACTCCGACATGAAAAAGAAAAAAAAAACACAACGGTACGTGTGTGTGTGTCATAGACCGAATAGTTGGCGGAAAAAAAAACGACAGCAGCAATATTTACTCATATATTTTGTACTGGGAGAAGTGTGACCGCTAAACTGTGGATGCTATAATGCCAGCCATAATAAGTACCGTTATGTGACAGCGAGTGACGAAAATTGACAGATAGTAGAGTGCAATGCAGCATGTTGTTTTGTTTAGTTTTGATTTTACTGAAACGAGTTTGATTGTACGATTGTAAGAAAAATTGAAACATTTGAAGAATTGTGGCTCAAGGTGATTAGTTTCTTGAAATTAGTGGAAAATTTTAATTTCGGCAAAAAAAAAATGGAAAAAAAACTGAAAAGAAATTTAATAGTTATGGTGGTTTTATTTCGATATTATGGTGGTTTTATTTCGATTACTTGCAGATATGATTCGCACTTTGGGCCTGCAGCTGCAAGCGTTCGATTATGGATCGTTCACCGATGATGTCGGTATCGAGTGGCGAAAGTGGCTACGATCGTTCGAAGCGATGATGCGAGCCAGCCGTATAGACGACGAAGATTGGAAGAAGGACTTACTGCTGCACTATGCGAGACCCAGTGTTCAATTGTTGTTCGACACCTTACCGGAGCTACCAGAAAAGGAAATGCGTGGTCCATTGTTCAACACGGAGCGTTATATTCCAAACATGACCAGCTACGAGGAGGCAAAAGTCAAGTTGAATGAGTTTTTCTTGCCCAAGGAAAATTCAACATATGAGCGTCATCTGCTTCGACAGATGCAACAAAAAGTGGGTGAGAGCATCGACGCTTTCACTATCAGGCTCAGGGTCCAAGCGGAACGCTGCGGTTTTGGTGACAGATTGGATGAAAATATCAAGGACCAAATCATTCAGAACTGTCAATTAGCTGCTCTCCGTCGCGAGTTACTGAAGCGAGGTGATGTAAGTCTGGAAGAGGTGCTAGATACGGCTAAAATTTTCGAAACCGTCGCCCAGCAAGAGAAATCCTTCGCTAATGGAGATGGAATGAAAACTCCAGTTAATGATGTCAACAAGGTCGATCTAACACCTTCCCTCGGCAAGAGGATGCGGTTTGCTGATCCAAGTCAATTCGAGTGTCATCGTTGTGGATTCGTAGGACACCTAGCTAAAGACGACTCATGTCCGGCAAGAGGAAAAACCTGTAACAAGTGTCTCGTCAAAAATCATTTTGCGAAGAAGTGTCGTACAAGACAGCCGATTAAACCGAAAAGTTATCCCAAGAGCGAACGCACAGGAAGGATTCTCACGGCAAATCCAAGGACCAGTAAGGACGAAGACTCACATACGGTGAAACACATCGCTGAGGATTTGGTTGACGGCATCGCGGAATACGTTTTTAATGTGACATCTTGTGACGGCAACGGTGAGATGCGGTGTGAAATTGGCGGAGTACCTGTGTTTGCTGTGATCGACTCGGGCTCGAAATATAACATGCTGAGCCAGTCGAATTGGGAGCAACTCAAAATCAATAAAGTGGTTGTATCAAACCAGCGACGTGAATCACTCATGGAGTTTAAAGCATATGGAGGGCAATCACTTCCTTTGATTGGCGCTTTCAATGCGATTCTCAAAGTGGGAAGCGTGAATACCATGGCCGAGTTCTATGTGGTGAAAGGCAACGGCAAAATATTGATCGGACGCGATACTGCAACATCAATGGGAGTTCTAAGGATCAGTGCCCCTGTCAACGAAGTTGAAGCCAACAGATGCAGTAAGCTGGGAACCATCAAGGACGTTATTGTAGACATTCCGATCAGAACTGATGTAACACCGGTTGTTCAACCGTACCACCGTATACCAGTGGCACTGGAGAAATTGGTCGACAAGAAAATTGATGAGCTGCTACATAAGGGTATTATTGAGCAAGTGAATGAACCAGCGAAATGGGTATCCCCTGTGGTCGTAGTACCCAAGGGCGATGGCAGCGATGTACGCATTTGCGTCGATATGCGTCGGGCGAATGAGGCGGTTGAGAGGGAAAATCACCCTCTACCGACAATCGAAGATTTCCTGCCCCACCTGGCGAAAGCTAAAGTATTTTCTCGTTTGGATGTCGAAAGTGCTTTCCACCAGGTAGGTTGATGATCGTTTATGTCTACACTGTATTATTATTCCTTGATTTGGTCAATGAGATGTGTGAACTAATGGCACAATAGTTGAATTGCTTTGAGTTTATGTATTCATTTCAAGTTTGAATCAATATGCTCCAAAAGACTAAAATATGGAATTTTGGGTCTATAAGCCTGAATAAATGAATTTCATAATTCTGTTAGAACTGATGGATTGTGTTTTATTGTAGATAGAGATATCCCGAAGCTCCCGTGAGATCACGACATTCATCACAAACAGAGGTTTGTTCCGCTATACCCGGCTTATGTTTGGTATCAACTGCGCTCCTGAACTGTTCCAAAAAACCATGGAACAGATTCTGAGCGGATGCGACGGCTGCGTAGTTTTTATCGATGACGTTATGGTATTCGGCGCTAATCAAGCGGAACACGATTTGCGATTGGAAAAGGTTCGTCAGAGGCTGCAGGAACGGAATGTCGCCCTAAATGAAGGTAAATGTGTTTATGATGTACCGGAAATAAAGTTTTTGTGTCATGTGTTGTCCGTTGATGGAATTAAACCAGATACAGACAAATTAGAAGGAATCCGCAATTTTCGGGAGCCAAAAACAGGGGAAGAGGTTAGAAGCTTCTTAGGCCTCGTGAATTACCTTGGAAAATTTATTCCGGATTTGGCGACATTGACTTTTCCGCTCCGGCAGTTGACGAAACAGAAACAACCTTTTGTTTGGGGCTGTGCACAACAAGAGGCATTTGTGAAATTGAAGGATTATATGATTTGTCCGACTACGTTGGGATATTTCGATGTTGATGATAGAACCCAACTGGTAGCCGATGCCAGCCCGGTTGGCTTGAGGGCTGTTCTAATACAGATTAATAGACAAGGTGCTAGGATCATAGCTTACGCTAGTAAGAGCTTATCAGATGTAGAGAAACGATATGCGCAGATTGAGAAGGAAGCGTTAGCTCTTGTGTGGGCGGTCGAACACTTCCATTTTTATTTGTATGGTCGGTCGTTCGAACTAATAACGGATCATAAGCCTTTAGAGGCTATCTTCAGCCCAAAATCTAAACCTTGCGCAAGGATTCAGAGGTGGGTGGTTCGTCTACAGGCGTACAAAGCAAAAGTGATCTATCGACCCGGCAAAACAAATATTGCTGACCCACTGTCACGATTGGCTATCAAGGATAACGTTTCGGGTAAAACATTCGACGAATGCGCTGAATCCTATGTACATTGGGTTGCCTCAAATGCAATGCCGGTAGCTCTAAAGATCACAGAAATTGAGCAAGCCTCGGAATCGGACAAATCGATTCAATCTGTAAAAGATGGATTGGAACAAAATGTTTGGTCGGAAGATGCTAACCCATATAAGATTTTCGCTACGGAATTATGCTTTGCCGGTAACATCTTACTACGAGGAACGCGTATAGTCATACCAGAGGCCTTGAGACTACGGGTATTGGACCTGGCCCATGAGGGTCATCCTGGTATAACAATAATGAAACAGCGGTTACGCGCCAAGGTATGGTGGCCGAAGCTTGACACACAAGTCGAACGATATGTCAAAAACTGCCGAGGATGCATGCTGGTAGCTGCACCTCCTGCACCTGAGCCGATTAAGCGCAGAGAACTACCATCAGGACCATGGCAGCACATAGCCATCGACTTCCTTGAACCACTTCCCTCGGGCCATCATCTGTTAATTATTGTTGACTATTTCAGCCGCTATATAGAGATTGAAATTTTTACTAAGACAGCGGATTCCAGCGAGACAATCAAGCGGCTTGACCCGATTTTCGCGCGATTTGGCTTCCCATTTTCGATAACTTCAGACAATGGTCGTCAGTTTTCTAGTGGGGAATTCCAGAAATATTGTGATGGGCATGGTATCGAGCTAATCACCACAACATCGTACTGGCAGCAGCAGAACGGTGAAGTAGAGCGGCAGAACCGATCTATCTTGAAAAGGTTGTCCATTTGCGACGAACGGCAACTGGATCGATGAACAAAATACCTGTTAATGTATCGTTCTTCTCCGCACTCGACCACGAAGAAGACCCCTTCGGAGATGTTGTTTGGTTACAACATTCGCGATCGACTTCCAACGATATACCAACCAAAAAACGTTGATGAGGAAACGGCTGATCGAGATAAGTTAATGAAAGAAAAAGGCAAATTGTATGCTGACGAACGGCGAAACACTAAACCAAGCCCGATTTCTGAAGGAGATAAGGTTCTCGTAAAGACGATGGTACGACCAAATAAGCTGGCGCCTAATTTCGACCCTCAAGTATTCAAAGTATTGAAAAGGAAAGGTGGAGACGTCATAGTATCTTCGGAGAACACTGGCGTCAAATATAGGAGACATGTATCCCATTTGCATCGAATTCCCAGCACTGCAACAGATTCTACACCGGACTTCAACACAGAAGAAGGACCATCACCATCGAATACCCTCAAAAGCGACGCAGCAAGTGGAAACAGTAGACGATCAACACGCCTGGATGAGACTGATGTGTCCAGCGAATCAAGATCTAGGCGTACCACCCAGAAGCCAGCCTACATGCGAGATTACGTACAAACTGTCAATGAATATCTGGTTGTTTGAAATGAGAAAAAAAACTTGAACAGAAACTTTCAAAAAGGGGAAGTGAATGTAGTATCGTAACCGCATAAATTACCTTTCAATATGTTTACTTTGTTCTTTAGTAGCATCACCTGTTTTATAAAGATACCTTGAAACCCTCTCACTGTAACCCAATGTAAATCGATAATAAACGACATTCCTATTCTGACCAGCAACAAGTATTCACGTGTATTTCTTCACCTTGACCACCTCCATCGATACTACAGGCATATACTTTGTAAACCTGCAAATGGCTTTTGACGGGAATAATTGTTCATCTACTGTATATTTTGGTTGATAACAAGGCTGACTTTTTTCAATAAACATGTCCATAATTCCGAAAACAAGGAAATTTTCTTTGTTTGCAGGTGTAGGTTCTATGTCCATAATTTTTCTATGGAACTACTTTTGTGAGTATAAATAAACCAGTTTTATTTTTTATTTTGCCTTGTCAGTTCCACGAGCATATAAAACCCCAATATATGCACGTAATTCCAGTATTACTGTTGTCCAATTGTTCTTCAAAACTCGACAGCCTTCTTCTTCATCTTCTGTCACATTTTTTAATATGTTTGATAATATTTTTATATATTATCAACAAGAATGCTCTGATAAGATTATCTAGCATAATGTTCTTTTTTTGCGCAGCCTGGCGACCCTTTCGAACCCTTGAAAGTAGATCGTAGCCTTCCAGGAATATCACCTTCGTCGAGTCTGAACTAATTAGAATCCTACACCATTATTGAAGACACTTCCATGTTCATCATTGCATCAGATGTTTCACTTTGAATATAACCCGCTTCATTTTCAGATATCAAATATACACCCAAATCCACAATTTACCATGTACTTGTATGTTATCATGTGACGGTAATTGAAAAATGATACAAGGCAGAACTGGTCATATAAGAAATTTACTCAATTCAATTATAAGAGTCATTAGATTATTTTAAATACCCAAGCAGTCAAAATGACTGCCTCTGGGTAATATAGGTATAACACATGCCAGATGTACCAGAAATGAAAGAGGGGGAGGTAACTGCTATTATCAATAAACGCATTTAAGTGTTGTACAAAAAGCCACAACATTCTAAAACACTTGTGAATACATAGTTGATCTTATTGAAGTTTAAAAGCAGTCAAAATGACTTCTTTTGGGCAATCTAGTGTTAAAGTCTTGATGCCAGATTCCTTGCCTTTAGTTCTGTTACGCATAATATTAGTCTGGACAGCCTGTTTCAATGCATTTTGATAGGTGCGATTCGCGAATGACTTCCATAGATGTCGTACCTATACAACACATAGTGTTGAAATGTCAACGAACTCGATTCCTCTATCTTTACATGGTAATTTATTTACATTTACAATTGAGGTCTGATCACCTTTTTCATTTTGAGGAGAACGACATACTCAAGATACTCAAGATCCTCAATGTTTATTTGTTTATATTTATTATTCTTGAAGGTCGACTGGTAAACTATAATGAAGGACCGTGACAACTTTATTTATGGTCCCTATGCTTGCATAAATAAGAATAGGACCATTTCCCAGCAGACTGCAGACTTTTCATCGGTTTGGTTGGCTTCTTAATCAGTACGGAAAGGCATACGCATATTACACCGGTTCAGTATCGACCGATAACAAAAATTGATGGGCTTCCCAATTGCCTTCAAATTAAGGCAGCCCGACCGCTTAGTTGGCTCGTTGTGCGCATTAGCAGCCCAACCCGACTAAACTATTGGTCGATAAGAAGTCGGCAGTCTGCGGAGGCCTTTAGGTAACTACATATTCCGAGCTTAGATAGCGAAAAATTCAACACAAATTAGAAAAGGTAGACGTTTTGCCAGGTGATTAGATTACTAGTGATGAACCAATTTCCAGAACCGCAACAACATAGCAACTAATTTTACTGCAACGCGGTTTTGCGGGTGCGGTTTTGACCCCGATGGAAGATTCTTCCTCATTGAAGGCAAAAAAGGGAATGTAAACTGCAGAAGAAAATAAGACTATGGGTGGATTATATTCATGGCATAACCACAAGGTGGACTTAGGACTACTGTTGCCTGCTCCAGTAATCATTTGTCCATGTATTGTCAACGGAAGAGCTGATAGAGCTGCAAAGAAACTGAAAAAAAAACAAAGTACCGGGCTGAGACGGAATAATTTCCAATGTGGGTATCAAATCTACGGTGCAAGCGAACCCAAATTTGTTCAGAGTAACTGTAGAAGTGTCTGGATGATGATACCTTTCCTGATATATGGAAAAAGCAGAGAATAGCACCATTCCCGAAGCCTGGGAAACCACCATGCGATCTACATTCGTATAGGCCCACTTGCCTTTTGGATATGACGAATTTCATGCCAACTCGTCTTAGGAGTTGGCAGTACCATCTCAGATAGTAGTGAAACGTTGTGGGTGTAAGAACATGGGTCATTTGAGCAATTTTGTATACTTGAAATATTCGAAAAAGAATTAGAAAGAATTTTCCTTTTTTTCTTAATTTTTTACAAAAAATTATGACTTAAAAACTATGATACCTACAAAATTCTTGTCAAGAGAGATAAACTGTAGGAAATTGTTTAATTTTTTTTTTAAAAATACCAAAGATTTTAAAATTCCCAAAAATATATATATGAATAGCTCTTACAATTTTCAACATTTCTACATTTTTTTCGGAAGATGGACACTTTTACAGGGAAAATGTTATTCTAACAACAACTTTTTTATGCTTTCTTCAAAAAAAATACAACTAATCCTAATTTTGTTTATAGTCAAGATAGCGATATAGTGTTTTCGACAAAACTTGAGATGGAATGTAGGAATGTAGGAAATTATTTAGGTTTTCATTAAAAAATATCAAATCTTTTGGAAAAAAATTTCATTGAAAAAAAAATATTTAGAAAATTAAAATACATTTTTCTCGAAAACATGTTTTTGAAATTCTGAAAAAAATAGATACAAATAGCCCTTAGAATTTCCAACAAGTCACACATACACCGGAAGATGGGCACATTTACATGGAAAAAGTTTTTCGAACAACAACTTTTCATTTTTTCTTCGAAAAAATACTATTAATGTTTAATTCGTAACATTGTTGTGTATAAATTATTGCAATTTGCATGCTCTGCTAAATTTTCTCTATCTGTTATTTGTTTTGGTATTAGTATCATACTTTAATAAGATCTAAAACTATGTCGAATACACTACATCGCTATCTTGACTTCAAACAAAATAAGGATTAGTTGAGTTTTTTTTAAAAGAAAACATAAAAAAGTTGTTGTTAGAATAACTTTTTCCCTGTAAAAGTGCCCATCTTTCGATGTTTGGAAGACTTGTAGGAAATTGTAAGAGTTATTCATATAACTATTTTTGGGAATTTAAAAAAAATACGTTTTTGAAAAATGAATTTTTATTTTTAAATAACTTTTTTTTCAGCGAAATTTTTTTCCAAAAAAATCTTGGTATTTTTTGTGAAAATTTAAACAATTTTCTAAAGGGTGTGTCACATCAAATTGCATCACGGAAAAAACGCTGTAGAAATTTAATTTTTAGGAATTATATCTTCAGCTTTCGCTTATAATCAGATAAGAGTGTATAGATCACGTTGGCCATATTTCACTGTCAATTTTTCGTAAATTTGGAAAAATGTCGTCGAACGAAAAAGAGTGTCGTGAAATAATCCTGCGCACTCATTTCGAGAATCCGGAGTTGTCACATCGGGACATCGGTAAGATGCTGGGAATCGTCCAATCCACGGTCAGCAGAGTACTAAAACGATACTTCGAGAACCTAACCATCGACCGGAAGGTGAAGAACGGCAAAAATGGATGCTCCGTCAGTGAAAAAGATCACAAGCGCGTAGTTAAGCAGTTTAGACGTGATCCGAGAAGTTCGGTCCGGGATGTCGCCAATAAGCTGAATTTGTCAAGTTCATTCGTCCAGCGGACCAAGCAGCGGGAGGGCCTGCGTACATACAAGGTTCAGAAGGCTTCTAACCGCGACGAAAGGCAAAACATGGTGGGGAAGACGCGAGCCCGGAAGCTGTACACCGAAATGCTGACGAAGCCGCATTGCCTGGTAATGGACGACGAAACCTACGTCAAAGCGGACTTTCGTCAGCTGCCGGGCCTGTTGTTCTTCTCCGCAGAGGACAAATTCAGCGTTCCGGAGGAGATTCGCAAGCAGAAACTATCCAAGTTTGCCAAAAAGTACATGGTGTGGAAAGCGATCTGCTCTTGCGGAAAGCGGAGCGCCCCCTTCGTGATGACCGGCACGGTAAACGGGCAGCTTTACCTTAAGGAGTGCCTACAGAAGCGCTTACTACTACTATTGAAGCAGCACGAGGGCCCGACCATCTTCTGGCCGGATCTCGCTTCGTGCCACTATTCAAAGGACGTGTTGGAGTGGTACGAAGCCAACGGGGTCACCTTCGTGCCAAAGG
This sequence comes from Toxorhynchites rutilus septentrionalis, assembly GCF_029784135.1. Classification (NCBI taxonomy): domain Eukaryota; kingdom Metazoa; phylum Arthropoda; class Insecta; order Diptera; family Culicidae; genus Toxorhynchites; species Toxorhynchites rutilus. Next base: position 9,127,749 of record NC_073746.1, read on the forward strand.
AAATGAACCCGCCCAACGCGCTGGAGCTTCGCCCAATAGAGAAATATTGGTCGATTATGAAGCAGGCCCTCCGGAAGAACCCAAAAGTTGTCAAATCGGAGGCGGACTTCAAGAGAAAATGGATTTCTGTTCAAAATAAACTACAACCTGACGTTGTACAGAACCTTATGGACGGGGTAAAGAGGAAGGTGCGAGCATACGGGCTTGGGCTCGAAGTATGAATAAAAAGAAAATGCCAAAAGTTGTTTAATTGTTTTTATTTTACTGTCTAAAATTTTCAAAGGATCGGTCTACTGGGCGAATTTCTACAGCGTTTTTTCCGTGATGCAATTTTATGTGACACACCCTTTATATTTCATCCCTTGTCAAGGATGTGACAGGTATCATAGCTTTCAAGTTATAATTTTTTTGTAAAAAAAATAAGAAAAAAATTGACTTTTTCTAAAAAGTAGTCAAATTCTTTTTTTGAATATTTCAAGTATGCAAAGTTGCTTAAATGACTCATGTTTTTCAACCCACAACGTTTCACTGCTATCTGAGATGGTGCTGCCAACGGCCAGTCGATTTGGCATGAAATTCGTCATATGCTCGGAAAGATGCTGGAGCAGGTAATTATCAACATATTGATCAGTGATACAGCGAGCTAACACAGACTTTCTACGAAGGTAAGAGTTTTGACATAATTCTAATATGTAATTGTGCATATCGATGTTGTTTTAATGCGTTGCCGAAGTAGATTGAGGTGGTTCATAAATGTGGAATAATGGTGCTGATGGAACAAATTACAGGTCGGACTCGATTATCTGGAGTATTCATTTTTTTTTCAACTCCGGATAATCGGATAATCGAAAATCCAATTTTCTCTCGGTAAACTTTGTAGCTTTGCCTGTAGCGCTGTACCACATTAATAGAAATTTAACCCCCTTCCTGTTGACCGTTTTATCTGAAATTTGGAACACATCTTTATCTCTGGTGTCATTATAAAACTGCGTATTCCATTATCTTGAAAATCCAAGATAGCGGCCGGTTCAAAATAGCGGATTATGTACATATTTTCTCTAAATCCCATTAATATGGGTTTTCCCAAAACCACATCAATATTGGTATCGAATGAAAGGGCTTGACCAGTACAACACAGTTATTTATGAAAAATTTAAATCCAAGATGACCGCCGCTACAAAATGGCAGATTGCATATTTTCTCAGTGGTTAAAACAGTGGTGAAAATAGTTTTACTTCTATCATAGTTCCTATCCGACTTTTCAAGTGCGCAAACCGTTCAAATCCCACCGCGGAAACAATGTATATCAAATGAAAGGGATTGACTAGTAGAACACAGTTATTTGTGAAAAATGTAAATCCAAAATGGCCGCCACTACAAATTGTTTTTAAAACCTCATCAATAATTACTTCGTAAATAGTTTCAATCAGCCTGACCTGATAGTATGTATGTTTGAATGTTTATAAAATTGACCCCGTTCCTGTTGGTTGATTGATATGAAATTTGGAAGACACCTTTATGTCTACTGTCATTATAAAACTGCGTATTCCATGATCTTGAAAAATTCAATTTGGCCACCGCTAAAAAATGACTGTATGATATGGCTTGGTAAACACAAAACATAATACAACACCATAAATTCAAAAAGCTCGCCACCATTAAATGGTCGACTATGTATTTTTTGCAATCCCCTCAATATCGATAATAAAGGGTGTGTCACATCAAATTGCATCACGGAAAAAACGCTGTAGAAATTCGCCCAGTAGACCGATCCTTTTGAAAATTTTAGACAGTAAAATAAAAACTATTAAACAACTTTTGGCATTTTCCATTTTTCATACTTCGAGCCCAAGCCCGTATGCTCGTACCTTCCTCTTTACCCCGTCCATAAGGTTCTGTACAACGTCAGGTTGTAGTTTGTTTTGAACAGAAATCCATTTTCTCTTGAAGTCCGCCTCCGATTTGACAACTTTTGGGTTCTTCCGGAGGGCCTGCTTCATAATCGCCCAATATTTCTCTATTGGGCGAAGCTCCGGCGCGTTGGGCGGGTTCATTTCCTTTGGCACGAAGGTGACCCCGCTGGCTTCGTACCACTCCAACACGTCCTTTGAATAGTGGCACGAAGCGAGATCCGGCCAGAAGATGGTCGGGCCCTCGTGCTGCTTCAATAGTGGTAGTAAGCGCTTCTGTAGGCACTCCTTAAGGTAAACCTGCCCGTTTACCGTGCCGGTCATCACGAAGGGGGCGCTCCGCTTTCCGCAAGAGCAGATCGCTTGCCACACCATGTACTTTTTGGCAAACTTGGATAGTTTCTGCTTGCGAATCTCCTCCGGAACGCTGAATTTGTCCTCTGCGGAGAAGAACAACAGGCCCGGCAGCTGACGAAAGTCCGCTTTGACGTAGGTTTCGTCATCCATTACCAGGCAATGCGGCTTCGTCAGCATTTCGGTGTACAGCTTCCGGGCTCGCGTCTTCCCCACCATGTTTTGCCTTTCGTCGCGGTTAGAAGCCTTCTGAACCTTGTATGTACGCAGGCCCTCCCGCTGCTTGGTCCGCTGGACGAATGAACTTGACAAATTCAGCTTATTGGCGACATCCCGGACCGAACTTCTCGGATCACGTCTAAACTGCTTAACTACGCGTTTGTGATCTTTTTCACTGACGGAGCATCCATTTTTGCCGTTCTTCACCTTCCGGTCGATGGTTAGGTTCTCGAAGTATCGTTTTAGTACTCTGCTGACCGTGGATTGGACGATTCCCAGCATCTTACCGATGTCCCGATGTGACAACTCCGGATTCTCGAAATGAGTGCACAGGATTAATTCACGACGCTCTTTTTCGTTCAACGACATTTTTCCAAATTTACGAAAAATTGACAATGAAATATGGCCAACGTGATCTATACACTCTCATCTGATTTTAAAGCGATAGCTGAAGATAAAATTCCTAAAAATTAAATTTCTACAGCGTTTTTTCCGTGATGCAATTTGATGTGACACACCCTTTATATATATGGCACCATCTTGTGGTGGTCGCCATTTTGGTTTTGCATTTTTCATAAACAACTATGTTCTACTAGTCAAGCCTTTTCATTTGATACCCATATTGGCTATTCAATATGAAATTATTATACAAATTATTCAAAATTTCCGAAAATAAAATATAAAATACTCTGGATAATCGAGTCCGACCTGTATAATCACCGACCTGTATAATCACCTCATATATGATCCATCAGTCATCCAGGCTAACGACCGGACGGCAGGGCGGCTCGATGAAAAGATAGGTTGTACCGCGTCGGTAAGTGAGTGTGCTTGTATATGATTGAACCATACGTAAGAATTTTTGACTTTATGCGTTGTTTATGCTGCTGGTGGTGGTGGTGGTAAAAATATAGTTTGTGGTTACAGTATATGTGTCTAGAACAAGAGATGCATTTCATGAATTAGCAATGACGACGCAAATTTCGAAGTTTGTGTGCTTTCTAAAAACACAATTTTCTTTATCATATGACCAATTTAAATTACGACTGATTTTTGAAAAGGGCGTAATCGAGATCATGTCTTATTTTCAAAAAATCGTAACTCAAAATCCAGTTCTCTGATTAAAATATGATGTTCCACAAAATTGTTGGAAATTCAATGAACCATTCTATTCAAATCCAATGTTAAAAAATGTTACACAAAAATTGAATTTAATGTTAAAAACTATATATTCAATATTAAAAATTATTCCAGCGAAGTCCAGGTAAGTAGAAACAGGTAAGTCACTTTTTATTTCTCTAGATAAATCTCTTCACATGAAACACAATATAATTTTCTATTTCAATTCAACTATAACTATACACTCGAATGTTTACTACTGGTCTGCTCTGCATACGAAATGGAACTGAGTCGGCTTAGCTGACTCCAGACACCAGAAATAGGTATAAATGAATGATATTTATGAGTACCAGGAATCGATTCCGTTTTCTTAAAAATCTGTTCAAATTTCTCTTCAGCTAATCTATAATCATCTCTAGAAACATAAAATAAGGATATATACATATATACATCTTTAGAAACATAAAATAAGGATATTTTAGTTTTAAAATTCTGCTTACAATCATTGGCCCAATCATAAAGTTGTTTTCAATTTTTCATCGGATGCTCATTGCTGCCTTGTCAAACTAGCTCTTCTTGCCATTCGTTTAAAAGTTCCTCCTATTGCATCACATGGAACTTTGCCATGTGAAGTTGCAAAAAAAAGCCATTCAAGTTCTTAACCATAGGCGCTGTTGAATGAATGGATGTTATACAAGTGCGCAACTTCATCTACCATAGATTGTTCTGATGTACAACCAATGTATGTCGGAGGAAAATTTCCCGACTCCTATTCCAACTCCGACTCCTGCAAGAAAAAAGAAATAATACGAATAGAAAAAATAAGAAATAATAAAATCAGGTCTTCCATTAGAACGTTTAATTTTCTGTTTTATCTGATTAGACAATGAAAATAGACAACAAAATTTAGAATTCCTTTTCCTAAAGACAATATAACTATAACTATAATAAAACTCTTCTAAACTCGAGTCGACTGCGAGTAATCGGTTTCCTACCGTATAAACCTTAGAGTAAAGTAATGTCTATGGTTAATATTTAGAATTAGAATCTTCGAAATAAAAGCGCTTCTAATTGGAAAAGAGGTTTTTTTAACAACAGCTTTTTCATGTTTTTTTTCAAATATTACTTCTAATGTATGATTCGCAACGTTTTTGTTCATAAATTCTCGCGATTGACATGTTCTGTAAACTTTTTTCTGTCCAGAAACATGTGTTACGAGTAAAATATTGGTTTTTCAAGAGTATCCATGAAAAAAAAAATCTAGTAAAGATAAGAAATTGACATCTTTGATAGAATTCCATATTTGAATATTATCTGAAGTTTTGTCGAATAAATATCAATTCTTGCTTGCTATACAAATCGTTACATATCTACGACAAGGGAAAACAGCTACTCAGCGCTTTTTGAGACATGGTGAAATATCGGAAAAAAGTTTTGCAAAAAAACCAAATTTAAGCACAGAATGTCAATGTTCTTGTTAGAGATTCCCAATGTCACACCATGCGAAGCATCACGAGACCATTCAGCATATAATGTAACTGCTTTCCCAATTTGAATAAATCTAATAAAAATTTTATTGATCAAAAATAAAAGGGAATAGTGAATCCAGAAAACAATTTGAACTGTAATTTCGTATATGTCGTCATCGTAAACGAAACCAATACTTGTTTAAATGAGTTAGAAGTGCTTCTTCTACATGCTACTCTCGAATCACCTGTGGAGGGATACCTAACCAAATTACTTTATTCTCTGGGAGCATTTTCATAATTCCTTTATGTTTACTTGCTCGGTCCTATCTCGGTAACTTTGTATCAAGCACATGGAGGTAGATTAAACCATTGCCGAAACGCTTTCACATGTGTGTTGTGGAGGAAACCTGCAGCAGAGGCAGATCAAACTCCACTAAATCAACACCCTCCCAAATAGAATAAGGGTTAAACAATCATGCTGTACAAACGCCCGGCCCCAACAACCGACATCCGAGAAATTATCCAATTTTCCGTCCACAGTCTGCTCTGTTTCTCATGTTAATATTTCATCAAATATGTTTTCAACACAAGCTCTCATTTCGGAGAAATACTTTCATGTATTTTAAATTAAAAAACATTTTCAATCTTTCATTCCCACCGCTGTCCCTGCTCCTCCTCACCATTTTCCTCCAGCATCCCAGCATCCTTCAGCAAAATTAATTTACATACATATATGATATCACTATGTGCGGACGCATTTGCGGGGGGACCCTTTGTGCTAGAGGACGATGGCGAAGGCTTTTCGTGTGTGCAGCAAACGCAGATAGGGAGAAAGAGCGCCACGCTATCAAAAAGCCTCGGTCTCCTCTACTTGTGTTCGCTCGCAAATGGTGAAAATGTGTATATTCAAAATGGAAGCCTTTAAAGTTGGGGAATTAAATTAGAAACTTCGAATATCGAGCCCCGTTCGAAAGAATCCCTGATAATTGGATTAAACCGATCTTGAGGTGGTTGATGCTGTGCAGTATAATAATTATCGAAAAAAAAAAATAAAATCCGGGATCCGAACGGAAATGAAGTTGATATTGAATTTTAGTGTCTCGATTTATGGCGTAGATTTGTATCAAAGCGTAGCAATAATCGTTGTCATTTTCATCGCCATCGTTTGCAAATGGTCGAATCGCATCGTTCCAACTTTCACCATTTAGCTTCTCGAATTGCATGCCGGGGCCAATTTTCTCGGTGGCAGTGTTTTAAATTTAGTGGCTTTTGGCTTTTATCTACAGTTCTCCAGATGACTTTGTTTAGTTGATTATTTACGGGAGTTAAACTTTAAATCTCGTCCCACCTAGTTCGGCCTTGTTTCCACAATGGAAATGTCAAACAATGAAACATGTTATATCTGTTGTTTTGTTTTGTTATATCTGTTGTTTTATTTCTAGCTTGGGAAACATGTACCAGAAGTGATTCAGTAGAATCTACAGATCATCCTACAGAATAATTTCATCCCAGACTCACGAGTTGATCTCTTGGAGCGTGCCAGCTTTATATGTTTGTGCAACATGTAGTCGGACTTCGTTGTAATTCAGAGAGACTTAGTAAGCGCCATACACTCGTGTGAATATTTAGAAAAAACAGGAAGTGGGTTTTAGCTATGGTACAACCGCTAGGTTGACATAGGACTATCGTTGATTTAGTGATAATTTGTTTGAAGTTCAATCTGAATCCATTCTGAATGTATGAATAAATGAATATTTGGGGGACTTTCAAAACGAGAGCGTTACGTTGAAGGCATAAGATTTTATGCATCCAATATTGGATACGAAAATATTCCACTGATGAGGAAGAATAATTTTCAGAAGCTTTCCTTTTAATTGCACTTAATTGAAAAATCACAAATCGAAATGCATTTGATCGCAGTATTTTATGAATAGAAAACATTAAAATAAACTCTTTCGCTTGAATGTAATTTTCAATTCCAAGGGAAACTGGCAGATTATTTTGACGTGGGACTACATCTAACCGGAATATATGGGGGTGTAAAATAAAAACCTAAACACAGAACATGCAGGAAAAAATGAAAGATTCCGAATGCTTATAACTCAAACATTTCTTACTGGGTCGGAAAGATGTTTGCATCAATTGATAGGAAATATTTCTATACATCTATCGCAATCAAAAATTATAGGAGGTTGTGTTCAAGACACGACCGCATTGTTGACGTAGAACTACAATGTAGTTTCACTGCGGATATTATTTTATTATGCTACGAAAATTTTGAAAAAGCCATTCTACCAGTTGGTCATACCGAAATGTTTTTTTTTTATTATAGAATCATTTGACGATAATTGTTTGATGATTCATTCTGGTGCTCGCAAAACAATACATGCTCGAGAGAAGCGCAGCTGTCATCCTGAGTGGATAAAGTTTTGCTACTGGCAAGCGAAACCAAATTACATACAAAATTCCAGAACGACATTTACTTTCTTGGCGTCTAAATAATCGAAATAAGCTCTATCTGTTAATCTCAACAACCTCGAAAAGAGTAGCACTGCTTCATTATGATCAAGATTAGCGCAAATACAATCCTAGTTGAAAACAGTTTTGCGACTGGTACGCGAGCCCAAATAAATTATTAACTTAATATAACTTATTGGATAACTTGATATTCCCCAAATAATTTTTTGGGGCACAACCTTAACACCTGCTTCACCATAGTGTCAGTTCAATGCATTGATGACAGAAAACAAACAATGTTAACTGCTTGAAAAAAGGCTGAATATTTGCCTCAGCAGAGATTCATTGCCAATACCCTAGCGTAAATATTTCCCTCCCGCTATCTTCCCTCCTTGTTTATATTTATCATTACGTCTGCATAATTTGCAACACCAAACAATCGTCAATCATAGCACAAAAAATTAAGCGATTGTCGCATCGTTACAGGGCCAATGCACACGGGAGCGAATACAAATGGGGTTTCATCATAGAGAAGATGCACTATTTTTACGTACGGGTTATGAAGCAGCACGTACGCATACAAATATCCATACACGATCGCTTGAAGCAACTAAATATACACACACTTATCTCCGTTTTACGCTTTTTTAACAGAAGCCCTTTCTGTTAATATTGCCAGTCTAGATTAGCTTAGCTGTCATCTTTTGTGGAGAGAGTTTCCCTACAGTCATGCGAAACCAAATCACTGACAAAATTCCAGAACATTTATTTTCTTGGTGAGCTGACGATAGACTAGCTTGATGATTCCCCACACAATTGTGTAGCTCAGAACTTCAATGCAATGGCGTCAGTTTGATGCGATGACTGCAATGCCAGAGACATCAACGAGTGAGTAATTTGGTCGCGTCCACAGCTCAATCCGAAACAAAGACATGGGATGACTCAAAACAAGGAAGAACAACCGATATTTGTTGCTTTGAATACAGAACGATACTGAAAGTTTGCCTTCCTTCTTTGTTTCAGACTTTAAACATCTTCAGTTCGTCCGTCTCTAACCTTTAAAAAGGCCATTGGAAAACTTTACATTATCCATCATATTACTCCTCCTCCCTCAATCGCCGTCCAGCTCGCCCAGCAACGATGTTGTTCAGTCGATTTCCTCACGAAGAATGGAAGTTTGCCTCAGCGAGATCCACTGTTTATACTCTAGGCAAAAATTCCCCTTCGTTCTTCTTCTTTTCCTTTGGTCACGGAGACTTCACATCTTACGATTTCCGTTGCTCGTCGATAAGTTGCTCGTTATTCACAGCTCTGTTCGGGAAAACACACAAATGGACAGAACACATGTATGAGGAGATGGGTATGTCTCCAATTTTCATCAATTTAAACCATATACAGACTATGGGATTGTAATGTATAGCACATCAAACAAATCTTAGGGATTTTCCGATTCGTTTGATATATAAATCGCCAAAACCCGTTCGCGGCAAAAATAATTATAAACGTTATCTTTATTTCATAAAAATGTGACCTGTTTTCTGATTTGGCACCCTTAATGAAAGACGTAGTTCTACGTCAAAAAATGGTTAATTTTCATTAGATAAACAATTAAATGGCTGTAAAATGTTGGGTGTCATAAGGCGTAAAATGTATTTGCAATGCCGATTTCTCCAAGGGGGGAAATCGGCATGGCAAATACATGAAAGTCGGGGGTATTTTTTGTTCCGACTGTAATGTGTTTCCCTAACACACACTTCAAATCCATAGAGCGTGGAGATATTGGCATTGCCAATACATGCAAGTCGGGGGTATTTTCGTTCCGACTGAAATGTGTTCGCCTAGCACAGACTGCATGTTTCCCTAATATGGTCTTCTAAACATAGAAACATGGGAAAATCAAGTTTAAATCCTCATTCGTTGCATGGACACCAACTGGACAACACCGTTGCTGGACGAGCTGGACGACGAGGGATCGAGTGCCTTTCTCAAGGCAAGAGGGTGGAGGAGTAGTGCTGGAGTAGAGTAAAGTTTTCCAAGGGCCTTTCACAAGGCTAGAGACGAATGAACTGAAAAAGTTGAAAGTCTCTATAATACAATACCTTACCTTACCTTTAAATCCTCTATAGCATAAAAAGTAGAAGTTGAAGTTGTTGATTCGTGCAAGCCGGAGGAACTTCTACATGTTTTTTTTTCTGCACTCCGAGAAGTGTTTTCCTAACTCGGATTACAAAAGCGGGTACGAATACAACGCTTTGGTTCGGTTGTACAAGATTATATTGAAGAATATGCCTTCATATCTTCTGCTCACTGAATTTCTACGCATACCATTTGATGATTAGGCAAAATGTTGATAATCATTTGCTGCGATAACGCCTATTGATTAATCAATATGCGTTCGACGTACATGTCAAAATCGAAACTAAGTGCCTGAAGTTCATCTAATCAAGCAAATTCGCGGTTCGAGAAGTACGTACATTTGAGAGATGCAAACTTCAGACAGAAATGTAAAATAAAATAATCGTTTGATAATTCTTCCGTTCACATATTTTGTCCCAGGCATCATACCAAACGTAAAAGGACTGTCATTAAATTTACTGGTAACGAAGAACATATCATAATGCATAAAATGACATTACATGGCATTTGTTCAATCTTTTTACTCGCAAAGTAAATATATTGAATTCAATTGAATTCGGAAATTTCATTCAATCAATATTTTTTATCAATACAAACGAATGATTGCTAAGCTAAGTCAACTTTGCGGTTATATCATAGATATAACCCACCCCTTTATTGTTTCAGCAACGATAACATCTTTCCGGATTCTTCTCGATGTGTTCCAAATTTCAGATCAATCGGTCAACAGGAAGGGGGTCAAATTTATAATAATGCGGGTCAGCAATTATAACTGAGCGAATTTCCGAGCGGCGCTCGCTTATATACCGATTGGTGATTTGAATAACCTGTTTTGAAAGCAATTTTAAGGCTATAGAAACAAGTTTTTGGATCATAAAGTAACAAGTATATAACGCGTACACATTTTATCTTTCGAATAAAGTGTTTATAATACCATTGCGTTCCGTTGTTTAGGAGCTATTAACGCTCAAAATCGCGTTCTCCGGCGTAACGCTTTCGTTTTCGAAACTTTGAATTTACACCCCACTATACAAATGAAAGACGTAATCCTACGTCAAAAATTTATATCTTAATACAACAACGAATTCTGTGACCTCATAAACATAAAGTTTGGTGTTCTTGCATCATTCGCGTTTCTTGTATTGTATCTATGAACATCACTTCCTCCTTCAATTCGATCACACAAATATTGAGGCAGCATACCGTTTAAAATTTTAAAGATGAACACCATTGTCAAGTAATAAAGTAGTTCGCTTCACAGATAGCCACTGTAACGCGTCCAACATCAAACTAGAGGAAGTGTATCTACTACATCTTAAAATCAAACGCATTTCCTTATTTTGCAAACGCTGCAATCTCGTTAATTGTGTATTGTTTGCAAGGAATAGTATCGACGAGCAAAAATCTATATGCGGTGAAATCTAATGTCTCACCGACGGTGAGTCACCGTCTATTTCGAAATTAACGTCATTACTGGCTGGAGTTTGCTGCAGAAATGAGCATGTATTTTGTTTTGCCAACATTTAACTTAAACTGCTTAAATTGCCATTGCCATTGAGCCAGAGAATGCAAATCTTCGTCTATGTGCTCCGCGGTTTCTTTTATATCCTTAGCTGCGATGAACAGGACAGTATCATCCGCGAACAAATTAATGTTACAGTATCGTAAAACTCGTCGTAGCTGACCCAGCATACTTCGTCCCGCCCAAAATTTATTTTTCGTTATCACATTCACGTTTTCTTACTAAGCGCACGTTCAATCGCAGAACTGGTCATCGATTGATCTTCTAACCTACCCTTTAAAATTACCTTTTGCTATAAAATTCCTAGTACTTCTACTAAAACTCGTCATTATAATATTATGATTAGGGGATTATTTTCATACACAATTCTCGTTCAAGATTTTCCAACCACTTGCAAATAACATGTTTCTCCCTTACAAGGAATAAATGTTTGATACAGAAAATATGATAGAATAAAGACAGCCCTAAATCGGACAATTCCTTCCTCGAGTTTTGCTCTTATCAACACTTTCGGCGATCCTTTTATATATATATATATATATATATATATAGATAGAAGAAGCTCTAGGAGTGAGTTTTATCACATTAAAATCAATTTCCACTTTCGAACAAAGATCAATTTCGTTAGCGCAAACATCAAATGGACTAACAACGCTTGTCACTATCAAATTGTAGAACATATGGGAATTGAATTCTTGCAAATTTTCCCATTTTCTTCAGAGCTATCCGAAAACTTTCAATTGTCATATTTGATTGGAATATGTTTGACTGAAATATGTGTTTTAATTTTTTGGAACTCCCCTCAATTCCAGAGTTATCGTACCCAAAAACCCTCACATCCCCAATTTGATTCCGTTTGCGTGATTGATTCTCCAGTAATGCAGCGAACGAAACCACCATATAAACGTGTATTGTCCCCTACAACCTCAATACACCGAAATTGGTTCCATTTGCTTGATTAGTTCTTCAGTTATGCAGGAACTTATGCTTCATCTGTATGGCAGCCACCCCCCCCCTCTTCCCTTAGAGGTGGGTCTTCTTCTTCTTATATGGCACTAACGTTCCTAGAGGAACTCCGCCGTCTCAACGTAGTATTACTTGCGTCATTTTCATTACGCCTTGAATGCATTCTGAGTGGCAAGCTCTAGAATACGCGTGACCACAGTGCAAGTCAGAGGAAATTTCTTTGAAGAAAAAATTTCCCCGACCAGAACGGGATTCGAACCCGAACCCCCGGCATGTTAGGTTTGACGCTAACCATTCGGCCACGGGAGCACATTAGAGATGGGTCTCTAACTATTATAAGAACCTTCCCCGACCCGAAAAATTCCTACATACCAATTTTCATGCCGATCGGTTCAGTAGTTTTCAAGTCCATAAGAATCAGACAGACAGAAAGACATAATAATCAGAAAGACAGAAAGACAGAAAGACAGAAAGAAATAATAATCAGAAAGACAGAAAGACAGAAAGACAGAAAGACAGAAAGACAGAAAGACAGAAAGACAGAAAGACAGAAAGACAGAAAGACAGAAAGACAGAAAGACAGAAAGACAGAAAGACAGAAAGAGAGAAGGACAGAAAGACAGAAAGACAGAAAGACAGAAAGACAGAAAGACACAAAGACAGAAAGACAGAAAGACAGAAAGACAGAAAGACAGAAAGACAGAAAGACAGAAAGACAGAAAGACAGAAAGACAGAAAGACAGAAAGACAGAAAGACAGAAAGACAGAAAGACAGAAAGACAGAAAGACAGAAAGACAGAAAGAGAGAAGGACAGAAAGACAGAAAGACAGAAAGACAGAAAGACAGAAAGACAGAAAGACAGAAAGACAGAAAGACAGAAAGACAGAAAGACAGAAAGACAGAAAGACAGAAAGACAGAAAGACAGAAAGACAGAAAGACAGAAAGACAGAAAGACAGAAAGACAGAAAGACAGAAAGACAGAAAGACAGAAAGACAGAAAGACAGAAAGACAGAAAGACAGAAAGACAGAAAGACAGAAAGACAGAAAGACAGAAAGACAGAAAGACAGAAAGACAGAAAGACAGAAAGAGAGAAGGACAGAAAGACAGAAAGACAGAAAGACAGAAAGACAGAAAGACAGAAAGACAGAAAGACAGAAAGACAGAAAGACAGAAAGACAGAAAGACAGAAAGACAGAAAGAGAGAAGGACAGAAAGACAGAAAGACAGAAAGACAGAAAGACAGAAAGACAGAAAGACAGAAAGACAGAAAGACAGAAAGACAGAAAGACAGAAAGACAGAAAGACAGAAAGACAGAAAGACAGAAAGACAGAAAGACAGAAAGACAGAAAGACAGAAAGACAGAAAGACAGAAAGACAGAAAGACAGAAAGACAGAAAGACAGAAAGACAGAAAGACAGAAAGACAGAAAGACAGAAAGACAGAAAGAGAGAAGGACAGAAAGACAGAAAGACAGAAAGACAGAAAGACAGAAAGAGAGAAGGACAGAAAGACAGAAAGACAGAAAGACAGAAAGACAGAAAGACAGAAAGACAGAAAGACAGAAAGACAGAAAGACAGAAAGACAGAAAGACAGAAAGACAGAAAGACAGAAAGACAGAAAGACAGAAAGACAGAAAGACAGAAAGACAGAAAGACAGAAAGACAGAAAGACAGAAAGACAGAAAGACAGAAAGACAGAAAGACAGAAAGACAGAAAGACAGAAAGACAGAAAGACAGAAAGACAGAAAGACAGAAAGACAGAAAGACAGAAAGACAGAAAGACAGAAAGACAGAAAGACAGAAAGACAGAAAGACAGAAAGACAGAAAGACAGAAAGACAGAAAGACAGAAAGACAGAAAGACAGAAAGACAGAAAGACAGAAAGACAGAAAGACAGAAAGACAGAAAGACAGAAAGACAGAAAGACAGAAAGACAGAAAGATAGAAAGACAGAAAGACAGAAAGACAGAAAGACAAAAGGCAGAAAGACAGAAAGACAGAAAGACAGAAAGACAGAAAGACAGAAAGGCAGAAAGACAGAAAGACAGAAAGACAGAAAGACAGAAAGACAGAAAGACAGAAAGACAGAAAGACAGAAAGACAGAAAGACAGAAAGACAGAAAGACAGAAAGACAGAAAAACAGAAAGACAGAAAGACAGAAAGACAGAAAGACAGAAAGACAGAAAGACAGAAAGACAGAAAGACAGAAAGACAGAAAGACAGAAAGACAGAAAGACAGAAAGACAGAAAGACAGAAAGACAGAAAGACAGAAAGACAGAAAGACAGAAAGACAGAAAGACAGAAAGACAGAAAGACAGAAAGACAGAAAGACAGAAAGACAGAAAGACAGAAAGACAGAAAGACAGAAAGACAGAAAGACAGAAAGACAGAAAGACAGAAAGACAGAAAGACAGAAAGACAGAAAGACAGAAAGACAGAAAGACAGAAAGACAGAAAGACAGAAAGACAGAAAGACAGAAAGACAGAAAGACAGAAAGACAGAAAGACAGAAAGACAGAAAGACAGAAAGACAGAAAGACAGAAAGACAGAAAGACAGAAAGACAGAAAGACAGAAAGACAGAAAGACAGAAAGACAGAAAGACAGAAAGACAGAAAGACAGAAAGACAGAAAGACAGAAAGACAGAAAGACAGAAAGACAGAAAGACAGAAAGACAGAAAGACAGAAAGACAGAAAGACAGAAAGACAGAAAGACAGAAAGACAGAAAGACAGAAAGACAGAAAGACAGAAAGACAGAAAGACAGAAAGACAGAAAGACAGAAAGACAGAAAGACAGAAAGACAGAAAGACAGAAAGACAGAAAGACAGAAAGACAGAAAGACAGAAAGACAGAAAGACAGAAAGACAGAAAGACAGAAAGACAGAAAGACAGAAAGACAGAAAGACAGAAAGACAGAAAGACAGAAAGACAGAAAGACAGAAAGACAGAAAGACAGAAAGACAGAAAGACAGAAAGACAGAAAGACAGAAAGACAGAAAGACAGAAAGACAGAAAGACAGAAAGACAGAAAGACAGAAAGACAGAAAGACAGAAAGACAGAAAGACAGAAAGACAGAAAGACAGAAAGACAGAAAGACAGAAAGACAGAAAGACAGAAAGACAGAAAGACAGAAAGACAGAAAGACAGAAAGACAGAAAGACAGAGAAGGACAGAAAGACAGAAAGACAGAAAGACAGAAAGACAGAAAGACAGAAAGACAGAAAGACAGAAAGACAGAAAGACAGAAAGACAGAAAGACAGAAAGACAGAAAGACAGAAAGACAG
This sequence comes from Toxorhynchites rutilus septentrionalis, assembly GCF_029784135.1. Lineage (NCBI taxonomy): Eukaryota > Metazoa > Arthropoda > Insecta > Diptera > Culicidae > Toxorhynchites > Toxorhynchites rutilus. The sequence continues at coordinate 9,143,197 of NC_073746.1, forward strand.
AAAGACAGAAAGACAGAAAGACAGAAAGACAGAAAGACAGAAAGACAGAAAGACAGAAAGACAGAAAGACAGAAAGACAGAAAGACAGAAAGACAGAAAGACAGAAAGACAGAAAGACAGAAAGACAGAAAGACAGAAAGACAGAAAGACAGAAAGACAGAAAGACAGAAAGACAGAAAGAGAGAAGGACAGAAAGACAGAAAGACAGAAAGACAGAAAGACAGAAAGACAGAAAGACAGAAAGACAGAAAGACAGAAAGACAGAAAGACAGAAAGACAGAAAGACAGAAAGACAGAAAGACAGAAAGACAGAAAGACAGAAAGACAGAAAGACAGAAAGACAGAAAGACAGAAAGACAGAAAGACAGAAAGACAGAAAGACAGAAAGACAGAAAGACAGAAAGACAGAAAGACAGAAAGACAGAAAGACAGAAAGACAGAAAGACAGAAAGACAGAAAGACAGAAAGACAGAAAGACAGAAAGACAGAAAGACAGAAAGACAGAAAGACAGAAAGACAGAAAGACAGAAAGACAGAAAGACAGAAAGACAGAAAGACAGAAAGACAGAAAGACAGAAAGACAGAAAGACAGAAAGACAGAAAGACAGAAAGACAGAAAGACAGAAAGACAGAAAGACAGAAAGACAGAAAGACAGAAAGACAGAAAGACAGAAAGACAGAAAGACAGAAAGACAGAAAGACAGAAAGACAGAAAGACAGAAAGACAGAAGACAGAAAGACAGAAAGACAGAAAGACAGAAAGACAGAAAGACAGAAAGACAGAAAGACAGAAAGACAGAAAGACAGAAAGACAGAAAGACAGAAAGACAGAAAGACAGAAAGACAGAAAGACAGAAAGACAGAAAGACAGAAAGACAGAAAGACAGAAAGACAGAAAGACAGAAAGACAGAAAGACAGAAAGACAGAAAGACAGAAAGACAGAAAGACAGAAAGACAGAAAGACAGAAAGACAGAAAGACAGAAAGACAGAAAGACAGAAAGACAGAAAGACAGAAAGACAGAAAGACAGAAAGACAGAAAGACAGAAAGACAGAAAGACAGAAAGACAGAAAGACAGAAAGACAGAAAGACAGAAAGACAGAAGACAGAAAGACAGAAAGACAGAAAGACAGAAAGACAGAAAGACAGAAAGACAGAAAGACAGAAAGACAGAAAGACAGAAAGACAGAAAGACAGAAAGACAGAAAGAGCAGAAAGGACAGAAAGACAGAAAGACAGAAAGACAGAAAGACAGAAAGACAGAAAGACAGAAAGACAGAAAGACAGAAAGACAGAAAGACAGAAAGAGAGAAGGACAGAAAGACAGAAAGACAGAAAGACAGAAAGACAGAAAGACAGAAAGACAGAAAGACAGAAAGACAGAAAGACAGAAAGACAGAAGGACAGAAAGACAGAAAGACAGAAAGACAGAAAGACAGAAAGACAGAAAGAGAGAAGGACAGAAAGACAGAAAGACAGAAAGACAGAAAGAGAGAAGGACAGAAAGACAGAAAGACAGAAAGACAGAAAGACAGAAAGACAGAAAGACAGAAAGACAGAAAGACAGAAAGACAGAAAGACAGAAAGACAGAAAGACAGAAAGACAGAAAGACAGAAAGACAGAAAGACAGAAAGACAGAAAGACAGAAAGACAGAAAGACAGAAAGACAGAAAGACAGAAAGACAGAAAGACAGAAAGACAGAAAGACAGAAAGACAGAAAGACAGAAAGACAGAAAGACAGAAAGACAGAAAGACAGAAAGACAGAAAGACAGAAAGACAGAAAGACAGAAAGACAGAAAGACAGAAAGACAGAA